>NC_134572.1:200618704-201260847 GCF_050947875.1 Dermacentor variabilis | reverse complement strand
TCTCTAAATTGACTTTGTCCTTAGAATTCCTTCAAAGAGCACCATAATTTCAAAGATACCAGCTACAAGCTGTAAAATTGCAATATGCCACGTAAACGAATTAGCTTAAAGGTTAATTAGCAAACATTTGCTAATTAGTCATACATTCGCTTTCACTTCATGTGAAAATGATGTCTGCCTCTGAGAGTAATGTAGTTCAAGAAGTAAAATCCCCCGACGTGCTTGCTTAGTGGCTATTGTGTTGAAGCTGCTAAGCACGAGGGATCGAATCCCGGCCATGGAGGCCGCATTTCGATCTAGGCAAAATGTGAAAACACCCGTATACATTGATTTAGCCGCATGCTAAAGGTCCAAATTTTCGGAGCCTCACTACGGCGTGCCTCATAATCATATTGTCGTGTTGACGTGTAAGACCCTAGAATTCAATTATGCATGACACGCAGGATACTTGAAAATTCTGTCAATGTTAAAATAAAACGCCCTACATACTTCCTAAACTTCGAGAAACAAATGTAACTGAAAGTTTCGCCTCGTGTTACCATTGTTAAGCATTTAACACGATCCAGAACCAACTAGCCCAATAAGAAAGCATCTTTAAGGCGTGCCTAGCGTTCTTGAGTAAAGGCATATTGCATGAATTTTCCTTCGTGTTTGCCCCGTTACGGATAACCTCAATGCCTGTGTGATATTAGACCAGCTACTAGGTTTTATGTTGTCGGATGCAAGAGCGGTTTGTGGATTTCTCTTGGTTTCTTGAAGCAAGTTACACAAGATCCCTGGGGCAGCAGATGGGTGGACTACCTTGGCTTGGTTGAATGGTTGGACAATAGCACGCGCATTTTTCGACAACTACGACACCCCCGAATGTTCCCTGGTTCGCACGCAACGCAACCTTTCCAGCGTGGTGTGCACTGCAGCAGTTCCCTGGCGAACACAAGCACTCAAGTTTTCGCGTGTATTCGACGCAAGCTTTATTTCAGCGTCAAAGCACCTTGTTTGTTTGTAACCAGATCAGGCAATTTGTGTACCGCTAAAGAAGCGAAACATTTATTGCGAGACACCATGGTTTTCTGGAATGAGGTGTCACAGCTGCACGCACATACACTCTTCTGAGGAAAGCCGCACATTCTTGATGAATTGCATTGACACGTGGTCAGCCACATCGCAGACATGCCACCTGGGGAGTACATCGCGTTAACGCACCTGAGAATGACTAGAACGCACAAAAAACGAGTAGTGTTCACTTTGCGACATTCTTCAACGAAAGTTTTTGGAAGAACACCAGACACTGACGAAAAACTACTTTCTGCCTCTTAGCTTCCTTTTCTGCAGCATTTCGTCAAAGTTCATTGTTAATTTAGGTCACTGTAGCATGAGACATCCAGGAGGGCAGCTAGCTGCGCCCTCCACAAGTACAGGCCATTTAAGGTTAAACATAGTCGACATTCACACTTGACCCTCACCTGTCATGCCTACAGTTTTGATCCAGGCCGCAGTTCATCAATAAGCGGAGGTTTCGACTTAAAAGCCTTGTCCGTATGCTTTTATTTTTGTTTTTCACATCTGGGGGTGACTGGCTAGATGATAAGTAAAAAGCTGTTCTTTCTGGGGCCGCTTCTGTTCCAAAACTGATAATGCCGCTTCACTACGGGTTCACCATATAAAGCATATCAGAAGAAAAGCATAGCTGGGTTGGCCTTTCCTTAATCTTATCATTACTAAGACCTTGCATAGGTCTCCTGCAGGACAAATTCTTCAAACCAATATCGCTGTAGGTTTACACCTTCATGCACACCACGACACACGTTTTCACCTACAAGAAGTGATTTTGTGCTCGCAGAAAGCAAGCCCTGTAGGACGGGTAGCAAGTTGCACACATACACTGCGCTGACTCAACCGACTGTGTGTCCCGTTTTATGTGATCATTAACCAACTAGCCCGCCAGCCGATTCTTGCATGTTTGTCCATCTGATGGGTACATGACCCAAAGTTGGAGAAACGAGAAGTGTGAGCGTTCAAAAGTGCTTGCGACCAATCGTGGGCAGGAAGAGCGCCATCTTTGCATTGTCTGACGGAAAATCCAGAAAGTGAAGGCACTTAGGTCCCACAGGGTGCTTGGTCTGAGAACGCCGCACTAGTCCACAGCCTTCAGCTGCCGAGCACAGGGGTGAAGCGCATGCAGGAAGTAATAAGTTAGCAGGAGGGGTTCATTCCAAGAGGTAGGAGTGGGGCAGCAGCCGGTAGAAGAGCCTGTACAGGGCGTCTGCGTACCAATGCACCCCATCGAAGTCGCACGGGGTTGGTTTCGAGGGAGCGGCCAGGCTACGCCACAAGCGGAGCGGCGCGAAAGCCCAGTGCGCCAGCGCCTGGTTTTGCACGCCCGCGTAACAAGACGCGGCCACGCCGTCCACGATCACAGTGCCTTCTCTTGTCAGTGGTGCGTACACTCCCGACAACCACACAGCGCGCACGTCCCGCACACGCACAGGCCGCAAGTCACTAGTCCTCGCATCGTTGTATAAGCGGCGCCCCGCCCCTGTGTAGTTCCCGCTTCCCTGAGCAAGCACAAAGCCCCCCGGCCTGATGCGGGCAGCGAACGTCGGCCGCATTGGTTCGTGCTGGTCGGGACCCACGTAGAAGACAAGGTGGCCAGGCGTTAGTGTCAGATGTCGTCCGCACTCGGTGACGACGGAGTAAAACACGCGCTCAGCCTCGGGTTGCCGGTCCATGAAGGCGATCACTTCGCTGAACACCGCAGTCCGGCCGTCAACACCGAGCGCCAGAACACGGTCGCCAAGCAGCACATCGGCGAGTCGCTTGGCGCCCATGGGTGTCTGCACCAAGCCATCGCCGTGGAAGCAGCCGCCTGTTCGCGCCGACCCGTAAGACTCTGCAAGAAAAATTCAGTGTTTTTATGTATTTATTTGTACAATACTGCGGACAAGAAGTCCAGACAGGGTGAGCAAAACACAAAAGAAAGATGGCGACACATCTCTTAGAGAACAAGAAGCGAATAGCTTTTGGCGATAGGTTATTCGTGTTTTGCCGACGTCAGGGACAGCGTGACAACAGCACCTGTTTTCATTAAATAATGTCTCCGAAAAAAGAACACTTGAATTGGGAGAGGCAACCGATAGATACATGTTATTGAGATAGTCATCCACCAGATTCACGAGATCATTATTCATGAATCCTCGACACGGGTGCCGTCCCCGGTTTTCTTAATATCACTACCGTCATCTTCCTCGTTGTCTTCATTTTCACGCGTCTCTGACACATTGCCAAACTAAGCCGAACATTTTTTTTGCGTCTACAAGAGCTGTTAGCGAAGGAATTGGGACCTTTGTTGCTGGAGAAAACTAACGAGGTGGAATTCGTACACAACTACAGAACAATTTAAATGCATAGCGGCTTTCAATGAATGCCTTGGCTCTTCGTGCGAACCTGCCTTCATCAGAAAGCCGCTGCAGAAAAACACACCCAAATTACGTCATCTTCATCAAACTGAAAAATTAACCTAAGATTACTATTATCCCTAATACCAAATTTGAGCGCAGCTCTACAGAACGTGCTTCTATTTCACGATATAGTGGCTATCGCGGACAATCTTTGTCGTGCGGCAAATTGCAAAGGGAGCGAAGCGTGTGCTGCGACTGCCTCGCTAATCTGGATGGAGATCGCGAGAGGCAGCGCGTGGGTGACGCCTGCGTGCCATTCACAGGAGCAGCCACAGACAGACCTCCCAGAGAACGCACACTACTCTGGCGCCATCTCGTATCCATCGTCGCCGCACTACGCTTTCCTGTTCATGCTTTCGCCATACCCTCCACTTTACAAGCCATGGCTCGGCTGCATCCTCCGCGCTTGCTCTTGCAGCCTTCTCGTTCGCTCGGTTACGCCGACGCTCGCTGCAGCACCGGGAGCATAAGGGCCCAAACATGGTCAATCCGCGCGTCCGTTCCGCCCTCGTCCGCCCGCGTGCGGACGCCCAAAAGGCGGATGGTGTCGCGAAATTCGGTGCACATTCAATCCGCACGAGCGGATCGCACGCGCACTCCTATTGGGCCACGCGGCCTATTGACAGCTCGCAACCGTTCGGAGGAGCAAGGCTGTTCAAGGTTGGCAACTACCTTTGACGGCAGACAGCGCCTCCTTTACGTAGAGGAGGCGCTGCAGCAGAAGACACTGGCATATTTTTGCTGATGTGATTTCAAGTTTCCGCGTCCCGGTGAAAATGCGACTCTAGGCTGCCACATACTGTTCTGCAGCCGCATGTGCCGCATTGGCACCGTCATTCTCCTTGGTAACACTGCACAGTCTTATCTGCGCCACGATTTACAGATGTATTGCAATCGCATCACGTCGCAGCATGCGACGTATTCTCGAACGATTACTTTCAGTGCGCGCTGCCTTGGCTGCTTGAACAAAACCTCTCTAGTTATCCAATGTGCTGCGTTCTACGTCACGCGAAAGTGATAGTGTCGCCGGAAGCGATCCGTCCAAAATCCCCATGTTCGGCCCGGTGGCGCGGTTTCTGTAGTGCTAGTGACAGCTTGCAAGAATACGGAATACACGCGCATCTGTCGCGGAATACAGCTGTGTAGGTCGCCAAGACACACCCTTTTACCACTGAGCACGCGTGTGAAGCTCCGAGTACAGCTTGCTGATATGCTTGCATTTGTTTGCTCATGCTTTCTTTTACTCAGCCAGTTTTAAGAGTGCTTAAAGCAATGCATGAAATGCCTGTTCCTTTTTTTACGTATATGAAGCCACCAATGATGAGGCATCAAACATGCATATTAGAAAGTTAATACTTGTTGCTTGTAAACTTTCGAAAAAAAATAACCTTAAATGATGCGCTCAGCGATGAATGAAGTTCTCATTGTGCGCAAAAAGGTTATGCAAAAGTGGTTAATTTCATGCAGCAAGGAAGTGAAGGTTAAGCAGTAAGTGTAGAATTCATTATGAGTGGCATAAAAGCAATATGTATGTGTAGCGGTGAGCTTATGCAGATGTATACTCATGAGATGTTTCTAAGGGGAATATATATTTGAAATCAAATAATTTGTGTTGCTGATAAGAGAACATATTTTGAGTGAAATCAAACAATTTCATTCTCTCTCGCCAGCCTGGATGGCCAATCTGTTGCCACCTTACTACTTAGACATACCTAACTTAACATGTCAACAATGTGCAGAACGTTACCAAAGTACACAAAATTAAGCAGTACCATGACGGGCATGCTCCCTCTCTCACCCATGGAAACAAACAAGGATGATCGACTTGAGACTGTTTGATACTCTCAGCATCATACATGCGGTTTCTATTTTGATTGTTCTACAAATAAAAAATAAGCTCACACAGGATGAACATGATACATGAACTAGTGTAAGCTCTTCTCAGGTTATTTGAGTTAGTTGGGCAGGGGCTGCATGTTGTTTATCTATTCATGCAGTGAAAACCTAGCTAGCTTCTGCACAATGCCATATTTTAGGAAAACGATAAGTACATAGCATAGCATAAACTGCTGGCAGTACCTGCATTTTATTTGAAAGTAAACCCAGATTATCAAATGACTTAGTAGTGAGTTCAGTGACCTCTTGTGTGAAAAGGTTGATTGAGTTAGTGGTCTTGCGTTTGTCTTCCTTCATTAGTAACTTATTTAACATGCACATGACAATGAAATGAAGGCTCATATGGCGGAAGGCAGGGCAACACAAAAACACAGTGAGTGTTTCCTAACACTGACTGCCATTTTTTCTTTGCATAACAAACTAGCAAATAGTTCCGTAGGTTCAGCTTAATGAATAATGCACAAGGTGCTCTGCGTAAAACTGGAAAATTGTTATGCTCCATTATCTATTCACTATTCGGATAGCCAAATGAATGATACTCCCATTAGCACTGTGAGAGCACAGAAATTTGCAGTCATGAGGCCGTAGTGGCTCAGCGTCTGTGCCAAATGTCAAGTTGTTACAGAAGAAAACACACATACTGGTGGAGCGCGTATGCATTCACATCTACTATTCAAATCCGCGCATCACAAGTAATCTTTCATTCCTTGGCGCATTGCTCACCATTGCAAAGACTTTGTTTCAGCGATGTGTGTGTGCAGTAATATAACTTGGTAAATCAAAGCTGTGGTTATTGAGTACACCGAAAGCAACTTTGCGTATGGGTTAGATGAAATAATGCTCCTACATATGAGTCAATATTATCAGTCGCTTTGTCTACTAGTTGTTCACTGTTACACCTGGACTATACGTGCCACTGCTGTATCCCTGCAGGCACGCTAGAACAGCTCGGCCCAAACAACCCTTTACATCGCACTTAAATTAAGGTGGTCTAGACTTGCTGTCACAATGGGCTTATAAGCATAACTGCCGAGTATTCAAAAAACGCGTTTGAAATGTAAGGGTGGATGCTCAGCTTTGCCGGTGTGACATTTTACATGTATAGTGCAACGACACATCGATAGAGAAGAAGGATACCACTCAAATTCTCGTGTTGTGACCTCGCAGGCAAAATGCAAGTAAGTAGTTTTCTGTGGTTTTTAGCTATAAACATGTGAAGCAATCTGTAAGTTTAAAACTGTAATAAGCAAACTGAGACACCATGAAAAGTAAATTTGTTTTTCTCAGATCAGCTCTCTGTGGTGCATTCAAATATGTATACGCGCTATTTGTAGATGAAAATAGCATGCATTTCACATTTAGATCTCGGAATGTTCAATGGAAAAAATGTTTCATGTGTCAACCATACATATGGTACCTTGTCCAATGCTTTGCACACAGATAGCTATGTTTGACCCAACTTGTGTAGCACATTCATAGTGGATTACTACATACAAAATCCGTTTCGCACCTCTCCTTTGACATCCTGCCCTCCGACACAGAAGTACAGAGCGGAATTCTTCTTTGTCCATATTCAAAACGCTAACAGCTTTTTGGCATCGCAGGTCTTAATCTTCCACACAGGGCACTTATTGCATGTTCTGAATGTGCATTCATTGCCGGTGGTATATCTTCTAATGTGAAAATAGTTCGTTCAACGTAGTTTTACCTGTACGTTTTTGAACTTACCCATAAGTTCTCTGCCCTACTTGCATATACCTCCTTCAGTACTGGTATCAGTACTGTGCCTCCATTAGCGCAGTAAATGTGAAAGTTGTTACTTCATAAAATAGGAAGCATATCCAATATAAACAAGAAACATGTAGGCACAGTAATCACGACAAACCAGCTGAGATGGTGGCACTATTTTACTTCATTTCACTTGTGATAGCACAAATGTTCCCACTTGTGCTGCCGGATGGTTGTGACCGATATGTTCGCGAAGGCTTGGGTCATTCACATTTCAAGGGATGAGTAACTGTTGCATACGTCCAACATCTTCCTCTGCCTATATAAATGACTTTACTACATGTAGCAGGTTTAGCTGTGTGCTTCTTGGTGTAGCTGAAGCGATTTTCACACATAGTTTCAGCACAAACACATGCAACCACAAAGTATCAAGGACGGGTGTGTCCCGTCCTTGATACTTTGTGGTTGCATGTGTTTGCGCTGCAACAATTTTTATATTCAAGTATGCACCAACGCGCCCAGAAAGAAGTTTTAATGAGTTTCAGCATACTATCTGATTGGCGAAAAGCATGGACGAATTGGTCTTTGAACTATTGGTTCAGTGATGGCTTTTCACTAAACTGACTGTTGAAGATGCAGATTTCGCTTCATCGAAGGGCCCAAATGAAAATGACCCTAGAACTCATGACGCCAAATACAGTCACCCTTTATGACTGAAGAACAACACGGGACAGAACGATGAGAAGTGAAATTCATTTCAGTAGTATACAAAAAGTGCAGCTGCCTTCAGTATTTCACTGCTGGTATACTAAACAGAAACCTCTATGTGAGTTGTTTGGATGGCATAATCAACAAGATCCCTCTAATAAGCGACGGAAAGAGGTAAATAAAGAGCTGCTGCCACCTCAGGTACTGCACCGGTCGAAAATATGCACTCTCACATGCGGCGGATACAGTGCGGATACAGTACGGTATGAAGTGTTGTAAGTGCACCATGCGACAAAATTTAAGTAAGGTCAGCTGAGTACCCATATACACTACCTTTGATGGGGTATAGATGGTGCAACATGCCGTGATATTAGAAGTTGTGCTGTTTTATTCGCACACACATTTACGTAAATGCAAGGTACACATACATTTGTCATTAAGTGTTACTCTGTGTATCAAATGAAGAGCACAACTTATACAACAAGACATAAAGATTAATAATTGTTTCGCACCAGTTTAATTCCTATTAGCTACGCAGTGATTTTTTTTCTCACATGGAGCAAGTCAACTCTGTGCATAAGTTAGAGGGACCCTGAAACGATTTTGACGATTTTGTACAAACGTACTGAGCCGTTAGAGTAGGTCCTTCTGATCAATAATTGACGCATCTAACTGCTCCACGTAAAGCATGTAATTTATTATAAGGTTTTCATAATGTACATAGCTGCCGATCGCAGCCCACTGCTCGACGGAATTTTGAGCCGCTTCTACCCATATGACGTAAATCACCCAATCGACGTCAGTAGGGCAAGCTATCCGTTTGGCTGCCAAGGACGCGTCATCGATAATTTTTCTACCTTTATTGTGAACAAATAATGTTCGTAATAGTTAGAATGTTAGTTAATTTGTTTCTATAGAAAGAAGCTAACAGAAAGAGAATGCACAAGAACAATTTCTTACTACACTTAAGCACTTCCGGCACACAGCGAGCGTCGTCTGCCTGTGTTACAACGTGCTCCATTTTGACGAGAGCTCCGCGGTCAGAGTCGGTCTCAGTTTTTTCGCGAGCATTACGATTCGACGTTGTTGCGTTGTGGACTGCAAACGTAGCGACTGGCAATATGTCAAGCTGCGACATCGTGTCCGTCTGCAAGGCAGCAGACGAGCGGACTGGCTGCAGCGCATCAGACTGCCGCTATCCCATCGGTGCCAGTATATGCGCGTTTAGGGCCGTACACTGGAAGATTATTTACGCCATAGCGTTTCGCGAGTCCGGTATTAGGATAAACGCAAGCGCAAGGAAACAGCGCCTGACCGTGTCGTTCGTGAGATGAGCAGGAGCGCAAATGTAAATGGTCTGCACGGTGCAGCCACCTGTTGGCACCGAGCTCAATCACACGCAGTAGCAGCAACGAAATGTATTCTTCTTTGCTGCTGGTGTAAATATTTCGCAGGAGCGTAATCGTTAACACGTTTTGTAAACTTGGTTAGAGCAATATTAGCTCTTTGATTGGCTGATTAATCTCTGCGCCAACGGGGGCTGAACCGTGGAGACCGATCAGGCAGCTCACGTACGCCTACGCTGAGGTTCCTGCATCAGCTTGAGTTTCTGCCTCCACCGTTCCGTCGAAATGCCCTGCTCGCCTGTGGTTACCGGAATACCAGACACGTTCGGCGCTGTGACAGAATGCTCGCAACGCACGCTGCTTCAATAGCTCTCGCTTGGGGTCGACTGCCAAGCATCTGGCGGAGAGTTTGGAGAGGCTTCGCGCGCTCGCTCCTAGAGAAACGGAAGTCGACGACACTACGTGCCATCACGCTTAGCCCCGATCAGCTTAGCCCCGATCACTCGGCGAACGAGTTGAGGAAAAAATGCACGACTTTGGCGGTGGCAACTTGTAATCGTTCGTAGCTCTCTTAATACGAGACGTTTCACACAAATTGTGGTGCGAATGATTAACTTTAGCTGTACCCTACGCGTCTACAAAATTTGTCCGAACCGTTTCAAAGGCCCTTTAAGCTGATGTTGCGGTGTCATTCCCAGAATATGATAAAATAAAGGAGTGACCATGTGTGTGCGCCTAAATTTGATGGTTTGACAATGTTGTGGCACGCTGTCGAAGATGTTTTAATCCTGGTCGGAAGAAGACGACGCTCTGGACTTCGCACGCTGTCTACCATGTTGTCAGCTGCTACAATTATCTTAAATATATTGTAAACATATGTCTGACTGTTTTTAATCCCGTAACATTTTTGGTGAAGGTTGCGGGATCATTATCAAGACGAATTTACGCAGCGCGCGCTCCTTGGCTGCATCTATGCCAGCTCAAGGCGAGGATATTTCGGGCCCATGGGCACCCACGCCCACCTTCTTTCTAGCAGAACCCCGCGACCTAGGAACCTTTTGTGGCACCGACGACACTGATGTTGAAGACTGGCTTCAACCATATGAGCGGGTGAGCGCCAGCAACCACTGGGACCAGACCGTCATGCTCGCTAATATGATATTTTACCTCGTGGGCACGGCACGCGTCTGGTTTCAGACCCACTAGGAGGAACTTACCAACTGGGACATTTGTAAACAGAAGCCCAAAAATTTGTTTGGCAAGTGTGTTGGACGTCAGCGCGCCGCCCAAAAAGACCTCGCTCCGCGTGTCCAGACATGCACTGAATCCTACCTCACGTACATCCAGGACGTGCTTGCTCTGTGCCGCAAAGTGGATCCGAAGATGTCCGAGCCTGATAAGGTTGCACATGTCATTAAGGGCATAGCAGATGATGCCTTCCATCTCCTTGTGTTGAAGAACTATTTCACTGTGCAAGCCATTATTACCGAATGCCGGCGATTTGAAGAAGCCAAGAGTCGGTAATTGCCGAGCCATTTCGCCGCCTTCCTAACACGGCTGCTACGTCTAACTGCGAAGACCTCCGCAGTACGCCCACGCCCAATCGCTCTGATGACATCCTACATATCATCCGACGTGGAATAGAAGCCTCATCTCCTGTGACGACCCAAAACCATGGCCCCGACAATCGCCAGGCAACTGTCTCATTGATCCAGTCCATCGTGCGCCAAGAATTGGCCAACGTTGGCTTGACCAACGTCTGCTCAGTTAATCGGCCTGACTACACTCCGTCCAGCACTGTCGTACGCACCCGCAGCCTGAATGCCCCAACGCGGTATCGCAACCCGGCCGAATGGCGTACTCCAGACGACAGGCCTATATGCTTCACTTGTGACCGTGTCGGCCATATTTCATGTCACTGCCGGTCTTTGTGGAATTCGACCCCCTGGTCCTACCACCCATCCCACGGCCCTCATGCTGCTCCTCGGTTCCCCCCGCAAACGCAGCCAGTAAATTCTGGCGACACTTCTCTGCCTCCCGCTATAGCCGCTCTCCTTCGCCACGTCACCGCTTCTCCCGATCGCCCGCATCTCGCCGATCACCGTCCTCTAGCTCCTTCCGGTGCATCCTTCCGGAAAACTAACGGGTGCAGCAGCTGGAGGTGATGCTGCCAAACCGACCCGACGCAAAAATCCTCTTCTGACCTTGCCCACACATCGGAACCTCATTAATGTGAACGTGGATGGTGTACCTGTTATGGCTCTGATTGACACTGGCGCGCACGTACCTGCGATGAATGCTCAGCTTCGGAATCGTCTCAAGAAAATCCTCATTCCTGCTCCGTCGCCTGTGGTCCAAGTCGCCGACGGTGGAACACCAGCATTGGCATGTGTCCGGCTCGCGTGAGTGTCGCCGGACATCATACTTCTGTTTTATCTTATGTTCTAAAGCACTGGCGCTGAAAACCTCATCCTGGCACTTCACTATCTGTCTACACATTCCGTTTTGATAAGACTGTTCTACTGGTGTAGTGCAACTCGCTCTACCTGCTGCCATTAACCCTCCCGATAGTGCTCCGATACGGCTATGTTCCACAGAGCATATTTGCCTCCCTCACCATGCCGTTATTTACATAGGTGTCTCCCCTGTTCCACCTGTACCAAACGGTGACTACATCGTGTCCCCTAATCCGTATGTGCTGCTCTCGTATAATGTCGCTTTTCCTCACACCGTCATTACGGTTTCAGACAACACGTCCTGCCTTCCGCTTGTGAACTTCGGACTCTGTGCACAAGTACTTCCGCGCGGAATGTCCCTGGCGCAAATAACGCCAGCCAGAGACTACCACATTTCGGCTTTAACTTGCGACAGATCCTCGTGTTCAACTCTTGCTTCGCCCCCTGTCCTTCAGACTTGAATGCCCTAACAAAAATGGTTGCCCCCGATCTTCCGAAAACCTATCTGTTTTCCGTCAGGCGGGGCTACAACTAAATTCATCCAAGTGCTACTTAGGTCGTCGGGAAATTTCTGTGCTCGGGCATCTCGTCGATTCTTCTGGTGTACGCCCTGATCACGATAAAATACGGGCAGTGAAAGACTTTCCCGTGTCAACAGGGCGTTTGCTCCTACTTCCGTCGGTTTGTCCGAAATATTGCGAACATTGCGTGCCCTCTCAATGAGCTCCTCAGGAAAGACGCTGCCTTCATTTGGGGCCCTGAGCAAGCTGGTGCTTTAACCGAGCTGATTGGGCTTCTTACGTCCCCACCCATTCTCGCTCACTTTGGTGCGTCAGCTCCAACAGAAGTCCATACCGATGCCAAAGGCCACGGTATTGGGGCTATCTTGGCACAGAAACAACAAGGGCGAGAGCGTGTTCTTGCCTGCGCCAGCCGCCTTGCTTCCTCTGCTGAGCGCAATTATTCCATCACTGAATGCGAGTTTCGGGCTCTCGTTTGGGCAGTGGGTAAATTCCGCCCCTATTTGTACGGCCGCCAATTCACAGTCATCACTGATCACCACGCTCTTTGTTGGCTTTCATCCCTCAAAGATCCTTCAGGGCGCCTTGGCCGCTGGGCTGTGCGCCTTCAAGAATACAACTATTCAGTTGTGTACAAGACCGGCCGGTTACATCAAGATGCGGACTGCTGATCGCGCCATCCTGTCGACCCTCACGACGTTTCTGCCGCCGCCATATCTGTCACCGTTCTCTCTCTGGCTGCTTTTCGCGATATTGAAGCCGAACAATGTCGGGACGCCTCCTTACAAGACCTTATTCAACGGCTCACTTCAACGACGCCCGATCCTTTTCTTCGCATGTTCGAACTCCAAGATGGTATATTGTACCGCTCTAACGTGCGCTCGGACGGCCCTGCCCGACTCTTCGTTGTGCCTCAGCATCTGCGTCAGACTGTTCTCGCCCAGCTTCGTGATGTACCGACTGCAGGTCACCTTGGCGTGTCACGGACTTATGACTGCGTTCGTCGGCGCTTCTCTTGGCCTGGTCTATACCGTGACGTATGCCGTTATGTCACTGCGTGTGACCTTTGTCAACGACGCAAAAAGCCAACCACACTCCCTGCTGGTCGCCTTCAACCACTTGACGTACCCTCAGAACCATTCTTCCGTGTAGGTGTTGATCTTTTAGACCCGTTTCCTACGTCTGCTTCGGGAAACCAGTGGATTGCTGTAGCAACAGTCTACGCCACCCGATATGCAATCACACTGGCTCTTCCGACAAGCTATACAACCGATGTCGCCGACTTCCTCCTAGAGAACGTCATCCTTCACCACGGCGACCCTCGACAGCTCCTCAGCGACCGAGGCCGATACTTTCTTTCTCAAGTTGTCAATGACATTCTACACTCGTGCGCGACTAAACACAAACTCGCTAGTGCTTACCATCCATAAACGAACGGTCTCACCGAGCGCCTTAACCGCAGGCTTACTAATATGCTGTCCATGTAGATCTCCGCTGACCATCGTGACTGGGACGTTGCTCTGCCGTTCGTTACTTTCGCCCATAATTCGTCTCGCCATAATACCGCAGACTTCTGTCCCTTCTTCCTCTTGTTTGGCCGCGACGCCACGCTACCTTTTGACACCGTTCTGCCTGCTAGTCTGAATTCCACATCCGAGTACGCCCATGAAGCCATACTCAAAGCACAACAAGCCCGCCATATTACCCGACGTCAACTTGTGGAGTCGCAGGACAATCAGCGGCGTTTATATGACGCCCGCCATCGTGACGTCCATTACACACCGGGTGGCCTGGTTCTCCTTCAGTCGGCGTCGCGACGTTTGACCTCTCGGAGAAGTTACTTTCAAACTACTCTGGCCCTTACCGTGTCTTGCATCAAGTAACTGACGTCACGTACGAAATCACCCCGCTTGAGTCAACCGCGGCTCAGCAACGCTCCGACGTGGTCCACGTCGCGCCTCTTAAGTTATATCATTCGCCCGCCTCCTAACCAGCACCGAGCCGGTGCTTCAGCCGCCGGGGTTCATGTGACACGCTGACGAAGATATTGTTACGTGTAGCTGTAGCCCAATACTATATGCAATTTATTTAGAGGAAGCTAACGGAAGGCCGAAATGGCGACTCTATATCAAGCGGGTCCACATCGTCTTCCTCCTCTTCAGTGCAGCCACACTGTGGTGGCTGTTTCGTAGCATCACCCCCGGCAGTAGAAGCACCGTCCCGGTGCTTAATCTACCCATCCGCGGTGAAAGGCGTTTAGTATTGCTTTAGTCTCGCCACGTGAACGATGTCACTTGCAGCCAACGATGACGCTGAGAGGTCGGCGGGGACGACTTCATACGTGACATCGGTCACTTGTCGCACCACACGGTATGGGCCAGTGTAGCACGACAGCAGCTTTTCGGAAAGGCCCACACGTCGAATGGGTGACCAGAGAAGCACCAGAGAACTCGGAGTAAAGTGTACGTCGCGATGGTGGCAATCATAGAGGCGTCTTTGATGCTCCTGTGAGGCCTCGAGACGGGTGCGGGCGAGCTGGCGCGCGTGGTCGGCGTGTGCGATCGCGTCGCGGGCGTATTCAGTGGCTGAACGTGTGGCCGAGGGCAACAAAGTGTCTAAGGGCAACGCGGGTTCTCGGCCATATAGGAGATAGAATGGCGAATAGCCAGCGGTGTCGTGACGAGATGAATTATACGCGAACGTCACATATGGTAAGTGAAGATCCCCGTCGTGGTCGTCGGTCGCAACATACTTCGAAAGCATGTCGGTGATGGTCCGGTGGAGGCGCTCCGTGAAGCCGTTGGTCTGTGGGTGGTAGGAAGTGCTGAACTTTGTCGATCAAGAGCGGAGGATGTACTCGACGGCTGCCAACAGAAAGCTGCGGCCACTGTCAGTGAGTAACTGGCGCGGAGTACCGAGCACTAAAATGATGTCATAGAGCAGAAAGTCAGCAACGTCAGTAGCACAACTTGTCGGAAGGGCTCTGGTAATTGCGTACCGCGCAGCATAATCAGTAGCCACGGCGACCCATTCATTTCCGGAGCCCGAGAGAGGAAACGGTCCAAGCAGGCCTAGACCAACTCGGAAAAAGGGTTCCGGTGGGATGTCAATCGGCCGGAGACATCCGGCTGGAGGTGTGGAAGGCTTCTTCCGGCGCTGACAGGGCTCACAAGCGGCAACGTAGCGCTGCACGGAGCGAGCGAGACCCGGCCAAAAGAATCGACGTCGTACACGGTCGTATGTGCGCGAGACGCCCAAGTGTCCAGCCAAGGGGGCGTCGTGAAGTTGTTGGAGGACAGTCGAACGCAGGTGCGATGAATTACGAGCAGAAGGTCAAGGCCGTGTGGATCCAGATTGCGGCGGTATAATGTCCCCACCTGAAGGAGAAACATCCGGAGAGAGGCGTCGCCAGGCGTTGACTCCAGATGATCGATGAGGGCTCGTAATGAAGGATCGTGGCGTTGCTCGTTGCCCATTTCAAGCAACTGGGACACAGAGAAAACGCAAGCGATGGCGTCCGCATCATCCGGTTCGTCGATGGGGTAGCGGGACAAACAATCGGCATCCTGGTGGAAACGTCCCGTCTTATATACCACGGAGAAGGTATATTCTTGCAGGCGTAACGCCCAGCGAGCGAGTCGTCCCGTGGGGTCCTTAAGCGAGGATAGCCAGCAGAGCGCGTGGTGATCAGTGCGTGGTGATCAATAATTGCGCTCGGCGGGTGATAGAAGTCGGCTGGCATAGGCTATAACACGATCATGTCCACGCTGGCGTTGTGCTAACACTGCTCCTATGCCGTGACAATTGGCATCAGTTCGAACTTCCGTTGAGGCAGACTGGTCAAAGTGGGCCAAAATTGGAGGCGTGGTAAGGAGAGTAGTGAGCTGCGAAAAAGATGCGGCATGGTCAGGTCCCCAAGAAAATGGGGCGTCTTTCTTCAAGAGGCCGGTAAGGGGACGTGCGATGGTCGCAAAATCCTTCACAAAGCGTGGGAAATAACAGCACAGCCCTACAAAACTACGAACGTCCTTGGTAGACTTCGGAACAGGAAAGTTCGTAACGGCGCGAATTTTTTCGGGACCAGATCTCACGCCTCGGGCGTCGAAGAGGTGTCCAAGGACGGTGATATGGCGGCGAGCGAAGTGACATTTTGACGTGTTCAGCTGGAGACCGGCGCGGCGGAACACGTCAAGAATCGCTGAAAGACGGTCTAGATGCATGTCAAAAGTGGGCGAATATATGATGATGTCGTCCAGATAGCACAAGCAGGTGGACCACTTGAACCCCTGAAGCAGAGTCCATCATCCTTTCGAAGGTGGCGGGCGCGTTACAGAGACCGAAAGGCATCACCTTGAACTGATAAAGGCCGTCAGGGGTAACAAATGCAGTCTTCTCTCGGTCCATGTCGTCGACGGATATCTGCCAGTAGCCGTACTGCAAGTCGCTAGAAGAAAAAATAGGTGGCACCGTACAGGCAGTCTAGAGCGTCATCAATACGTGGCAAAGGGTACACGGGCTTTTTTGTGATTTTGTTCAGGTGACGATAATCTACACAAAAACCCCACGTTCCATCCTTCTTTTTGACAAGTACGACGGCAGAAGCCCAGGGCCTACAGAAAGGCTCGATAATGTCCTTTTCAATCATCTTTTTGACTTCCTGTTGGATAACAGCTCGTTCGAACGCAGAAACACGATATGGACGTCGGTGAATAGGGTTCGCATCGCCAGTGTTTAAGCGATGGGTCACGACGGACGTTTGACCTAAGGGTCGACTGTCAAAGTCAAAAATGTCGCGATAGCCTTCAAGAACGCGGCAAAGAGATTCAGCTTGAGCAGGTGTAAGGTCAGAGGAAACGATCTTCTCAATGTCGACGTGAGTACCGTGCGATGGCGTCATGGTATGGGCTGAGCTGTGACGATCTTCCACTGTGAATGGCTCGATCTCATCATCCTGCAAAGCGCTAATTATAGCCAATGAAATCCCCTGAGGCAGAACTTGCGCGGTTAGCGCGAAATTGACAAGGGAAAGGCAGGTGCGGTTGCCAGTAAATGTCAGCACAGTGTGCGGCACGGTAACACCACGTGTAAGTGTAATTGCCGGAATTGGTGCGACCACATAATTGGTCAGCTGTACCTGACGGTAAGTCAGGTACAGCTGGTGAGGACTAGTCGACATGTGTCACAGAGTGGGGCGGTAGGTGAATAAAATCCATGCAGCTCAAACGGCTTGAAGGTGGGTCCACAGGGTAGGCAAGAAGAGGCAAGTCAAGGCGAAGTGAGTCGGCCGAAAAGTCAATGAGGGCAGAATGATTGGCAAGGAAATCGAGACCGAGGATGAGTTCGTGAGGGCAATGCTCGATGACTGTGAAGAGAACGACGGTGTGTCTCTCAGCAATGGTGACTCGGGCAGAGCACATGCCAACAATAGCGACAGTCCCGCCGTCGGCGACTTGTACAAGTCGGTTCGGGGCGGGCGTCAGAACTTTCTTGAGCCGACGGCGAAGAGCACCACTCATAATGGACACATGCGCCCCGGTGTCAATCAACGCGCACACAGGAACATTGTCGACGAGAATGTCCAAGAGATTCTTGTTCGTGGGTAATGTGATGCGAGGATTTCGTGCCAATGTCGTCATTGCAGCTTCACCTCCAGAAGGTGCACTGTCTAGTTTTCCGGTCGGGGGTGCGGCGAGTACGTCGGAGAAGGAGTACGGCGTGACGGGGGCGAACGAGATTGACGACGGGAGCGAGAAGGCGAGCGGGAGTAGCACGGTCGTGTCAAAGGTGTCGCAGGGTCAGATGATGGAGTGGGCATAGAAGGGTGAAGGATAAGGATGCGCTGGAGGGGCGAGGGTGGTAATCTAGAGAATAGGCGTCGGAGAAGTCCAGCGGCTGCGGCAGTGGCGAGCGACATGTCCAATGCGTCGACAGTTAAAACAGATCGGCTTGTCGTCCACGGTTCGCCATTCGGAGGGGTTGCGCTGTCCATAAGAGTAAGAAGAGGCGGGTGGGGACGTGCGCGGAGAGAGAGGTTCTGAGCGTACGGAACGAATGGATTGCAGACCGACGTTGGACAACTCTTGACGGACGACGGCCTGTATCAAGGAGATTGTCACCGGAGAATGATCAGGTGACGGGAATGAAGGGGCCGGCGGTTGTGCCGCTTCGACCTCACGAAGAATGATGCGGGTCAAGTTGTCACATCGCGACGGCTGGTGGAAGAGGTCGTCACAGGATGACGTAGCAGCTGTGTTGGGAAGTCGCGTGATGTGCTGGGATATCCGGCGGCTTTTAGCATACTCGAGACGGTGGCACTCCTTGAGGATCGTATCGATGCTGGTGACGTTCGTAAACACCAGTAAATTGAAGGCGTCATCAGCAATTCCTTTGAGTACGTGATTAACCTTCTCGTCCTCAGACATGGTCGGGTCAGCCTTGGCGCAAAGGGCGAAGACGTCGAGAATGTATGACACGTAGGACTCGGTCGACGTCTGTACACGTGTGGCAAGGGATTTTTTGGCATTGACTTGGCGACCGAACGGATTGCCAAAAAGGTCGCGGAGCTTCTCTTTGAGGAGATCCCAGCTCGAGATCTCCTTTTCGTGAGTCTGGAACCATGCAAGTGGAGCTCCGTCAAGGTAGAAAAGAACGTTCACAAGCATAATAGTCGAATCCCACCTGTGACTGGTGCTGACACGTTGGTATAAGCGGAGCCAGTCGTCAACATCAAGACTGCCGACTCCGTTGAACACACCAGGAACCCGAGGGGGAGGGGGGGAAACGGCGACATAGGTCGGGGCAGCAGACGAAGACGGTTGTGTAGATGAAGTGTCGCCAGCAGGAGCCGAAGTTGCACTGTCGCCGTTGCGACCGCTGCGAAGCTCCATGACGGGTACGGGGAACGTGCACATTCACCAAATTAATGTTACGTGTAGCTGTAGCCTAATGCTATATACAATTTATTTAGAGGAAGCTAACGGAAGGCCAAAATGGCGACGCTATATCAAGCGGGTCCACGTCATCTTCCTTCTTTTCAGTGCAGCCACACTGTGGTGGCTGTTTCGTAGCAATATTTTAATCCTTCTCGAAAGAACACGGCGCTCTGGACTTCGCGCGCTGTCTACCATGTTGTCAGCTGCTACAATTATTGTAAATATTTTGTAAATATACGTCTCACTGTTTTTAACCCCGTAACAATACCTTATCTGGCTAGATAATAAACGTTTGTCAAAAAAGATAAATGCAGCACACTGACAAAACAGTGTGGCTAACATAATCTGGGGAGCAGACACTCTGCCTGCAGAGTCAGTTGAAAATTTTGCCAGCAGTTCGTTCTCATTGGCTAGCTTCGATCACATAACTAATGTTGACATAATTGTGAAAATTTGTGTTGAGGATACACTCATGACAGCGAATAGGCACGTTTTACATTGTGATGGCCGCTGACTTCTCAGGGGCAATGAACTGTGGCCCTGAACATACTAAAGAATGACATGAGGCGAGGCACCCCTTTCATGTGCAGCTCAGCTGAAAATGGTTCATTAAATGAGTGGAACCGTGGCCTGTGCAAAATAAAGATGAGTGAGATAGCCACTTAATGCGTCTAACATCCTACATCCACGAATGATAGGTAGCAGTAAGCTTACAGATAGATGAAAGTGCAACGAAAAAACGTTTAATGGACAAACTTTGCAGCCCCAAGTCTGTTAAATGCACATTTGCTAATGACTGTTAGCAGAATGAACACGCGGATAGAAAGTAAAGCACTTATTAGGCACATAATGCTGGAACTTGTGCTTATGTTTGCTTTAAACTGAAGGCTCATGCCAAAACAGGTGACACGAACCAGATAATCCAATAGGGTGCATGTACAAAGTAACGGTAAACTTTCGCTTACCGAATTCTGCCTGCATTAGTAACGTGACCATAGCCAGCCAGTGAGGAAGAACTCTAGGCGAAATTGGATTCACGCATTTCTGCTGGCTGCTAGCTGAATATTATATATCCCGATACCTATGACACTTGCATGTTATTACTTGTCTTACGTGTTCATTTTTACATTCATATTTCTTTTTGTCAGCAAATGCAAAATTTATACTTAATAACAAGGAAGTACCCAGTTCTTACCTATAACGTATTCATCTACCATGCTACTGCCCTATTGAAAAATTTGTAGGAGAAATTGAACGAGATGTATGCATGTCGCACAGATTTGACGAGAAATGATCGATATGAAATGCATATTGAACGAACTCTCATAGAAAACGAGCGAGATCTGTATGATGTGCTACGCAGACTTTTACGAAGTGCACGAGATTAATGCGATGTGCGATAAGAATGCGTAGAGCTTGTATGACATGTGTGCGATGAGTTGCGTAGACATGACGAGATTATGTATGACGCGTGTGAGGCGGCGTGTGATGTGTACTCACTGTAGTCGTATGAGCAACTTGATCTTTGAGAATGACTATGAATTGCATACAAAGTGTGTGCACTCAAGTCGTAGTGCATACAAAAGCTTATTAATTACAGTGAGATTTATGATGAGTTGTTTGTAGTACATGCAAGAGCGTGATCAATGTGCTGTATGATCACATTGAACCATTGTGACACATATATACCAGCATAAACTACAGAGCAAATAAGATGTTCAGAGTTCAACTTCTGGAATTTCAGGCAACGAACACATATATATCCCCAACAAAGCTGGTGTCGGCACTTTTGATGCAATGATTTTCGCTTGGGGACATATTCTCGGATGAACACTTATGGCGATAATACTGCCTTTGCATGACGCATTCCTCGACCAGCCAATAGGCACTGAATAGCACCATGATATTGTCGAAAGCTATCATCAGAGAATGAATCCTTTGTTCAGAGTAGATCTGCCTAAGATTTTATTGCAATATAGGAGTCAGGTACCATCAAAGTTTCATAATAAAATGCTATATGTTTGCTTGTGCACGCAATAAAATAATCTGGCAATGTGATTATAGCACATTGGAAACACTTCAAACAAGGACGAGTTGGCAATGTTTATTGCAGGCAGTTTGATCAGTGACAAATTATGCATGCACTTTGTCACATCCTAATAATATTGCTTTGCATCAGAGATATCAGTCAGAGGTAGTAATGGGCGAACTTGAACTTGCATATTTTCCAAATAGCCAAGTGCGTCAACCATCAACCACAATACTGTCAAATACAAATCTGCTAAGAGCATTTTTGTGCCTGTTTATGTCAAATTGTAAAAGGTAGGCATGAGATTGGCCATTCATGCCCACATATAAAAATAAAAAGCACAACCACAAAACAGCGTAATAGGTTGGCGAACAGATAGCCAAAATAGCACTCAAAATCTATCGCACTTTGTCACAAATAAATAAAAAAATATTGTAATTAAATAACAATCCCTAAAAATGTTATGTGATCAATTGTGGTCATGATCACAGTTACTGCTGTGAAAAATTATTTGCACTAAGTGTTTCACAACTTGGTGAGAGAGCTTGACCTAGTAAAAAATCCTCATATGTGCACAGCAGTGGCAAAAAACGAGATGAGCGTCGCAACTTGGTGACCATTATCTGCCTACATACTACACAAAACTGAATTAGAATTTAAAAGATAAATGACAAAGCAGTTCGTGTGCCAATGATGGTTAAGCGCACTGCAATGCCTTGCCATGTGTTGAAAGCTGACCTCCAAGCAACCAAAATTAAGTGACCTACACTGAAGCAGGGTCCTTAAATGACGAACGTGTATCACATCCTGGCGTTCGCGGACGCAGTCACCAAATGAAAAACCACTTTGCAAATCGCAATAACGACGAATTTCACGCGCGCGCACACAGACAAAACGCGAGCAGTATCCGAGAGCACTCACGAAAGACTGTACCATGGACGACCGCACGCCAAGTTTCATCCTAGACGCCAGCGCTCGTTTCTCCCCTGGCGGAACGATTTCATCTCCAACGGGTGTAGGTTTCCGCCGCCGCTTCCCTTAGCGGTCGTGCCCGCGTTTAGTTCGCGCTGCGCGCGAAACGTCTCTTGTTTGCGACGGCTCCTCTTCGGATGACCGGAAATTATTATTGCGTTGTTTACTGTCACGACAGCAATGTAAACACGAAAGGGTTGATGCCACCAGTGAAATTCTGCCGATTCACAAGAAAATGGTACGAAAAAAGCAGACGACAGACATGGATCACTGTGGTGCGCCCAGTGAAGTAAACAACTGGCAAACGAAGCGAGCGCGTTCATTAATCACTCCTGAGTGTATGACGGTTTTTATATGTAACCCACATGAATTTAAAAATTACTCGGTACATAATTCTTTTATTCATATAAAAACTTTGAGTTGTTCGACGAGCGCTTGTCTTGTCTTCTTTCTCGTGTTTCGTTTGTGTGTGCGCTGCCAAAAAATGGAAACCACTTCTGTTGTATGCGCTAGCAGTGGCCGAAGTTCACGCGTGCCGAGAAATTGAATACATGCACGATGCATTGAACATGACCGGAGTTCATTCCCGGTTCACCACTGCATCGCTCGATCGACTTACTGGACGATACACGCCCGCGTCTTGGTCGCGACGGCATTGCTGAAGCAGGAATGATTACTAATACTTTCAACTTCCGTCTCTTGGGCACTGTTAAAAAATGGCCAAGCTGTCTACATTGCTGCCTCTATTCCATATTGTAGGGGACGTACTAGTTAAAGTTGTGTGCGCATGTCGTACTTGTGCTATGCAGCGATATATTTTTTTTATTTGCGCACAGTGTCGATGGAAGTCCGTTGTCGCCATCAGAGACAACACGGATTTGTAGCAAACATTGTGAGACACTGCAAAAATGACTTTAGCTCGTATGTGCCGCATCGTATGTGCTGACGATTTTTCCAGCGGCACATACGATGTCGTTTACAATTACCTGCTCAGCGTCACTTACACGGTTAAACAGACGCTGCCCTTTTGCAGCCATAAAAATAATCGTCAATCGTATCGATCTTCTTAAAGGCAAATAGAAGCGTGTACAGTCTGTTTCACACTTAGGGGAAAACTCGGAACGTATTGCATCGCGATGCGGCAAGCAATGGAGTCGTGCGGTGGCAGCAGCTCGAGCAGGCGCAGACACTCGAGGGGCGGAGTCGTGATCTGCGTCGTCTGCTACGGCGGCGCGCGCTGGCCGCATTGTCGGGAAGCGTGCTACTGTCAGGGGCAGTGCACCGATTTCATCGGTACTGCGGGAGCTGAGCTTATATTCTTTACTAAACGTTGTGCGAAGCCAAACTCCGAGGCAATGAAGGCATTGGCGATAATGGAGTTTCACAAACTTCTTTTGACAGCATGCTTCGTTTGTTCTTTCGAAAGGCCGGGGTACTGAGCGCGTGCACGTATATTTCTTCACTGTGTGTGCTACCGTAATAAGCAGTGACAAGACGCACCAAGATGTGCGCGGAACGTGCTCAGTCTTTGTTTGACTCGAAAGCAAAACAAAGCACTCAACAATGATAACTATGGGGGTCGAACACGATGAGACAAACGGATACGATTAAAGAAATGTTTTAGGTTAAGACAATGAGCCGGAAATGATTTTTCTCGACAATCATTCACTACACCAGGCAGACCCTGCCCGCCGGCGGTGAATCGGACACGTCATGCTCGGAACTTCAGTTAGTATCTCGTCATGTCCCCAGCGGCAGCGATGACAGCGCTCATCCTGGAAGGCAGTGAAGTGTAGAATGACTTGATCAGGGATGTCTTCATTCGCAACACGTCTCAGTCGCTGACAATGGTGGATCGAAGCCTATTCTCGGGGGCGACTGATAGAGGGGATGTTGCGCCAGTGATACTTTCAACGAGCCCCAGACATTTTAAATGATGTTGGCGCGCGGGGATTGAGGCGGCCACTCCAAGAGAGTGACTGCGCGCTCTTCCGGCAGTTCTTGCACAACAGGAGCAGTGTGGATCGGCGACCTATCGCGTTAGAATATACAGTCGCCTTCCAGAAACGGGCCGTCAAGAATGTATGGAATCAGTACGTCGTCTATGACTGCCCTGCACCTTTCAGCGATGAACTTACCTTCGAGGCGTATCAGTGGGCGTCGCACAACGCTTAGTAAAGAATACGGGCTCATTTCACGCAGTAACCATGAGATCGGCGCCCTGCAACTGACAGTAGAACGCTTCCCGACAATGCGGCCAGCGCGCGCCGCCGTAGCAGACGACGCCGTTCAAGATCCCGCCCCTCGAGCAGCTGCGCGAGCTGCTGCCGCCGCCTGACTCAAGTGCTCGCCGCATCGCGATGCAATGCGCTCCGAGTTTCCCTAAATGTGAAACAGACTGTAAATCGCCCTTCGAATGAAATGTCCACGCGCACACACGTAGGCACACTCCGCGCGCGGCACGAAACGTGCCCAAACACGCGCAGTGCAGGAGGCAATCAAGGCGGTGCGAACGAGAGATGGGAGAGGGGTACCACCCGCTATTAGAATTTTGCTTCGCATGCGGCGCTCTCAACACCGGCGCAGCAGCGCCGCTCTCGGTGCCGTTCTTGTCCATAGAGAAAGAAAAAAAGTTAAGAGCGGACACTCCCATACACCCCCAGCGGCCCAATCGAAGCTAGCGCGCCTGGCGGTTGGTGAGAAACTGGCCTGCACTTCCTGTTTCGGTTTCGCTGGCGTGAAATTTGGATTACCCCTCGTAACCGACTTTGGGCTGTCGCGGAAGCTTGTCATTTCAGACCACTTTTCGTCACCCAAATGGCAACGCTTTTATTTGTCGCTTTGATTTAGCGATTCACTCGTTTGTCTAGTTCAATATTTGGTGTGAATTGAGGTAGTGACGCAATTTTTATTTCGATTAAGTTGTAACAGATGGAGATAGAGGTAATCATAATTCACTACGGCTTTATCCATCGCGCTGGTCTTCTGTGTTTTGGTACAAGCGCTCATATGTATCAAAGAGACAGATTTTCCGGAATGTTTTTATTCCAAGTCAAGATAGGCTTCTTCTGGGTTCTGCCGTTGTCAAAGCACCACGACACACAGCAGTAGCTGCCGTAGCTTGGACCGCCGGACGGCATGGCATCAGCACGGTCTGAAAATATCAATAAGTGCACGCTTCATTAATTACCAAAAACATATGCACACGTCATAACTGTACCAGGAAACCGCTTTGAATGAATATAAACCACCGATATAAACCATATAAAACCACCGACACATCCTGACCTCTGACCCATATAACCCGGACTTACAAGGATAAATGTTAATACCTCGTACAGGGGTGTTCAAAAGTTCCCAGGTCGCCATCCTATTAAATCCCATGGAGGGCATCGCGGCCTGTGAAGTTTTGGACACCCCTGTACGTACTCAGTATAAGGAGTATATTGGTAGGCAAAATAGCAGTTCACATAAGCGTGATGAAGATACATTCGAAGCGTCCAAATACGAGGCCTTTGTTCAAATGCGCGCCACGCCACGCCTACGCGACAATACGTTGTGCAATGTCTTCGCCACGAAAAAATGATAAGGAACCGAAAATTACTAGAATGCGCAGTACTTCCCAACACGGCCGCCGTAATAAGTACATGCAGTAGTCATTGGTGACTTTTCCCCACCGTTACTTTTCTGTATAAACAATCCGCACGGACGCATACACCAGCGTCCGTCCGTGCGCCGTAGATAGGCACCTCGCTAAAGTACCAAACGCAATAAGCTATGCTCGCTGTTTATGTCACATGCCATTGTTTGCAAGCAATATCGTTAAAATATTCAGGAGCCCTTACTCTATAAGGGAAACGAGCAAGCAAAACTTCGCTACAGCGTGCCTAACGTCCTGTTTTCTTTATTTAGGTAGCGCCCGTCCCCGGAACGCCATTTTCGGTCTGAATCAGCGTGGCGTCTTTTATGTTCTTTCCAGCGTTCGTCAGCCTCTAGAACGGGCCAACGAAAAGACCGTCAACCGTGACGCGATCATTTAAACGCGGTTTAGGAATTCAATTTTCTTGAAACCGGAATTTTCCTGAAATGTGCAATTCATAATATTCACCTTAAGCGTTGTCCAGCAGATCATTTTTAAGCCGCCAACACGAACTATTTCAATGGAACGCCGATACCGCGGTTATCGCAAACAGTGCTGGGCAAGAACGGTTTACCCTCGCAGACCGAGACGCAGCGTCTCGATGGCGTCTGACAAGCTGCGAGTCGCAGTGCAGTGCACAGCCGTGAACCGGTGCAAGTTAATGGCAGCTTCGCGTCGTTTGATTATTTTCACGGAACGCAATCAACAAAGATTATGCCGTTCTCGGTGGGGATAGCAAGGAAGTACAGCTAGAACAGCCTTCTTGCTACGCGTTTCTTGAGGGGGCATGCTTTTCGCATTGTTCGCGTCTAGCCGCCTCATATAGAGCAGCAAACTGCTTTTTTTTAGCGAACCTCGTCGCGCTCACAAGTCAATTACTCCAAGCTTCGCTTAAAAACGTGACTCACCTTTCTCACACACAAGAACACCGCCGCAGCCGACGTTCACGAGACGTTTCCGCTGGCACGCCGCTGGTGTCGTTGATTTCTTCTCGATGGACGAATGGTGATTGGTGTTGATGGCAGTACGAATGAAGAACAAAAAGCACGGAAGGTGTCTTCGATAAATTCTGTTTTTATGTATCAGAAACACGCCAAATTTGGGTGTATAATTACTATTTTATAAAGCGATTGAGCAGAATTCGTTTCAACATTTTCTTTTTTTGCGCCTGCGTCCCCTGGCGTTTGATGAGAGCATTAGTTCGTTACGTAGCCGTGACGTAGTTCCTGAGGCCAGATTTCTCGGAGTGTCCGCTCTTTTTCTTTCCCTATGACTGTACGGACGTTCCAGCGCGTTCGACGCATATCAGAAGCGCGCGCACACACGCACACACGCACGCACAAAAGGCGAGCAGTTTCCGAAAGCACTCGCCAAAGACGGTACGGATGTTTTTACAAGAAAGCAAATCCCGCCGGCGTGGCACCATTTCCCGAAGAACAAAGAGCACCACTCATTAACAGTACACATCCGTAGAACGGCGCACAACAAGCCTGAACAAAGTGTACACCACTCGACGTCAAATCTGTCGCTGAACACGAACACCTTCTAACATTCACAAACCAAACGACGATGTGCTGCGAACTTCAAACAGATTTTACGGCCCTGTCCGGTTGATAGGGCTGCTCCACAGGCTGTCCTCGCTGTTGAAAGCAATGTCAGCAAAGTTGTTGAAAAAGGTTGCCTAAAACACGCAAGAACATTGAAATAATACGCCTGTACTACCCACGCTACCAATGCGATCACGGTTACCGGAACCACAGACGGCGAAGTAAACAAAAGACGTCATTTCCCCTCATTTCGGACCGAGACTTATAGTTACTTTCTCAGTCGTACGACTCTTCCTTTCGAGCAAGGCGCGACTTGTTCCTGGGACTGTGAGGGCGCTGCGGTCGAGCTCTGCACCAAGTGAGCGGTGCTGCTCTGTTGACATGTGCACGTTAGTTGCGGGTGTTTGCGCTTCTTGTGCTGTAGCCGATTTTATTTTCTCACTGCGTGTGCCTTGTCACTGTCCTCGTGCACGTGGCTGGCGGTCGAGGTCTTTTGCGTCCTGTCCAAGTTTTGCGCTCACGGAGACGCCAATACTGGCGAAGTGTGGGTCACCGAGCGTAAACATTGCGTGCGCCACTTTGGTTTGTAGGCCCACTTTTTTTTTCATCTCATTCCTTTCATCGGACCTGCACCCCCAGGTATGGTTTCTGTAGAATATTATACTTCAGCTTAAACAGCAACAGAAAGAAATAACGGCTGCTTTATTCAGCGAGCACCATGTAAATACCGAGTGCCGCGACAAACACCCATAACCGTGACAGGCTATAGCAGACGACGCTCGGACGCTTGGCGCGGAGGTCGATGGCAGCGCTGCAGTGGCGGGAACGGCAGCGGGCTAAATGGTGCGCATAGGCTAGGAATGGCGGACTTAAAGAGGATCTATAAACGTTATTGCGGCGGCCCGGGAGGTCGATGTGCTACTGATCGTTTGATCATATTTACGCGGTGCTTAGAGAACATGTGCTCCTTTTTTTGTGTGAATTAACGATCACAAAGCCCTGGGTCCTGTGCAACGCTATTAGCTCACTGTATGTTTCTTGCGCTGCGCCGTTGTTGATTATCGTAGTGCGGTCCACACGCGCTTTCTTTGTTGCCGGCTCATGAGAAGCTGTTGTACTCTCGCCGCACCCGCATCGGCTCATAGTGCACGGAAGAATGTGTTGATAGTTGTGCTATCGCGTGCTGTAGTTCACCGCAATTCAACACTACGCTGGACGGACTGTTGGTGCAGTCGATGCGGCGTGAACGGACACGAAGGAGCGCTCGCCTCAGAAGGTAAGTCCGGCGCCTAGCGCATTCTTATGGTTCATGTAGTATACCTTGTCATGCGCAGCAGATGATTAGTACAGCTACAAAAACAGTAACAGTGATTCCCTATTGGTTCGTTCGATATCGTAGTGCACATTTAGCAAAACGTTTCACGAAAATCACCCCGAGATTGATGCTGTTAAGAGCTTCATCTATTGTTTATTTTCTTTTTGTTATGAAGTACGCTAGCGCCGGGGCATCGCTTGGCCTGAACGGGCACAAAAATTCAAGCAGGGAATGTCACTGCTTCTGTACGTAATTTCTCAGCAAGAAATCGTATAGACACTCTAGAAGTACGTTGATGTGTTGTGCAAATGTTTTCACAGCTAACGTCAACGCGCGACGGCATCCAAATGATCTGACTCGTGAGAAGATTTTAGCTTGTATGCAAACTTTGATGCTTATAGATTGTCGCCAAGACAACCTGTATTTATTGTGTTTAGTGTTCTGCTTGTTTTCGTGCCTTTGACACGTTGAATAACCGCCTGTGATGTAAGAATGAAATATTTAATTTGTCTAATGCATGCAGCTTCTTGTAGCTGGCTGTACGAGAGCTTTCCACAATTTGACGCGATGTTGTTAAATCACAAGTTTGCAGATTCAGCAGTGATTACAATAAGCGGAACATTTATTGTTTAGGGATGTCACAATTTCCTGAGACGGAGGCATCTCTGCACCACAAAGGAAACTGCGGCACTATGCAGCCTGAACAGCACGACAAAGCATCTGATTTGCCTGCTTTGACAAGGTACGTACAAAACGGTCACAGCCATTTATGTGTTCTAGGTTCTGTTCGTGTATTTGGTAGCTGCCAACTTTCCCGAGTCTCTCATGCAATTTATAAATTCTTGCTATTCTACAATTTTACTAATGTTCCATTAAGTAACGAGAATGAAGTTCTATTAGTGAAGATCTTCTAAAGCTGTTGAGAAATGGGGTGGCATAGGATTGCGAAAATGCACGCAAAAAATAGTCATGGCGCTTATGCTGCTTTCTTAATTGCTAGCAATGAAAAATCCCTAACAAAAATACCAGAGGGGCACTTGCTTTAGGTAAGTTTATTAAGATACGTTCCGGAAGCAGGCTAAATTTGCAGCAACAGAAGCACTCCGAAAAACTCACTGATCTAAAAACAGGTTAGTTTCTGCTTTTCCAAGTGTGCTGTTTGTGTGCAGCGTGTCAAGGTAAATAATGGTTAATAATGTATGCGTAGAAAAATGTGGGTGCTGAGAGAAAGCTTTAGTAAAGTGCGTGCTGTCTTTCCAACACAGTATTTCTGTCTAGAATTTTTGCAAAATATGAAGTGCACAGGCTGGCAGGTTTGGCAAACCATGTTCAACACTTTTGCTTTAGATTTTAATTTAGCCGGTTCATTATCTGTCCCTAGTATAGCATAGCGTCAAGCTTGAAGCTGATCTCTGATGTGACGTCAGTTGCAGGATGTAATAACTTGGTATCACAAACTGCTTGTTACGCATGTCAGTCAACCTGGTGCAGTGGTCACAGGTGAGAGTATAACCGAAAGCTGGGCATTATTTGCCCTTCTGCACATGATGTGGGATAGAGCTTGAACTATGCTATAGTGGCACCATCTCCCTCACCTTCTCTTCCTCATTATTCTGTCAACTTGCAGTAATATGCACAACTTCTAGAGGCTTAATTATGGTGTTGTCTGCTGAACTTGGCTGATGTGAATTTCAGTAGTCTGGGGTACCCTCAAAGCCATGCTGTACTTCGCATGCATTTTAATATGGTCAATTTGAAATATGTGATTGTCTGTGGCATTCTCAGAGAAACAAGGCCTCTTGTGAATAATGCATACATGCATTATTCGCATTTTCTAATACTCTTTCAAGAAGCAGCCAGTGTTCCTCATGTACATGTTTTCAGAAGATGCTTAAATGCAAACCGCCATGGAACTTGTTTATGCCTTAAAGTAGCACTCTTTCACCAAACAAAGCCTTATTTAACGCACAATTCATAAGAAAGGTGAGGAAGTGACGGGACGTAAGTCTAACAACCATCCAATTTTACTGCTTGCACAGCATTATAAAGCGAGAGGTGAAAGGGCAAGAACAGATAAATCGAAAATGCATGTTGCTCACACAACTGCGAAAAGGACACATGGCATGGCTATTATTACGCTTGGTTTACAATGATAAAGAAGCAGTCTTGCTATCTGATAATCCACTGGAGGTGGAGCCAACTTGCAGATTCCCTGTCACACATATAAGGAAATCTTAACGAATTTCGCCAGCACTGTGGTCCTTATACATTGCCACAGTTGCACAGTTTTCAAACAAAATAATGCAAGTGAGCTTTGCACTACCAAGTGACCACCAAATGACCTGAGCATTCAGTTAACATGGTTGCAAATCCAGTCATTTATACATTGGCCTGTTTTGGCGACGTAGTGTCTACTGCACGACAGTGGTATTTAATATCCATCAGCACCCCTGTGCTCTACCAACTCTTTCTTGCATGCTTTTTTTTTCACAGGTAGTGGAATATTACTTGATTCCAGAACAATTTGGTTTGTTCTACACTTGATAGTGAACTTGCGAGTCCTATATTAAACATGGAATTGGGTAGAAAGATGTGGTATTTCTTATGGTGCCCTGGTGCATTCAGCTTGTGCAGATGCTTCAAGCTTGTATTGTCAAAAATTGGGGTGAAGCCATAGGAGGAGAGTTGTAAAAGCGTAACGAAAGCCTCCTGATAGATATACTGAGTTGTGCTGCTGTGGACATTTATTGTTTATCCCTACTGGGTAACGCTGTTAGGGTTATGGATGCTTCGACACTGTAGGGCCTACAAGATGGCTAGCATTACAGAACACATTAAAACGACTGTAGGGATGCATGTCGTGCTATGGTATCATAATTGGCCCACAAAGTGACCACCTTTGCTTACACTATGTGGTAATCTGGTTCAGTTTACTTAACCCGATTGCCATCTATGCGTGAGGAGGAGAAGGGACTATAAAAATGAAGGGACCTTCGATTAATGTTCTTGTACATACATTGCATTTTTCTTAGCTTGCTGGCTTTGTTGCTTAAAGCTTTCTATGGGCGTATATCAGCGTTTCATTCTTATATATACCTAATAAGTATCGCTTTGTTCACAGTGTCACTTCTTATATTTACCGTATTTACTCACATAGTGATCGCACTCACGTAATGAACGCAGCCTTGAATTTTGTCGTCCAAATTCGATTTTTTTATATTTCCTGTGTTGATCACGCCCCGAACTTGCCGCAGCGATCTGTCATGTGCCATGTCTATTAATGATCGCACTTACCATCTGTCTAATGCTATGCGAACAACTCTTCAAGACAAACCAAGCAGTCTGCACGCACCAAACATTCTTAAGCAGATGCCCGATTTCATTCCTTTCATTACTTTCCGCACTTCCATGACAAAAAAGCTACAACCAAAATTGCCTTTATTATGTGTAGGCTTTGTAATGGTTGTGGTCAAGAACAACAAAAAAGGCTCCTTTCGATTCTTCTCATCTGCACTCGTGGGCATGCAACAAATCTTGTAACACTTGTAACACAGCTAAGATATTCGCCCACCCTTAGCGGAAACGTGCTGTATTAGGATAGTAGTGAAGACAAATGCCGCAGTTTCCGCAGCATGCCCGCCGTGTCTTTCTATGTCACTGGCAGCTAAGCGCGCCCATCTGTTTCTGCCCCCTCATAGCGGACATGGCTACGTTACTGCCCCAAACTTACTGATATTAATGATATTATTCATTCCGGGTACGGAAGAAACTGTTTCAATGCACATAATGTACTCACGAGAAAAAAAAATCGCATTCGGCGCATTTGGTGTGTTCAGCTTGCTGCGCCGGCCGCCATTTTTGTTTTCGTGTCCCGCACTACACACAGTGGCAGCCATAGAGTTAGTAGAACAACTCTAGAGGAAAAGCTGGGCCGGAAAATGGGGAACCTCTAGGGCGCCGCCCTGTTGCTACTGATCAATGTGGCCAGCGCAATTACTATTGAAAGAGCTGAAAGCAAGTACAGGTCACCTTATGCTTTCTCATCTAAAAACGCATACCTGATGGCTTTATGAAGGTGAAACGTTAATATTAAGTTTACAGAAAGGGATCGCTAAGTCCGCGACTTATGTAAATCACGATTTACGCATTCATGCAATAAAGGATGACGCGAATTTCGGTTTCGAATCTGTTTTTTGGATGCGTAGTAGTTTCGTACAGTTTGCGTTTGACATGCGATCGCGCGTCCACATGGGACGCTATGGCACACTCGTGCCTTATGTGCCACCGAAGCCCCGAAGTGCTCTGGCATATACCTTCACATGTAAGTAAACGAATGTATCTCCTTGTTGAGAATATCACGCGAGTAGGCAGCTCTTGTGGTGCATCACAATCGTTTGAGAAGCGTCACAGTAGAGCATTTTTCTGCATGCGGAGCAGTGTTTTTATTTGCAGGTTTCCCTTCAGTAGGAAATTGCTGGACAAGCGGGCCAGCGCACCGGAATTGTACTGGCGAAGCCACAAGCAACTCAAAGAATCTGTTTAATTGTTGCACTTTGAACAATCATGCTTCTACAAAGGCCACAGCAGACAAACAGCCTGATGCCGAGTATTTCTGTGCCACGAAGTAATCAAGAGGCGAGTGCCTAATGCGGACAAAATCGAGTGCATCAAGACTTAGAACGACAGAAAGCTCAGCTACTTGGTAAGGATTCATTATGCAAAACAGAGGTGAGGCGTGCAGACAGGACACAAGAGTAGAGAAGTGGGCGGCGCTCGTGTTGTTTGCTTGTAAATACTCTACTCTTGTGTCCTGTCTGCACGCCTCACCTCCGTTTTGCATAAGGAGTGCATCAACCCACATATTAATAGCGTAGGCGTTTTATTAACTGTGCAATATTTTCAACACTTCCTTGCATGCCATTTCATGTGGAATATCTTTTATGGTCACAAATTTGTGCAGCGAATCTATTTGCATGATCGACTCCGGGCCTGCGGGAACGTTCACTTGCACTTGATGCTGAGTGTTTTACATGTATCCATAAACTGAAGATATGCACATCAGATCCCTGCGAGCATTTTCAAAATTCAATTATTTTAGACAACAGGCACATATGCAATACTGACATAATCCCGAGTACCACTAAGCAGCTGGGACACATTTTTGTTGACCATACTCGCAGGTAAAATAAGTAGATCATGTGTACAGCTCCAGCTCATTCTCCTTAAATCAGTGTGTACAAAGGGTATGCAAAAATAATTTTTTTCTCGCGCACCAATTATTTTACTGTATAAGCAAGAGAACCCACCACGTTAGTGTAACGTATCTTGTACATCACACTAATATGTGCTTTAATTTACCAAGTGAGATGAGTTACATTTATGGCTCATTCAGTCATATCACACTGCAAGCTGCATTCATCAATCTTCAATTGGATTTTGCAAATGTTTAATGAAACATGCTTCCCTTTTATGCAGATATGCAATGGCAAGCCCTTCCGTGTGTTCCAAAGGTAAAATTTAAGCTCTAAATTAAAAAAGACATTTTTAGTCAAACAAGCAAAAATGGTGAATGCAGAGTATCAGAAGCCCAAGGTACAGAAATTATGAGAAGTGTCGAATGATTTTAAGGAAAGAGTCGTATTTGAAAATGCAAGACTCTTTAGTGGAGGTCAAGCAAGTCAATATAGATAGAATACTCTGCAAAATTATGCGAGTGAGGGAAGTCAAACAATGGGTCAGGAAATGCGTTGTTTTTCTGCAAAACAAAAGCTGATTGCCATTACATAAGTCATTTTAGCATCATGAGACTGCTGCTTGATAAATTCAGAAATAAACCAAAAACAAGACAAGAAAAAATAAAAAAACAATTTAATGATGCTCTCTCTACACTGGGATAAATAAAGACAAACACATCACATCTAATGTGGACATATCAGACGCCTTGTGAAACACTAAAGGAAAAATTCAGTTTCGAGCTATGGCACTTGCCGCATAGATGTGGGGGGCCTTGCACTAATAGTGATAGTTACCACTGCATTTAGAAATTGAAAGCATTCGTGCAGACAAGGATGATTCTTTATATATTTGGCTACCACTTCAAATGCCTCCACCAAGTGTTACAATGCTGCACGCAGCCATACTAAGGATCTCGCAGCAACACCTGCAGGTAAAAGCAGAAGCAGTCGAAGTGCTGGTGTGTACTGGACACTATGTTTGAAAATTTTTGGGAAGAAGAGTGCAAGAAGCAGACATAACTGCATTTATTTTCATAATTTACCATTTGAATGGCCTTTTCTTTTTGCTTAGACAATGCCTACGCCTAGCCACAGCAGCGCCCTCATACAGACTCTGCAAGCCAAGAGGCCGTGGAGGCAAATGCAGGTAAGAGACAAGATGCAATAGCACTGGTATCGACATTCATCTAATTTGTTTCTTTTTCTTTCGTTTAGGCAGCCAGCACACCTCGACCAGCCACCTTGACTGCGGGTGTGTCGCCCTAGTCGCCAAGGAAACATTTGAGGGAAAGCGACAGGCAATGTGAACAGCCACTTCTCCATGTAAACGATACTATTTCTCTCGGATGACTCCTACGCCTCGCCACTCGAGCACACTTGTGCACAAAGATGCCGCACAGGCACGTGCAGGTCAGAGGCAAGAAGCGGTGGCACTGGTGTCGACATTCACCCAATTTCTTTTTCTTACACTGAGGCAGCCAGCACACCTCGAACAGCCACCTTGACTGCGGGTGTGTCAGTAGATTCTTGTTGTACATATGCTCATAATAAACTTCAGTAAACTTGAACTTGAAAATGAACTTGAAGGCAAATGGGACATTGATGCATTGTATTTTTGAACATTTATTGTACACATACAATTTATGTTACACTTTGCAGTGCTACAGAGCGTATTTTGAAGCTTCCCCCCCCCCCTATATTTTGCACCTTTAATTACGTATGTGTTGTGTGGCCCTCAATGCAGTTCATGTTGTAGCAGCTGCTTTGTCTGTGTATCGCACATTGGCTTAAGCTCGTGATATCCGCATACTTCTCTCACATATACAAAATAAGGTTCTATGTAGTCCTCAGTGTTACAACAAAAAATGAAAGTAAACAATCCGATCGTGGAATTGTGTTTAATACAGTGATTCCTATGACAGTTACTGACAAGTTGACAACTTGAACTGGTCAATTGGTCCATAGCCTCCTCTATTTTTCAAAAATAAAGGAGGCTATGGATCCGTCATGGCAAGGAATTGTATGAATACATAAAAAGAGGGGGGTATGTGTGTATGTTTGTAGTAGGGGGTACAGGATTAGGGCGGTACGAAAAGATGTACCAACACCGTCCTCTAGACACATTCCGTTAAGGTACCGTAACAAAGCGTATTATGCATAAAGTTCATACAACCAACTCTGATATTACTGCACACGCCAGGCGACGCGAGCTACATTTGTCATGACGCATTCGCGACTGCACCGGATGCCCTCCATATTATTCTCTTTAATCGTGCACACTGCACCGAGGCAAAAGAAAGATCATGGGCGCAGGTGCCTTTAAGGTATCTCGAGCTTGCGAGGCTCTGCTGCGCGTGCCAGGGGAGCTGTCCGTGCGAACACTCCCTGGCACACACCTGCCTCGGCGGCCCCAACCTGTGTACCGTTCTGCTTCGAGCTTTGATCCCCCCACTGTCCCTTGGGTGCCCTGTGGAGTTCCTGCGCCGCATGCTTTATTATAATCTCAGGTGCTCTCCTGAGACTTCCGTTTGTCGGTTACATGTGCCCTACCCCAACTGGATCAGTACTTATAAAAATAAAAAAGCCCGATCTGTCGTCGCGACGATAGATCGCGAAAGCGGCTTTTGCAACATACCGCGCCCGTGCGAAGAGAATTACGGAACGCCAACGAGAAATCTGACCACAGCTTCGAGCTCGTGACCTCGTCGAGTGACACTCCTGCAACAGGCGTGAGCGCTGAAAACCGCATACCACAGGAAACTTCAACAGGATTATCCCTCGGTTGCATAACTGCCACCTGTACGGCCAACATGGACCACACCCGCACCGTCCCGCAACATCGAATAAAGAACCAACTTATAAAGCCCAAACACACGGCTACACGAGGCTGCACGCACACATCACTACAGTACAAGCGAGACGCCATGCTGCTACGCTGCTACTGTTGCTGGATTAAAACTGACTACTGTCACCAAGTCTAGCAAGCGTCTCAGGAGCTGGCAACCTCGGCGCGTAGCAACATGGCGGCGCTCTTGCGGTTCCCGATTTCAATGCATGGGCCCTATGGGTAGCTTGTCCTCTAGAGTCAGTATAGTAACTCTATGGTGGCAGCCACCTATTTGTTGACCTGTTGCCATCCCGCAGCAAACGCGGGGTAAAAAAAAAATTCTTTTTGCGGGAAATTTAACCGGCGTAATGATCACACATCTGAATTTGCGACCATTTTTTTACAAAAAAGTGCGATCATTTCGCGAGTAAATACAGTACTCTTGTGACACCAAGCTCACTTGTTTTAATACAGGTGTGGCTGGGCCTGCAGAAAAGCTGTAAGCAGACTGCAGTGTTGCTGATGAGTGCTGATCTCCACGTCCGAGTTGGTCCCACAACATCCAGGCACCACGGTGCTTTCACAAGGTAATATGATATGGACACCTTGCACCTCAGTATCAGTTTTGAGTTTGACTTTTGATAAATATTTAAGAAGACACAAGGGTTCGCCTTGCTGATAAATACACTCGCGTTCTTTTTTTAAAGTGCTCTTTCTGCAGTGTTCATCATGTACATGTTTTCTGAGGATGCTCATACTCCTTAAATGCAAACTGCCATGGAGCTTGCTTAGGCCTTAAACTAGAACTCTTTCACCAAGAAAAAAAGCCTCATTTAACGCACAATTCATAAGGAAGGTAAGGAGGTGACCGCCAGTGTCTAACAACTATCCAGTTTGACTGCTTGCCCAGCAATATCAAGTGAGAAGCGAAAGGCCAAGAACAGATAAATCGGCAATGCATGTTGCTTGCACAACTGCGAATGCGACACATGGCATGGTTACTATGTATGCTGGGTGCGATCGGAGATGGTTGTTCGGCGCGTTCGTTCGGTTACCGGCACGCGCGATTGACCTACTCCGCGCCGACGTCGCCAGCCGTGGGGCGCGGCCATGTTTTTGGTGACGTCAAAATGACGACACGCTCCTGTCATCCTCCCACCAAGCATTTCTTCTGCTAAGCGCCGAACCCGACGGGAGCTGGGAAGTTTGGAGCGATCATACGGCTTCGCATGGCGCGTCTGGTGGATTAGATTGGATCCAACAGGCAGCTGCGGCATGATACGTTTGAATCCAATCCATAGTTTAATTCGAGAAAATGGCGCTTCCGTTGGGAACTTAGGTTGTTGCGCTGGCGTTTCTAGAGGAAGGAGGAGAGTGGGTGGCGTTGCGAAACGCGTTTGAAGAAATGGCAGAAAGTGAATTCCGGCGTCGTTTTTGTTTTTCGAAACAAATAATTCGTTGGTTGTACAAAGAAATCGACCCCGTCATCGGTGCCAGCGAGCCACTGGAATGTTATCGCTGCCTCTGTTCCCGTCGCTTTTTTTTTTCCTTCTCGCTGTGCACGACACTACCTAGGGACGACGAAAAGAAACTAATCGTTATAAACTGGAGTAGTGGCACATACTGCTTTTTGAAAGCATGTTTGGGCTTGAGAAGAAAAAATATATTTTTTAGATAAAGATTTCATTAATTTGGAAGTCGAGAAACATTTCATTTTGTAGTATACTGTCTGCAAGCAGACGACAAACGACGCAAGTAAACTTCCGAGGAGGTCACCGCTTCCTGATTGGCTGCTCTCTCCGCCCTGCTGTCACAAATTGTGCATACTGCAACTTTGTGACGTTGCAGCAACTGAACAGAACGCGTATCGAACAATATATCTCCGATCGTGCCCCAGATAGGACGATAAAAATATTGTAGTTTTTACATTAGCCGGTAAGCTACTTAAAATTTTACACCAGCAAACAACCAGTTTAGTAGCTGTAGTTGTTGCACAGTTACTTCAGGAGTAAGATATTATTTTTAATGAAAATTGAGTAGTGCTGCGGTTAGCGAAGCTATTTCTGCCCGTACAATAAATTAGGCATTTTTAAAGAGGCGGCATATAACAATTTTGTTGCTGTGCCACATAATTAGTAAAGTGAGGCAAGGTTTAAGTAAGAGAAAGAGAAAGATTAACCTTGTCGTACAAACAGATCCTTGTCTGAGCCGTCGTCACTGTGATGCATCGGCTCCCAGATAACTGGGGGGGGGGGGGGGGCTAAAATCTTTGTTTCACCAGTGCAGTATAGGGGGCAGGGCCAGACAGCAGCTGAAATGTGATGTAATAGAAGCTGTTCATATTCAGTACTTAGCAGACAGGTGCATTTACACTATGTCACTGTTACTATACCATACGGAACTGGCAGCCTACGTTCTTGGACAATAAAAATAATAGTATAATGCAGAATGTCGGGGGGCAGGAAGTTCATTGCATAAAACGTATCTGATAATACTTTCAGTCCTGCATCTATTGCGCTACCCAATTAAGAAAAACCCATGCTAACAGTTGTATCCTACATGTGTGTGGAATGTGGTCTGGCGCAAGTACCATGTGTTGTACAGTTGCTTATGCTATTATGTAACATTTAAGAGCATTTTTTTTCAATGCCATAAAACCAGTTGAAGACTAGTGCCCTTTCTGTCCTGTCATCTTTTCTGCATTTTAAGACATTTCTTTTTTCCTCCAAAGGATGAGTGTTTCTATTCACTTGGTTCAGCACTGCCTGTGACATTAGGTGTCGCCTAATGACTCTCGTGCTCTGAGCAAGGTGTGTGACCATTGTGCAGTGCAAAAGAGCAAAAACAGTGCCAGTGTACAACTGAAATGACACAGCGACTCAACATTGTTTTGTCATCAGGGTAAAATACAGGAATGCCAAAAGTCGTCATGCCTAGTTGTGTCTTTCTTCTCGCGTTTGCTTCCTTGCATGACACTGCATTGGCAACTTGCTTTCAGAATTGCATATTCACACTCTGTAGTCGTGATGATCATGACCACGGTGTTGTTCGCAGCGGTCAACTGTGGCAAGTAGTACTTTCATTGTGACTTGGTGCAATACACGCAGTCTCACAAACATGATGGCTATCGAGGATAATAATTGTACTGTGGCCTGCACGCTGGCATCCAATCAGCCAGTTACATTGAGATTGTAGAACAATCTGTTACCGCCAGCTCAATGGTGAAAAAATTATCGGGATGGACCCGTGGTAGTGAATAGCATGTCTCTGATAAAGATGCGACCAAGTCTTGTGCTATGACTGCACTGCAAAGGAGTACTTCCTCAAGGCCCTTGCCACTACGAACAGTATAATCAGTCGCGAATTGACATTTGCAGCTACCGCACTGCTTATGTGTGAAATAGAAACAGGATTTCCCGATTAATTCAGTATAAAAGTGTGTTTGTGTGAACGTTTGTTTTTTATTTTCATACCCTTAATAATTCAACATTCCGTTAATACAGAATTTTGTTCCAGTCCTGGGAAATTTCAGTGAATGAGCTTTTACTGTATACACGCCTTCTTTCACCGCATGTGTAATTTGAGCTCACTGGGTTACTCCAAGAACATTTTTCAGCCTCAAGGGTAAGATTTCTAGCTCGGACAAAGCAGCTCCGTAAGGATGCAAGAAGTTTTACTGTGGTTTTCTACTGTTCCCATCTGCTTCCCTAAACTTTTTCTCAAGTCTAAAGAAAATCTAGTATATCCCGTACAAAAGGTGCTTGTCGCTCACTGTGGGATTAAATGTAGTGAATCCTCTGAGCTAGAATAGTTGTCCCTGACCCATTATCAGTGAAGCTTCATTGACTAGTGCTTTCCTACAGCCAGGACGTAAACTTTGAACCTCTTGCATATATCTTAGTTTTATCCTTGAGTGCCATCACTGTATCTGGCAACCTAGTTTTCCTTAATAACTGTTACCTTTCTTATCCATTATTTCAGGAAAATATACTTTTTCTGAGAGCACATATGCTATTATTGTATTTGACTAACTAATCTCTTGCAATTTTCATCTTTCGTAGGTTCACATTCGAAATGGGTTATTTATTTGTGCTAGTAAGTGGATGTGGGTAAACCAAGCCAAAACGGACAGCACGTTTGCCAGGGAGATTGCCAGATGCTTGTGGCAGGCACATGAATTAATCCACAGGAGTGTTACAAGCAAAATATGTATGCGAAAGCTAAAGGAAGGTGGTGAGGCCAAGCCAGCGTTGACACCACAAAAACTTGGTGCATATCTAAGTAAGTATACCCTGTCCTGCTAGCTCATGTTTTCATAAGGATTGCAAAGTGTTTCGAAGTTAAAGGAGTAATGCCTATCACACAGTGCTTTTTCTGCACGAATATAATGGGCTGTCGGTAAGATCGGGTTGTATAGAGGTGGGATCTCTCATATGGGCCGACACAGTTTACATCTACACATCAGGGGCATGCATAGCTGTATGCGTACATTTAATGCTGTGCTCTAGCTCGCTAACAAAAACTATCATTTAGTTTCTATAGTGGTATTAAAGGTGCATTATTCTTTCCTATAAACAATTCTGCACTGGCATCTATGCAGTGTTTTCCGTCTGCATATTCCGCAGTGCGGTAGCAAAGAGCTGTGCTATCTGTGTATTCACTTGCATGAGCTTGTTACACTTGTTCATTTAATGTAAAATACTTGTGGAAAAGTATTAGACTATTTCTGTGGTCTTGTATTGCAATTCTGCAGCCATTTATATTGTTTGTAAAACGCGAACATTTAACAGAGACAGGAACAAGACAGTGCGAGGACGAGCACTTGCTTTCAACTGCTGTGGTTAATGTTGAAATATCAATTTACGTAGGTAGAAAACTCATAAGCCTCCGTGTTCTCTTTTTCTTGTTTCTCTGTGAGATTTTCACGCTTTACACACAATATCATGCAAGAACCAGCCCGTTCAGTTATGCAGTGGAGCCACCTATTGTGCATGTCAGTTCCAATGGCTTGTTAGAATCTAACAGGGCCGGCTGCTTTGTTTACATTTTTTTTTTGCAGAGGCATACGAGCACTTTGTGTCAAAAACACCGAGCACTGTGGATACAGAGGCAAGGAGGCTGAAGGACCAGAACAAGCACCTGGCCACCATGCTTCGGGATGCAAAATAAAGATGGTTTGTGTTAATTGTGTGCCCTAAAAAGTGTCCTCTTTGTCTCCGAGCTGGCACATCGGCCGACTCACGTGATAGAAATTAACTCACTGTAACGTTGGCAGTAGATGTTACTGTGTGGAACTTCACCAAAAATATTGCATGAACAAAATAACTCATTCAACACAAATGAGGACACTTGTAGAATGCAGCTAAACAAGAATAGTGTCATTTTGCATAGCTGAACGAGAACATTTTCATGTAGCATACACAAACGAGAACGATATCGTTGAGCATAGCCGTGCGAGAACTATCTCGTCAAGCATAGCTATGCGAGAATAATCTCGTTTAATGTACCCATACGAGAACGATCTCGTTCAGTGACGATGTCCTCTCGAACACATGTGACATACGACATCGTTCAGTCTACGGAGCAATAATAGCGTAGAGAAGTTCTCGCAAAATTCTCATACATATTTTTTTCAATAGGGTGGTGCCATCACAAACAGACTCTGTGCTTAGTCACCAGCTAAAAACAAACAGTTAGGATTTTTGGGTATATGTAAGCTGCTTGCATCACAAGATATACAGCAATTTACTTCGTGAATTCTAGAAATTCTAGCTATTCACACCAATGTCAACATGATAAAAAGCAAGGCTGCCCGAAATTTTCATTCATAATATTAGTGCTGTCAGGCGTGTCCACATTTCAGGACAAGGCTGTATGTCTTGACGCACGTAACTGTTATGATGTTCTCTAATGTCCCCCAAAATAGTACCACCTTGAAAATGAGCAGTAACAACTTCTACGAACGATACATGCACGAAACAGAAAAAGGCCGGTAGGATAGCCTTATTTGTAAGGGTACTAAATATGAAAACGTGATCGGCTATACTTCTGCACAGTTCACTTCTGAGCACACGCACACCGCGTAGAACGAGCACTTCTCCAGCCAGCAACGCTGCGACACATCGCACATATATAGCACGGTTTGTAGCTTGCGAGCACATTTTGTAACAGCAAGAACACAGCTGGAACGTCGCGGTCACCAGGGCGCATCGTAGCCGGCAAAACGGCTCACACGGTAAAAGGCAGCGATAACGAGACAATAAAAACTTATCGCTACTGATCGTATCACCACTTCCGAAAGTCACGAAGGACTGGCGTTCACTACGTCGCGGCAACGAACCGCATACACAGAGCAGATGCCAATCGTGTTCACTTGGTGCGCCAATCGGACACTACTGATTTCGCCACGCAGTGAACATGTGTCCTGTTCAAAAAAAGCACGTGTATGTGATGGACTTCTCGTTCGTGACGCGCACGCGAAGCTTGGAAAAAAAATCCGAAGTCGACGGCTTCAAAAATTTCCCATCCGACGCTCTCGTAAACACAACACACTTCCTTCGCTCCGTCAGTTTCTGTCGGCGATCGCACGCACTGACGAGGCCTGAAAGGGTGCACCGCCTTGCTGCCTTAAGTGACTATCTCCGTGTGTACCAGATAACTCTAGTAAAAATCATGAGGAGAAAAATAGACTTTTCTGACGCGAGTGTAGCTTAGGCCTCGCGTCCCCGTTTCGCTTTGAGCAAAGCGCCATGTTTGCTGTGACGAAACCCGACACCGTCCGCCTCGAACCAGCCAATAAGAGACGAGCAGGCGTGCGGACGGGAAAGTTGCGACCGCTCGTCCCTCTCCACTAGAGAGCCATCTGCATGCGGGCGGACGAGGGCGGAACGGATGGGCGGATTGACCATGGAGCCACGTTCTAAAATGCGGGAGAGACACTTAATAGTGCTTACGTGCGGGAATGTATTCCAGTCACATTTGTGCAATGTTTTTTTCGAGCGTTCCTTATCCCTGCAAGCTCTCGCTTGCGTTCTAACTGCGCCTCGGTAAGGCCAAACCAAAACGCACCGAACCTCTCAACGCAATCACTTGCCCACAAGTGAAGGACACCTCGAAGGACACCTCAGCGGCGCAGCCTCTTCCCCATTGGCTTCGCTAATGACACGGTTGTTCCGAATTGTTCACAATTCGACCAAGAACGGGATTTCTTTCTTTTTCGAAGCTTAGTATTACTCGACTGCACCGACGTTGTTTCCACTGCATACGTGAGGTGCCACTGGACCGCCTTGCAGGACGTAGCGAGCGTGACCTGCTACGAGCCGGTCTATCGCCCGCCCTGGCTGCCGCCGCCGCGGGAGGCGTGGAGCTTCGCACCGGAGGGGGAGAACCGCACAGGCGGTCCACGGTCAACAACACGGAATGCGTCGGCAAAGCGAGTGACCCTGATGAAAGATGCACGAGGCTCGATGAGACGATGGCGCCGTTTACCGGAGGCGGGCTCTGCCGGCCAATGAACGCGCACGCGGCCGAGAGATGGAGCTGCCAGCTCTCGCACATTTTCCTCGTTCTTTCTACACGACAGACGTCGAGCGCGCTTTACCTGACTTGACGGACAGATGTATGTGGGTGCGCGACTCGTAGTAGACCCAGTCGAAGCCTGCCTCGACGGCCAGACGAGCCAGCATGCCATACTTGGAGCGCTCGCGGTCGCTCGTGGTCACGTCGACGGCGCGACCTTCGTAGTGCAGCGAGTGCGGCGCGTGGTGGCCTTCTTCGTCCCAGCCCTCGGTGACTCGCAACCGCACCCCGGGCCACTGGTTCATCACCGACACGGCCAGCGTGTTGAGCTTGCTCTTGCATCGCTGCATAAAGAAAAGCACGCAGCACTGAATGACTCCGAGTTACGATTTGACATGGGCGAGCAAAATCTCTCGCCATCCACACAGAGGTTTGCCGCGAGATAATAGACTATACAAGTATACAAGCATACATATACAAGTAGAGGCTGTAAATTCGAATACTAGGCTGCGTTGAGAGGCTACGCTGATATTCAGCTTTTTTCAGATTTCGTGCTCCGTAAGATTTTGTGGTCGAGCGTACATGCCCTTTGAAGCTGGGGCCCAAGCTTTGTGTGGTCCACCCACTGCACCGTCTACAATTTACATCGAAACAGAGGTTTACGGAGCCGCACTGCCGTCATGCACATTCATTGTAATCACGAGCACAACCTGAGGCAACCAATAGACTAGTCAGCACGTGATCAAGCATGGCGGCGCCCACGATATCGCCGTTAAGATGTCCTACATGGTAATTGTTCACTTCGTAAAAAAAAAAAAACGAGAGGAAAAAATCGATGGGCAATTCCCACAATTCCAAGTCGCCAAGTCGCATTTGGTGTTTTTATAGCGAAGCTGTATAAGACTAGGGTCTCTAGATTTCTTTCTTTCTTCGCCCAAGAACTCAACCAATCACAGCGGTAGGCGTGCCCGTTGGATTTCTTGCAGCACCACCAGCTGGCACTCTCCTCTGTGCATCCGAGGTGAAACCATGCAGGCGAAAGAAAGAGCTCGCCTTCACGCATATCATTCACCGCAAACGTTTCCCGGTAAAGATTACGGTCCCGTAAGCTGCAATTGCCGCGAAGCGGCAGCTATAGCATACGAAGCATGAAGTGACGTAAGTACACTTTCATATGTAATCTCTGCTGCGTAGCAACTGATTTAATTTGTGCTTTGATAGCGCCATGGAAGGGACACGCATAGTTAGGGCTCCCGACTAGAAGCGATAAGACACGATGAGCGATGGAAGGAATAGCAACGTCAACTTTCCTTATTCGCCGGCCTCGACGGAATCAGCCCAAAACTACTAAAAAATACGAATTGTAATATTGCAAGGTATTTGAAATTCTTTTCAAGGACACTTTCTACAGGTCTCATTCCAAAAGGCTGCCAGACTGGGAAAGTCTTTCCGCTTTACAAATCAGGTGATGAAAATTCTCCCCTAAACTACCGTCCCATGTATCTGACTACCGTCCCTTGCAAAATCATGGAACACGTCATATACTCTCACATTGTGGACTTTGTAGACGCTAACAACTTCTTGCATTCATCCCAGCACGGGTTCCGCAAGGATCAATCCCAAGCGGCAAAGCTACCCTCACGCTGAACGAAGGTCAACTCGCGAGTCTGTGTGGACGCATTCAGTGCGTGCTAAAGGCACAAGTCACAATAACCTTTAGGCTCATAAGATTTCAGCAATAAACAGCAATAAACAAGCTGTCGTTCAATGGCTAATTTCTAGTGCTTTCGTGGTGCGAAACCACGTTTCTAGTGAGAACGCTGCTGTATGGCAAAAGCCAAAAATAAATACGTCATCGCGTTGTCACTCAGCCAATCAAAAGAAGATATCTCTGCTGGATAAGCACGTGCAGATCGTGCCCGTCAACCGAATAGTTTTTCCCACAATTGGCTAGCGTATCGTCCAATAATTCTCATTTTGCTGTAGGGTGCACTAGTTCTGTTCAGTTGATGTTGTTTTCTCGTTTTCATGCCATCGCACTGCTTTCATACAGCTCCGAAAGTTCAACTGTAAGCAGTTGTAATAATGCGACGTATCTCGCGTTGTGCCAAGTCACTTCATGGGTACCGGAATTCCTGCTTGAAATGACGGAGCCGCAGGCGTTCTACCTGCAGCGGCGGCAGCCTGGTCGCCGGGGAGCACCTCTTTGGAGAAGCCCTCTCCCGAGCACAATGGGCGACGCTCTCCGACGCATGGGCGGCGCTGTCGGCCGCCCAGAGCAGAGCCCGCGATTGGCGGAAAATTGAGCTTCTCGCTCTCCCCGCCGCTTTTCTCGCTCGCGGTGGTTATTATTTGCTTAGTCTGAGAAGTGGCACCCTCCCTCTCGACGCCTGAGCTCACGCTGGGAGTCATGGAGGTCCCTTCCTGGTACGTGACTTTGCAGCGGCCTCTGCACCCTTAGCTAGAACGAAAACAAAACAAAGAAAGAACCAAGAAGGACGTGCCAGGCGTGGGGTCGGGCGCATGAAACACCTGCAATGGATCCACGCATGCGCAGGTAGGACAAAACGTCGTCGAAAACCGGACGCGGCCGCACCTTGAACGCTTTCGCACCCTGCTGTAAAGACGCGCCGCGTGAGGGCCTCGTGGGAGAGCGAGGAGGGCCACTTTACGGCGCGGTAACAGACACGACTGCTGCATCCGCGCGCACGACTTCACTGTGAATTTCCCCACTGCTTCAGAAGCACGCTTTGCATTGTGAAATTTTCAAGCGCTCGTTGGTAGAAAAAGCACTGGTTATAATGTAGGAAGAAGATCGCTTGCAGAGGTAAAGAGAACTGTATTACAAAAATTGCTGAAGATATCACCAATGAAGGGAAGCAACGAGTTGTGATTCCAAAGTGGCTCTGCAAGTGAATTGCATGGGCGGCGATTCCTAAACGCTAGTGAAACCACACTCGCAATCCCCTCGCAATCGTTGCCGAAAAGAATCAAGATGTGAATGGCCGGTCCGACTATATGTTTAGAACAATCTTTGCGCGGCCACCCGACGCGCGATCCATCATCGCTAGCGCATGCTCGAACACTAACGCGGCGTCGCGAAGTTGATTGGACACTACTTGCGCCCGCAGAGTCTGCGAAACCGTGAACGAGGCCTTTCCCAGCTCTGCACCCTTGCACATTAAAAACCAGTGTAATAGAAGCTGATAGCCTTTTTGTAGGGCTGCTTTGCTATATTAAAGTTGGAGCGTTGGAACTGACATGTTGACAAGAACATTGAAAAAGCAATGGTAGAGATATTTCAATTTTATTTTTCCCATCTTAATATATATATATATATATATATATATATATATATTCCAATGTAGAAAGAAACATATCAAGTCCTGTTTACTAAATAGAGGTAAGATTGTGCACGTCATGACTGGCAGAAGTATGGCCTACGCAGCTGGAATTGCGTCTTGTCCCAGGGCCCTAGTCTGTCCTCGTGTACCTAGTGAAGTCTTTGCTGTAACAGCGTGGTAGAATGCTTGGTAACGCTTAAGTGGCCATCATCAGTCTCGTTATTTCCGCTGCCTGAAGAAAGCCTCCCTCGGCAATACTTGTCGTGCGCCAGCTGACCCAACTCGGCCAATCTGCTCATTTCATCCCACCACTTGCCGTCGTCGAATGTGCTTTTTGTTTCTTGCTAACCATTATGTAACGATACTAATTTGCGCTTTACATGTAGTGCCCAGCTTCATGTCTTCCTCCCAATGAAATTGAGAGTATGGGCTATGAAAATGAGAATATGGGCTACTCATGCCTGCTCTTTTTGTTACGCTGTTGTCTTCCTGTCTCCTAATGTTAGACCTAAGTCTTTCAAGGTTCCATAGGGTTTTTGTTAGCCAATGCGTAATCTCACACAAGTCACGACGAACGTGATGACCGAAACCCAGAGCCACATGACTGCCACAATATTAAGTCGGCAAGGACTCCTTATAGAACCTTTCCTTGGTCTCAGATTGTAGCAGCGCTGGAAGTGTAGCTATTCGAACTTGGATAAAATTTTTGCGCCATCAGGCAAGGGCAGGAGGAACACGTAAGAGCCACGGTGGCTAACCTCAACAATTTATTCCCGGAACAATTCCTACATTTAGAGCACAGCAGCGTGACTCCTGGTTAAACCTCCTAATGCTCCTTCCGAAAAGGCCATCTCTGTGTAAAGCAGGTCGATAGACGCATTGCTAACAGCTTTCACCATTACACCTCGTAGCTTACGCTGCTGTAATATTACGCAGGTTTCTATCGTGTCTGGCAGGAATGACGCGATCATTGAACAAACGAGCGGAGCCGCACTCCTGCATGACAGCGAACATAAGTATGACCGCAGCGGCAAAATTTTCGAGCTGAAGCATGCCCTTTTAGGCGGTCATTAAGACATTGTCCCTTCCGTCCGATGTATTTCCTGTCAGAGGACAACGAGAATTCGTACTCCACTGCCTCTTAACATTCAACGAACTGGTTCCGTCTCTTTTGCAGCAACCAAACTCAATTCTAGGGAAAGGGTTTGTCAACCGACACACTTTGCTGTTTATCTGATGAAAAAAGAAAGCCAGTCTTGCGTTTAACCGACTAGCAGTGTCTTCAAGAGAGCGCGCCATCCTGGGTATATATAAGTACGGTACAACGGCACCCTTTCGTTTATTTGACTACTCAGGACACGTCCTGAGAAAACCCTTCGCTACAGATACCTGCAAGGCCCTCGGGTACCATGCTGCGGGCAAGCGTTCATACTGTTTTTATTTTGGGCTTCTATGGGCCTTATGGTGGCACTTTATTGTGGTATTGCCTAGGCGCACGCATTGGCAGAGCCTCTCTCAAGTGGGCGGATTTACAAGGCAGTAGGGGCTTATAACTGGGCTGATATATCCGACATGCGTGTTGGCGAGACAATTGAAGGTGCATGTATAGAAACTACAGCGCTCCTTCAGCAGACGATTCAGCCATCAGTTTGGATGGCGTAAGGGTTTCAGCAAAAATTTTTCGCGGGGTGTGCTTATGTGTGCATACAGTGTACGTCCAGATCAAAAAGAATTGCAAGGTCATCGACATATCTAGACCTCTTATAAACACTAAGCCCAAGTGAATAGGTCTCAAGGGGAACATCATGGTGGGCTAAAAGTATATCGTTAAGATAGAGGCGCCAAACACGGGTAGCGGGCTGGGCACTATCAAAGATACATGTTGCTGAAACACCATCTCAACATGTTCTTCTGGTATACCTGTATCAGGGCGCAGTAGTCGATACGGGTATACGTATCTGTATTTTAGAGACGTCAATTCTGGTACGGCGTGTATTAAGATAAAGGATACATTCGTTGCTGACTCCACGAAGACACCCAGAGGCACCGAAGGCGAGCAAATAACGCTCATTGATGATTTTTCTAAGAGGCGGCAATGTCATGCTATCTTTTATTTTTAATAACTACACCAACCAGAAATATGAACGATGCACAACACCGCGCCTTCATAAATACTGTTTGAATGATGGCAGTCCAACGTATCAATGGGGCACGACACAGCTGTTTCGACTTGGACTTTGGTATCGTGGCGCTTCACCGCACGCCGTGAGCAAGCGTTCTCTTCCCCCTCTCTCGCCCAGGTACAGGGTAACAAACCGAACGCCCATCTTGCTGGCCTTTCGTTGCTTTCTGTGCGAACATTCCAACTAGAATACAATATACAATATGCTTATTTAACATCATGCGGATGTTGGTTGCACTGACAAAAAGCCAATGAGAAGGCTTGACTAGGCCGATGCACCCTGCAGAGGCTTGGCAGTGGTACACGAGAACATGCAAAGAAAGAGCGTGAATATATTTTCAGAAGAAAAGAGAAAGACGGATAGCAAACACAAGATAACAAAGTTGGCATTGTTTAGCTATATGTGCATTGATTGCGATTCCCTGTTTAATAAATGCGGGAGAGTGTAGCGCAACATTTGACAACCACAATTAGTACGGGTCTTAGGTACAAACTATTTCAAAGTAGTTGTGTTGAGTGGGTAGGCTCTTTGAGTTTTAATGCGGACAGCTGTAACATAAAACAGTTATGTTTCATAACACTTGCTTTGTATCGTCGGAGAAGTAATGTTTTGTACAACAGTGAAAGGGGGGTTATACCTAGTGCCTTAAAAGGCCCCTCACCAGGCCCCATAGCAAATTTCGGCTATAGGCTGGAGGTTGTTACGTGTCCTCTAGGGAGCGTCCTGCCGCAAAAATTTTTCAACCCGGCTCATTAATAGCCGATATAGAAATATTTCAGTGCCGCGAACCCATGATTTCAGCAGGCGAGCTCCAATGCATAGCAAGACTCCATCTCCACTCGCCCCGTCTAACCTACGCAAGCGAAATTCTTTCCCTGCGTTCTCCAATGCCGGACCTCGAGGTTCGCGTGACACATGCGTCACGGGCCCCGCCTTCCCTTTATTTTCCTGCTCGTTTTTTTGTTCCGGCGCTACGCATTACCGATGACGGCGTCGCGCGCGAGCTGTTGTCTCGTTCGCGCAGCGCTGTGGAAGTGACTAGCGGTATAATTCAGTGCTACGCGAATACTAAGGCAGAAAAAACGGATCGCAGAGCATGACCACGCGCTGAAGCACGGTAGAAAATGGCATAGTTTCGGTACCGCACGTAATCGCACGACCTTGGGAGTAGCTATCGCGATTAAAAATAATATTGCATTCACACTAATGGTTGGCATTAATAACCATGAAAGCATATGGTGCAAACTTAAATTCGGGGGCAAAAGTATACTTCTAGGAGGTGTGCACCGACCCCCAAATGCTTCACCGGAATATTTGGAAGCCATGCACGACTACCTTGCAGATAATACGAATTCCCGGTCGAAGATTATAATAACGGGAGGCTTTAACCTGCCGGGAATAGACTGGTCTAATTTTTCTCACGACGGCAAAGATTCTAAAAGTGCTCAGGACTACATTCATCTTTTACTTACACCAACTAGTTTCCGACGATACCAGGGTCAATAATTCATCATCTTCAGTCCTTGATTTAGCACTTGTTGGCAGCTCACTTCAAGGCTGTACGGTTAGTGTTGAAGACGGCATATCTGACCATAAGTTGCTTGCTCTGTCATGTCCCGTTGTAGGAAAGCGTTCTTTTACTAAGCCTTCAGATACCTTCGTCAGAGATTACACACACGCCGACGATATCGCTGTTTTAAACTATTTGGAATCACGCTTTGCTAACTTCAAGAAAATCAGTGATGTTAATAAAATGTGGTCATACTTTAGAGAAACTCTTCTTTTTTGCGAGCAAGAATATATCCCGTTAAAAAAGAAACGCACTAATAGGGAATAGCCGTGGTTCACGCGAGAAATGATTCATTTAAAACGTAAAATTAAGCAACGACGTAAACGCGGTAATACAAATGACTTTTCAAGCCTTATATTTAACCTGCGGGAGCAAACAAGGTTGGCGAAAGAACGTTTTTTTTTTCAGTCACTGCAGTCATTTATGGACAAAGAACCCCAGAAGTTCTGGCGCTATCTATCAAAGGACAAACGGTGTATGTCAGAGATAAAAGTTTCGCGTGAAAGTATTGTTTACTCGACTGTCATTTCTAACAAATTTAATGCATTTTCCCAATCCGTGTTCACGCGTAGTTTCGCATGCACTGTTACCATCATATGGCTACGATTGTCCTATGCCCGAGGTGGAGATAACAGAGGACGGTGTTCTGGGCCTCTTGCATAGGCTAGATGTGAAGAAATCACCTGGTCTTGACCAACTCTCCAATACCTTTTTGAGTAGATATGCTGTATGGGTGGCCAAATATTTACATCATATTTTCGTTATATGTTTAAGCACTGCAGTAATTACTGATGATTGGCGCTCGGCAAAAATCATTCGGGTGCATAAAACTGGCTCTCCTCTTGAAATTAACAACTACAGGCCCGTCTCTTTAACTAGCACCTGCTGTAAAATGTTCGAACACATTATCTTTAAGGCCATTGTTACTTACTTAGAAAATAATATTTTGCTTTATCCGCAACAGCATGGCTTTAAATCTGGTTTATCTACTGTAACCCAACTTGCTGAAATAACTCATGAAATAATTGGTACACTAAATATAAAAGGCCAAACAAACGCTATTTTCTTGGATTTTTCAAAGGCGTTTGATGCTGTTCCTCATAAAGATTAATTAAAAAAACTAAAGGCAATTGGCATTGAACAGAAAGTAGTCGCATGGACAAAATCTTACTTAAGAGGTAGAAAGCAGCGTGTTGCCATAAATGGGAGTGCCTCCGAAGATTTGGATGTGTACTCGGGTGTTCCGCAGGGCTCTGTCCTCGGGCCTCTCCTTTTCTTGGTATACATTAACGATATTCATCTTTGCATTGAACCACCAATCTAGATTAAACTATTTGCAGACGACCGTGTTGTATACACAACCATAAATAACCGAGATGACCAAATTAAATTGAACAATTCTTTACACTCCATTGATGCATGGTGCCAAGGTGGGGCTTAAGAATAAACACTTCCAAAACAGCTTCCATTACGTTTAGCAACAAAAAGAAGCCCATTGACTTTACTTACTCTTTAGGTAACGTTACCATCACAAGAACTGACAAAGTTAAATATTTAGGCATCACACTTGCCAGTAATTTCAATTGGGAGCCGCATGTTGAAAATGTCCGTCGGGGTGCACTATAGAAATTGTCGTTTTTGAAAAGGAAACTGCGAAATACCCCTCCTGCAGTAAAACTAAATGCATACAAAGCGATAATACGACCAAAATTGGAGTATGCATCGGTTATTTGGAGCCCTTGCCAACAATACTTGATTAACAAAATCGAAAGAGTACAGAGTTTAGCTTTGCGTTTTATTTATTCTGTTTACTCCTGTCACCCTAGTGTCAGCAACTGACGTAATAGCGCCAACCTAGCAAAACTTGAGCAGCGCAGGATAATATCTAGATTAACATTTATTTACCAACTTTATCACAAGAATTTTAAGCTATCACGGTAACGATATCTTCAGGATCCTTTCAAACGATCAGATCGAACGCACCACAGTAAAACTGTTAGACAGCCAGTCAGCCACAACAATGTTCACAAGTTATCTTTATTTCCTCGCGCAATTTATTGTTGGAATACGTTATCTGAGGAGGCAGTGAACTCCGCTTTGCTAGAATCATTGTTGAATGTATTAGTAAAGTCAACTTTTATTGAAATTCCAGTCCAAGTGGTGTACACTCTAAGTTGATAATATTGCCTTGTTCGAGTATTCATTTGTCATCTATGTCCAGTGTATTGCAATGTTTTTTTGTTTTTCTCACTTTGTTTGTATTATATCTTTGCAATTATGTAAAGTAATTAGTTTAAATTTACTTCTATTGTTTGTATTCTTAATATCCACTCCTGCATGGGCCCTAGAAGGGCCTGTAGTATCTGTAGATAAATAAAAGAAAAACAAGCAGACGAAGCGGAAGTACATCTCTCTTGTTTCGCTGCGAAGCAAAGCAAAAAAAAAAAAACACGAAGACATTCCGTTTGTGTGTTTTAATCTTTCTCTAAACTAGAATTCGTCAATTCAAGCAACAGGCCACACAAATAACAGATGATGCCTTGAATAATTCTAGAAGTCACGTGTCAACACGAGTGACGTCACACTGCGGAGTCGAGTACGTAGGCGCAGGGACGCGAATACGTCATCCTCCGGCTTGGAGCGCGGCGGCCGCGAGGTGAGGGGAAAACGGCGTTCGGTTTGAAATTTCAGATCTTTCCGCAGCGCGTAGCGATGTAGTACTTTGCACATACGATCGTTATCAGGCAAGTATGATCTGCGCTTGTCAGCTCAAAATTGCCATAATTGGTGAGGGGCCCTTTAAACATTTGCTCAGTGAGTTCTAGTCGCGACGCATTCAAGACATTTCGAAAGGCTTTCTTTTGAAGGAGATGCAAGCGGTTGTTATTGGTAAAAAATGTGATAGCCCAAACCAGGAAGCAACAATTACCAAGAGAACAGTGCATTATACGACATTTGCTTGATACGCTTCGGCATGAAGCATTTCAGTCGTCACAAAATGCCGACAACCTTTGAATGTTTGTTCACTGCCATTACGATGTGTTCACTCCATAATAAATTTTCATTGATGATGACACCTAGACTTTTGACTGCTGGAACTAATTTGGAGGAGTGGTGAACCCATCCATAAAGAAAGTGGCGGCACCGTATGCAGCTTATTGCGAGGCCTGAAAAGCACAACTTTCGTGTTTTCAATGTTAATGTTCTTTTTTAATTGTAAGGGAACCACTATAGAAGAGAGTGTAAACAATGTGAGGCTTGTTGCTCAAGATCTAAGAAATATACGGCTCTGAAGAGTAAAGACGTGTCATCTGCGTAAATGACAAATGTTGGGAGCTTGCTTATGCAGACGGTGTCACTAATATATAGGCGGAATAGTAGTGGTCCCAAAATACTACCTTGCGGAACGCCTGAAGAGATGTGCCTGAAATCTGAGCAATTAATTGTTTATTTTTGCCTGCTCCACTCTAGAACTTAAGACTGAATTATTTGAATAAATTTCCCGCGAAAGCCTTTGCTCGAGCTTATCTGACGTTATTTTGTGATTGATGCGGTCAAACGCGTTTGAAAAATCAATGAATATGCCAAGAGTGAGAAGTTTCTGCTCAAAGGACTCCAAGATAAACTCTTTTTGGGTCAGAAGTGCGGTTTACGTCGAAAGATGTTGCCGAAAACCATGTTGGCTCGGAGATGGTACATTGTTTTTCAAAAAAAAAAAAAACAGACAATTGTCTAAATAGTATACTTTCGAAACACTTGGAAAAAGCAGGGAGAATGGAGATAGGGCGATAACTTGGGAGATTATTTTTGTCTCCTCCTTTATGAAGAACCGTGACTTTAGAGATCTGAATTTTTTGGGGGAATACTGCATGTTCGATGCAACAATTAAAAATATATTGTAGCACTGGACTAATTACATCAGCTACGTGTTTAATTGGTGAAATTTTAAGGTCATCAATGTCAAGCTACTTACGGTTGCGTAAAGCCAGAAGGTAATATGATTTCATTCACATCGGTTGAAATGCCCTGGAAAGAACCCGTAAGTAAAGACATTTCACATTGATGGGATGGTCATTTTTGTTACTCACAGACACAAAGTAATTAGTGAAATTGTCTGCCAGCATTTCCCCACTCACAAGTTCATTGCGTACTAAAAGTACAAGCACGCCACTTGCAGTTGTACCTTGATTTAAAATTCGGTTGACGTTCTGCCACACAAGACCGCTCCTTTTTAGTAAGTCCTGACTGAACAGCTTTTCCACCCCATATTCTTTCGCGTGACGAAGAAACGACGTAACTTGGTTCCGGCATGTTTTAAATTGTGCAAGATCATCCGGTGCCGCCCGGGTTTGGATAAAGCGTTTATAAAGGTCTGTTTTCTTTTGATATCATTTTAAGGCATTCTGCGGCTAGAACAACTTGTAGCCCGCCTGTGTCCAGGTAATATGGTGCTGTGCGGCGCTAGTATGTCGAAAGCGAAAGAGGAGCGAGTGCCACTTAGAATCAGTCAGCTTTACTTTCAGAACAATATATGACAAGTTCCTGTCACTTTGTATCTCGCATGTTTCTTTGATGGTTACAGAAAATTCAAATTGAGAGATTTCAGGTAAATGTATCATTATTTAGCAGTGGCAGACATAATAATAATAATAATAATAATAATAATAATAATAATAATAATAATAATAATAATAATTTATTGACACAGAAATTCTGCCAGCACTAATACATAATAGGCCTGCCAAAGCCGCATTGGGCTTGAAGGGCAGAGCCGACAGACCCTAGTGTTTAATGATTTCCACAAAAATTGACAATACGGTAATAATTCAAAATTTTCGCAGATTAAGCTTTTTCATTGTCTTAAGGGCAGCTCGTATTTGCAGAATGCAGCATACCCTGGTGCTGGAAGATATCTGCCGTAGCACCAGATTCGTAAAATACAGACTGAAATAATATTCTGAAATGCATCGCTGTTCCAGTGAAGAAATTTCCATTCTGGCTTTCTTTTCGCTGCAAAAACATATTTACTAGAACAGCAATGCATGTCGCTGCTGATTTGAGTACTGTGCACTTTACGAAGGCAGTTCCGGTGACAGCTAGATACGGGCACAGGCGTTCGTAATTCAATTAGAAGCCGCAAGAGCCATGGGCTGAACCCGAAAAAAATCATTTTCTTCCGCTCGCTGTGGTCACGCCGTTGCAGTTGTCACAAATATAGTATACCAATTGTGGAGCAAATGCAGATGCCACAGAGCACCACAATGCATTTTCAAGTAACTTTGTCTAAAGACACACTTGTTTCCAGATATGCTGCAGTGAGTACTTCAACATCTCGATGCCAGGAGTTGAATGGCTCCCAAACAAATCAATATTAGGCAGCCGTGTGCGAAACGCTACGCGGTGGCCGCTTCTGTGACAGCGTCTGCTAGATCCGTAGGCGCCTTTTCGTATATAGGACCGAAAGCAAGGCAACAACGTCTTCATGTACCTCCATATAGCTACTTCGACGCGCTAAAGAACGTTGTTAGTAGTTTATGTGCTATTTTCTCGTAAATGAAATAATAGACATCGTGGAGAAATTTTCTTCAAATTGTGAGACTCGATACCTTCCCCTGGAAATGCTATCAGCACCGTAGGGGCTCTTGTCTAATGCGGGGCGAGAGATTCTGCACTACTTTTGCGACAGTTCCATGGAATTTTTTTCAAATATCACAGCACGGCTAATCAAACTCGGTGTAGTGATTTTGGTGAAAACACGAAGCCATCAGGTGCCGTTGACTGGCACAGCTTTGACTGGCTAACATAACTAAACATGTGCTCGAATTGAAATGGATGGAGAATACCTTGAGATCTCAACTGGAATGCACACATTACCAATGTCTATTTAAACGTCGATAAGAAGCTGCGCTTTCTTAGAAGTTAAATCTTGCTTCCATAAAGGCGAAGTTAACTGCGTATCTGACCCTTGTGCATTCCTTGGTCGAATATGCGAGTATGATGTGCCATTCATAAGATGATAATAATAGCATAGAAAAGGTTCAGAGAATGGCTGGTTGCTTTATATTATCGAGGCATAAACGCACAGTTTCCATTACTAATACGTTGACTGATGTTCAACTTCCTTCGCTTGCTGAGAGAAGGCTTGCTCGACTAAAATTCCTGTATCAATTGATTTGTGGCTTCATCAACTTAGCAGCGAGTTGTGCCCAATACCGTGCTAAACTAGCGCCGTAAGAAACTCTCATAAAGTACAATTTCAACCTATCACAACGCGAACTCATTCAACTGTTCGTCTGTTCATGAAACTAGAGATCTTTGAAACTCTCTACCTAAAGGAATTATCTAATGAGACGCCGTAAGGCAATTTAAAGGTTCTGCATTTCGAATTATTTCTTCCGGCAATTGATGATACAGTAAAACTTTGCGTTATATAATAATTCTGCCACAGGTTTGGCCTAGTTTCTTCTTCACATCCGTTTTCTGTGTCTCTCTGTTCTATAACATTGTGTAATAGACTAGATTTCTTTATTTCCTTTCTTTGTGACTTGCCCGGTGCATTCGGTGCATACGTGAGTGTTATATATTCAGTGATGTAACTTTTACTTTAATATTTTATTCTCAACATTCTCCTTTACGCTTATGAAGCTTGTGAATAGCGTTTACTCACATGTGATTAAATGCAGTGCCTTATATGCATATTTATTATTTTTATTCACCTGTTTGAACCCGCCCTTTAACGACCGTCAGTGCCAACCGTATAAATAAATAAATAAATAAATAAATAAATAAATAGAAGCAAATAAATAAGAAATAAAGAAAGTAATAAATTAAGGGAAATGCGAAAGAAACTAGGTTCCATTGCAAGTGTTAAGAAACTTTAAGCCAACTGTCATAAACATACAGCGGCACAAACACTGCTGCTATACTGAGAAACTTACGAATCTATCGAAGTATATGTATATACAATTAGCAAGTCAGTTTATTAGTATCCTGCATCTGCACCTTAAACACTTATTGCCTCAGTACCTTGCATCTGTATACAATTCCGAAGTATCATTGCCCAGGCCTGCCTCATAAGAAACAACCCAGCAAAGTCTTCTTGCATGTGCTTCCAATGTTTGTAAAAAGGTACATCGAACTCTCAGATGCACCGTTTTAGAGCGCAGCTCTGAGGCGCCTGTTCCTGCGTTGAGCGTCGGCGTGCCTCAGCGGGGAAACCGAGCGAACGAGCAGAGCGAAAGGTGAAAGAACGAACGCGCAGTTAAACTATTGCATGTACAATAGTTAAACTATTGCATGTACCGTATGAACCGTATATATGAACCGTAAGAAGCATAAGTAGGCCGCTAAAGTTGGAGGACAGACGACAAGATTGTGCCCGCTTTGAAACAGTTTGTCGTCTTTCCTAGGTATACTTTGTGGCGCAAAATACATTTCTTGAAAAGAAATGTATTTTGCACCACAAAGTATACCTAGGAAATCCAAGCACCAACTTGCCCAAGAAGAATCCTTTTGGTTTGTCGTCTGTTCTTGCGTTTCTTCGCTTGGCGTTTCATCGCCAAGCGAAGAAACGCACTTCACTGGAAGATGTAATATGCGTGAATGGAAACATTTTATGAAGATTTTACTTTACGAACGCGTTATTTGTGTAGCCATGTCCACGTTTGAGACAAAGCCTCTTACAACACCAGCCAACGCATGCCTCGCAGAGACATATACCGTCGTTCCCACGACGGCCCAGCGCTCCTTAGGAAACTCACATAGACGGTGGCGCCAGATTTCCTTCTAGGTGCTACAGGGAGAAACTCTATGTACGCAGGCGCATTTGTCCGATGCACGTCGATTCTCCAATGCGGGCGCCGCGCCTGCGACGAGGAGGGCAAGCGGCGTTTGGTTTTAAACTTAAGCTTTGTTTTTTTCGCGGTGCGTAGCAATGCAACACTGAGAAGGCACGATCGTTAGCGTGCATTGAATGCACTGCGCTTGTGAGCTCAAAATGCCCGGACCTGGTGAAGGGCCCTTTTACAGTTCTTAAAGGCCAACTGCAAGTTAATTATGGACCGCGTATAGAAAGCGCCGCCTGGAATAATTTGGAAAATCTTACGCTCGACAAGCGAGTGGGCCCTTTACAAAACAACTATGAAAACTAGACAGACCCATAGCAGGACACTTGCCCCAATTTTCGGAAGGACGAATTCATATGAATACGGCTATTTTCCTAAAACAGTGTCGGAATGGAATGCTCTATCCCCCACCGTTTCTTATTGAAACGATTTGGTACGCGACTTAGAACGCCTCTATTATGATTGTAATTAATTTTCCATGTTTTCTATTATCCACCTTTGTTGTTTTTCTTCCTGTCTGATTGTTGTTCCATTGTTATGATTGTGTTTAGTACTTGTATGCCACTCCTGCAAGGATACACAATGGTCTGTGGTATTGATAGATAAATAAATAAATAAATAAATAAATAAATAAATAAATAAATAAATAAATAAGAAAGTTTCCAAAAATCGGTGTTTTTCATGCTAAAACTGAAAAAAAGAACGCCGCCATTACTAGTCGCCGGAAGAGACGTACTATGCAGACTGCAGAGAAGCAGCGCCCGGGTCGTATGCTACCTTCGCGTGTATAGCAAGTCCCCGCACACTTTCAAGTTCCTGCGAACGCCACAGAGGGCGAAAAATCAATCGCGGCGTGTTCCAGAATGCAGCGCAAAAGTGGAGCTACTATGATTTCGTGGCATACATTAATTTGTATCTTTTCTGCTAGGGCCGCTCAACGCGGCTAAATATATGACCTATAACTGTACATATAATAACCGACAAACATGATCAACATGTAATTTTCTCACAAAATAATAAGACAATTGTTTTTATTGGACTTGTGTTATTAAAGTCAGTGCTTTATTACTTGGATAAAAGTTTTCATACTTCACTAACGTGCGATAAAACGCAGCCTACTGGCATCGATTGCAGTACGTGCCGTTTATCGACTCAAATTGTACGGCGCTAACGTTTGCGAACGGGGTGGTCGTTTTGCTTAGCAGCATAGCGCAGGTTCGTTTTAATTAGATAACAATAATATCTCAGTCAGTATATGCGTGCAACATTCGATAGCAGCCACCAAGGGAATGTGTTTAAAGACGGTGAATTTATCAGCTGCGGCGTTCCACTGGCGTAACGGCTGCATGCACGGCTTCCGTCGTTCGTGATCTGCCGCGTCTGGCCGCGTAATGACGTGTTGCTTTTAAATGAAATGCACTGGCTATGGTATGCGTGAAAATGAGCCGCTTGAACCGAGCACAGTACGTTTGGAAACTACCCAGGAAAAGCCGTGCAGCCCCTGCAGGGGCGCGCAACGGTGAGTAAAAAGCACTCCTTCGCATTTTCAACTTTGAATTTCTTTGCATGCGAGGCGGATAAAACCGATTTCTGCAGTCATTACCTAAAAGTGTAAAATGATAATTATAGAGTTATTATTCTTAAAACGGAACTCAAACAAGGATCTTGTTAATTTGCCACTTTGCTGAAATTCCCATCACGGAGTACAGCATAAAAAATAAATACTTTTGGCTGTCTCTACATAAACGGTAGACTGCGGTAAGTTCACTGCACATTAGTGCAAATGTACTTCCGGTGATGGAATTGTATTAATTGCATTTGATACATAACAAAATTACTGCATTTATCACCTAGTATTTGCCAAAAATTTAATCTAATCAAGGCACAGCAGAGCCCACGCAACGATACCACTGAAAGAAGTGCACACTCAAAACATTGTTGTGTGTGCGTGTGCTTTTCTATCATGGAGCGTTTTCTGTACTGTTCTTAGTCATACATGAATCACACACTCCCCCACACTTCCGCCATAGTACCTGAGGTTCTTTTTCTTTCTGCTGCAGCATCCAAGGCGCTGCTGATATTTGTACAACCTTTTAGACTCTATTGTCTCTGGACGTACAAGTCAACCGTGAATGTGTCACCAGTGGAAATGACATGCTAGCGTCAAAATCTCCATAGGGTATGTTTCTGAAGACCAACCAGAAACGTGACTTGTTCACTTATTGGACTAACTTTTGTTTCAATATTTTTTTGCGTGAATGTTTGTCATGGTCTCATCATTTCTCTTTTCAGGAAGACGGACAAACGAGAGATTATTGGTCTACAAGCTGCCCATGCCAAGCCATCAGAAGCTCAACAGTCACCACAGTGATAACAGGTCCTCTTGAACTGCGTGCCTCACCATGAAATGTTTGTATGTTTACCATTGTGTGTTGTAAACTCAGTCACTGAGTTTACAACACACAGAAACACAGTTGGTCATCTGCTTATTGAAATTGTAAGCTGAAATTGAGTTTTATCGTTGGGTTCGGCTAAAGCAGGGAGAACTAAGCTTCAGACAACAATATTCAAGCTGGACTACCCTGGTGCTTGTATTGCGTACCGTGCTGCTTGACGTGTTTCATAGTATATCGTCTGCGTTCAACGATTTCAGCCCTACTAAAAAAGGAACAAAAAGTGCTCACCAAAGATTTACCGTCAGCAAGATAAGCTCGAGCTGCAATGCCCCATTGTTTTCATGAAACTTTGTCGGGAGGCACGAACTGTAGGGAAAGAAACATTGTGCTAAATTTTACATGAAACTGGTTTCATAATGAAATTGATTTCGTACTTTCTCCCGATCTCAGCATAGTGCAGGATGTATAATTTATACGTAGGATGAAGTGCAGTGATCATAGGCTTGTGGCGGCTAGGATTCACCTCAATTTGAAGAGAGAACGAGTAAAATTGGTCAAGAAGAAACAGGTAAACCGAGAGGCAGTAAGGGTAAAAACAGACAAATTGAGGCTGGTACTAGCAAACCAATATGCAGCCTTAGAACAGAGAGATGAAGATGACATAGAGGTAATGAATGAAACCGTAACTAGGCTAGCTTCAGAGGCAGCAATCGAAGTGGGAGGCAATGCACCAAGGCAACCAGTAGGCAAGTTCTCCTAAGTAACAAAATACCTAATATAGAAACGACCAAGAATGAAAGTATCCAACTCAAGAGATTAGATAGAATTCGCAGAACTGTCAAAACTGATCAATAAGGCGAAAATAAATAAAGTAAGCCCTATTAGGAAAGCAGCAATCACAAAGCAGTTTTGTATCGTACAGACCGGGAATGCTAAAATTTTACATACAAGGTTCTTTGCATTTAAGGGCGTTTTATGACAACCGGAGAAGACACATATTGACTGCCAACTTGATTCTTTTGAAGTCGTTATATCCATGATGACCACAACACAAACAATGTAGCTGGCTCCTACTTGATAATACTCATACTGTCATCTGCTCTTTGCAAGTGAGCTCGACGGGACCAACCACCAAGTATCCCAATGTGCCTCACTATGTTAATTTGTTACATGCAAATGCAAATCATTTTAAAACCTTCCAAAACGCTCAATGCAATTTTGAGGAAACTATACTTTATGTTGACTGAAAGCCGGGCAGTCACTCTTCAGTCTTATTCTATCATTTATTTAAGGTACCCTCAGGGCCATATGGCATTAAAAAGGGAAGTGGTTAGAAAGTAGAAGAGTAAAATAAACATACAAAAAGTGGAGTGAGTTCTGGTAACGTAGTAGTTCTCCTGAGTTTACAATTCTAACTAATGTTTTGCAAAAAAGTTTGCTATTGGTGATGGCTACCATACTTGAGGGACCGCGGTTCAGCTCCTGAGATGTAGAGGGATAAAGGATTGAAAGAGACTTCGTGTAACATGATTCAGTTCCTACCTTAATGCGATGATCAACGCCGTTTGAAATGTACTGAGGCCGCGATATGAAGTCGCCGTTAAATCTGGTGTGACGGAAACTTTTATGAAAGAGCGAAAGACGGGCGACTTTGCACCGGCTAGCTAGTGTAATAAGTGCTAGGTTTGTGTTCATTGAGGTTATACTCGCAGTACGGTTATAATGAGAAAGAATCAAACGAGTACTGTTATTTTGTACTACGTCAAGTGAAGTACTAAGATTAACGCTACTGGGATCCCATACTGCAGATGCGTATTCAAGCCTCGGGCGTATTAGATACTTGTGAAGCTGTAATTTTAAAGTAGACTGTGTTTTGGACTAGTTGTGCCATAAGTACCCCAGCACGTGATCAGCATTGTTAATGACGAACCTTATTTACTGACCAAGATAAGTTATTTGTAATGTGTACACCGAGATTTATATGACATGATGAAATCTAAGAGAACGTTCTTCAGATGGTAAGTGCTAGGATTAGAATTAGATCTAGATATGCGCGTTATTTTGCATTGGTAACTACAAAAGGGTGATGTACTGTTTGCATAAAATCAATGAGTAGGCTAGCCTTGCACCGTAAGACATAGCTAGAAAGGCAAATGCACATAACCGTCCTACTCTAGACTTCTCGGGCATCACAAATAACTGAACACTTTTTCTTTTTCTTCAAACAGGAGAGGAAAAAAACAAGCAAAGTGTCCCCCAAAGCTTTTTTGAAATCTACTCGGAGTAAGTTTGGCTTAAAATTCAGGCAATCAACAGTGGACTAGCAAGAGAAGCCTCAATACCGGAACTTGTCTTCGTCACGGTCCTCACAAATATGTTTCTTGTTGAAACGCTGGCTCTAGGCTCAGGCTTGCCTTGCTCACATTTGTTGCTCAATTGAAATGTTCATTTCCTTGCAACCTCTTTGACTTGTTTGAATACACAAATCAAGATGTTTTACAACATGAAACCGTAAATTGCGTTCTCCAAGGATCCGTGAGCATCAATTTGCCTTACTTATATGTTTATTTAGTGTCCTTGTTTATTGACAAAATATTTGCAGACGTCCTCGTAAGTAGTGTTGCTTCCACAATGCCCCTTGCTTCCCTACGAATTCTCCATTCGTTCAAAAGTGAAAAATGAACGAGTTGGCATGGAAGCGTGGCTAAATCCAGAGCGCGAACTACTAGGACACAAAATGAGGCACAAGAAAAGACAGAGCGTTTACTGCTGCACTTGAACACTAAATGTGCAGCGGAAGTATCAAGAGCAGACAAAATCATGATGATGATGATCATCATCATCGTCATAAGCCTATTTTATGTCCACTGCAGGACGAAGGCCTCTCCCTGCGATCTATATTTACCCCTGTCTTGTGCCAGCCGATTCCAACTAGCCCCCGCGAATTCCCTAATTTCATCGCTTGACCTAGTCTTCTGCCGTTTTAGACTGCGTTTCCCTTCTCTTGGTACCCATTCGGTAATCCTAATGGTTCAAAGTTTATCTAGCCTGCGCATTGCATAACCTGCCCAGCTGCATTTGTTTCGCTTAATGTCAATTAGAATATCGGCTATACCCGTTTGCTCTCTGATCCAAACCGCTCTTTCTGTCTTTTAAGGTTATACCTAACTATCTTCATTCCGTGGCTCTTTGCGTGGTCCTTAACTTGTTCTCAAGTTTCTTTGTCAGTCTCCAAGTCTCTGCCCCATATGTCAGCAGTGGTAAAATGTACTGATTGCGCACCTTCCTTTTCAGTGATAATGGTAAGCTTCCAAGCAGGAGCTGACAGTGCCTGCCGTATGCGATCCAACCTATTTTTATTCTTCTATAAATTTCCTTCTCATGAACCGGTTTATGTATCCTGTTGGTCACTCTTTCTAATGGAGGTATCCTGGCTCCTCTGAGTACTGTACAGGTCACTATAGAGTTCTGCCGCTGCTTTACTATACCTTTGAGAATGCTGATGATAGTACCTTGCTTATTTTTCAGTTCATACATCTTGGTTTGTCCTATGCCAAGTTTTCTTCTCACTGATTTCAGGCTGCATCCATTTTTTTACGGCTTCTTCAGTCTTTTTCACGTTGTAGTTTCGAATATTACTTATTTTCGCCTTATTGATCTGTTTTTACAGTTCTGCGAATTCTATCTAATCTCTTGAGTTGGACACTTTCGTTCTTGGTCGTTTCTATATTAGGTATCTTGTTACTTAGCAGAACTTGCCTACTGGTTGCCTTGGTGCATTGCCTCCCACATCAATTGCTGCCTCTGAAGCCAGTCTAGTTACGGTTTCATTCATTACCTCTACGTCATCTTCATCTCTCTGTTCTAAGGCTGCATATTGGTTTGCTAGTACCAGCCTGAATTTGTCTGCTTTTACCCTTACTGCCTCTCGGTTTACCTGTTTCTTCTTGCCCAATTTTACTCGTTCTCTCTTCAAATTGAGGTGAATCCTAGCCGTCACAAGCCTATGATCACTGCACTTCATCCTACCTATCAATTATACATCCTGCACTATGCTGAGATCGGGAGGAAGTACGAAATCAATTTCATTATGAAACCAGTTTCATGTAAAATTTAGCACAATGTTTCTTTCCCTACAGTTCGTGCCTCCCGACAAAGTTTCATGAAAACAATGGGACATTGCAGCTCGAGCTTATCTTGCTGACGGTAAATCTTTGGTGAGCACTTTTTGTTCCTTTTTTAGTAGGGCTGAAATCGTTGAACGCAAACGATATACTATGAAACACGTCAAGCAGCACAGTACGCAATACAAGCACCAGGGTAGCCCAGCTTCAATATTGTTGTCTGAAGCTTCGTTCTCCCTGCTTTAGCCGAACCCAATGAGAAAGCTCAATTTCAGCTTACAGTTTCAATAAACAGATGACCAACTGTGTTTCTGTGTGTTGTAAACTCAGTGACTGACAGCATTAAAGGATCAGTCAAGCTAAAGCGATTAGTGCTCCAGAATCTCTAAGAAGTCAATATTATAGCGAACAGAGCCTTAATAATCGAGCAATCGAGGTGATCGCAGGACATGATTAGGGACTCCTCCGGGACATTCAAGCATTTACCCGATGACGAAGGCACTCCGCAGTTAAATTCGGTCACTAACACTCAACTACTCGTTCCAAAAAAACATCATTATCAGTATTATTAGATGAAATAAAATGCTACTTATCCAGTTCCATTTCATGTTCAGAAAAAAGGAAGCATTCAATTTACCGTTGACAACGACGCGGGTGGACGAAAGGTTTTTTTTTTTACTCGACTCTGTGCCGCCCTGGTTCACAAATCCCTTTGCTGGCTCGCAAAACGCTTTGCAAACGTTTTGCTAGATCGCAAAGCTCGCACAAACTGCAAGTAGCAGAGAAGTCAACCTAAATGTGATGTCGCGGGACGCCCGAACGGTCTACGCCCCTTGACCAAAAAGCAGCTGCAGCGGCGAATCCGCCGCTCTGTCTTGGCTCGGCGCCGCCGTCTGTCGGGCGCCGTTTTACTCATCGACGGCAGCAAAGGGTGGGGATGGCGTGTTCAACGTCACCACTACTCCCGTCGGGTGGCGCGAGATTTGAATTTCGTAAAAGGTATTCGGAACCTTCAGATACAATTTTCTCGTAAACTAAGTCTTTTCTTGGCCTGAAACAAGCGGTGCAATGTTTCTGGAATGATATTTAAACAGTCCACGTCGACTTCGTATTTTCCTTTAGTGTGCGTTCAACTCCACCAGAGCTGTACGAAAATTGTATGTACCGCTTCATTCACCATTGACAACAAGCAATGTAAGCTTACTTGTTTGAAATGTTTCTTTCTTTTGCCGGTTGAGGCCTTTTCGCAACCTGGCGACATATCTGTATTCATGCTAGAGCACCGTACACACGAATACCAACCCGGAACAAAGCGCCAAAAACCGGCGAGCGAGCAGCGAGCCCCACCAACCGCTACCGTAGCGGCCATATGGCTCACTACGTGGTAATGATATTAGTTCTCATTTTGCTAGCGCCATATTTTGGTCGCATACTATGTTTACAACGGCGCCGTTACTCTTACTTCCGTTGCTTTGTGGAAGGTACAATTTTTCTTTAAGTTTGTATAGGCGTTTTGTCGTATACCGTTTCCGTGCATCAGCGAATAGGTTCCGCCTGTGTGCTAGCCACAAAGTATACTTGCAAGCTGCTTCGTGTGCCATGCCAACGCCGTTGTACGTCTGCGACTGCGTTCTTTTATTGCCAACAGATCTGCGAGTCCATAATTTTCTCTATCTGGTTGTCTGCGTTTAACAGCAGGGCCTCGATGCGTTGTGCCTCCGCTGGAAGAAGAGCGCGTTGGGGTGACCAAGCTGAATGCGCGGATATAGCCCGGCTTAACACGGACGCGGTCTACACGTGGCGCAGTTGCGCTACATCGCCGAAAATTTTACGCCATACTGTCTAGTGTGGCTTACACGGGAATAGAACATATCCTATTGCACGCCGGAGCAGCTGAAACAGGGTGCATCGCGCGCTAGCTTGGCTAACCAGCAGCATGCTGGCCAGTTCGGGTTCACTGAAGCGAGCGTGTTGCGTTTGCGCCTTCGACAAACAAAGAAGCGCTCGCTCGCCGCGAATTTGTGCGTTTGCGCTGGCGGCAACGACTGATCGCCGCGCAGGTGTGGGTCACGCTTAAAGCGTGGAGCAAAATTTTAGCGATCTTCGCGTCCTCGGCATGATGTATCCGACTTCACTGGCCGCTTCTTGGCACGCTGAAAGCGACGGACTCGTCGACCAATCAGGCAACTACCGCCATCTGTAGTAAACGATAATAAGTAGCTGAGTCTCGGCACGGCCTGGCTAGAGGGGCTCATTGCTTAGTGCGCGTAGTCACGGCCATACATGCCGCAGTGCGGCCTTGATAAAGCTTCGTTCATTTCGCTAAGGCAGCATTACATTCCTGCATGGTTTGCCGCCGATCTACACCATGACCGCCGCGTCGCGTTGTCCTTCGCGACAAATGCGGCTGGCAGTTCCTGCTCGTTTCTGGCGATGTGTGAGAAAGGCTTTTGTTCGTCTACTTCGACGCGTTCTATGTAGAGACGCGCCAAATGTCTTAAAGGTGATGCACTACAGTAAATGATTGCTGGATAATATCGCCTCTGAATGCAACTTACTTTTGCTTTTCGTGCGCCATTGCGGCTTATAGTACTTATGGTCACTCCGAGAAAGCGTTTGCCAAGCAAATCCTGATGGCTAAGTGACTTTGTTGTTGCAGTATAGCTTGTGCAGCTTCGTCGACCGCAGTTTAAGTGGTTTGTGCGCGTTTGCTGGTCCTCGTCGCACTTCCCTGCTGCGCCGCGGTGCACGCTTGCGCTCTGAAAGCTGCTACAAGGGAGATGTGTTCGGCCTTTCTTTACCCAGGGTTGTGTACTGTACAATCATCGATCGTGCTCAAGTACCTATACTAGCACACGACGGCCACGCAACGCTTCGGCATTCTTGCAACAGCTCAAATCAGGAGCTCAACAGGGAGAACGTACGCTGAAGGAGACGCCCGTTAACTCGCATACGATGAGCGAGCAATTAGCTTGGCTGCCCAGGCGCAACTGAGAGATCAACAGTTGCGTGCGGTTTCTTCAATATTCGCCATATCTGCATCGCTACCGTTTTGCTGCCGGGTGCAGGCGTCGTCTGCGTAGGCGCTATTTAATAGTTGCTAATAACAAAAATAGGCAATTACTATAGTCCTGTGGCTTGCCATGATTTCTTTCAGAGTTTGCGCTAGGCATTTAGAGTAAATTTAGCCCAAGTGAAATGTCGTTGCAGTTGGCCTTCATTATACCGCATAACGGCAGCGAAAGTAGCAGACTGTACAATCTATCGCACGCGTGATAAGAACTACGTACAGCGCGAAGGACAAGGACTGTAAGAGACGAAATACGCTGCGCTGACTTCCAACAATATTTAATTGTGTTGCCATATCATCTGTACATTGGCACAACTATATTTGGCACAACTATATATTGCCGCGGGTATGTGCCACCGGGAACGAGGTTGAAGTAGCGCGGGTCGTTGGTTTCGTTCGAACGCTCTTCGGACCTGTCTGCGGCTCCTGTTTCTTGGCCAGGTTTTGGGTGGTATTAGGCTTTTCTAGGCTTATTGGTTGATCTTCCCATTATTCTTGCGCCTACTTCATCCTAAGCTGATGTCCAAAAACTCCCACGGCAGGGCGTTTTCCCTTTGGACAGCATCTATTCCGACAGACGGATTACCCCTGGATTTGTTTACCCGCAGTGGCGTGAGCAGCACCCCTAAAGTTGTGGTTCCTCCCAATTCAGGCTCTGTATACGGTTGACCAACCCACAGGCTATCAAGAAATTTCTCCGTGCTGTCATCTCTGCATACGAGACCATGACAGAAGTGAGACAGTTCGGCTGCGGAGGTATCATGTGCAGATAACCAGACCAGAACTGTGCCGCGGCTGTCCTTAAGTGCTCATCGTTCGCGTCAGTGCCGGTGAGTGCCTTCATGCCTACCCACCTCGTATGCACCAAGAGAAAAGTCAGAGGTGTCGATGCTGATCTATATCCATCAGAAACATTGGAAAGATTGGGACTGGAATTGTCGATGTTTATCGCTACAATCGAGTGGTAGACAATATGAGGGTCTCAACAGAATCGGTGATTGCAACATTCGCAGGAACTTCCTGTCCATCAGAACTAAAGGTGTGGTCCCTTGTGTTGAGAGTTGAGCCTCTGGCATTGCGTCCGCTACAATTCCGAAATTGCTGGTAATACGGCCTTAGTAGTGCAGGATGCAAGTCTAGTCAGCGTTGTTGCAAATGCGGGGAAGAGCGCGATCAAAGCGATTGTAGTGCCCTTTGTAATTGTAATCTTTTAGATGTTCACAGTTCATCATACACTGCTTATACAGATACATTGAACGGACATGGCCTTGAATCACTTGTAACTGTACCTACTCGGCGGAATATAAATGGTCCGGATACACTAATTGACCATGCATTGTCGAATCTCATGGTTACTCCTGGATCTGGTGTCATTGAAGTTTCACTAACTGATCATTATCCAATATTCGTGCGCATAAATTCCAATATCAATATTCCAGATATGCATGTTAAAAGAAAAAATCTTGACAAAACTTCATTTGTTAGGAAAATCGCCGAAGTTAATTGGTACCCCGTTATGTCGCAAAATAATCCAGAAATCGCCTTCGAATTGTTTTGCAATATAATTTCTAACGCTACTTCCGAATTAACCACAATAACCACGAGTAAGAAAAGGTTCGCTTTTCCTCGTTGTCCGTGGATGACTGATAATCTTCTCAAATACGTGCGCAGAAAAGATAATCTCTATAAAAAAACAAAAAAGAAGCCATTTAATGTGACCCTGCTCACTCGTTACAAGTGCTACTCGAATATTTTGAGCAGGCTTCTTAAAAACGCTAAAAAAAAGAGTATTATGAAAAGGAAATTGACCGTGCTGGCAACGATTCTAAGAAACAGTGGAAAATTATCAATGAATTTTTAAACAGAACATCGCCAAATCCCGCCATAACTGCTATTCAAGTTGGGGAACAAACCCTTAATAATCCTTCAGCCATTGCTAACGCCTTTGTCGATTCTTTTTGCCCCGACCAGCCACGTCTCTCAGTTCACATCGACAAGGCTTATCATCGTTTGCCACACAGTTTTTTTCTCGGTCCAGTTTCCCCAGAAGAAGTGCGCATGACCATTCTGAGCTTAAAGAACACTGGAGCTGGTTTAGATAACTTCAACTCATCTCATGTAAAGCTTATAGCTCATCTTATCAGCGACACACTCTCACACATAATAAATCTAATATTCAAAACTGGCGTCTTTCCTAGCTGCTTAAAAATCGCCAAAGTTATTCCTGTTTTCAAAAAGGGTAGCAAGAACTCGTTATTAAACTACCGCCCTATATCTATTTTATCATTTTTCAGCAAGATAATTGAAAAGTTATTCGTAGTGCGTTTAACTAGCTATTTCACAAAGTTCAGTATTTTGTCCCCTTATCAATTTGGCTTTCGATCTGGTTATTCAACTGAATTAGCGCTCATAACTTTAACCGATCATCTTAAAACCGCCATTGACACAGGTGAATTGGCTGGTACCTTGTTTATTGATTTTTCTAAAGCATTCGATTCGTTAAATCATGACATACTTTTTGCTAAACTAAACGCTGTTGGCGTGTGTGGTCCAGCACTTTCCCTAATTCGTAGTTATTTACATGATCGAAAACATATCGTCTCTATTTCTGATACACATTCGCGTGCCAAACTAACTAACATAGGGGTTCCACAAGGCTCAATACTAGGACCAATTTTATTCCTCGTGTACATCAATGACCTTCCAGAACACATTACACATTCCAGTTGTATTTTATACGCTGACGACACAACAATTTATTCTTCTAACACTTCCTTGGAATCGCTAATATCTTACCTTAATGCCGACGTGGTTAAAATCGTTAATTGGTGCAGAGATAATATGCTCAGTATTAATGCTACTAAATCGAAATTTGTAATTTTTTCATCCGCGCAAAAAAGTGTACAGGAGAAGCCATGCATTAACATTGGTCCGACTTCGCTTCAGGCTGTTGACCATGCAACATTTCTTGGAGCTGAACTGGACAATCATTTGAAATTTACAAATCACATATCCTTATTAACGCGTAAAGCAGCATATGGTATCAGAATACTAATCAAAGTCCGCCCCTATTTTCCTATACGTATATTAATTTCACTCTATTACGCATTTATTCACAGCCACATCTCTTACTGCATTTCTTCTTGGGGTAATACTTACGCAACTCACTTGGCTCCCCTGCAACACACACAAAACCAAGCTTTGAGAATAATAAGTTACAGCCATTTTTCATGTAGTGCTCTGCCATTACTCCGCACATATAATATTTTGTCCGTAGTGGATTTAAATAAATGTTGTCTTAGTGTACTGACGTATAAATTTTGTCGAGGAGAATTACCAATTTCGTTGATATCAAAAGACCAAACCCCCCATTTCACTGGCACTCGATTTTCACACCATAATAACTACCTCCTACCGAAACCGAGGACTAACTACGGCAAACTTACTGCGAACTTTTTGGCAACATCAATATGGAATTCACTAACACCCTCCAATAAATCATCTCCTTCCATTCATTTATTTAAGAAGAAAATTCGTCACCACTTCTTGGGAAAGTGATTGTGCTCTATATTTTTTACGCTTCTGTATGTCGAATAATACTCCTTGGATCTGCTTTTCGTGTTTATACTTTGTTGTTATTACTATGACTCGACTTTGTTTGTTAATACTTTCTGTTCCTAGGATTGCTACTGCTGTTGTTAACCGCATTAAGTAAACTTTTTCTATGTATTTTTTGTTGGAGGTCCCTCCTCAGTCTTTGACTATGGGACCTCCTAGAGTTGCTTCTGTAAAACATTTCAAACGCTCAATAAACTGAAACTGAAACTGAAAAAAAAGAAGATGAGCGATGCTGTCTCTCTGGTGGAAGTCATCCAGTCAATTATTCTAACTGCTCTGTTAGGACTCAGGAACTGCAGGTGGTAGAAATAATTAACAGGCGACGTTGCTCCAGGAAGGAGGCGGTAAGCATCTTGAAAGAAAGGGCGCTTGGTTATGCGGGTGTTACTTCGCACGTATCACTAACAGCAACTATAGAGGCCGCTGTAGAAAAGGCAGTTACAAAAGCTATGGAACGGCTAGCAATGAGCCTTGGGGAATGTATATCATAGGCCGTCTCTAGTAACTTATCTCATTTGATGCAAGCCAGCTGTCTTAGTCCTTCACTGACCCAAACAGTTGATCCCACGACATAAACCAGTGTTAGGCGTTCAGATACCCATCCTTCTAATGACGGTGTTGAACCTTCGACTTCCTCTTCCATATGGCCTGCCAACGATAATCTGGTTAACATAGACCTGGAAATGACAGATGTGCCACAAAATGCTCGAGCGTATATAAGAGCAATGTCACCAATCAATAATTCTTCCTCCTCTCCTCACTCGAAAGCTAAGAAAGGTCAGCCTACCCAGGTAGCACACAAAGTCTTGAAAACGTCGTATTAAGGGATTCAACGTCTGAAACGGATTTTTGACCAAAATCGACGCATCAGAGACGTTCCAAACAAGATAGCTTAAAACAAGATAGCTTAAAAACGAGGGGTGAATGCGTTTTGATAACGTTGGAAGCCAGGCAGCGTAAAAACGAGGGGTGAATACGTTTTGAAAACGACTTCACATGACTCGCTCTATCTCTTTAGTTATCAAGCGTACCCGGTACATTTTCGACAGCGCTGTTTTTGGCGGGAGAATTCCTCGCTTGTCATACAGCACTCGTCGTGTCAATTGCTCCTCTATTCGACCTACATTAGAATGAGTGCGGCAAGAAAAAGAAATTCTTTTGTGGTGTTAACCTAACGTCAGAAGAGACGAAGGATTGCAAATGAAGTTGGCATCCCAACAGGAAGTGTTTTGGGCCAGGAGGAAGTGGAGCGTGAGTACAGAAACATCGAAGCCGCCCTTACGGCAATGGTAGTCGGCCGAGCCTTCAGCAGGAAGAAAGATCTGTATGACTACCCGGTTCCTTCCAGTGTGTTTGGCATATCAAAGGTGTCATCACTAAATGTGACAATGAACTCCTGGAAAATGAGCAGCGTCGCATGCGAATGCTTCAAAATTCTCGCTGGGCAAGGCAGCTTTGCCATGTTTCCTCTTATTCACAATGCAGGGATGTGAATACCTTACCGCTGAACTAAACTTTTTTTTACTGCTGAGGCACGAGGGCTGCACTGTTCTCGTGCGTACAAAGCTAACATTTTGTGCCCAATCGTTTGAATAGTGAAAACTGCGGTTTGGTTATAAACAGCAGCTTCATTTGATTTCCTCCTTGTGTAATATAACGAAGAGAACGCAGTGAAGGTTTTCACTATTATGGCATGTACAAGTTCACAATGCTTTGCATAAGTACGTATGCAGTTAACGATGATATATATATATATATATATATATATATATATATATATATATATATATATATATATATATATATATATATATACATGTTTACCTCCATATGAAATTTTAGGTGATATCTTATGCATATGCAATACAGTAAGCGTACATTATTCATCAAACAACGCGCTTTCCCCTGGGACCCATGAACAACTTGGAGCTTGGCTCCAGAGCGCTACATCATGAAAGTCACATGCAGCATAAATAAAAGTATCGGGTTAATAAGCTACTTCACTTTTGGTGCCAACGGAGGGACACATCGGTACAGTCGTTTCTAGTAACGGTGCTTCGTAGGAAGTGTGGCAACGAATTCTATACTTTGAGCACAATGTACATAAAAAAAATTGCAGAAACCATCGTCGATCATTCTTAATGCAAGCGATTAGACTGAGCGAGCGAGCGAGCGAACAAAAGAACTAGAGAGAAAGCGAGCGAGAGAGAAATCGAAATATAGTTAGCGTGAGAGCGAACGAACGAACGCGCGAGCGTTTTCCTCGAAAATCAACAATCCGGCGACCGACCAAAACATCCTACGGAGAAGAGACAGAAACCTATTCGCTTAAAAATTTCTGAAACTCGTCGTTATAGGCTCGCCACGCTTGGGCGCAGAGCGTGGTGTGATCGCACTTATATAGAAGCGGCAATTGTTTTTTAACATTCTGTAACCACAATGACGCGGCACTGAAAGCGTCCGAAATAAGATAGGAAACTGAAAGGCCTTGCGGAACACCCAGTGGCAACTTCCAGCTCGCCACTCTTGCTGCAGGTGGAGTGGCGACAGAACAACGGAAGAGCGCGCGGCGTCTGGCTCTGCGCAACATGATTCACGGGCGCACGACACGCAAGACGCGCACACCAAGGCGCCATGCCACGGCGCGTCAACCTCTTTAGCGGCTTCTACAATATTCGACAACCCATCAACGCGATCCAACCTTGCGCAAGGTGGCGATACCGTCGTCACATCAAGTGACCAAGGCGGCCACGTCATTCGTGATGCCGGGCAGCATGCCGCGGGCGGCCGGGCGAGCCGGGCATAGTTGCGTCACCGCACTCGCATTTCGCTGTGGTGTGGGCTGTTCTGAATGCGCTGCCGCTGCCGTTTGTCATGTGAGTGTTGCAGTGTTTTGCTGTCAAGAAAACGATATTCTGTGATTACTTTGGGTTGTGCGATATGTTTGTGTTGTTTTAATTTGGAAATCAGTAGTGCTTTCAATTGCCATGTGACCAAGGCGGCCACGTTATTCGCGAAGCCGGGCATAGTTGCGTTATCGCACTCGCATGGCACTATGGTCTGTTTGCGACTGTTCTGAATGTGCTGCCGCTGCCCTTTGTCATGTAAGTGTTGCAGTGTTTTGCTGTCAAGAAAACGACATTCTGTGATTAGTTTGGGTTGTGCGATCTGTTTGAGCCGGGCATAATAGCGTTATCGCACTTGCATTGCGCTGTGGTATGTTTGCGACTGTTCTGAATGTGCTGCCGCTGCCCTTTGTCATGTAAGCGTTGCAGTGTGTTGCCGTCAAGAAAACGACATTCTGTGATTATTTTGGGTTGTGCGATCTGTTTGTGTAGTTTTAATTTCGAAATCAGTAGTGTTTTCGATTGGAGGGCGCCGAGTGGAGGGCAATAATCAGCTCTTCAAGTTCATTGTCATGTTATGTGAGGCGCCTTTTCACTGATGCTGTGATTAAGGCGTTAAGGGCAGTATAAGGACGAAAGTTAGAGGGACGAAATCGTGCCTGTGTGTCCCTAGCATCGGTATCGGCCGCTATGCGTGATCCTGACAAGAAAGCATTTTGCAGAATGCGAAGAAAGGCGGCGAAATTGCTGTCAGTGCGCACCTTGCCGGTCTCCGCAATAGAGCCGTCATCGTGGTATTTTAGTCTCCCGTTTAGCAAGAGTGTTGCAGACAAGAGAACTGGTTCAAACAGGCTTTTTTATGATTCAGTACTAGTACGGTATCCCAAAAGGTGAGGTCAAGTGCTCGCTCTATTTTCTTCCCTCGCGCTATAGCGCACTGACAGAATTTTGCGTGCACCATATATACCGTGCTTTCATCGTTTACGCTTCAGGTTCTCGATTGTGTTTTCGCCGCCTTTACCCACGTGAATGGTATTTCATGGTCTTACGGGGTACCACGTGTGTCCATATATTGTGTCCAATATATGAAACGGCCAAATTCGATTTTATTTCACGCCTCAAATGGTAGCAATGTATTGAGTCCCTTGTAGCTTTGTGGTTGTTATCAATTTTACTACTTGGCGAATGGATACAGCATGTACGCTGCATAACTCGCTTGTGGATACTGCGTACGTGAATCGGGTATGCCCTTGGTATAAAATAACTTGTATGCTTTAGGTAGTACGATTGTTTGCAGTTTGGGACATGTGTCGGAATGTACGCTGTGCGCCCTTCGCGGTTTACTTAGTCGGCGGCCTGCCGAGTTCGTGCGGGTGCCATGTGTGCGCATGGAGTTTGCGAAGCGCTCGCGCGTTTTTCTTTAAATGTGTTCTGTTCGCACGCTTCGCATAACAGGGCATGCCGCAGTTCTTTGTCATTGCGCAACACATTTTCCTAGCGTACGTCTGTGCATTATTTGATACCGGTTTCACACGGGGCTCTTTTAACCAGCTATCCCGTTCGTTACAAATCGAATTTCTCAGTCGTGATTGGCGCCTTTGCGCAAGCTACGAGAGTGAGCCAGTCGCATCAATAATTTCGGTCCAGATCGGGCTTGATCGCGATCGAGAGTGGTCGTGTGACACCGGTTTTACATATGGCTCCCACATAGGGAACACTTTAAGTTGAATGCTACTGAGTGAAGAGCAAGTGCATATATATGCCAGTGGTGGTATGTGGGCAAGTCTTTCTGGTGAAGCCAATACTTGTGCATTCAATACATTTCAACAACGAGCGTAGTGCATCAATGTGTCTACTTCGACAAAATGGAGCACCAGTGCATATATCTGAGCATACCTGTCCCGGGCAGCAAGTGTGTCCACATTGAAACCACTACCAGCATGTGCTGCAGTTCTATTTCCAGCAGCGGGACTGCACAATAATCAGTAGGGTGCTCTCAAGCTGTTTATCTATGAAGCTCTGCCTGTACTGTGTGCCAAATATTTTTGGACGTGAAAGTGGGAGTGAATTAGTAAACATCAGTGGAACTGTGCCTCGACTTTTTGGCAAATGTTTTTGAATGTGAAAGTCTAGGTGAACTGGCAAAGAATTTGCTCTGGGCTACATGTGTTAAACGTTTTTCTCATTCAGAGTGCTTTCTTTTACATTAGGAGACTGCAGATGTGCACAAAGTGTGACATGTCAGTGTGCTAACTAATGCATTTGCTGGTCTGCAAATTATTCGTTGCAACTTTGTTTTTGCCAGAGAGGTACAACTTTGCCTCTTGTACAGGGCTTTTTACATAAAACACTTACTATTTATTATGACCATTGCTTCCTTTGTTACACAAATGCAGCTTCCAGTGCATTCCAGTTTATTTCCATGTTTATGTTTCCATGTTCACTTTCGAGTTCATTACGAATCCTTTCTGCGACTTTTGTCATTGTTGATGTACTTTTATTTCTATTTGCATTTCTCACACAGTTTGTTCGAACCTTGCAGAAGCATTACATTTTAATAAAGTGCTTTTGCTTCGTCACAGTGTTCTCATTTCAAGTTTCTAATATGAGGCTAGCATATTCATTTCTCACGTTCTGGAGTGGCAAGATGCAGCATTACTGTCTCATTGTTCGCTGTACTACAGTAGTGTTCACTTGTTACACTGAATCCCCGTTTAAGTATTCTGCACTAATTTCACTTTATTGCTTTTTTGTTGTATGGTTATTTTTCTCCCCATTTCATTCTTTGATATACCCTAAAGGCAATATTTCCAATTTTGCATTGTTCCCATTTCTTTTTTTCTGTCACAGGATTGTTTTATGATGGTATGCGGTGGTATTTCTTTTTGTGCTCTTTTCAAGCTTCTAGCTGATTGGTAACATTGCTTGGAGGCAGTTGCCATCCGATTCATACTCTTGCATTTTTCAGTCTACTTCTTCCATTCGCTCCGATGTCACTGCATAACTCTAGTCCATCTAATAGCACGTGCTCTTTACTATGATAAATGAGGAACTTTAGTACACTCCAGGTTTTTCTGTTCATTTTTGTATGTGTACTTGGAATTTTGTTTATGTGCTAGTGAATGTTCACTTTCGAGTTCATTACGAATCCTTTCTGCGACTTTTGTCATTGTTGATGTACTTTTATTTCTATTTGCATTTCTCACACAGTTTGTTCGAACCTTGCAGAAGCATTACATTTTAATAAAGTGCTTTTGCTTCGTCACAGTGTTCTCATTTCATGCACTCTTGGCATGAAGGGCTTGGTCTGGCCGCCTACCAAGACGTGACCATTTGTTCTTTGCAGGATGTCAGTCCCATTTTGGTTGTAAGCATCGTAGCTTACTAAAGATGGTATTAAGGATTCATTATTCCTAACAGGCTTATTTTCGTGAGACTTGGTAGAGGATGCGCCGGCCATGCGGGGAACAGTGCTTGGCACTGCGCCATGGCTCTTACAGTCAACACCGACGCTTCTACTCATCTGGGGCGCGATTGGAGATCGTTGTTCGAAACGCCCGATCAGTTTCACCTCACGCGATTGGCCTAGGCCGTGCCGACGGGTGCGCCTGACGACGTCTGCGCGGCATAGGCCAGTCGCGTGAGGCGAAACTAAACGCGTGTTTTGAACAACGATGTCTGATCGCTCCCGTCACGCGCGAAAATTAGCTTCAGATGATCGTAAACCTTTCAAGACCGCTTCTAGACCTGCTTTTTGATAACGTCCTAAAAAAGTTTAGAAATTGGTTACGAATAGTCTTGGCAAAGGGATTACTTGTGTCTTTCCCAATCCTATCTCTAGACCAGCTTTTCGAATACGTCTTGCAGACCTGTTCTAGATCGTCTCAAGAAAGTAATTAAGCCGGACATTAGCAGAGATATACGACGTTTCCCCGCCGAAGTTCTCTTATTCGTGTCTTCTTTAACCCGTTTTTATCGTCTTGGATAAACGCTACGAAAACGTTACGTATCTCTTTTGTGCTACCTGGGTAGTGTTATACCAAAAGAAAGCATTTTACAGAAGGCAGTTTCGCCTGCGGCATTTTCTAAACCATAGGGTCGCTGCAATTGCTTCAGTGGAAATGTCAATGTTTATGTTAAGCTTCAGTAGATTTAACTTGTCCAACCACTCAACTTAACCCTGATTTAATTCTTTTACAAGAAACTTAGTTATATTCTGCAAAAGATTTTCAGATAAAATTTTACAGATCATTTCGTATGGACCGTCGTACTAGAGGAGGCGGATTAATTACATTTATTGAGCCTCACATTTTCCATAACGCCAAAATTTCATTTCAGTTTTCTACTTCTGAGTGTGAAATCCCAATTATACAGCTGCATCTCCCTGGATGTAGCGACGTTACCATAGTAAATGCATATTGTTACGCTAAAGCTACGGGAAGAATGGAGGAAGAAGAGAATGAAGTGCGCTTGTCATAGCAGGGGCTCGGTGTCGGCGCGGCCCCTTTTCGTTAATTCAACTTTTAATAAACGCAATCCATCGTAACAGTTTTGGTGGAGGTGCGGGGTAAAACAACGGCGCCCCCGAAGAACGACGACGAGCTGCCCGCAGAAGCGCAATCCGTGGAGCTTCGCCGAAGTCGCCGAATTGTCGGTCTGCCATCACTGGTGCCTTCCGACGGCGAGAACCGGCCTCCTTCTTTCAGCTACCTATGGCAGCCTTACATCGAACCACGAACCTTCGCCGGAAAAGCCGGGGAAAACGTGGACGGAGTTCAGCTTTTACCAACGCGCAAGTCGGTTCAATGGGTGAAATGCCACCGCTCAGCTTAACAACGTTGCCTTCTTCCTCAAGGGAACCGCGCCTCTGTGGCTTGAAAACCACGAAGAAAGCATGGCGACGTGGGAAAAGTTCGTAAATGAAACCAGGAAGCGCTTCAGAGATCCGGCAGCTAAAAGAAGCGTGCAGAGCAAACCCTAATGCAACCTGCACGACGTACATCGAGGAAGTGCTGGAGTTGTGCAAGGCCCTGGACCCTCAGATGACAGAAGAGGACAAAGTTGGTCATCTTTTAAAAGGGATCGCCGAGGACGTGTACCAATTCCTCATCGGAAAGGACAGTCTGGACTCTGTAAGTGACGTCATTCGGCGCTGCAGTACATTTGAAGCTTTGAAAACTCGGCGTATCACACCGAAGTTCGGCCGCCTGGCCAACGTAACTAACGTCGCCAGTGTTGACGCGGTGCCAGCTCCATCCGACCTTACGTCAGTTATTCGGGAAGTGGTGCGCGAAGAGCTTGACCGACGTGAAGCAGCTTCCCTCTCGACTCCGCGGGCTCGAGAGCACCTTTCTCATTGCGACTTTTGTGAGACATCCATCAACTCCGTAGACGCCTACGACTTCGCCCCTAGTTCAAGGGCGCCAAACCCTACTATGAAGACGCATCCCAGTTGTCAGCTACACGACGGCTACTCACCCAGACCACCTGCAGTTTCTCAAGAGTGGGACGGCCGTAACAGTTATCCTGCTACTGACAATTTCGGTGCGTCCCGTGAGCGCCCCATCTGCTTACGATGCGGTATTCGCGGCCGTGTCGCCAGATTTTGTCGCACGTCACCACCGTCCCATGAGCGACCGCGTACTCTTTATCGGCGTAGCAATCGGCACGGCGACGGGACAAGCTGGCCTTCTTACTCCGATAGCAGGACAAGCCACCACGCGAACTACCGTAGCGACTCACCAGCTTCTGTGCGGAGCTTGACGCCGCCGCCTTCACGCCAGCGCTGGTCTCCATGACGGCATCTCACGTCACCGCCGCCAGGAAACTAGGCCGCGCGACCAATGGAGGTAAGGTCGCCAGTCATCATCAACTACACACCCCTATGCCTCCGCCAGTCACCAAGTGTCATAACAAAATTCGTGTTTTAGTGGACAACGTTGCTACGTTGGCCTTAGTGGACACAGGAGCGAGTGTCTCCGTTATCAGCCTGGATTTCAAAACCCGACTAGGCCGTAAAGCGATGTTTCGCTGGGATATCGCTAATGTATTTCGTGCTTTGAGTGGAGAATTGCTCCGACCTACTGGTATGTTCAGCGCGAACGTTTATTTCTCCAATAAGATGTATCGAGTCGAATTTGCAGTGCTTGCTCAATCCATTCACAACGTAATTTTGGCCTCGATTTCCTACAACAGTGCGGTGCCACTGTTGACTGCGGTACTGGTGAGCTTTTTCTGTCTCCTCTTGACGACCAACCTGCTACCTATTCACGCGCTCTCGCCGTCACTGAAGATGCTTACTGTCTTAACGGCACGTTCCTTATCCAGAGTTCGAGTTGCCGCTTGCGGTGTCGACACCGATACACTTGACGCAATTGTTGCGCCTGTGCCTTCGATGGTTGTGAAGTGTGCTCGTACCTCGATGCTTCCTCTCTGTGGCCTGCGGAACCACTACACTGCGGTTGTCAAATTTAGCCTCCCAGTCTATTGTACTACCCAGCGGTATGCGACCTGCCTCTTTTGAAGTGGATACCAGTCTCAGCGTAGGCGCTTTATGACACGTCGCGCGAATCCCGAGAGTACGGGCCTGACCACAGTGTCCCTGAAGGCTCGTGGTCCTTTTTAAAAATGATCAACAAGTCGCTGTTTTCAGAGAAGCGTCAAGCCCCGGTCAGCGTCCTTAGCAAGCATGTATCATTATTCGATTTCGCGCAGAACGCTAACAAAGTTGGCGTTCCAACTACGCCGGCTAGCTACAGGATGGACACGGGGTCCGCGCACCTCATCAGGCAAAAGCCTTACCTCGTGTCCGCGTCAGAGCGCAATATCATCGCTTAACGCGTCGACTACATGCTAGCCAAGGGCGTCATCCAAGATTCCCTAGCCCTTGGTCTGCGCCGGTCATCCTCGTGAAGATGGGTCCTGGAGGTTTTGTGTCGAACAACTGTGACGAAAAAGGATGTGTATCCCCTTCCCCGGATCGATGGCGTTATCGACTGCCTTCATTCCGCATCCTACTTTTCATCTCAACATCTCCGATCGGGCTACTGGCAGATACCCACGCATTCAGCTGACAAACCGCTTTTGTGACTCCAGACAGCTTGTTTCAATTCAACGTCATGCAGTTTGGTTTGTGCAACGCGCCTGCAACATTTGAAAGGTTTATGGACGCGGTACTGCGCGGCCTGACATGGGAGGTTTGTTTCTGTTATCTAGACGACGTCGTCATTTTAGGCCGCACTTTTGCAGAGCACAACCATCGGCCGGAGTCCGACCTGATCTGAATAAAATTGCTGTCGTCGTTAATTTTCCGACCCCATCAGGCAAGAAGGCTGTGCGACGTTTTCTGGGACTCTGTGCATAATACCGGCGATTAATTGCGAATCTATTGCGCATCGCATGGCCGTTAGTACAGCTCTCCAGAGAAGATATCCCTTTTACTTAGGGCGAAGACGAGCAGCGGGCATTTCACGAGCTCCGGCAACGCATGAAAGCGCTTCCCGTGCTAGCCCACTTCGATGAAGACGTCCCGACGATATTGCATACAGACGCTAGTAATGTCGATCTGGGGCAGTGCTCGTACAATGGCAGCACGACATCGAAAAGGTGATCGCTTACACCAGTAGGACACTACCCCGAGCCCGATGCTAACTACTCCACCACTGAAAAACAATGCCTCGCAATGGTATGGCAAGTTTTGAAATTTCGTCCGTATTTGTACGGTCAATCTTTCACCCGTCCTTAGCGATCACCATTCGCTTTGCTGGCTCACTATACTTGAAAGATCATTCCGGACAGCTCGCACGCAGGAGTCTTAGACTCCAAGAGTTCGACTTTATTTTCGCATACAAGTCGCGAAAACGGCACGCAGACGCCCACTGCCTTTCTCGGTCGCCTGTTCGACCGGCAGCACAAGACGATGACGACACAGTCTTTCTGGGACTCGTGGACTTTGCCGATCCTTCACGCCAGCAATGGGATGACACTGAATTGCTGCCGCTTATTCATTACCTGGAAGGATGAACCAACAGCGTACCGAGTTTATTTGCCAGAGTGCTGGCATCGTTCTTCTTGCGCCGCAAAGTCCTTTACAAGAACTTGTCACGTAGCGGTAGCAACTACTCACTCGTTCGCTCATCGCTTCGACGTGAAATCTTACATGCCTACCACAACGAGCCGACCGCTGGGCACTTGGGCTACACTCGCAGATTGACACGGATTAGGCAGAATTACTAATGGCCGAGGCTTACTGCGGTCGTTAAACGTTACATTCAGACATGTCTGTATTGCCAACGTCGCAAACCGCCATCCGTCAAGCCAGCCGGCTTGCTGCACCCTGTTCAAGTACCGGCCACACCAATTACACAAGTAGGCATGGATTTTCTGGGTCCCTTCCCAACGTCTACTACCGGCCATAGGTGGATAATCGTCGCCACGAATTATCTCACTGGATATGCCGAGACAGGAGCTCTGCAACGGGCAACAGCGGATGAAGCGGCACGATTTTTCTCAAATCCATCGTTTTAATGCATGGTGCTCCCGAAGTAGTCGTCATGTACTGAGGTACTGCGTTCATGGCCAAGTTTTTGGATATCATTTTACGTCTACGTGGTACCGCCACCGGAAGACAACGGCGTATCACCCCCAAACAAACGGACTGACGGAACGACTCAATAGGACACTGGCTAATATGATAAGCATCTACACAGATGTAGAGGACAAGAACTGGAACGAGGTTTTACCTCAAGTCACCTTGGCGCACAATACGGCTCGTCAAGAGACCATTCGCAAGACACCCTTCAGTCTCGTATACGGCCGTGAGGTTACAACAACATTAGACGCAATGCGCCCTCATAAATTTGATGACAACGAGACGGGTGCTGAAGAGATCACACAACGAGCAGAGGCAGCTAAGCAGCTTACGCGTCTGAGAATCTACGAACAACGGGATTGTGACGCCAAACGCTACAATCTTCGGCACAGACTCGTAAAATACAACATCGGCGACAAAGTGTGGGTATGGACACCTATTCGTCAGCGTGGGCTCTCTGAATAGCTCCTACCCAAATACTTCGGGCCCTACATAGTTCTCCGACGCACCAGTGACGTCAACTGCGAAGTCGTTCCAGACGGGTCTCTGTGTTCAAAGCGCTGACGGCATTTACCCGAGGTCGTTCACGTGCTTCGCATGAAGCCGTACTAGGAAGACTGACAAGACTGCGTAGTTTTTTTATCCCTGATTTACAAGCCTCTACGTCGGGACGATGATCTTTTCTCAAGTGGGCGCAAATGGCATGATTATATTTGGCCCAACTACATGGCCGAGTGTATGTGCCAGTGGGGACGACGTTGAAGTAGCGCGAGTTTTTGAGTTAAGCATAGAGACGAAGAAGACATTGTTGGTTTTTCTCTCTGACGAATATAAAGGAATGCCATGCTAAATCATTTTTTTTACTTTTAAATTAATTATTACTCATTCCATATGACCTTCCTAATTTTATTTTAACAGGTTATTCTACGCTATTGAATGCTAATTTCATAGGTGTAAGGAAATTTATGCTCCATATTATTTTATCCACCCATTTCGTCGCCAATCCCACATCGTGGGTAGGAGCCACACGTGCGACAGGCTACAACGACAACAACAATGACTGATAAAGCCTATTTGCTGGTGGTACTGCGCCACATCCTCGTCGCTCCCACGTCGTTACAATACATACAAGAGAAAATGAAAGTCACAAGGGGTGTTCTAACAGCAAGTCATTGTACTAAGAACATGATCACTTGAAAAAAAAAACGAACATTATTATTTCTGTCTGTTGAGATACACGACTTCACTAGGTGTCAGCGCGATAGAGGGGGCACTAACGCACACACTAGCCAGGTTTCTGATGAAATCTGCTTCTATAATTTCCCACGCGAGCTGCCTCGATAAAACTTCCGTATCTTCAAAGAGGGACACGGAGCCGCCGTGTCGGCAGTGGATGCCCAAGTGGCCTTGAACAGTGTTATGGACATTGTTATAGTGCTCTCTTAAACGATCGTTTAAGCACCTGCCTGTCTGTCCAACATATTTACTGCCACAAAACAGGGGAATCTGGGAAACCACATTCGTTGCGCGTGTCACAAAACGTTTTCTGTGTCCGACTCACAAACAAGTCTGATGTGATTTAGGCGCGTTTACACGTTTGCGGAGCCTTGCCAGCATTTCCGGGGCTGAAAAAACCACTGTGATTCCTGCACGCTACCCAATGCTTTATTTAGCCTATGGGAGACATCATGCACATACAGCAGCACTGCAAACATGCTTCTTTTCACCGGCTGGTTTCTTGACTGAGCGGACGTATCACGTTTTGTGCGCCTCAGAAGTTGTTCCGCTATGGCTGGAATTAAGCTCAAATGATAGCCAGCCCAAGAAAAGCGATCAGCCTGTGCAGCAAGACTATGTTGCATCGCGTGTGAGCTGGATTTATGAGGCTGCTAACAAGGCCTAACTTTATAATACTTCTTTTAACGAGCTTTTAATGTGCCGAGTTAAAGAGAAAGAGTGGCTTCATACTTCTCGGTTCTAAGCACCAGCACACGTGTTTGTTAGCAATGCACAGCCTGAGACCTAGAAAGCGCAAGGAATTATAAACGGGCACGACCTCATGCGTAAGTTCTAGAGGCTGCAGCTCTTTCTTAAAGATCTCTAAGACTCCCGAAGCAACAGGCTCGAAAGCATAAATTACCCTTTAGCCCAAGAAACCACCCCGTCGTATGCCTCGTAGTGAGCGTAACCGGCAGCGTTTTTTTATGTTATCTGCAACAGGCCATTTTAATGTTTTCCATAAAGATTAAGAAATGTTGCATAAATGTAAATTAGCATCCCGTACAGTGGAACTGATGGCGGTCGTCTTCCGACTAGCGATGAACAGTCAACAGAAATGTATCTACTGAGTCCCTGAACAATACTTTGAAATGTGGTGAATGTGGTTTGAATCATGGATATGGGACCACAAAGAGGTGCGACGTCATGATCACACAGTGCTCTCAAATTGACCGCTAAATCGCCACTGGATTGTTTCTTCTTAGTGCCGAGTCATAGTTAAACTGAAGCACTGAAAAGCGTGGCTTCAGCCTAACGGGGAATTTAGAGGCGCTACTGCACGCTTGATGTGCTGTATTAAGGCGAAAGCCTAATTGGCTGCAGGGTACAGAGTGACCCTCCGGCGTTATGGCACCGAAATTCAAGCGCATGCGCACATCTTTATCAATAAAAAAAAAAAGAGCTCGATTTTCTTTGTTCGCGTCGAACGGACACCCTTACAAATAGTCAGTGCGGCGACAAAAGTGCCTGCATGTGGTTCTCCTGGTTTTGTTCTTTGTTAACCAAAATAAATGTGTCTAAAGACGTTTTGAGGAGTATAAGTAGGATTGCGAGAACTGGAAAGAAATTCGATGTTGAAAGTTGGCGCTGCGTATTTGTCTAATTTTCTTTTCTGCGCCGCTCTCATTTTGCCTGCGCTACAAGAAATTAGAAGACACCATATATAAAAGCCTATGTAGCTACCCTCGTCGATTAAAGTGTTGTAAAAAACAGATTCAGTGAACCTGTATATTTGTCTTAATAGGATTCATATACTTGCCACGAGCGCTCTAACGTGCCATTAAACACGCAGAACCAGTGGAGATGTCTAGGCGACCGAAAAAGAGAACAAGATGAAAACTAGTAAAGCGAAAACAAGTAATAAGAAGTAAGAACGCATTCGAGTGAGAACCTCAAAGTAATGCAATGAATGTCTGGTGACCGCGCAGGCTCTCATCTTCATCCTCTTTAGCGTATGCTAAAGTGAACGTCAAGTAAGACTTTTGACTGGCAAGCCAACGCCAGCTTGAAAGGGAAAAGACCTTAGTTTTTCGCCCTCTCCACGCGCACTATGCGAGCAGGTGGGGCACGCGGAGGCAGAAAAGATGGATGGCCAGTATAGTCACAGCGAAGTCGCACGTCCGGCTGAAGAGTCATCCCCGCGGCATTGCCCGGCGCGTCTCTGTCCACGTGCAGTTGCTCGTGTTTTGCGTGTTCCTGTGAGTGTTCCCGTGCCTGCGAGCTTTAGAAATGTGAAAGGAAGGACGCTGCCGTGCGAATGCTGTGTGTGAACTACACCGGGTTGTTACGAAGGTGCACGTGTTCTCATTCCCGAGATAGGAAACACTGAGCTTGGATAAATGCTGTGCCGCCGGAAAACCTCTCGGTCACCGATAATTCCAGGGTAAGCTTATTTTTCGGTATAGCATTGTTATTTGTAGCAGCCCCAACGAGGCAACGCACCGAAAGAAGGGACAGAGCTACCGCCGACGCAGTTAGCCTTTCATCTGCGTTTCTCAGCATTCACGCAGAACGCGCGCAGTGCCCGTAACTACGGCCAGCGTCTCTCACGGCGGCTCGGCAAGTTCACGGACAGTGGAAGGAAAGTTGGGCCCACTCGTTGTGTAGCGTCGGAAGTCACTGCCTCTTCTCCCATCGTGCGTTTTTGATACAACAGCAGGTTCGGGTTGCACATCTGTGCTCGCGCAGTTGCATCTCGTAAACTGCGCGCGTTCGGCCTGAACGCGGGACGGCGTCGGCTCTGTACCATCTTTCGGGGCGTTGACTCGTTGCTGCTGCAGCAATTTCATTGAATGAAGATACACATACACGTGTAAATGGCTCACAAGGCGCACTTTTGTATGTCAAGATACCCATGGGTTTGCTCATTGAAGGTGAAATTTATTTCTAGGTATGCAAGCTTCACGTAGGAGGACATTGTCCGAGTAGCCCTGCATGCCGATAAAGCAACTGGCCGCACCATCACAATGCCGCTATCTCATGTGCGCCTTCGCCCGGACGCTGTACCGTCCAAGTTCCCGAACTCTCCGAGCTTCATGTCTAGGAAAACTGTAAAAAGGGAAAACCCTGACCATAAGCGCGCGCGCATAGAGCATGCTGCGCTCCAGAAAGCCATCGTTGAATCCAACGAGGCGATTAAATGAGCACGCGAGGAGGATAAAGCCAATTCAAGAACCAACCACTTCAGGAACCACGAGATTAAGTTCTGCCATGTAATCGAAAAAAATGAAAGGTTTCTCATTTGCATCGTCGACGATGAAGCACCGTGGCTGAAACACTCTGTTTACGTGAAAAGAGACTTGAGCGTGACGCTACATGCCATGAAAACAACCGCAAAAAGGCTAGGCCCAAACCTGCACGTTCCCGAAATTGGTAGTAGTAAAAGGGGTATCGTGGAACTGCTCGAAGGCATCGAGAAGTAGGACGGTGACCTGATGTCCAACTCAGTCGCAGAAATTTGCGAGACTGTCTTTTTTTTTTTTCAGCCTGATAAGTTTTCCATGTCCCAAGCAGAAGATGACGCCGACTGCATTCGATTTCAGAAAAAAACAAGTCACCTTGTACCTATCGAAAAAACAGCGCAGACGCTACCCTGTTGATTTCATGGTGTTCTGCCACTCTTTTCACTATATCGCCCCATGCGTGCGCACACATATGCAGCCATGAAAGCATCCTATGACGATCAGATCATTCTGCTCGTCTTACGGCACGAGCGGTCAACAAGAGCACCAGAGCGAAGCATTCCTCAGGTACATGGTGAGAAGAATTTATGACCTGAAATATGACCAGCGATTTGCCACATATGTGGTAGAGGAAATACGTATAAAACCCTACTTTGACTACAAATGGGGTAATATCACCGGCGCTGCGTTTAGCACAAATGAAGGTGCAAATTATGCGCATGTTTTCATTTTACGCAGCCTAACGTGCAAATTATAGGTTGCGCACATCGTGCCAGTGGACAGAGTAGAAGGCGGAGTTCCTACGCGAGACGCTTAAAGATGTGATTTGCGGGCTGGAAAAGATTGGGTACCGGCTTGTGTGCGTTGTGAGCGACAACAGCTCTGTGAACAGAAAAGCGATGTCCCCTCTTAGAATCGCCTCCTTCTAACAGAATTGTGTATCAACACCCGTCAGACCCTGCAAGGCCACTGTTCGTCGTTATTGATCCGGTACACGTACTAAAATGCATAAGAAATACCTGGACAAACCAGAAGAATGACCAAGTTTGCTTCTACTTCCCTGAGATCCAAACAGACGCGCCACAGTCAGAGCGCATGCAAACAGCGCCATTTGCGACAATGAGGGACCCTTCACAGCAAAGACTGTGACCAGCTGTTTAAACATGGTTATGGGCTGCAGAGAAAGGCCCTCTACCTTTCAAATATTTAAAGGCAGCACGTACAGCTTGTCTTACAAATCTTCAATGATTTCTCACCTCAGGCGTTACGTGCTTTTGGAGCAAGGCACAACCTACTCTCTTTTGAGGCCACTGCTACATTCATCGATATCGTACTCAAGTGGTGAAAAATTGTAAACGTGAAAACTCCGTGGAAGGGAAAAAGGCTGAGAGACCAGTTACAACAAGCAGTGTTTTCCGTTGATAACGATAAAAAATCGACTTCTTGCACATGCTTTTGAAATGGCTGGATCAGTGGAGAAACAAAGGCCTTGACAAGGGTACTCTGACAAAGGAGACTCACGCTGCTCACTTACACACTACCTATGCACTTGTTGAGCTCGCTAGGTACAGCTTCGAAGAGGTTGGGATGTCGAATGTCCTTTTTGGGAAGATACAGAGTGATTGCCTAGAAGATCGGCTTGGAAAGTATAGACAACTGGCAGGTGCGCAGAAGCACGTTTCCATCAGGCAGATTCATGAAGTCGAAAACAAGCTGCGCCTGCAGAGCACCTTGCCGACTATTGCCACTGACCAGCGCTGCGAATGCGTACGCAAGCAGGCAGAGGCACTACATCCCAGCTGCAACGTTGTTGTGAGCAACGATACTCTGTCGAATGATGCAGGACGTCATTCCGATCCCAGTCTACGTCGTAGGATATGCAGTGTACGGGACCTTGAAGGGACGCGTTGCAGGGACGCGTTGACTGAATAAGATGAGCACAGTCTCTACCACTCATGAACGCTGCGATCTCGTGAAGCAGTTGGACAGAGGTCTAGTCTACCCATCGAAGTATGCACTTCACGCTGTTGCTCACAGCTACGTTGTCGTAAAGCAGCTCGCTGCGCAGCCAGAACTGCTACTAATGTAGGAACAACGTCAGGTCGTCACGAAGCTGGCACTGCATTTGCTGGCCGACGAAGAGCAATTTGACTGGGACGCCTCTGAGAATTGTCTCACGAGCGAAGCAGTACTCGAACACAACCTGCGGTGCAGCACGAACGTATTGCAGAAGAACTTTTGTGGCAAGCTAAATGACGAACTTCTCGACGCTGCCATAACTAAAAAAGGGGGGAAAGCCACAACTCTCCAAAACAAATAAGTGTATTGCTCCTGATATAGTGTAACCAGAACACGAAACTGGATTGTGTAAATAAACGTTTTGCTCCTATAACATTCTTGCGGTCAAACTTCTTCTAAAATACATGCATACTCGTTCTTGCAAGAAAAAAAAAGTTTCCGCACGGTTCATCTACGAGAGAACCTAACCTCTCTTGAACGGCGCTCCGTATTTTTACCAATCTGCCCCCTCGAGTGACGTCCCGAGGAGAGAGCTTTTCTAGAAGGTGTCGGGCGAGATGTAGGTCCAGCTGGAAAAGCAGGCGTTGTTGTCTTCAATGAGTGGTACGAAAACTGCCCAACGGCGTAAAGAGTAGAAACAGGTAAAATAATCGCTCCGATTGGCGTCACATTGCTCAGGGAGCTTTCCTGCAAACAAAGTAAATTAATGGCATTGACAAGAAAATTCGTAATATTTGGTTGGGGTAGGAATAGAACCCGGGCCTCCGAGGTGCGAGACGAACACGCTTCCCGACGGCTGCACGGTTCTGGTTCGCTGAAATTGTGCCCTGTGCGTGCGTGATTGGGCACGTGACGGCGCGGCCAATGAGTCACGAGTGTATAAAATGAGTGAATAAAGTAATAAGAATTAATGTCCAGTTCAGCGCCGCTAAGCGGTCTACTCGCGGGCAAGCGAGTGCAATGAGGTGTTTGGCGCGTTTTGACTTGGCCTTACCGAAGGGCAGTTCGAGCGCAGGCAATGAACGCGCGTACAGAAACATTTCACCAATTGAAACTATAATCCTTTCGCACCCCCACACGTAGGTAGTCTTAAGCGCCGCTTTAATCTTCTTATTCTATGATGCAAAATCATCAAATGGCCCACCGAGCGAAAAAGCCAGCGTCTGTAGCAGCGAGAAGGCTGCCACGCCAAATGCGTGCCTCGACGGAGCAGAGCGAGAACGCCTGCGCTGGAGTTACACGAGGGGCAACACCGCGACGCCACGTCACCGTCGCTCTCGGAAGCCCGCGTTATCCACGCTTTCTTCGTACACGCCAGCTCTCGCCTGCGTTCTAACTTCGCCTCGGTAATCGCTGTAAAGAAATTAAAGTATAAGGAAGCAGAACAAATTCGAAAGGAATAACGTTGGCAGCGATGTGTTTCGAACTTACGACCCAGTATCTCACCCACTGGGCTAAAGCTAGCCAAGCGTATCAACGACCTCACTTGCCTGCAAAGAGTTCATAACTCCAAGTAGCGCTCAGCGGCGTTCAAGTGGACATTAGCGCTTTCGCATTCATAACTCTAAAGTAGTGCTAGGTGTAGTGAGATATTTTTTTATAAACGACTCGTAAAACATTTCGGCATTACTAAGGCAGACGTGCGAAACACTAGGAAGTGATATAATAAACGATATAAAGGCCAAATGGAGAGTTCCTTTCGGCAACACAAACATCGGGGGAAAGGGTGGAATTCCTAAAAAAATCACCCTTTAAACTGGTTGCATTAGTTCAATTAAACGCCTTCTTCTATGGTTGTAAGGAAGTGTGTTAGAGACACGGAAAAACACCCTTAAGAGTGTAAATGTTCTTGGTGTACAGCATTGTCATTACCACGTAACAGTCCTGAGTAGTCACGTACATCCAGCGGAACATAGTTCAGAAAAAAGTTGAGTTAATGTTTGGCAGAATTCAGCCATCCTAGAACCCCCGCAGGCCCGTGTGCAAAGTACTTAAACTGGAATATTGGTGCTGGAAAGATAAGCATCATGGAAATAATCAAGGCGTCTATTGGATTTCAACACCTGCCGTGGTTGCTCAGTGGCTATGATGCTGGGTTGCTGAGCACGAGGTCGCGGGATCAAATCCCGGCCACGGTGGCCGCATTTCGATGGGGGCGAAATGCGAAAACAACCGTGTACTTACATTTACGTGCACGTTAAAAAATCCCAGGTGGTCGAAATTTCCGGAGCCCTCCACTACGGCGTGCCCCACAATCAGAAAGTGATTTTGGCATGTACAAGCCCATAATTTAATTGTGTAGTATTTGAAGAAACAAGCTGCCGTCTCAGTTGAATTCCTATGGCATCACGCCCTTTCAAGCCTGCAATTTCCCGAAAAGAAAACCTTGGCTCAAAAAAAGGAACGTTATCGTTGCTGAATATGTTGGCATTGCGGAGGACGCCTGTAAGCTTTGGAAACATCGCCTATATTATGCTACCTTTCTCAAATCCGACACCAGGGCACGTCCGCTATGGTCCGGAAAGTTGCTGACAGATCTGCGCAAAGAAGAGAGAGCGCCATCACGGACGGGGCTTGAAACGGTGAACACTGAACTCTTGTCACGTGCCCTCACGGAGCGCGGCATCGTCTCACCAGACGCCTTTCGGGTTCTGGCCATAACTTCAAGTCCATGTTCACGATGGAGAATAATTTCAAGCCGGTATCATTCCACCCGAGGAAACAAACACGTCACGCACTTTAACCCTTTGACAACCTAAGCCTGTAAAACACGAAAAGTAATGCAAAGAAAGAAATACTTCCTTGAAGTATTCTTCACGGTGAAGACGCACAAGCCAGGAGCCCCACTTTGGGCCATGAGGTCGCTGCATAGAACTTGGCAGCGCTTTGTCAGCTGACTGATCTCAGGGGAAAGTGCTGTCTTTTTTGTCGACGCCTTAATGAGGTACGTTCTCTACAGTTGACTGGTACTAAGCTATGGGCAATGAAAGCAGCCGTTCATACAGCTGAGGACGTCGGTCTATCACTGTAAAGATGTTTGAGCATGTTTTACCACGAAAATTTTCGTTGTTCACAAACACACACATACGAAAAAGAAAAAAAAAAACTGCGGTGTGCACGGCGACAAAGCAGCTGCGATTTAAATGCAGCTTGACTAGCTCAACATCTCAGAAAAACAAGGCAGCAAAGTGTCAGCATTCGAAGTGTCGTACATGTTACAAAATAAATTAGTTTAGGCGCAGGAAGTACAACAGAAAATATACCCAGAAGCAAAAAGAAGGCCAAATTTAATATTCAAAACAAGTAAAATGACTACTGCTGACCAGCTTACTTATAAATAAATAAAAACCGTGACAGCGTGAAATTATTCCTTGCAGTTTGAGAAGCAAGCGAGAAAAAAGTACAAGAAATTCAGAATATACAATTTGAAAGTTTTGCTGGTAGTAGCTGATAGAGAAGAACGTCTCACTCGCAATACTATTCTGTTGTAGTGACGGTGTAGAACACGTTAGCAAAACTGTGAATTACAAAACTAAGTCTTTATTGGACAAACCTGTGCCCACAAAAGCAAGTGACAATCAAAGCAAAAGTATAACGGCGAGTACAGTCTGCGATCGCCGATATCTGATCTGCGGGCCAAGCGCGTCGGCTTTTATACATGACTCATCGAGAGCTCCTGCGCACTCGCTGGTGCTCGCATTCGCTCCAAAAAATACAAGACTATCGGCGTCGTGCATCTGATCTGATTACACAAGGTTTAGCGAGAACGCACACAACAGGCAGAAACTACCATAACATTCGAGTGAGTTCCAAATCATGCAGCCACGGCTTCCGCTGAGCGACAACATTAAGTTGTTGGCGGGTGATATGCAGTCCATGAAAAAATAGGTACGCGTGTCAATACTATTAAAAATAGATCTACTAAATTTAGCATTTCGTGAAAAAAGGGGCAATCAATTTGACTTGATATTAAATTATTTAATGGAAGTATAAAGCTTTACATTTCGAATCCATAGTTTGTTCTGCACCAGCGAATGTTATAGTACTCAACGCGCTTAGTGGACCAGGACGAGGTGTTCCGATCTAGGCATGCTGTGCGGTTAGTTTTCATTTATTTTGTTAATTTAAGTTTCACGAGACAGGACCAAGAAGTAATGGTAAACGCTATCAAACCTCGACTGTTTAAATTTGTTATAGAAAGGAGAAGAACGGGAATCATATTCAGCGTTTGCAATTGAGAGAAATGCATTCTTCCGAAGTACGGGTAATATTTGTTTAGTTTGCGAGGTAGCCGTTACCCACATCTAATGACCATAGCGTAAACTTGAACAGTAGAAGTCCATACACATTATCAATTTCTGACTGATTGGTAGGAGCGACCGAGAACTGGTGTGCCTAAAGCTTTGCTTAAGTTGTTTCTTACCGTTTCAGTATGTAAATTTCATAGTATACGCGCATGGAAAATAATTATCGGGGCTTTATAGCTAGAATAAATATCCATACAGTGTAGTTCAAGTAGAGTTGCCTTTTACACTCGATTTCCTTGGCACGGAAAAGAGGAGCCTTCTATTTTAAAGAGTTAGTTTGTAAACAGTTAACGAGCACACCATCCATAGAAATCATTTAATGCTGTGTTAGCTACCGAAATAAGCTCATCCATGTAAAAGAGAAGGTAGTGGCATCCGCATATGTCGCATACTAGATCGACTGACTTATGTTTGCCACGCTATTTCCATAAATATTTAAATTTAGTAAATGACCCAGTGGTACCTTGTGATGCAACATATGTAATTTTCTACCCGCCGTGGTTGCTCAGTGGCTATGGTGTTGGGCTGCTGAGCACGAGGTCGCGGGATCGAATCCAGGCCACGGCGGCCGCATTTCGATGGGGGCGAAATGCGAAAACACCCGTGTGCTTAGATTTAGGTGCACGTTAAAGAACCCCAGGTGGTCAAAATTTCCGGAGTCCTCCACTACGGCGTGCCTCATAATCAGAAAGTGGTTTTGGCACGTAAAACCCCAAATATTATATTATATTATATGTAATTTTCTGTAAAGACAATTTTTCGGTGTTTAAGGTAACCCATCCCTGCCTACCATTCCTGCAACTCGTAATTAAATTCAGTGAAATGCCTGAAAAGTCATAATAGGGTAATTTATAGCGAAGCATCATAGAAGAAGCTCTGAGCAACGTCATGCATGCAAGGTCATGTTCAATTTTTTAGTTGGCCTTAGGAAACAACTTTTCCACCCACAAGTACAGCAAATATTGCTGGAATATCAAAGTAGACCTAATATTGTGTTACATTAGTAAAAGAATGTGAGGATATTGCAGTAGCAATTAATAAGGTTGTGTGAGCAGCGATCAGCTTACTCGGGAGTTTGAAAAAGAGCCGAGGGCTCAGCCAAGGCGCACGGCGGCCGAACCTCTGGCGCGCTACACGCGCCGCGCAGCTGGCGCGCGTGCAGCGGCTGTGACCGGCTGGCACTGCGCGGCGGTGTGGCACACGCTAAACAAGTGGCCCCAATTCTTCCCCTCGCTCTACGGCGTGCCTCGTAATTGAATCGTGGTTTTTGTTTTGTTGGAGAAAGAAAAACAGAAAAAGAAAAGCACTGGTGCGGTCACGTAGCACACGGCAGCGCTGTCGTCGAATAAAGTGAGTTGGTTATTGGATTTCGCGGCCAGCGCTATTCCTTCGAATGTTCGATCCCCGGCACTCATTTAAAAGTTGGAATTATTTTTCCGCAAGAAAATTATTCAGTTAAGTTTGCTCCCTACCTCTTTATAACACAAGGGTTAACTGCAGAAGCTAGAGTTTCTAGCACACCAGCGGTTCTCAAAACCATGGCGCGTCTTGAAATTTCTGGTCCCAACGAGGAATAAGAGAAGTACTACCATCATGTGCTTTGATGCAACACGCGCGATTACACAAGGTAATTTAAAGGAATTGGAGAGCGATAACAGGCGAAATAGTGATCAGAGCTTGTAGCACCACTAGACAAGTGGAAGAAATCGTGGTGCGCTTTTTTGTGCGTCGCGCACCAACGTCTCCTTGCTGGCGCTAAAACGGAAGAGAGATTGCGTGTGCACCAGCACAGCGGCGTCACAGTTGGCTGACACAAGGCGGGGCTCACTAGAGCTCCACGGTGGAGTTCGTGCATTGCACACGAAATAGGTCAACTCCACACGCACGCACTCGCACACACATGCACAACGATCGACTCAGGCGTATAAATGCGCAGTGAAAATGGTTGTAAACGTGCATATGCCATCGAGTAACCACGGAACGTTATTTTGGAGATAAATATAACCAATCTAGAAATTCAGCAAGCGGAGCAATACTATATTCTTTTACTTTTTGTTTGTGGGGTAGTTCTGCAAGAAAGCATATTGATGATGCTAAAGAAAAAATAATGCGCTTACGCTAAGGAAACAGAAAAGCCGCTCGGAGAGCCAACGTCCCTTGGAACGGTATAGATTTATTGCGGATCGGTCAGTTAGCAATAAACAGGAGGCTAGTAAATAGCTGGAAAGAGGTCAGCTAAGGCGCGATACCAACATCGGGATGCTTGACTAGTGAAATACCTCGAAATTTGCTGATTTTAGCAGAGTTCCCTGATTACGAGAGCCGCCACTTGTGGCGTGCGATGCACCCGCTGAGATTCTAGAGCAGCCGTGAGAAAAAGCGCTGCACTGGTCGATCTTCGCGCATATATGAATAGAAGGGCGCACTGGACACGCTGCTCTTGCGGTCGTAAACGGTCTTTACGGCGGTCCTTACAGGTGCAGAGCGGAGCCTTCAGGGCGCCTGTCGTAAAAGAGCCAAACGGAAGAGCGCAGGGCGCGCTTGACATTCCTGCTCGCTTCTGGGCGGCAGCTTCGCTGTGGTCCGCTGAAGAAGAACGGGAAATTAGCTTACACCTGAGGCTGCTACACCAGGCAACAAAGCAACACTACACAATAAGTGGAGAATTGCGCGTGTGGAATCTCCTTACAATTGTCGACATGCGGAGAGCATTCAGTGAAAGTGCCCAAGTTTTACAGATTTAAAAACATGCAGAATCTTGTGTTGCCAAGACGTCGATCACCCTCACTAACGCAAGTTCTTTCCAATGTAAAATGTGAGTAGCAGGAAAAGGCAAGAAGGGAGAAGAACAGAAAGCAGAAGCGCTGTCCTAGGAACTTAAATGCTTATTCGAACGAACAAGCAGACCCAACTGAGCCGTCGCCACAATTGGACAAAAGCCACTATAGACAGGTGAAAGTTCAGAAAAAAATTCGCCGGCGATGTTCCGTAATGGCAAATTAGTGCGCAGCTCTGTACGTGTTTTCGTTTCGCGATATATTCCGGCAAACAATTTGAGAGAGACATGTAGCAGAGTCGGCAATCGGTCGAAAATCAGATCTGCGGCTCAAGCGCGTCGGCTTCTACGTTTGACTCGTCGAAGGCTCCAGTATAATCGCTGGTGCCGCTTGGCCTCCAGGAAGTACTACACAATTCGCGTCGCGCATACAGATTACAAAACAATCGCAAACCACGACAATCGAAACAAACATGAACGAGACCAAACCGAGCACACGAAACAAGCGAGAGCTCACGTGAGCAGATGATAGTACGAAACTAGTGGTCCGGCTGAGAACAGATACGAGAACGCATCGAACGGTCGGGCGGGTCCGCATGAAACCAGTTTCCCGCGCTTACGTTACTCAAGGGGCCACTCTCATTGGTATCCGCCTACGGTGCCTCGATTTCCGCCGTTCGCGGCTCGCGTCTTTCATCTGGCGCTCCGCGTCCGCTCTTTCATGTTTCGTTGTTGTGCTCGTTCGCTCGATTACGCCGCCGCCAACGCTCGCCACAGGAACGGGCTATTTCATTTCATTTTATTACCGTAGAGACGCCATTCGGGGTATTACATAAGGGGTGGTTAACAAGGCAGGTGTTACGGTGATACACAAGTTTGAACAGTTTCCAGAAATTCTGAGTAACATGTGATTCCAGCGACATTGAAGGGTAGGTCGTTCCAATCTTTGGTAGCTCGAGGAAAAAATGAAGCTTGAAAAGTGACAGTTCGTGTTTCATGACCACAAACTTGGAGTTGATCGCTAGTGCGCTGTGGCCCGCTTGAAGATGATGGCGTGACGTAAGGTGATCGGCTCAGCGAGCTGTAAAAAAAATTGTGATAAAGGGAGAGCGTGGCAATACGACGAAAAAGACGAGATGTCAAGCTAGATTTTCCCTTTAGGAGTGAAATCCTGATGCTATTTGAATATGAAGAACGAATGAATCTACTGGCACGTGTCTACACTGACTCGGGTGCGTCGATGATATACAGGGTCCATAATGAAAGTAATGCGCATTTTTAGGGAAAATTAATTTATTGACCAAACCTGTACAAATTGTTAAGATTCTTCAATATACTCTCCCCCTGCACCAATACACTTGCGGAGACGTGTCTGCCACGCCTGGAAGGCACCCTGAAAGTCCTTGACGGGAATGTCTCTCAGGAACGCTGGAACACGCTTTTGGATAACTTCTACGGTCTCCCAGTGCTTTCCTTTCAGCGCTCTGTTCAGTCGGGGAAACAAACAAAAAAAGTCGCCCGGAGCCAAGTCGGGACTGTAAGGGGGATGGGGGACCGCCGGGGTGCTGCTCCGGGCCAGGAAGTTGGTAACGATGACGGACGTGTGGCTGGGGGCATTGTCATGGTGAAGGTTGACCGTGTCTTTGATGCCAGCCCTCACGCGCACGAGCCGGCGTTTCAATCTCTTGAGCACCTCCAGGTAAAAGTCTGAGTTGACAGTTTCTCCCTGCGGTGCAAACTCAAAACCGATGATTCCTCGGGCGTCACAGAAGGCAATGAGCATAGTTTTGATGCGAGAGTTGCTTATTCGCGCTTTCTTGGGGCGGGGGGAGGATTTTGTGCGCAACTCGCTACTGTGCCTTTTCGATTCTGGGTTGTACTCAAACATCCAGGATTCGTCTCCGGTTACGGCAGAGTTAAGAAAGTACAGCTCATTTTGAATCAAATCCAACAATTCTTGGCAGCGCAAATCTCGAAGTTCTTTCTGATCTTCTGTCAACACTTTTGGCACAAACTTCGAGCAGACATTGCGCATTTGCAGACCCTCGGTCACTATCCCATGTACCGCAAATATGGCGACCGGCTGCGTTGGCGGAGCAGAACCTTCGCCACATTTCCCGAATGGTTTTACCGCGCTGCCATGGACAGCCGCGTCATGATAAAATCATGCGCATTACTCTTATAATGGAAGCATATTGAGCGCCAGCAAAGAAGGACGAAAGGGAGACGACACCACAACCCTTTCGTCCTTGTTTGCTGGCGCTAAATATGCTTTCAGTTTACCAACACGCCCAACAAATGGCAATGCGGAAATTTCATGATGGACCCTGTACGTTTGATGAGGGTTCTAGATGGCAGCAACATATTCCAGTTGTAGTCTGACAAATGATTTGTATGCGAGTAGTTTGACGGCTATTAAAAGCTGGGATCTAAAAGACGAAAATGAAGGAAAACAAAACTGCCCAAACTGAAGACAACACTCAAGGGTAAGTAGGTATTACAGGTGAGCTACAGGGCTCACCACGCTTCTGGGCAACTTATGTCACTCTGTGAAAAAGGCAAATTGAAGCTTCACGAGATTTCTGAATGAAAAACGTTCACATCAATTTGCGTACCCAAGTGCCCTTATGTGTATACAAAAGAATTTCTTGTAGAACAAAGACAAAAAAAACGAAGGACTTGCAGTGTACAGCTACATGAGTGGTTTATAATCAATGCTTAATATTTTTTTGTGTTCCATTAGTGGTATATTTAGGCATTGTCTTGATTGTCCTGTTTAAAATCGGTATACGACGCACTTCCACGCACAAATAATTTGCCTGAAGTGCCTAATGATGAAGTGCCCGAACCCTTCCGTGGCTAGTTTTTTTTTCTTTCTCCATCTGAGTCTTTTCGCTCAATGCTCCTTTTCCATAGGTCCTTACCAACTCGCCCAAACGTTGATAGAAGAGTGTTAATATGATTAATATTCTAGCGATTGTTCACGCACTTTCCGGAGCCTGCCTGCCTGCCTGCCTGCCTGCCTGCCTGCCTGCCTGCCTGCCTGCCTGCCTGCCTATCTATCTATCTATCTATCTATCTATCTATCTATCTATCTATCTATCTATCTATCTATCTATCTATCTATCTATCTATCTATCTATCTATCTATCTATCTATCTATATCTATCTATCTATCTATCTATCTATCTATCTATTTTGTACGAAGGTGAGCTTGAAATTCACCTCCAGTGCACAACATCTGCAGGCTCGGAGTGATGCCTCTCACCGGCAAAAGATGCCGAAACCCAGTGGAGCTATACTAATCCAGGTACAACCAAACCAGGAAGGCCCACAAAGCTTCGACAACACACTCCCTCACCAGAACAGGAATTGGCCTCCCTGGTGCAGTATTCGGCCACCCCCTCCCCCAAATGGCTCACTCAATTGCTCAATGGCCCTCAGTCCCCAGCAGCTGCGGAGCACGTGACCAAGGCGGCGGTCAGACCTGTAACGCAGCAGAGGGTGCTAAGAATCTCTGGGTCCGGACAGGCCGCCAATGGAAACTGACCCTTGCAACGTTTAACACCCGAACCCTTTCGAGTGAGTCTAGCCTAGCAGGACTCTTTGAGGAACTATCAGACAATGTTTGGGACATCAGCGACCTTAGTGAGATTAGAACTGCCGAGGCTTATACATTGCTGAATAACGGACATGTCCACTGCTATAGAGGTAGGTCTCCTAGATAAGAAGCATTACAGGGTAGGATTCCAAATCCATAAGCACATAGCGGGCAACATTGGGGAATTTTATAGCATTAATGGGAGGGTAGCTGTAGCCGTATTTACACTTAATAAAAGGTATAGAATAAAGGTAGAACAGCTTATTCTCCAACATCCAGTCACGATGATGAGGAAGTAGATCAGTTTTATGAGATGTTGAATTAGCGATGAGAAAAGTTCAAACTCAATATGCTGTAGTAATGGACGACTTCAATGCAAAAGTGGCGGAAAAGCAGTCTGGTGAACAAGCAATGCGAAACTACGGTGTCAATTCTAGGAACGCTAGAGGAGAGATGCTGGTAGAATTCGCAAAAAAGAACAGGCGTCGAATAATGAACACCTTTTCCATGAAGCGTAGCAACAGAAACTGGACCTGGAAGAGCCATAATGGTGAAACAAGAAATAAAATTGGCTTCATACTTTCTGCTGATCCCAGCATAGTGCAGGATGTAGAAGTGATAGGTAGGGTAAAGTGGAGTGATCATAGGTTAGTGAGGGCTAGTATTCACGTCAATTTGAGGAGAGAAAGAGCAAAATTGCTCAAGAAGAAACAGGTCAACCTAGAGGCAGTAAGGGTAAAAGCAGACAAATTTAGGGTGGCCTGAGAACGGAGAGGTGATGATGACATAGAGCTAATGAATGAAACCGTAACTAGGTTGGCTTCAGAGGCAGCAATTGAAGTGGGAGGCATGGCATCAAGGCAACCAGTAGGCAAGCTCTTCCAAATAACAAAGGAACTAATAATGAAACGACAAAAAATGAAAGTGTCTAACTCGAGAGATAGCATTGAATTGACGGAACTGTCAAAACTGATTAACAAAGCGAAAATAAGTGATATTCGAAACTATCACGTGAGAAAGACTAAAGAAACGGTAAAAAATGGACGCAGCCTAAATTCAGTGGGAAAGAAACTTGGTATAGGACAAACCAAGATGTACGCGCTGAAAGATAAGCAAGGTAATATCATCAGCAATCTCGAAGATATAGTAAAAGTAGCGGAAGAATTCTATACTGACCTGTACAGTACCCAGAGGAGTCGGGATACCTCAGATAGTAAAAGTAATGAACATGCTACAGAAACTCCTCCTATATCTAGCGATGAGGTCAGAAGGGCCTAGCAAGACATAATACGAGGAAGAGCGGCAGGAGAAGATGGAACAACAGTCGATTTAATGAAGCATGGAGCAGACATAATGCTTGGAAAACTGGCGGCTCTTTATACGAAGCGTCTATCGACTGCAAGGGTCCCAGAAAACTGGAAGAATGCAATCATTATACTAATCCACAAAAAGGGAGACGTTAAAGAATTGAAAAATTATAGACCCGTTAGCTTACTCCCAGTATTATATAAAATATTTACAAAAAGAAAACCCAATGGAATAACGGCAACACTGGACTTTAGTCAACCAAGCGAATAGGCTGCCTTCAGGAAGGAATACTCTACAATGGATCACATCCGTCATTAATCAGGTTATCAAATCTGCAGAGTACAATAAGCCTGTCTATATGGCTTTCACAGGCTACGATAAGGCACTTGACTCAGTAGAGATACCAGCATTCATAGAGGCATTACGTAATCGAGGAATGCAGAACGCTTACGTAAACACCTTGGAAGAAATCTACACAGGTTCTGCAGCTACCTTAATTCTACCCAAGAAAAGCAGAAAGATACCTAGAAAGAAAGGGGTAAGACAGGGAAACAGAATCTCTCCAATGCTCTTCTCCTTTAGTTGCCTTGATCTTTCCAACTGCGTGCTTGGAAGAAGTATTCAAGCTATTAAACTGGGAAGACTTAGGAGTAAGGAGCGACGGCGAATATCTCAGCAGCATTCGGTTTGCCGATGACATTGTTGTATTCAGCAAAAATGCAGACGAGTTCCAACTAATGATTCAGGACCTTTGCAGACAGAATGTAAGAGTGGGGTTGAGGAATAACATGCAGAAGACAATGATAATGATAAATAGCCGGGCAAAGGTACAAGAATTCAGGATCGCCAGTCGGCCTTTAGAGTGTCTGAAGGAGTACGTTTACTTAGGACAATTAATCAAACGGAACCCTGATCATGACAAGAAAATTCACAGAAAAAAATGGGTTGGATTGCATACGGCAAACATTGCCAGCTCCTGACTGGAAGCTTTCCATCATCATTGAAAAGGAAGGTGTACAATCACGGCATTTTACCAGTGCTGATATAAGGGGCAGAGACTTCGAGACTGACACAGAAGCTTGAGGTCAACTTAAGGAGCGCGCAAACAGCGATGGAATGAAGTTTGCTAGGCATAACGTTAAAAGACAGAAAGAGAGCGGTTTGAATCAGAGAGCAAACGAGTATAGACGATATTCTAATTGACACCAAGAGAAAAAAAATGAAGCTGGGCAGGCCAAGTCACGCGCCGGTTAGATAACCGTTGGACAATTAGGGTTGCAGAATGGGTATCAAGAGAAGGGAAACGCAATCGAGGACGACAGAGGACTAGGTGGAGCGATGAAATTAGTGAATTCGCGGGCGCTGGTTGGAATGGTTTGGCACAGGACAGGGGTGATTTGAGATCGCAGGGAGAGGCCTTCGCCCTGTAGTGGACATAAAACTGGCTAATGATGATGATGATGATGATCTATCTATCTATCTATCTATCTATCTATCTATCTATCTATCTATCTATCTATCTATCTATCTATCTATCTATCTATCTATCTATCTATCTATCCGTCTGTCTGCTTGTCTGTCTGTCTAACCACTTTTGCGCAAACCTGCGTCTCTGGTACGCAACGGTCGAATCCGTAGCGCATCGGGCTGCTGTAATGAGGGAACAAGGATTGAAACCAACCCTAAGACCAAGTTGGGCCACTGGGTATGTGGTACTTCATATTTCTGCTGCTTTTCAACCAACCTCTTTGCCGCCGATATGGGTCCCTGGGGATGGTGGATTAGGTGGCTACCACTCTTCAACGCACTTCTTGCACGCTGACCTACAGCACTGTGTATATAAGTGCATCTTGGTCGGTGCTACTCTTCAGTGAACCACCTTGATACGAAGTACAGTCAATGGGTGCGTGCCAGTGTGTGCCACTCTTCAATCAACGTCTTAGATACTAACTTGAGGAACTACGTTATTGCCACTGAAAGTCTGCCACTCTACAATGATAAAAAAAAATCGATGGAACCCCCCTGGCCATGACTGTCAGCGGAAATGCGTTTATCGCTGAATCAATATAGCGACACAACGTATTACCACCGCTGAAATGAGTTATCTAAGAGGTGTGCACTGCAGCCGGATTCCTCTTTCCTGCTTCTTTAAGAAGCACTCGGCGCCATCCAGCGCTGTCGCCAAGAAACATGCACGTCGCGTCCGACATGAATAACACACTGCTGCGTGCGAACGCTGAGAAACGCGTCATGCGGCAACCGAGCTTTTTTTCTCGCGCTTATTTCTAGACATGTTGTGCCGTCTAGTGGCACTGGTACCACCTAGTGGCAAAAAAAAAAAGAAAGAAGAGCAGTAGAAACACGGACGGCCTGGAAGCAGTGTCCATACAAGCGGAGTCGAGGCTCTGCCTCACTCGATCCTGGAGGTTCTACGTCGTGGACCGAAATTCGCCGTCGAGCCGAGGACTTCTACACCGGAACGACTGGCAATGGTGCGACGAGTTGCGCGCGCGGGGCCAGAGTCTGAAAGTGCCAGGTGTGTGTCCGACGGAGTCGACGTGGTCGCCCGCTGCAAAATGCGCACGAAGAGCCTACCTGTGCCACAAGTGGCGACATATTTGAAAGAACATTCCCTCTCGTTGCTTACTTCTCACAATGAGGGGGACTTCACCGTGATGCCAAAATACGTCTGCCAATTTAAGGCGTTGGAGGTCATAAATTCCGCTTTTAACAGTCATGAAAAGTCTGCTCTGCGAAAAGCAGTCAGCTGCCAAGAAGCTATGCGGAAACCTCAAGCTCGACAGCCTTGTGCATAGCATCGAAACTAGCAAAAAATCATCCCTTGACATGTTTTTCACTGCAAAAACGCATAAACCTGAGTGGCCCCTGCGGGTTATAGTATCTGACAAGGGCACATGGCAGAATACGATTGCCCTGTTTTTGCAGGAAAAACTAAAACTACTAACAGTTGACGATCCTTTCCAGCTGAAATCCTCAGACGACATAATAATGGTTTTAAAAGACAATTCTAGCACTGCCTTTGCAGCATGCTCTGTAGACGTTAAAGATTTATATTATTCGATCCCCCAAGATGAGATTTTGGAGTGCGTGGAAGAGTGTATAGATGCACACGATGCTGTCGCTTTTCAGAATGCCTGCGCGATTTCAAGTGGTGGATTCCTGGAACTCCTTTCTGTATATTTGAAGTCCACTCATGTTATGTGAGAGGGGAATGTCTACCTCCAGAAACGCGGCGTCTGTATAGGGTCATGTATTGCGCCAGCACTTAGCGATTTGTATCTTGCCCAGAAAGATAAATTACTTCAGAATGCCCTAACTGGAACAAGCGTCCGGAGAGTCTTTCGTTATGTTGACGATTACTTAGTTTAGAAGAGTTAACTGCTGGGCTAGTTGGTGACCTTGCATACTGAAAAGATTTTGCGCCAAATAAACTTTTCAGTATCTTTTCAGTATGCAAGATTACTTCGTTCTTTGTGATGGCTCTGGCGCGAATTCAGATGACGCAGTTTCGGAGGCAGTAACAATCGTTAGTCATGCGCTTCAGTCACTTGCGGTTACCCACGATGTCCCCATGCAAGGGTCTTTGAGATTTCTTGATCTCAGGCTCGAGCTCTCCAGGGGGAAGGTCTGCTGGGCCTATGAACCCAGAGGCGACAAGGCGTCACTGCCATTCCCATCAGCGCATTCAAAACTGGCGAAGAGAGCAATTGAAAAACTTTGTCTAACAAATGCTCTTAAAAAATAGTGAATCCACGCGATGGAACAAAGTTTTCGTCGGCAGGTTGACCGCCTTACTAGGGCTGGTTACCCGTCGCACCTTCTTGTGTCTGTTGCAGAAAAAATGAGCAAAGAACCAAAAACTCGAGCGTGTCCATGGCGAGAAAGGTGGTGAGAAGCAAAAAATGAAAGAAAAGCGAAGGACCGTGGCCCTGCCATACGTGCGCAACTTATCGCTTGAAAAAGATTGGGCGCAAAGCTCGAGTTAATGTAGTGCTTACTGCCCCGGAAAAACCGAAATGCCTCTGCCGACGCGTCAATGCTGAAGACCCGATAAAGCAAAAAAGGTGCACAATAAATCACCAGGATCGTTTTGTGGAGTGCACAGAAGCCGTGGTATATCGAATACCTTTGTAATGTGGAAACTGCAGAATTCATACGCTGTGAAGTGCTAAAGAAACACAATGACCAGCTGGTCCGGGAGATAACTGAGGCAGCCGAGATTACCAGACTTCGTGATCAATGCGTTAGCACGCCGTCCTTGGTACTCACAAAAAAGAAAGAACTTGAGCTTTTGCACGTACAATCACTATCTTGAGTGCAAAAAAAGAAAAAGTGCGTGTTTCGCATGATGTGCGATCACGTGTCTGTGACACGTGCGGGCAATGGTATAAGAAGCCGTGTTTCTTTCAAATAAACGCTGTTGAAAGTCAGCGCTTGTGGTGTCTTCCTCTCGTCTCGTGTGTCGTCTACATTTTGCGCTGTTCACACCAGGATGGAAAACCAACAAGCACAAGCTGCTATTCTAGAGAAGCGAGAGTGCCGGTTACTGGGAAAGCTAATGAATGTCCCCTCGCTTTCCGGGCACTCAGTCGCACATATCAGTGATCCATATTGGCGAGAGCTTCATTGAAGAACCGGATATATTCAGTGCTTTTGTGGCGCAGCTGCTATTGCGTTGGATCGCTGTCTTTGATGAAACCTTATGACGTAGGTTCGATTCCGCTCAACATCGTAAAAATTTAAGGGATCGTTATTGTTGTCGTAGAGCGGCACATTCCAAGTAACAAATATCTAGTTACCCAAGTTAGCGTCAACGACGTTCATTGAAGAGAAGCAAGCACCTACTGGCACATACTGAGGGACCCTAGCTGGCGTCAAAGAGGCTCATTGAAGAACAGAACAAACCGAGCGCTACATACCCAGTGAAACAAGTCGGCATCAAAACGTTTCTTGGAACAGTGCTGCCTACCCTTTCACACATCCCAGACCCATGTCGGCGCGACAAAAATATTTGTTAAAGAGCGGCACATACGTGCACATTGGCAGACACTCAGTGACCCAAGTTGGCCCACTGGTTGGGTCCGAACCCTGTTACCTCATCACAGAAGCCCGGTGCGTTGACCATACGACCACTGACTACCCAGTAACCGAGGTAGGCTAGAAACTGGTTAGATACAAACATAGATAGATAGATAGATAGATAGATACATGCATGAATACATACATACATACATACATACATACATACATACATACACACACACACACATACACACATACATACACACATACACACATACATACACACATACATACATACATACACACATACACACATACATACATACGAGTACATAGCCTATATAAAGTGTGTGAAGTATCCTAACACTGCGCCCTCACTGCATTAAAACCGCGCTGTACACAATCAAACCCACTGCACATTGTCTCCTCAAGGACAGCAGACCGACGCTGTAACAAGCTGCGTCAGAATTGCACCGCGTGTGTACTGCTTTTCAATGAACGTCTTTCACGCCAACAGCAAGCTGTGCCAAGAATGAATGAATGAATGAAGCTGTGCCACTGGGTATGTGCCTCTCTTAAGTGTGAGTGAGTGAAAAACTTTATTAGCTCTAGATTAGCTGGTCTTCTGCGGTCTTCAGATGACTTCATTCATCTTCTAGCACAACGGTCGGTTGCCCTTAGTCCAGGGCTCCGCTGGATGCTGCTGCCAGTTGTGCTCGCCGAATCAGACCTTCTTGGTCGACTGGCGATTGCCGGAGAGCACTCCCTCCCATTGCTCCGCACTCGGGTTTGGTATAACGGGTGCCACGTCTATCTTCTGGCATGCCCACGTTATGTGATACAGCGTGGGTGTTTCGTGGCACCAGGGGCATTTGTCATTGTATTGTGTGGGGATAAATTTTGCTGAGTACGTTTAGGTTCGGGTACGAGCCCGTTTGTAGCTGCCTCCACGCGACAGAGTCCTCTCTGCTAAGGAACTTGTGCGGTGGTGGATACCGCTTTCTGCAGCCCTTGTAGTAATTTAGTATCGCCGAATAGCCTTGGGGTATAGGTTCGGTCTCCTCGAGGTCACCTACGTTGGATGCTCGGTAATAAGTGTACCCTCGAGCTATCCTGTCCGCCTCTTGGTTCCCTGCCACTCCCGTGTGTCCCGGCGTCCATACTATCGTATGCCTGATTGGTTCTTCTTTTGTTTGTCGTTGTGTTATGTGGTCTCCGGGGCGGAGTATGCGGAGCGCTCCGTGCCGTATTCTGCCGCGTAGGTAGTTGCGGCACGCTGTTTGCGAGTCTGTAAGGATTGTTAGAGACCGTTTAGACCGATATCCCTCCGCTGCAGCTAGAGCGACGGCCGGTTCTTCAGCCTCGACTATCGTACAGCCTTGTAGTGATGCGTTGGTGATCTCGCGTAGGTTCGAATCAATCACCGTTGCTACGGCGTTGCTGTTGCTCTGCCCCGCTGCTCTGGCGTATGTGGCTGTGTCCACATATACCGTCGTTTCTTGGGGTGCTAGTGTCTTTTGAAGGTATTCAGCCCTCGCTTCTCTGCGTGCTTTGTGTAGGTTGGGATCCATGTTCCGGGGTATGGGTGCTACGTTTAGTGTGTTGCGATTCTCGTCCGGAATTGCTTCGGTCCTCTGTATCTCCTGAAGTTGATCGGCGCAGCCTAGTTTCTTCAGGAGCTCCCTGCCAGATGGGGTCTGCTGTAGCCTGCGCTGTTGGGAGACTCGTCGCGCCTTTTTCAATTCTTTGAAGGTGTTGTGTAGTCCTAAGGCTAGGAGCTTTTCGGTTGAGGTGTTGTGGGGAAGGCGGAGTGCGGTTTTGTAGGCTTTGCGTAGAATCGCGTCCGCCTGTTGTATCTCACTCTTGATGGGATTAAAACGTGAACAAGGTGAATGCAGGAGCCAACGTTTCGACAAATGGACTTGTCTTCTTCAAGGCGACTTATGCTTTTCTCGCCACAGTATATATAGGTGGGGTTCTTCTAAAGGGGAGAGGGTGTGAGGCGGGAGGATGCGGAAACGAGGGAAAATGTGTTAGCGTGTCAAATTGAGAGTAAAGAAACACTGTGTACGAGGTCAAAGCCAGCTCCCCCCCCCCCCCCCCCTGTATGTCAACGCACGCGCGTTTGCCGGCGTGTCAAGGTGGGCGTCTGACACGCGGGCTGCCAACAACAACAACAAAAAAACTACCTCCGCATGCATCCACTTCTCGGGGACGGTCTCAGCTTCCCAGTGTTTGTTTAGAAAGTCTGTCAATTCTGCGGCTAAGTCTTCACTGAGGTTGCGGATGAGTGCGTTATTAATCTTGTCTGCACCCACAGCTGCGTTTCTGGTTGTGTTTCGAATCGCTGCGTAGACCTCTTCTCGCGTGATGGGTCTGTCCAGGGTAACGTTTTCTCTTCCTCGGTAGCGCTCTGCGTAAGTTGCTGGGTTTGTGTCCCCGAAGCATTTAACGCGTACCTTCTCAAGGATCAAGGAGTTCCGAGTCTGGTCCCTCGAACTGGTGGATGAACCGGTAGATAGTTCTGTTATTTTCTGCCTTGGTCTTGGTCGGATCTATGAGAGCCTTGAGGATATGCCACGTCCTCGCTGTGTTCAAAGTTCCGTTGAGGGAGTCGCTGAATTGCTGCTAATTTTGCCTTGCCAATTGCGCCGCGTACTCCTCTGCTTTCGCTGTCACTTCTGCGATCTTTACATTTAGCTTCCTGTTGTATTTTTGTTTCTTCCACCTCTTGGTGAGCTCGCGTCTAGCTTCCCACAGCTTGAGCAGTCTGGCGTCTACCTCGGGCGTCTGCGTCGTTCGCGCGATTTCTTTGGTGTACTTGCGTTGCTTTCCACTGAGCATTTTCCCCACTCTTCTATTGATTGGATCCCATTCTCGGCGAGATTCCTATCCCATGCCCCTCGAAAAGCGCTCCAGTCCGTAATTTTTGCCGATCCCAGCTGACGCCTTAGCCTGTCCGAAGTTACTTGCGTCTTGAGTAAGTAGTGGTCAGTACCCAGTTTCTCTAACAGGTTCTCCCACACTGCTTGTTCCGCTCCTCGTATGAACGTTAGGTCGGGGCAGGTGTCGTACTAACGCTGTTTCCGATTCCGGTTGGAGTGTCTGGGTCTGTGAGGAGGTTGCATTCAGTGTTCTCTGCTGCCTCCGCTAGCGTTTTGCCTTTTGGGTTTGCTGTTTGGTATCCCCAGCTTTTGTCCATGGCGTTAAAGTCTCCTAAGATGATTAGCGTGCTGTCTTTCGCTAGTTTGCGTGCGCCATGGAAAAGCTCGTGGAATTTTGCCTTCCGCTGTTTCAGGGGGCTGCATGCATTTAGAATAAATATACTGCCCCTCTTTCTTTTCTTCTTTGGTATAATTTCTACGATCACGTGCTCTACGTCGGTGTCGGCTATCCTGTCGTGGCTTATGGCGATGAGTGCCTTGCTGACTAGGGTTGCCGTTCTTCCTTTCTCTTGAGTCTTGTAACACGTGTATCCTGCGAGTGTTGGTGTCGTGCCCGTCTCTTGAAGCGATATGATGTCGGGCGGTGTTTGTTGTGTGTGAATGTATTGTTGGAGGAGGCCCTGCTTCTTACGGGAGCCTCTGCAGTTCCATTGCCATATATCTAAGGTTTCTTGCTTGCTTAAAGTTGTACTGGCCATGTTGAAGCCTCGGTGTTGTTTACAGATGTGTCGGCGAGGGATGCCAGCGTGGGGCGGTGGTAGGCCTTCTCTGTAATGTTCTCGGTAAACTTCTGCTTGCGGATGCTGCTCCAGAGCTCTGTGGCTTGTAATTGCACTTGCTGCATTTGTTGCTGCTGTTGCTACATCATCTGCTAAATCATTTGCTGAATCTCTGCTTTAAACGTCGCGAAATCCTCGTTGCATGCTTGCCATGGGGCTTGGGTTTTTACGGTTTGTGGCTGCGGAGAGCTGTTCGACCTAAGGTCTCGCACTGCCTTCGTTAGCTCTGCTATTTGGCGCTCTAGCTCTTTCTGCCTAGCGCGTGATAGCTCTAATTCGCGTCTCAGCGCTACTTTGTCCGCGTTCTCGTGTCTAGGCTGTTCGCGGTTGCTGTTTGTGTTGTTCTTTTTGTTAGCTACCCCACCCGAGTGCGCAGCCAACCAGGGGTTTTCGGCTCCGCAGCTCACCTTGACGCCGCCGCTCTTTCGGGTAGGCTGCTTCTTCGTGTTCTTCTTCTGCTGCTGCTGTAGCTGGCTCCCTCCCTTAATGGCCAGGGGCGGCAGGGGCGGGAAGGACCGTGACCGGCTCCGTGAACGGCTCCGCGACGCCCGGGATCTCGAACGACTCCGCGAAGTCTCCCCCTCCGAGCTGAATCACCTCGGCTTCTTGCCACGGTCGTCTCGGCGGCGACGTCCGCTCTCGCGTCCGCCACCGTTGTTGCCGCCGTCGGCCTTGCCTTGCAGGTCCCTGGCTTTCTTTAGTCGGTCTTGGCACTCCCTCAATCCGGTAGCGTGGTTGCCTCCGCAGATCAGGCATCTCGGGGTACACTGGTGATCCTTTGGCGGGTTCTGCATCCCGCACTGTTTGAAAGCCTTGGCGCCCGGTGTGGGGCACACGTCGGAACGGTGACCTTGTTGGCAGCAAACGTAGCAGATTTGTCTTGTGGGCCGGTACGGGCAGCACTTGTACTCGGCTCCACAGTAGATGACGTGTTTCGATGTGATGGGTCCGTCAAAGGGGATGACGGCCGTCTTGGTCTTGCCTAGTCTTGGGCGCTGTGGATGGTGACACCCTGTGTGCGCGTTCACAAGTCGGCTTTCAGTTCCTCCGGTGTCGCTCCGGGGCCGCTCTTGAATTACACTCTGGCAAACTTGACTCACTGAGTGTACGCCGTTGTGTATGCGGCAAGATAGGGCTCACCGTTCGCAGGCACCGGTGTGCCACGCTTCTCGTCTGAGAAGCCAAGCGTGTACTTCTCGGCAGCGCCACTACATGGCATGGCCGAGCAGAGTAAGAATATGCACACGTAATGCTGGCAATGCACGTAGAGCGTACCTGCAGGCTAGCTTACTATTTGTTGCCGCCCCGTTTCAAAGGGGATGCCAATATCAAAGCGCGATAGAGAAGCCCGGCTGCCGCATGATGCGTTTACTAGAGATTTCTGAGGCTACGCGGAACCTTCGTAGCGTCACCGCTGGATGGTGTACAATGCTCATAGGGAAGCGTGAGACAGGACGCCCACTGCAGTGCACGCCTCACACATAAGTCGTTTCGAGGGTAGAAATACGTTGTGTCGTTCTATTGCTAAATACTAAGCCCATTGCCAGCGACAGTGATCGCGTGATGGGTTCTTCCATATAATCTTTTTTTAATTTTCTTTTGGTACCATATAACTGCACTGTGCCCTTGTGATCACTGTTTTGTGAACACTCACACGACGTTCTCGTTTTCTTGCTCTTAAGTTGACGTTGGACGTTTAGTTGACACATGCTTCCAGTAAACCTTTAGTCGAAATATGAAACGCCATTGGCGTAGCTCATATAGGACAGGACGAACAGGCACACACAGCGCAATGCGCCTCATCGCCCCATTATATACGCTCTGCCAATTGCATTTAATATGTCGCACCAACAAGCCCAACGCGTAACTTTAGTTGAAAGACGGCGCTCGTGGCTACCTTACTTCTCGCTTGTCTCTAATTTTTTATGCGGCAAATCATGAATGTGTTTCAGTTGAGCCATTTTCAGTGCGCAGCTCTCAAGGCCCAACTAGTGGCATGCGTTGGCACGCGCCAATGCGCCAAATGCCTCAAAAGCGTCGGTCACGAAAAGCGTAACGCGTGTCGACACACCGAGATTTTGCTGACTACCGATGCTAGAAGATCGGCGACGCGTTGCCGGCGTCCATCAGTCAGAGACAGCGACGCGTCACCGGCGTCCACCAATCAAAGGCTTCTTGCTGCTATGCCTGTGGTGGCCGCTAATGCGAAGACGCCGACACCAGCGATTCTCCGAGTTCTTTTGACGCACGACGCGCGCGACAGTGTTCCTTAAACAAAGTGTTGTAATACTCGACCAACCATGACATCACGGACGACTGAAGACGGTGATAGTGCGAAAAGAATTTCTGCCGAGTTCTAACGACACCGGTAAATCCAAGACGCCGACTATTATTATGCCACTCTCAATGCGCTCGTCTTCTAAAGCATCGCACCTATTCATGATTGCGGCAACGCCTTTGCTTGTTGTATGTATATTTTCTTGTGTTTCAAACGAATGGAAACATGATTTTCAAGTCCCAAGTCTGGATAATCAGAACTAACATACCGCCGATGTTGTTTGCGCTACGCGTTGGCCTTGCACGTCCATCGAGTTTGTAACTGGCGAGTGAACGAGCGCAGCTGAGAAACGTTGGCGAAGGAAATGAATTTTCAGTTCCGTTTGGTGCTGCAGTGATTTGAAATATGGCATTCCTCGTGTGGTGTGCTGGGTGAACCGTTTGGAACTCCAGGTGGTGAACGGCGGCGTGTTTCTTGTTTAAATTATGTGGTCTCAGGTGACTCAAGTTTAACGGGGGAGCTCTGCGCTTTTTCCAGCGACAAAGATAACTCTGGAAAGCGAAATACACTACTAGCCGAACAATTGAAAGTAGATATTCAGCGATGCCGTCAGTTTCAACTGACATTGTGCTCTTCAATTCGGCATGCGAAATCCAGTTGAGTACAAGTTCACAGCACTTGACCCACTTCTTTCAAGTGCAGGCGTCGTGTGGGCTAGATTAAGATAAATCACTGGTGCAGCACTCAAGAACGCTGACGCAGTGAAGGAAACATGACACAGCGCTGTTATGTTTGAGTATTCGTGTCCTTGCACTTAAACAGTGCGAAAAGAAGTGATCTGTTTGCAATGTGTGCACCCCGTGAAAATGAATAGGAGGACCTGCATCTTAAAAGACCTATGCATGCAGCCGCGTATAGAAGGATTGCTTCGATGCCTACTTATGAAGCTGCACGTAATGGCTCAATGAAACTGTAATTCGCTTTTGATCTCTTTTTTTTATGAAAAGAGCGGATGGTTGGAGTGCTTTACGGGGAAGGGGAAAATGCTTTGTGCAGTCTCTGGGCTTAGACTGTCCACATAAATTCAGCTTCCAATAAAATGTTTCTCGATGTGATAGTATAAACTGTAGTCAGGAAAAGGAGCAACTCAAAACCGAGTTCCTAATGAATTTCGAAGAATGTGTTTATTTAACAATTTCACACTTCCGCTGCAACATTTTGCTTATATGAATCATGTGCGCTTGAAATAAATACGTTCTGCAAAGATGAACGAGTATGCCGGCAATAAAAAGACATTGTATTAGCACCGAAAAAAGTGTTCTCATGCATATCAGCCACACAAAAAAATAAGTGCAGCGTCCCAAACCTACTTCCTCGGAGGCACCTCTATGAAGACCATTAGGGCCATTCCCATTCTGGGTGTGACATTCAGCCCTTCTCTCGACTTTTCCGCACTCTACACTTATCTCACGTACTATGTCATTCTGCCACGACTTGAGTAACGCTCATTAAAGGGACATGAAAGGCAAATACTAAGTCAAGCTAAAGCGATAAATTAGTGCTCGAGAGTCTCTTAGGCGTCAATATTATAGTTAACAGAGCCTTCATAATCGAGAAGTCGAGGTAAATGCAGGACATGATTACTGACTCCCCCGGGGCATTCAATAACTTGGTCGATGACGAAAGCACTCCTCAGTTAAATTGTGTCACTAGTACTCAACTACTCGTTGCAAAAAAAATCATCGTATTCTATTATAAGATGAAATCGAATGCTATTTGTCCAGTTCCATTTCATGTTCAGAAATAAAAACTCATTGAGGTTACCGTCGACAACGACGCGGGCGGACGAAAGGGTTCGTTTTCACTCGACTCTCCGCCACCTAGGCTTTCGGGTTTCAGTACTTTCCTGATCGCATAGTGCTGCGCTGGTTTTGCTGGCTCGCGAACCTCGCACAAACTGCAATTAGCAGAGAATTCAACTTAAATGTGATGTCGCGGTATGCCCGAACGGTCTACGACTTGACCGAAAAACAGCTGCAGCGGCGAATCCGCTGCTCTGTCTTTATCTGTCTTGGCACGGTGCCGCCGTCTGTCGGGCGCCGTTTTACTCACCGATGGCAGCAAAGGGCGGTGATGGCGTATGCAACGTCACCACTCCCCAGGTTCGGTGGCGGTAGATTTGAATTTCGAAAAGTGTATTCGGACCCTCGAGATAGAATTTTTTGGTAAACTAAGTATTTTCTTCGCCTGAAACAAGCATTGGGAGGTTTCTGGAATGGTATTTAAACAGTCCACTTCAACTTAGTATTTGCCTTTAGTGTCCTTTTAAGACGTACGGAAGCGTACTTGTCCGTGTTCTCACAAGAATCTTCAATAGTTCCCTAAATTGTAGTACGTTTTCTATCATTTGCCAAGTAGCACAGATACTGCCTGAGCACGAATCAAGTGCCTGAAGTACGGTTACTAACTAAAAATTAAATTACATTTGGGGTTTTACGTGCCAAAAGCACTTTCTGATTATGAGGCACACCGTAGTGGAGGACTCCTGAAATTTCGCCTGAAAACGTGCACCTAAATCCAAGCACACGGGTGTTTTTGCATTTCGTCCCCATCAAAATGCGGCCGCCGCGGGCGGGATTCGATCCTGCGACCTCGTGCTCAGCAGCCCAACACCATAGCCACTGAGCAACCACGGCGGGTGGTTAGTAACTACCAGCCTATATCTATCCTCTGCGCTGCCTCAAAAGTGTTTGAATCGGTATTGCAGTCCCTGTTTTCTGTTAGTGCTGAGAACATTTTAATAGTCGAACAGCATGGCTTTGCATCCGGATGATTTCAAGCTTTTTAAGACTGTCAACAGTGTTCAAGACTGCATAGACCTCCAAAAAGTTTTTTTTTACACTCTCAAACTGGCGCAGAGACATTAAGGTGCTCTTCAGTGCATACGCCCTTCGCGATGGCTCACTGCCCAAGGTCGACGAAATGAAAGGTCTTACTGCGTACGTAACACGTTAAATATGCACAACGCAGCCTTCACGCTCTTGAAATTGTATGTCGTATACTGCATGATTTGCATACACCCGTTTCGGAAATTGTATTCTGCTGTGTGCTTTCCGCTACCAGAGTATACCTCTGTATATTGGCGTGCAACCTGGAAATATTATTGTGATCACGGTGAACGCGTCCAGAATAACTTTATATCCATCTTAGAGCACCACATTTGCCATTCAGGCGGCCACAGTCCAGTCCTCTCAAATATACCTCAACCCACACCTCAAGACTCAAGACTTATTAAATCATAGCTTTTCTTTCTGTGTAAGGTGGTCCATGGCATTATACACTCCCCAAAGCTTCTTGATCTTGTGCAATTTTTCGTGCCGCTACAGTATACCAGGGAACATTGCGCATTCTCTTCCTGGCCATGTCGCATTAAAAATTGCCCTATATACGGCTCGACTAAAAGAAAAAAACCATGTAATAAGTATTGTGCCTATATATATATATATATATATCAGAGTACATTTCCTGTGTTTTGTATATACGTATGTAATCATGTATGATTAACTCCCTCTTACGCGTCCTCGTTTTTCTATCTATATGTTCCTCTATCTTCCATTGTTTTGTTTACCACATTTGTTTCCTTCATATATTTTGTCTCGGGTATACTTATGTGCACTGGCATGAATGCGCTCGACCTGTTCCTGAGCACTATTATAAACGTTTGATTGTTTAATTGCTTGGTTGTATTATTGTTGTTATTGTAGCATAAAATTGTGTTTTCGATGCATCTACTATATTATTTCAGTGCAGTAGCTTTTCTGCTACAATCTTCTGGTGTGACATTTTTTTCGAAGCATCCATCAAGAAATAGCCGCCAAACGCCATGTGCCTGATCAAATGCATTGCGCTAATAATTTCTGCTGAGGTTTAATAACGGTTGGCTACCGTGTCCGGTGTTTTGCAATAAAATTATATGACACATACATTATTGCGTGCCTTACAGAACAAATTGACTGTAGTTCAAAATTAAAACATAATAGTGGGCCGAAAGCAATAAACAAACTGGTATTTTTTTATTTTTTAGGGTGATTTGAGCTGTATAAAATATTAAAATAACTCGTTCATTGAAATATTTCTCATCTTACGCAAATGCGCTGCCCACACATGTGATTAAGTGCTTCAATGGTCCGACTTCGCAAAGCGCTACGAGAAACACCCATCAAACCCCTCCGATTTTCCAGTTTATATTATCTGACGTTATGTCATTTCCAAAACGTCGAGAAAAACAGAGTTAGCATGTTGAAACCTGTTACAGTAGAACATGGCCTTTACACAGTGAAAATATTTCTAGCCATACACTCAACGCTGCTCAATGCCAAGTCTTTCCGATGCTGTGTTGATGCCTCAAGACAACGTAGAAAATAATGGAGGTGCTCCATGGGCAAGATTAGACAGAAGAAAGACTCCGGAGACAAGCTACGAATTTGGTTATGTTTAGCGGTTCTAGATCATTTATTCCACATTAGCTTTTACCGAAAATTGGGCTGCACGCCTTTTAACCAATGCGAACATGCAGGCCAGTGCAGCCTTGCAATGTTCCGCCGTCAGCTAGAAGTGTATACTCCGTGAAAAACGTGGTCACTCTGTTTCTTATAATCGAATGACGTGAAACTATGTTAAAATTCTTGCAAAGCGTTCTCTACATGCAAACACGACCACTTCTTGTCCATTCTGACGGCGAAGGCCGCGATATTTTCTACCGCAATTAGAGAAAGGCGCGTCAACGAAACTCTACGCGAAGGGAGTTAAGGTTGGCGTGCATTGTACAGGTATAAAACTGGGGCAATAAATATGTTAATATGTTAATATAAATAAATGTCCTATATTTGCATAATCGTTTTCATTATTTGTATTCATTTCTTCGTCCGAAAGTCAGATCTCACATTTTTATTCCGGACCCTTTATTTATTTTATTCGTCTCCAGTTTTTTCATTCGTTTTTTTTTACGCGCATATACATGTGCATTGAGTTGTCTTCTTTCGCGTCGACTTTGCTGCACACGCTTCTTTTTTGAAACAGAGGCCCGGTGGGCCGATCCTTGAAAATGTGCAGTCTATGGTGCTTTGTGGTTATTTTGTTTACTTTATTGACGCTAATTGCGCCCGCACCGTGAATTTTACCTGCTCTGGTAATAAAAAGCGCAATAAGGCCGCTTTGTGACCAACCTGCCACACATATAGTCAGCCAGATCAAAGGCTCGCAAAACCAGCGTGAAGTCTCAAAAAGGACATTGTCTTTTAAGAGTGAAATTAAAATGGCGTGTTATTCTATATTAGTTTCTTGGATGAAATGTTTTCAGTGCCGTCCCTTGATCCTAACGATAGGAATTGAAATCAAGCAGCACAACTGGGCATAGCTGTGATTTCTCAACCTCGATATGTTACGTTACGTCGTCTGCAGCAAGTCATCTTGAAGGAGGCTGTTATAAAATTGCCGGCCCTATCTTTAAACTATCAAACTATTGCGATTATATATTGCGCGTTCAACATGAAAAGTCGATGCCAAGTGGTGCCGCGCTGCGGCTGTGAGTAACAACTAGCACAGTTGGCGACGCAAGCTTTGTATATTCAGAATAATTAAAGCGGAATAAGGATAAATCAAAAACAAGCGGATGGGAATAAATGCGTACGTGGTAAGGAACGAAGCCCGTGATGGCGCGACATACGATGCCGACTGGCGACGGTGCTCCTTGCCATATTCGCAGAAACGTCCAGCTCACGTTGCACTAATCTTTATGGCGCTTCCGGCGGCAGTGCACAGCTTCAGCGGAAGAGCGCTCGCTGATAGGGGGCCGTGTAAACAGGCTTTGCCGACCAGACAGACGGCGCCGACATTGTCTCCCGAAGCGTTCTGTCCCAAAAGTGAACGGACCAAAGCAAACGTAGAGGCGTAAGTTCGGGCCAGTAACGACCCTGTTCGTGAGAGCAGCGCTCACGCGCAGCCCGCCTGCGGTGAATGTGATTATGAAACTAGCAGCAAGAAATGATATAAATAAGAACACAATAGTATGCAACCTATACCGTCCAGTTTTCGGGCCCAACGTGTACCCTGGCGCGCATTCACTCAACGTTCTGGATTGCAAATTATGGGATTCTTAGCAACAACGTGATTTAGGTGGGTTGATTCATCTTGAATGTAAGTTAAAGGAGCGCGAACGGACCAGGATGCGGTCAAGAAAACGTCCACGACAGGACGAGCGCTGGCTGCCGGCTGAAATGTATTCGAAAAGCGCCGCCCACTTGAACGTCGAGAGCTCAGCAAGAACCACAGGGGAGTGCGGGTTCTGGATAAAATCCACCCGCCGTTGTTCCTAGTTGCTATGATGCTGGGCTCCTAAGCATGAGGTCGCGGGATCGATTCCCGGCCACGGCGGTCGCATTTCGATGGGGACGAAATGCGGTAACACCCGTGTACTTTGATTTAGGTGCACGTTAATGAACCCCTGATGGTCCAAATTTCCGGAATCCCCCGCTATGATTATCACTCTGACGCACCGACCGTTGCGTTGAGAAACAATACCGCTTTTTTTTTAACTGCACCAGGATTCCCACAGTGTGCAGATTATTGGAAAACGCGTAGGCGTTTATACATTTTCGGCTCTGCTAAAATTCAATGCAACAAAAGAAACCTCTGCAACAAAAGAAACCCGTGCACTAGCAACGACGAAATATCACGCATGATTCGAAACCAACATCGTTTTGTCTCTTGCGACGAGGGTGTCGTTTATCGCGTGCCGTTGTCTTGCGGACGCAAATACATTTTACAGACTTGGAGATGCGTAAACACAACACTAAAAGAGCATGACAGGAATATAAGTGGCGGGGCCAGCTTAGCTTACACTGCCGTAATTGCGGTGATAAGTCTCCGCGTCTTCGTACCAAGCTATGCGTGCTGGAAAAAAAAAAAAGAAGCGGTATTGTTTCTTCACACGATTAGTGCACCAGAGAGATAATCGAGGCGGTCAATATTGCTCGAGCAGGAGAGGGGTGTGTATACATGTCATCACTTACATTGAATAAGGAATTGGCAATGCATTTAGCCTGGGAATATTGCTCGAGCAGGAGAGGGAAGGCAAGCGTAGCAGGGGGCGGCAGAAAGTTAGGTGGGCGGATGAGATTAAGAAGTTTGCAGGGACAAAATGGCCACAATTAGTACATGACCGGGGTTGTTGGAGAAGTATGGAAGAGGCCTTTGCCCTTCAGTGGGCGTAACCAGGCTGATGGTGATGATGAAGAAGGTATTTAGACGGTCGGTAATTAGGATCATGGTGATATCATCTTGCGCCATTCATGCTCATTTTTGTTCTTTTCCTTTTATTATCTTTCCTGCTGGTGCTTCGTATGTGTACAAATGACTAGCATCCTCAACAGAATAAACAGTTGGAAGTCAGCGCTTTCTTCATTCTGTTTCTATGATCGTCCCTTGCTTATACTTTTCTCGCGCTGTTGCATCAGGAGCTACCACAGTCGTCGTTTATTTCCACAAACTGCAGGCATTCGCCGAAAGATGAGCTGTCCGATCAGAACGGAACGCGGTTGGCACGGCCGCTATCGGCGCCTTTTCCGGTGGGTGGTGTATAGCGTTGGCTAGCATCGAGTTGCGCGCAGACGCAAGGTTGTGAGGGAAAAGAGTCCCTTTTACTCGTCCGCCATTCGTGCCTTTATACCTGGTGAGCAGCGCTGCGCAGTCTACTATGGCGATGGTGTTGTCTTGACCCTCACGTTTTCGCGAAAATCTAAAGACCCGTGTTGGTTTGTTGCTTTTCACGCCCACGACTACTGCGTGGCGAGGACGGCGAGTGTGATGTACCCGAGTTGTTCAACAGTAGTGATGCTTGTCTCTGTCCGTCAGTAAAAGTTGCCGAATTGGTAGTGTTTTTGCTCCCGTTGCATCATTCTTTGGAGGTCTTGAGTTGAAGCTCACTACAGCATACCTTTATCTTATATTACAGGCTGCTATAGTGCAGGAGCCTTCTGTTCTACAAGTTCAAGGTTTGTTGCCTTGTGCGATGCCGGCCTCTCTGTATGAGACTTCTTGGTCCGACCTGTATACGGAATAACTTACGCAAGCGCAGATGACAGATGTGTATGTGCCTTCATTTAAATTAAATACGTCGATGGGCGAAGAACTCTCGCTGCCCGGTGGTCAATGCAGTATGTCTCCTCCACGCTTTTACCGTACACCCGGTCACCTTTATTGAACCAGAGATATAGAATGCACGTGCCTGAGAAGTGCTTCGCAGTAGGCAAGCGTGAATTGCTCCAGCAACTGTCAAGTGTCCGGTTGCTACTAGCTGCGCTGTCATGCAGCACCCGTTTGCGCACGGCGTTCTTCACTGTTCGCACGCACCTATCGGCCACGCCATTGGATTCCGCTGATATGGTAGGTTGCAAGTGTGATTGATACCGAGCGAGGCAGAACAATCCTTGAATTTCTGCGATGCAACCTGCAGACCTGCCGCGCAGAAGCCGCGCAGTTTCTATGTTGTTTTCTGCACTGCGGTTAATCGAATTGGGAATACTTTTATTAACTAGAAAAATGCGTCGAAACAGAGAAAACAGATCGCTGTTGAATATTCGATATCACCAGCCTTCAGCAGGATCTCAACTCCAAATGGTTCATGATTTTCGACCTAAGTGCAAAGCTGTGTTATTCACCTGCTATCGCAGCATAACACCAACCACACCTATAAAAATAAGTTTGAACCAATAAAACGAGCGACACCAACCAATAGAAGTGCTAAAAATGAAAAAAAAAGATATTTAAGACTTTCTTTTTAAGTCGTTTTAATTGCTTCATATTTCATCCTGACCAGACGGGTTTCTCTCTAACCCTAGACTTCAAAAATAAGCTTGCTCCTATGAATCATTCCACGTTTTACGAGTACGTGGGCGTTCACATGACATCGTCACTATCATGCACAACACATATTCATGCCATCTGCTCTAATGCATGACGTAAACTCGGATATTTAAACCTAACACTCCTACATCCACAGCTCGAATATAGTGATCTATCTGGCCTCCCTCCCAATGATACTGCATCTCTGACACAGAAGCAGTAAAAATCCCCGCTTCACAGTTCACAACTTCCCGATTATGTCGTGAAACCAGCTTAACAACGCTAGAACACACCCTTAAATTATCATCGCTGCATCTGGACGGATCATCTGTGGTCTCTGCTTGATTCACTCTTTTGATTACCATCCGAACTCCGGACCATCCCTGTTTAAATCCGCCCTTTCTTCACGCCTAAACCACAGCGTTGCCATATCACGCGGACAACTCCGAAGAACATTTCACTCTTCGTGGATGCAAAAACCCAAACCAACATCCTGACAGGAATCACAGCTTCATGCACTGGTCACGCATCGTTTGGGGAAATGTTGCCCAATGCTCCAAAATGCACTCGTCCCGTACTCTTTCTTGTTAACTGTACCAAGGGAATGCTGCCCTTTCGTAATTGTTTGTAAATTGGTAATTGTAGGCTTTCACAGTTAGCTGCACTCATTTATCACAGTCACAGTATCCTACCACCTGAGATGCAGGAAATAATTTATTACAGTTTGCTGATGTTTATGCTACACTTTTGTCACTAAGTCATATCAACGAGACGAATCAACCTCCCCTTATGTGACAAATTGCAAGGACGCTGTGCGAGTTAGAGTTATCAATGTTGCGCAAATTCCCGCTGCTCATTTTTTACCATCAATAAATTACATGCTAGAGTTCAACAACGGTACCATTCTCTGCATGCTAGCTGCATCTGGATGTGCATGCGACCAGCTTTTACTGATTGATAGTCGTGCCGTTCCTCTGAATGTGAAGTGTTCTCTTCGTGAACAGACAATATTTTTATTTTGTACATTTACATTCTTAATATATAACATCTACTTGCTGTTTATGTGCAGATGGTACCACGTAGCCGTGCTACTTCACATGCTATTTGTGGATGGTTGCGGCTTCGTCAAACTGTTTATCTCGAAATATGTTTCTGCTTGCGTTGCGCCTCACGTGTGCGGATGCAGTATTACTTATAATTTTATTTATTTATAACGGAACCGCTGCCATTGTGGGTAAAAGGCCATACAGTGAAGTAAGGAAAACTGCCAACAGTACAACATAGAAATCACCAGCACGTTGACTTCTTGGGAGGCCGAGCGGTTACAAAGCCATTGCGCGAGGTACTGAAGTTGTCACGCGGTATCTGAGACAGGCTTCCAGTAACATTCATGGCACTCCGAATACCAAGTGCACAGAGCTGTCATCTCGCACGGTTGCGTAAAACCAAAGACACTAACAACCAGAGTAATATACAAATTTCGGGAAAACTCATCTCACCATGAACGTCGATGTTAATGCGATGAGCATTAAAGCAATACAGCCACAAATAATATTACCACACCGAAACGCGTCATGCATGAGACCTGTATGTAGCTGGGCTGCTCTCTACCCAGATGATGATGATGACTTATGGGCATCCCCATCGAAACAGGGCGGCGACAAACAATCACCTGGCCTACACGCGATAGACAAGTGATCTGGAAGTGTTTCTCAGTCTAGCATTTTGCCTGTCACGTAATTTTTTGTATCCTACTGACATTTTTGTGTGCCATGTATGGTTGCCGATTCCTGTGACAGATCTCGTCCTGTCACTTCATTCGCTGCTTTTTCTTTTACGAATACTCTACTCTGGCTTGTCTCTACCGCTGACTGGTTAATGCTGGATGGATGGGTGGATGGATGCTCTGCGTATCCCCTTTGCAACGCGGCGGTGGGTTAATTGCACCACCGATTCTTGTTATTTTACTGCCTAACGTCGTACCTATATTGAAAAGGAAAAAAAGAACCACGATAAATTCCCATACCCAAAGATTCTGAACCCCTGTTATGAACTTTGTTTTTGTACGCCTCATTGTTTGTCGTTTCTCTACTTTTCATCCATCAATGCTCGAATCGCCTCTTACTAATCTCTACTGCGGACATGTTTAATTTCCCCGTGCTCTCGCTAAATCCAAGGGCTTCAAGGAGGAGGCCAGAGGTGCCTAAATTGACCGCCGGGTAGAGATCTTCACATTCTAATAAAACATGCTGCATCTTTTCCCTTGCTCTACCGCAGCAAGCACATGCTTCGTCTTCCTTCTTGTATCTATCTCGCTGTATAAGTGCGTCTTCAAAGGCATCCTGATCTCGCTTCGAAAACTAATGAGCTTCTCTTTGAGTTATCATAAATTCTTCTTTTCCTTATTTCGTTTTTTTCCTCTTAAGCCGTTACTCAAAGCAGGTTTCTTTTTCATTGCCGTCACCCATGAGATTATCCCAGCCTCTCTGACTTTCCGCTTGTCGATTTTTGTTGCCATGTGCTCACCATACCGGTCGCATTCTTGCTGCTAAGCTTCTGTAGTCTTTTCCTCCACTGTGATGCAATTTTTTTTCTTTCACAAATATCTGAATACTCTCCCAGCCCATTTACTTTCTTCCACATTCCTCAGTCGTTCGTCATAACAAATTTTACTCTGAGCTTCCCTCACTTCAAAATTTGTCCAGCCCATATCACCCTCCACAGCTTCATGTGCAGTCTTCACGTGAGTGCCCGATGAGGGGCGCTCCACTGACCTTTGGTAGCCATCCAGTCTTGATTATGCCCCTGACTTGAAGCAAACAATCGAATTATCAAGTCTAAGCATCGGAACTACTGCGCCTTTCCACATAACCCGGAGCACATCGTACCTATTAAGGCGGAAGCCTTTATAATGGCTCACTTTGAAGGTCATCTGCCGTTAGCAGAAACTGTCACAGCTTTCCGGCCTCCTAATTGGTCTCCTCTGTGTCGTGACGTCACTGTCGCTAGGCGCAGGTGTGCGCCTCTTGATTGGATCGCGTGAATGACGTCACTGTCATCAAGTGCGGGTGTCGGGGTGGTTCGGCGCCGCGCGGCTCATCACATCGATGACTCATCACATCGGCACTCGTGGCGGCCGTGTGTTCGACGGTGCGCCCTGACATCACTGTCGTCAGGCGCTTGAGGTGGCCTCGCGATTGGGCACTGTGTGGCCTGACGTCACTGTGGCGAGGCGCGCGTGGCGACAGGCTGCTTGGGTGTGGTGTGGCGGCGGCGGCAGTTTACTTTGCGGTATCGTGTGGGAAGGATGCCGCGCCTCGCCAGACCAGTGCCTCCCAACACACGGCGTGCGGCAGCCGCTGAACGCAAGCGGCGCTCAAGAGAGGCTGAGCGTATACGTCGCATGCATCAGGGCGGCGAGGCGCGTCCGACACAAGAGAGTCCAGGGAGGCGACAGGCCAACGCAAGAGAGGCAATGCGTTTGAAGCGACTCGCTGCACCTCCGGGTACCAAAGCAAATGAAGCTCGGAAGCGCCGTGACCGCCATCTTGCCGCGGCAAGCCGAGCAAGTACAAGTCAATCGAGCGAAGTGGATGATGAGGATGGCCAACTACACCCGGACACGGCCATGGAAGACTGTGTCCTCCTGATCCATAAACGGCTCTACAGCAGTTCCAGGAGGCCACAAACTACTTTAAAAGACACTTCGTCCAGAACGAGTTCGGGGCCACGTACTGCTGTGGTTCGCCACGTACGGCTGTGGTTCGCCATGGACCTCCATGTAGCACCCGCATGCAATCACGACTTACTGCGGCAGCACATCCCCGCGGGCGACACGTGTAGGAACGTGTGTCGCGTGCCGGACGTGCGTGGAATCGCCTAGCGCCGGCGAGATCCCCAACTTCTCGACAACCGACGGCTATGCGTTTACCTACCCGAGCCGGCACACCTACCACCCTTCAACGCAGTAAGCGAGAGACTGATCTCCCCCCATATCCCGTTTATGCAGATCCGGCGGTTGCTGTACCACACGTCGGTGCAAGAACTTACATAAAGCAGCCATCCTGGAATTGGACCCACTAAAGCACAAGGAGTTCACCGGCCATGAGTTGCTAGCCGACATCCTCCCAGATGACAGCTTTGAAATGGTGGACTCAGAAGACATCGAAACGATAGGCATAGGCGTAAACGACGTTGCAGGCATTTAATAAACAAACAAACATTCACACAACAGTGTACGAGTTGTGCGCTTCCGTGGTGTTTCCGACGCAACAAATCGCCATTGGAAATGGTGTCAGGGTTCCGCCGTTTCACATTTTAGTCTCGAAAAGTGCCTTCCGTTTTTTCTATCCCCATAGGGCTCTGTGTTTCATTATGGCCACATTTCTCTACCCCTTAGTTTTTATTGTTTGTTCCTGTGTTTCCATACATGTATTGGTTCCATTTACAAAGGTATATATATATATATATATATATCCTTTCACTTGAGGTATGTCTTGGCCTGTATTGACACTGTCTGTTCACTGTTTATATTTAATACCGCAACACCAGATTTTTTAACGCTACATTTCAGGCCTAAATTTTCGCCTTCCCGTCCCCAGGCATTAGCCAAATGTTGCATATGACTCTGCTTCTTAGCTAGGATCACAATGCCGTCCGCATAAAAGAAACCTGGAAGCTGCTGCTCTACTACTGTACCCGCCTGTTTGTATGAGAGATTAAACCCGATATTAGTTCCTTCTAGCGCCCTCTCCATCCTCACCATGTACGTCATAAACAGCAGTTGGGACAAAGGGTGCACCTGCCACCGTCTGGTGTTGATATCAAATTTCTCCTCGCTCCTCATCCCTGCCCATTCAACGCAAATTGTATTTTCTGGGTAAATCTCTCTCAAAAGCTTCATGCAATCGTCGCCTAAGCCTTCCGGAATATCGCACAGCATCTGATATCCAAGCGCCTCAAACTCACTCTAAGAAGCACAGGCTCTATGAGCATGTTGAAGCAACGGTTGCCATCGGATTGGCAGCCTCCGCATTGTAATGTTGCACTTCACAACGTTGTGTTCATCATAGACTCCACATTGTGCTAACAAAATTCATGTTTTTTTATTATTCTTTACCAAATCGATTTGGACAGGTTTACAGGATGTGGCTTCTGGGGTACCCGTAAATGAATTCGGCTTGGTGGATGTTTCGAAAGCGCACCAGTAAATTGCATGCTCAGATTTAGAACGCAGCGAGAGAATGCTGCTTAGCTCGTTCGCAATAATCTGAAGATATCGGTTCCGTGTTCGGCAGCTTTCGGACCAATCAATACTTCACGGCGGATTTTAGGTAGATAAAGAGCGGAAGCGTAGTATTTGACCAGCATAATGCTCGGAACAGCGCCATCGCCATTTAAACAATGCGTTCCCCAGAATTTATTTCTATCAAGACCGTCGAGAATAAGATCAATTTAGGTATAATGCGTTTGTTACTTAAGGGCGTTTTCGTGATATAAAACTAGGTTGCTTGCTTTCTTGTAAATCGTGATGTTTTCGTAACCTTACAATCTGAAGGTGAACGCGTTCTTCTGAAGCTCTGAGCATTTGTTACCCTGCTGGTAAATTCACTGTTTATCCGTATCCTGCACCGTCATTAGGTAAGCATGAAGCGTCTAGGTAAATGATTTACTTTACTCTTTATTTTAACTTATATTATAGTGTTCCAAAACGCTTACTCTGTTTAAAATACATTTGACAGTTTTAGCGAGAATTTCGGCGACTGGCCACTCGCACCCCCTTCTTGTTACGCCACTGGTAACAAGCATTCAATAAATTCACGCGCGTTATGTATCCACAGAGCTTGGCATTCACGGAGACTCCAACAATGAGAGGGATGTGGACACGTATTGTATCAGCCGAACAAAAGCGTCGGTGACGCAGAGCGCATACGAGGCGTGCAAAGCAAATATAACGCACATCACATATTGCAGGGTCCTTGACCATGAACGTGCAAACGATTTCTAACTTGGGTTATTTCCCCCTAAAGGGCACGAATGATTCCAGGCAACGAAATAGTCCATCGTAAAAATTGCTCAGAATTCGCCATTTGACTAAACTAGCAGTTACACAAGGTCTTATGCTTTACTTACTGCCATCGAGGCAAGGTGCGGTTAATACGATGCGGAAGCCAAAAGGAGATGACAAGCTGCAGCCATTCATTTTGGCGAGTCGTAAAGTGAACGAGCCAATGACAAAAAAAAAAGGGGGGGGGGAGACTCAACGAGCGGCTAGAAATGAACGTTTGACCGCTTGACAAATACAAGGTGCGTCTGTTTTGTCCTTTTCGTGCCCCTTGTGCCCAGCTTTTACGCCTAGATTTTCGTACACTGTAACGGCAAAAGGTGGGGACATTCGCAGTTTCCGTAAGCGTTTTCCAATTCCCGGTGCACCACCGAGCTGGTCAGGGTGCCGTCACCTTGGGGCCTGCAGGAACAACGCGCCGGGGAGCCGCCTCTTCCGGGAACGGCGCCCGCTCGCGTCTCTTGCCGAGCTGCCAACGATAAGGATCACTTTTAAACCGCGGAATCAACGCTGCAGCCGCGGAACCCCGCTGCGCGCTCGTCTTCGCAGAATCCCCCGACCGTGCGTGCACAATGGCTGACAAGAGTGAAGAAGCACTGTTGCGGCAGGCTGGCACTTGGCATCGCATGACGTGGGGGCGGTCTTAAGCTCGAGCCGACAAATGCGCCGGCTAGCTAGGCACGCACATCTGCGGTCTACGCCTTGCGTAAACAAGCAGCAGTTTACAACACACGCGGCAGCCTAATTTGTCGTAGCAATTTAGGCGTGCCTTTCATCGCAAACGAATCGACGGGACCACACAATTAAAGGGGCACTAAAGGTTACCAGAAAGTCAAGTTAAAGTGATGAAGCAATTCTCTAGAACGTCTAAGGCGTCAATATAATCGCGAAGAGAGCTTTAGTTACCGAGAACTTGAGGCAAATGCATGACACGATTTGAGACCCCCCAGCGACATTCCGGTACTAGCCCGATGACGAAAGCACTCCTCATCATAACTTATGTCACTAGTACTCAACTACTCGTATTAAAAAGATCATTTCATTAGATTATAAGACGGAAGAAAATGCTACTTGTCTACTTCTATTCGATTCTAAGAAAAAATAACATTTTGACGTTACCCTTGAGTAGCATGGGTGATCGAAAGGTTTCGTTTTCGCTCGACGCTGCGCGCTCGACTTCGCGCCGCGCGCGCTTTGGAGTTTCAGTTGTTTCTTTATCGCGTCGTGCTGCGGTTGTCCTGCTGGCTCGCGAAACTTGCATTTGGAACAAGCAGCGAGAATGCCACGTCCATGTGATGTCGTGGGATGCGCGAACGGTCCGCGGAACCTGGCCGAGGGCAGTTGCAGCGGCGAATCCAACGTTACTTATCACTGTGTGCCAACGAGCGAACCTCTTCGTTCGAAGATGGTTAAGTGCCGTAGCTCTGCCACAGCGCGCTGGCAAAAAGCCGAAAAATCTCGCTGCACTTTCATCCAGAGGATTACGAGTTCAACGTCGACTTACTGAAGTCGCGTGAAGTGCCTTTCAAAGCAGGCCGTCGTCGCAGTAGTACGCAACGACGCCGGCAGCGCGAGCCCTCGACAGCAGGTCACGTTCATCAGTGCTTAAATCGCTGAACTCGAGCCCAGTATCGCGAGCTGATGTGTCGTTGTCAGGGTCATCCATTGCTACGAGCGTCGAAGTTGGCGTCATAAAATAAAGAACCAGCTTATCGTCGTGCGCTTTCACTTCCGCTAGCCACCATAGTTCCGCTTTCGCGCTTCTGTCGGCTCTGTCTTGGCTCTTTCTGGCCGCGCATTTGCCTTTTGTGCAGCGCCGTCTACGGGAGCCGTTTTAATCACCGACGGCGCAACGTCACTATGAGACCATGACGTCAAGACTCCTCGATCGGAGGCGGGTGATTTGAACTACGCTAGAAGTACGCGGACGCTTCAGAACGCATTTTCTCTTAAAATAAGTCTCTTCTTCGCACGAAACAAGCGTTTCAAAGTTTCTGGGATGGTATTTCAACAGTCCACGTTGACTTAATATTAACCTTTAGTGTCCCTTTACGGAGGTCCACAAAGGCCCATCCGCTGTGTTTGCGAGAGATGAACTTGTCGTGGCATGGATCGTGGGAACCCTCTGGCGTAAATATTATCGGTATCTGAGGTCGGCGCTGCAGGGGAACGCTGCCCACCGGCCAGGCGGACTGCGCTGCACGAGCGGACTCGTGTGTGCGTCCGTTAGTGAAACGACAAGTCTCCGCAAAAGCTCGCGCACGCCGTGAGAGGGCGCATTGTGCGACGCGTCACGCCGCGCTGACAAGCTGGCGCGCGGACCAACAATGGCGGCTCGCCCCCGGTCCGGCGGCAGCAACCGGCTCCTCGGGACAAAGGCGGCCACCTGCGAGGAGGCACCCCTGGGCGGCCGGAATGTGGCCCTCGTTAGGCGCCCCTCGGCGGGGTGCCTCGTGGGTGCCCCCCTCCGGCCAATTATGCGGCGGCGGCGGCACCAACGACCTGTCGCGGCTCGGCCCCTTTCACTGCGGGCGAGCATGGGTGCCGCCGCTCCCATTTTGCGCTCGCTAGCTCTGCAAGCCAGTGTTGCCGCCGAGGCACGAGAAAAGTGTTCAGCCAACACTCGTGCAATCCGTAAACGTCCCTCCCCCATTTTTCTTTCTTCTTCTTTTTTTTTTTACGGAGCAGAAACCTCGTTTTCATAGAAATTTCTTACCAGTACAGACGAGGCCTCACTCGACCCTGAGCGCTTCATCGAATTAGTTACGACTACGTTACGGCTACCACCACGGGCAGCAGAACAAAGGCCTTCTTAATGCAGGCGTCTCCTTAGTGCGTGTCCTGCACTGCCATCACTGGTTCTCGGGGCCCTACCGTTCGTGAACGAACTTTAAATTATTCGTATGCCTGCGATTTCCCTCGTCCAGTTGCGCTGTACTGAACGGTACTAAACCACACGGTTCAGTGTCTATAGAATTGGGTTCGGATGCAGGCCGCGGCGCCTGCATTCCGACGAGTGAGGAAGGCGAGGACGCTGGTATCGGTGTGTCCGCTAAACACCCCAGGACACCGGGATTAATTTGAAGATTTTCACTGCGGTGTCTGGAAGGCACCGTAGTGCTGGTCTAACCCCAATTGGCTATATGCAAGTTTTCATTTCTTTGAGCGCTTGCACAATATTCTGTTCATAGCTGCGATAATGCCTGCAGAGAAAGCCGTAGGTTCAACGCGAGCTTGTTCCTTCCTCTCGAGGCAAGATGCAAAACTTGGCCAAGTTATTTTACATTTTCAAGAAGAGGAATAAACATTTATTGATGAGGCAAAAAAAAATTCAAGAATCGGATGCGAACAGACAGCCACGCAGAAAGCGCAACTTCCAATTACTTAACTCAAGTTTAGCACTATGACGTGTCAAAGCGTGGTTTTGGCACGTAATATCCCAGAACATATTTATTACGATTAGTGTGTCCTGGTCAGAAAGCGCATAGGTTGCGCCTTCAGGTTTGTGGCGATGAACAAACTTTACATGGCCTTCTACTTATACGTTCACTGTTACAGCCACGTTAATAGACGGAAAAGCGACTTGGGATCATAGTCTCAATTGTCCTTGTCTGATGCGTCCTTTCGTAGTTGTATTCAATATAAATATGCCTATATCTAGCGATTTAATTTAGGCCCTCTAAGATTAGACTACCTTGAAGGGCCACTCACCGGGCCACGTAGTAAATTTGGTTATACGCTGGAAGTTCTTACGCGCCCTCTAAAGAGCGTTCTACAGCGACAATTGTTCAAGCTAGTTCATTCATAGCCGAGGTAAAGATGTTTGAGGTGCCGCGAACCCATGATTTCAAGGGGCGAACGTCAACGCCAGCACATACACACTCGCTCCACTTGGTGCGTATCGCCTCCACAAGCGACATTTCTGCCATGTGTTCTCCCATACCGCAGCCGGAAGATCGCTTGACGAATACATCACGGGACCCGCATTTTTTTTTATTTTTTTCTCGCTATTTTGCTTTTTTGCTGAGTGGTGAACTTCCGGTGACGGTCTCGCGCGCGAGCTGTTGCGTTTGTGCCGTTTCGCGCAGCGGACGATTTTGCGCGCTCTGCAAGAGAACACTTGATCAGTGCCACAATCATGAGAAATGAGGCAGCTGGCGTGGGAGGAATAGAAGAGCGTGATCGCGGCGCTGGAAGACGGTAGGGAACGACAATACTTTCGTTCTCTGCACGACCTAGGAACAAGCAGACGAAATAGAAGCACATCTCTCTTGCTACGGTGCGAAGTAAAACAAAAGCACGCAAACATTCGCTTTGTATCTTTTATTATTTCCCTAAACATTATTTCGTCTATTGAAGCAAGAGATTAGTTCGAGGCGAACTCATGTTGTCTCGAATAATTCTCCAAGTCAGGTGTCCCTACGAGCGACGTCACAGGACTGTCATGTACGTGGCCACACTAGCATTGAACTTGTTCAATGCATACAACCGAAATGTTCAATACATACAATGTATACTATCATGTTCAAAGGAGAATGCCTGGACCCTCTAAGCGTGCATAGCTGTTGGTTGTGGTGTTCTTAACGTGTTTAGATTTTTGTTAACAGTAGAGTGTTGGTAGAGTTACTGTGGAAAGCGGGCGCAGAGAGGTAGTCGCCGTGGTCGCAGTTTATTTAGGCCGACGAGCCATGATGCTGCGGGATCCCGGGAGCTCAGGTCGAACGAGCTAGCGTGTTCTACTCTCCCGGTATACCTGCACGTGAGCCCATCTTCATCGGCGGCGATAGCCGCGTCGCTACGGGGTCCCAGTGCGAAGCGCTTGTGCAAAGGGCATGAAGAAAAGGCGCGCGTCGTGCGTTGCGAGTCGGCAAGCAGAGTTGAGGTGTATTGGCCGGTTTTTAGCGCGTGCCGGAAGTTCAGGCCTTTGAGGTGAACAACGCTGCAGACGGTGTCGTCCAACGGTGTGCAAAGGCGACCGTGGCATCGGCAGTGGCAGTCGTTAGTGTCGGGTTCCGCAACCCGGCAGCGATACACTTCCAGGCAGCACCAGCAGCGTAGGTTGTGAACGAGGCGCAGCCACAGTGATGCTGTAGTGCGAAATCATGACCTGCCGCGACTTCTCGCAGACACCCGGGCCTGTAGACGTCGGTGCATCGAAAAAGGACCCTCTGGCAGCTCGCGACTTGCGTGGAAATAGCGCAAGTGCTGGTCACTCAAGTTGTGGACGTCGAAAAGATTTTCTAGCTGAAGAAACGAGATGAAAGAGCTGCTCCTGCAAAACTTGGACAGGCCATGCATCCGCGGTAGGGGCGAGAAGAGAATCGGAAGGCTTGCCTGCTGCTGCATGTGGCGAAATCCCGAATGCCGATAGCACCAGGGTTGGGGTGGTCGGTGAAGGCATCGCGAAGGTTGTGCTTGAGGCGTCGCCGTGCCTGCCAGAGTGAAATTCTGCGCCTAGTGAAGCCGGTGGAAGAATATCTTAATCGGTGATGAATGAGGCGCCCCCGAACGGAAAGCGGACAGCTTGCGGGAAAATCCAAGGAAGTATAGAGCGGCAAGCCGTAGAATAGCCGGAAGCGCTTGCGTTAGTCCCAGTAAGTTCCTCGGAAAGAGTCGTAGCGCACCTAGGCAGGAGGTTCACGAACCGAGTAGTGGCCCGATGGTGGGGCCGGCGCGTGCTGACAATCGGCACGGGTGGACGCCAAGACGCGGAATGACACGTTCGTTCAGACGACGAGAGCGGTTGTGACGGAGCGCAAGCTGGAGGAGACTGAGCGCTCGAGGTGACGTAGCGAGCAAGGACGGCTGTCCGCAAGTCGTCGTAGAAGTCCGGGCCGGACTGCGGCAACCGGAGCCTGCGACGCAGCCGGCGCCTGGAACCTAGTTTTGAACGAAATGGCTGCCCAGCTTGATGAACCTTATGTCCGACATATCGATGCAGAATTCCCAGACGCCCCACAACTCCGGGACGACTGCCGGACCACGAGAGGCCACATCACTCACGTCTTGGTAGAGTCGCTGCCTTGACGCTGGCATGGCTGGGCGCGATCATCCGGGTCACTAACTTATGGCAAGTGGCGCAAAGAGGCCGTTGCCGTGGCCACCATTTATTTAAGCCGGCCAGCCATGGTGCCGCGGGATCCCGTGAGTGGCCGCGATACCGCGGCCGCGCAGGTCGAGCGCGCTGGCGTGCTCTCTCGTGGGTCGTCTCCTTTTTCACAGGAGTCGCAGCGCTACACTTACTATGGACAGCTGGTAAGGTAATTTCAATCAATCTAGGCATAAAGCCTGTTCCATAGGCGTTTCACTCTTTTTTTTGACGAGACACTTTTTTGTCTCCTGAGTACGTCTGCTTGGAGTATGCGTGCAGGGTTAAAAACTTACCTAAATCAAGCCTAACGTTTGTAATATGTACATGAAATGCGTTCGATAATTCATATCCGTACCGAGCGTAACATTGCCTTTGATTTTATTTCATTTTATAATTTGCAAATAAAGCCATCTCACTTTGCAACAGTTTGAAAGCTCTGTGGTGCCCAGAGTCTGTGGCGCACAATGACGAACACGTAGTCTCCTGCGCGCGCCACATCGTAGGAGAAAGATTGCATCGCGTTCGTTGTCCTAATGTAGAATGACTAACCCTTGTTTGCTCTGCGAAGCAACCATTTTTGCGGTGTTATAGAAAGGAGCACTCCTGTCAGAAAGTCTACAAAATGTTTTAAAGAAGGAAGTGACCAGATTGATTCAACGCCGCAGCGGCATTAAGACAAGGCGGCTTGAATTGTCGCCACTGCGTCAACTTAAGTGCACCCGAAACTATTAAACACCTCTGTTGATGGAAAAGGCTCACGGAGCAAGAACAATCGTCCATGTAGAGAAGTGCTGCGTGAGTGTTGTTATCGAATTAGCAATGTAATATAAAGAGTCAGGCGAAGATGGGCGAAGAGGTGTGTTTCCTCTCGTCTTGTATATGGTATTTATTAGCCGACTAAGCCACGCAATCTGGTTGGTAAAAGTAGCGTTCACAAAATGCGCACAATAACTCAGTACATCAGTAATGTGGGAACTGCTGTGAAGTTCTAGGTAGATGTCTTTAGGAAGCTCATGGTAAAAGCTAAGCCTTTCTCGGGTCGGGTAAACAAAGCTAAAGCTCCTTCCGTCCATGATGCTTTAGTATCTAAAATCACGAAAAATTCCTCTGCAGTTAGAAAAACTGCTAAGACTAAAATTTCCCATTATAATAAACACCCACCCTTCCATTCAATCCAGGTCATTCCAACATAGTAAAAAGAGGTATCGCCTTTTCGTGTCTTATGTCCTCGCTTAAGAAATCTTGTGCACGTCTAACACAAGAGGTCTTTTCAGCGTAGTTCACGCTTTTATTGCAGCTGGATGTTCTGACGGGGTTATTAGTGCTGTGTCCGAAAAGCCGCTTCAACAAATAAAAAACGCAGAATAATGTTTTTCCGAACGATAAAAGAAAAGATAGAAAGAAAAAAAAACTTCGCTGTCATACCGTACGTACACAAAACGGCGCATGGTTTTAAGAACGTTGGCACGAGGTATGGAGTTAGCGTGCTGTTTTCTTCAGGCCATACGTTACAATACACTTGTTCGTTATTTGACATGCGCACATCGAAATTGGCTGTTAAAAGGTCCGTCACATCAAACAATTTGTTCTCACTGCGGTAGGTGTCCTTTACAGACTGCCCTTATCTTGCGTTAAAGCTTACATAGGACAAACTGCTAGACGCATTAGCACGAGACTAAGAGAATATTTCGCATCTTTAGGAAGAATTTGTAATTTGTCTGTGGGTTCGCATTGCATCAAATGCGGCTGCACACCAGAATTCAGCAGGTGCTCGATAATCTATAAAATCAACTACCAGACAACTCGTGAACAAACACAGGCGTTTTCAATTAGAAAATACAAAGACGCATGCGGCGGCCAAGAATCACTAACCATACATGACACGGAATGTTACTACTATGGTAAGTCTTCTTAGACTGCCGATCGAGAGTGCGCCGCACCTGCTGTTTTTTGCAAATTTCTAGGGCGCAAGCTGCGCAGTGGTTTGGTTGTGGTTTTTTCTAGGGTCTTTACTTTCGTCACTTCTTTTTTGTATGTGTATATATGCAGGTTAGATCCCAAAATAAATTCATTTGTGAGACAGCGCTGGTGTCGTGCATTTCCGTCTTTATTCCTGTATTTGCGCTAAATTTTCACAACCACGAAAGTATTTCTAATTGTCCAGACAGTCATATAGGTCTAATTCAATACTTGCGAAACAATAGAGTTGTGGCTCAGCGGGTTTAGGGCTAGCGGAGACGTTACAGTGCATGTGTGGTATGTTGGTACGGCCAGCGTGCTTACGGAGCGGGTCGCTCGCGGTCCGCTCCCCGCGCGCACCCAGCGGAGCGTCTGGAGCGGACCACCGTTCTTTGTGAAAAAAAAACATGGCGACCACCCGCCGGAACAGTGGCATGTCGTTGGCGCCTTCTTCAAACGCGGCGTTGGCTGCGATCGAGAATCTGAAGCGAGCGTACTGATTTTTTTCACAGTGAGTCGAACCTTGTTCGACAGGTGGCGCAGCAAAGTGCTCCGCTTTAGGGAAAAGAAAATTATGGGGTTTTACGTGCCAAAACCACTTTCTCATTATGAGGCACGCCGCAGTGGAGGACTCCGGAAATTTTGACCACCTGGGGTTCTTTAACGTGCACCTAAATCAAAGTACACGGGTGTTTTCGCATTTCGCCCCCATCGAAATGCGGCCGTCGCGGCCGGGATTCGATCCCGCGACCTCGTGCTCAGCAGCCCAGCACCATAGCCACTGAACAACCACGGCGGGTTCGCTTTAGGGAGCCTACATGGAATCTTGTGAGGTACCTACTGCCCTCGACCGAGCTAGGGATCGCCGAATTCCTCCATTGGTGTGGCGCTACGCTGCCGTCCCCGCTCGCCCGCTGACCCGTAAACCCACTGAGCTATAACTCCTCTCTTTTATCACATAGCACAGGAGTAACAAACCCATACAAATTCCTCTTCGCGGCATGTACTACACGTTGTCAAAGCACCTACGTGTGTGAAACTAAGGCAATCTTGAAACAAACGGATTATAATGCAAAAGGATAGAAAGCTGGGCGAGTTGTAGTCTTTTTTTGTGTTGTTTTCTTTTTTTACTTGCATACCTCCTGATATGTTTAACTGATGTTTATGTTGCGGTTTTTGCAATCATATATATATATATATATGTGTGTGTGTGTGTGCGTGCGTGTGTGTGCGTGTGTGTGTGTGTGTGTGTGTGTGTGTGTGTGTGTGTGTGTGTGTGTGTGTGTGTGTGTGTGTGTGTGTGTGTGTGTGTGTGTGTGTGTGTGTGTGTGTGTGTGTGTGTGTGTGTTCATCGTTTTAATAAAAATTTAGTTGCGAGTGAGCACTCGTCCTGTCTGCTCCTGTCTGTATCCGTGTCACTTCGCGCTACGTGATCTTTTTGGGTGCAGGCAACTGGTCAATAAACCTACACATGCTACCTGAAGGCATCAATGTTGCCGGATTCTATACTCGCGTTATGTAATATACGAGAAGAGAGGGGGTTAACCGAGGGTCCCGATGTTTATTAGTCATATCATAAGAAGCCAACAAACACTGACACCAAGGACAACATAGGGGAAATTACTTGTGCTTAATAAATGAAATAAAGAAAGGATGAATTAATGGAAATTAAATTGGATGAAAAAACAACTTCCCGCAGGTGGGAACCGAACCCACATTGACCAGTTGCCTTCACCCCAAAAGATCACGTTCTCGTGACGCCTGCGGCAAAAAGGGCGTTCCACGTCCGCCGCCAAGGTCTGCGAGTGATGGCGCTGGCTAACACTCCCAGGGTTCTACTAGTACACATAAATACCCAAGAAAGTGGATGGGGAAACAGCACCGTGGTAGCTCAATTGGTAGAGCATCGCACGCGAAATGCGAAGGTTGTGTGTTCGGTTCCCACCTGCGGCAAGTTGTTTTTTTCATCCACTTTAATTTCCATTAATTTATCCTTTCTTTATATCATTTATTGAGCACAAGTAACTTCCCCTATGTTGTCCTTGGTGTCAGTGTTTGTTGGCTTCTTATGATATGACTAATAAAAATCGGGACCCTCGGTTAACCCCCTCTCTTCTCGTATAAAAGTACATAAAGTGATTTCGCCTGCTTCGTCGAAGGAAACCACACCATCTTTTTCAATAGAAAACCGAACAAAATGAGCGAGACCGCAATGTGACGCTGATTAAAAGAAGTTCTCGGCGCTGACTGCTAAGAAAATTTACCGGAATCGAAGTTTTCTAGAAAAGCCGAGGTCCTTGTGGCATAAGGATAATCCCAAACAAGTATATTGGAATGCTTGAGCAAAAAGAAAAGAAAGAAAGAAAGACAACGCTACACTTTTGATTCCATGCGCATCGCTCACTAAAAATACATACGAAAATCATTGTTATCTTATGCTCCTTGACATCGAAAAAAAAGGAAGAAAAAGAACAGCGAAGAAAGCTTGCACTGACTTAAACTTTAAAGAATTTTGAGATTTCCAGCTCGTGGCACAATACAGTCATTGTTTTTGGCTTTACTTCCAACAGTAACGAACTTCTTAGGTACCTAACTTGCTTTCTGGTATAAAGTGACGTAGTTGCGAAGTCGTCGTGTTTGTCATATTGTGAAACGAGCAACAGCCTCTCTGTGCCTTGAATCAGTGCAAGTCAAGTATTGTGTTTGTTTGGTGCAGGCTACTTTTGGCATTAAGATAGTGCACCTTCAGTCGGCTGATTACTCCTGCCCAATGATGGTATAGCCCTGTCCGAGGCCTTCCTTCAGAAACGGAGAGTAAAAAGGGACCAGAGCACATCTTGGGAACAAAGAGGCCCGGGGTCGGCATATTACGGCTTCAAAAGCATGACGACCAGGCACCTATTATTTTCTCAGCCCCACGTGAGCTGCACCAGCGGCGGTAGCTTAGTGGCTACGGGTTCGATCCCTGCATGTCGCGGTGGCCGCATTTTCATAGAGACCACATGCGTGAGGTCTCGTGATCTTAGGTGCGCGCTAAAGAACACCAGTTGGCCAACATTATTCTAGAGAAGTTAAAAACGAAGTGTCTGATATCGTGGCTTCAGCATGTAAAACGAACGAAATTATTATAACTACCGTAAGCCATTTGAACTAAGCCCACGCATTTGATGGCGACGAAAGAAGACCACTTGTGGCAAAGCATGTGGACTTCTATCAAGAATAAACACACATACTATTTACGGGCATATTGTCGGTAATATGCTTGCGAACTTGTTTTGCCTCCCAGGGTCCCAACTCTGGGCCTCAGAGGGCACATGCTCGCGAACCAGCTAATGGAAGCTTTTTTTTTTAATGCACATAATTCTTGTCGCATTCAACCAAGTTTTTGTAACGACTATCTTGATGTTTTCATGGGCCAACATTGAAGATGGTGCGGTTTAAATTGGTGGGTCATTCCCGCGGGTAGGTGCTGTCTAAAAATGTGAGCCGATCATGGAGATAGTGCAGCATAAGAATGTGAGCCATTCTCCTACCTATACGTGCTGCTCTTTATTAGTGAACCCCTTTAGCCCTAGCTTGGGCCCCTTGGTATGCGCCAATGCGTAAAAAAAAAAAATCTCGAGTTCGAAACCCACAATCTGGTTGTGGGGGGCGCCGCAGCGGAGCACGCACTGTCTCTTCCGCATTGCCTGCGGGCACATGAGACGCAAGAGTCCCGAGCAGAATGTCCCCAGATCTCACGAAAGTATGCAGCCGATAGGTCTCACGCCCGGCATTCGGGAAAATACAAAATGTGCTTGACAGTTTCAGAGGAATGGTACTGCGATGCACCTCGATATCAAATCGGGAAAAGTGAGAGCAGGAAGCGGCGTGAGCGACGACGCAGGCAATTCATTTTATCGCTGCAGTTCCACGTTGACGAAGGGCTCAGTACCGGGGCACCATCAAAACACACATGCCGAAATTCGACCACCATTGTGGCGTCCCGGGGCGTTTTCACAGAGCGTACGTTTGCGCAGAATGGCCCGCCAGCGACGGAAAGCGCGATGCCACAAACATTCCGTCAGTCTTCCACCGAACTACAGGTTTGTAGTTACATCGCGATTGCGCCAATTTTACACATTTATTTATTATTTTATTCAATTTATTTATTTCGAATACTGTTAGCCCTTTTCGGGCTGGTACAGAGTGGGAGGATTGACACATTTTGTCAACACATCAAGCAATGAAACAAAATAAATACATCACGAGAGGTACATTTCCAGCTCCCGTTCAAATGATTGTACAGTCATTGTGTCATCAAAAATCTGTACATCAAGGCCATTCTAGTCTTCAATTGTCTTAACAAGAGGAGAATATTTAAAAACACCAGTTCTGGCATTGTAAGGCATAAAAACATAAGGGTGATTCACGCGGGGAGAGACCCTTCCAGGGCGTAACAAATAGCGCGACTGATCTAAGTTAAATTTATTAGTAGAGAGCTGGTACAAAAACTTCAGTCGTGCGATTTTTCTGCGTGTTGCCAGTGTCGATAAATTTGCCCTAGCGAGCAAAGCGGTTACGGAATGTGTTTTGCAATACGCTGAAAATATGAACCGTACTGCAAGTCTCTGAATGCGTTCAAGTTGGTTAATCTGATATTGCTGGTGAGGATCCCACATAACACTAGCATATTCCAAAGAAGGGCGTGCAACAGCTGTATAGGCCTTAAGTTTAACTGCAGGCGTTGCATGCGCCAATTTTCTTTTCAAAAATCCAAGTTTTCGCTGAGCTTATCCACATATGTTGTTTACATGATTCTTCCAGTTGAGGTTATTTGAGATGGTGACACCAAGATACTTTAGTTTTGTCGTGCGGGCAATTTGTTTGTTACACGCCGTGGTTGCTCAGTGGCTATGGTGTTGGGCTGCTGAGCACAAGGTCACGGGATCGAATCCCGGCCACGGCGGCCGCATTTCGGTGGGGGCGAAATGCGAAAACACCCGTGTGCTTAGATTTAGGTGCACGTTAAAGAACCCCAGGTGGTCAAAATTTCCGGAGTCCTCCACTACAGCGTGCCTCATAATCAGAAAGTGGTTTTGGCACGTAAAACCCCAAATATTATTATTATATATTATAATTTGTTTGTTGCCTACACAGTAATTAAAACACAGTGGCATTTTCTTGTCCGAGACAGTCATACATGCGGTCTTTTCAAAATTAATTTCCATATTCCATTTGGAGCACCAATTGTGGATTCCTTCCAAGGATTTATTGAGTAATCTTTTATCATCTATTGATTTCACTGGGCAGTACAATATACAATCATCCGCAAATAAACGAACCTCAACACTAGTATCTATATACTCGGCTATATCATTAATGTAAATCAAGAATAATATCGGCCCCAACACAGACACTTGCGGTACACCAGAAGAAACGGGTAAACTTTGGGAGCGTTGGCCATTAATTTCAACAAATTGCAGCCTATTTGTCAATTAAGTACGCCTGAATCCAATTATTAATTTGTTCGTTGACCCCAAAGTCATAAAGCTTGCTGATCAGCTTGATGTGACATACCTTATCGAATGCCTTTGACATATCAACGGAAATTACATCAACTTGCGCTTTCGAGTTGACTGCCTGAGCAAAGCTGTGGATAGTTTCAAACAGTTGGGTCACAGTTGATAGACTTCTTCGAAAGCCATGCTGCTTTCTGTAGAAAAGATTATTATTTTCCATGTACTGAACTAACTCATTATAATAATAATATTTGGGGTTTTACGTGCCAAAACCACTTACTGATTATGAGGCACGCCGTAGTGGAGGACTCCGGAAATTTTGACCACCTGGGGTTCTTTAACGTGCACCTAAATCTAAGCACACGGGTGTTTTCGCATTTCGCCCCCATCGAAATGCGGCCGCCGTGGCCAGGATTAGATCCCGCGACCTCGTGCTCAGCAGCCCAACACCATAGCCACTGAGCAACCACGGCGGGTAACTAACTCATTATGTTATGTGTTCCAGGACCTTGCATATTGTGCACGTAATCGATATCGGGCGATAATTCTCAATGCGAAGCTTGTTTCCAGATTTGAAAATTGGTTTTACCCTTGCCATCAGCCAGTCAGTAGGTATAATACCGCTATGAAGCGATAACGAAAAAAGCTTTTCGAGAAAGCATGACACCCACTCAGAATAACCTTTAAGAAAAGCGTTTGGAATCTTATCCGGGCCCGGTGACTTTTTGTCGTCTAGTCTTAGCAAGGCAGCAATTATACCTTCTTTGGTGATAACAATATCGTTGCTGGACAGATTCATGTCCGAGTGTTTTACGACAGTACTATCATCCTTTGAAGTGAATACAGAGCAGAAGTACTTGTTAAATGCTTCAGCAAGAAGGGAGGGTTCAGAACACGACATACCATCTACAAGAACGGCTTCGATTGTGTCCCTACTCCTTGACATGTACCTCCAAAATTTCTGCGGCGATTTTTGCATATATTTAGTTAGCGTATTGGAAAGGAAAAAGCTTTTAGCTTTTTTTAACTCGCTACGCACTTGCGCACTGAGGTTACTGATAGCGGTCGCGTCTCTTTGAATTCTTTGACGTGCACGGCGCAGTCGTCGTTTTAGATAATATCTCGTGTAATCCATGGGTTTCGCCTATCTGTCCGTTTTGTTTTTTGGGGAACATATTTGAGCAAGCAATCATTTACGACTCCTAGGAAATGACGCCATTTACGTCTTCATGATGTGGCATTTCATCGACACCGATTTCCAAGCGGTCGAGAATTGATGTGCCGTGGGCTCGAAAAAAATCGAATACTTTACTGGCCGATTTCTTAATTAAGAGTTTACTGCTGACTTTAAGAGACGAAATTACTGCTTTGTGGTCGGATATTCCTTCTTCCACATCAATTTCATAATCAAACGTTCCCTCGGATAGAAACAACAAGTCCAACGTCGTCGAACTTGCCGCACGTACTCGCGTTGGAAGACGAGACCACCTGAATAAGACCGAGCTTAGCCATTGTTTCTAACACACTGTCTGCATGAATCCTATCAGTGGAAGTTGGGATTCTTGCCTCCCAATCTACTCCAGGCGAATTGAAGCCACCAGTGATTATTATTCTCGCTTTCTTGCTTAACGCTGTTAGGTAATAATCAAGGCTTTCAAAGAATTCCACAGAGCTGCCAGGAGGCCTGTAGATGACGCCCACTAACAATATGGTATTACCAAGAAATAGCCGACACGAAGCGCTTTCATGCCCTTCAAATGACGGAAAGGCCTCGTATTTTAGTGGTTTCTTTAACAATAGCGCAACGCCCCCGCCTCTAGTTAATCTGTCATTTCGCAAGACATTATAGGAAGAAGGAAAAACTTCACCACTCGCGATATCATCTCTCAACCATGTTTCTGTAATAGCTATTATGTCAGGGTCATGCGTTAAAGCCAATCCCTCAAACAACTCGGTCTTATTCACAATGCTTTGGACATTCAAATTCACGAGACGTATTTCATGCTGCTTCTCTTGTCAATCACGGTTCAGCGAAGGGTTTCTTTTGCTACCGCGCATCTTTACCCGCATGCCAGACTGTTGAAGTTGAAGTTGAAGTTTATCTACATCGCCAAAAAAATCAACGATGCGGGTAGGCCCGGGCAAAAAGTGAACACAATCACTTGAGGGACGCCCGAGCCCCCCTGTACAAGGCATACAGCGAAAACGTAAAGTGTAATAGTCATAGTAACACTCTGGCAATTTAACAAGGGCAAAATATCTCGTATATCCACGAGTTTGTGAACAAAGCATAAACAGAAAAAAAACAGCATAATAGTAAAAAAAAAAGAAAAAAAACCACAGGAATGCATAGCAGCAAGATAAAATTACACAGGATACATCGCAGCAAGATACGAAAAAAAAATACATGAACGCGGCTTTCAAAAAGAAGATATTAGTGAATTAGTGCACTTCTCATCTCAACAAGTGAACATGTTTCAGGAATTATACCCCTTGACAATAATTTATTCAAAAGAGTGGGCAGGCTATGTCGGAGCATCTGTTGCCCGTACCTTGTACGGGAGAAGGGAATGTGCCAAATTTCTTTTCTGCGAAAGGAGTATTCTGAAAGATTTTGACTGAGACAGGGTAATTCAAGAAAACTAAGCTGGTTATTTTGGATACAACGCTTATATTTTAATGCTAAGTAATATTCGTACATTGTATTAATGGGCAAAATTTGGTAACGAGCAAACAGTTCCTGAGTGTGAGCAAGGTAGTCTACGTTTGCAATGCAGCGTACAGCTTTCTTTTGAAGCATGTATATTTTATTAATATTTGTTTTAGTGGTAGTACCCCAAACCAAGAAACAATAATTTAGGTGGGATACAAACAGCGCAGTGTAAATAATTAATTTTATTCGTTCGGGCAGAAAATGCCGGAACTTTGCGAGAATTCCGATGCACGTCCCACAAGTAGGCCTCATCATCCACAAAAAGTTTATCATGCACGAGCTTAACTTTGGCTCCTCGACTTTTATGGGCCTTAGCCTTTTCCCAAAGGCGTGTTCGCTTTTTGAGTGTTTCCGGCGAGTAATCATCAGAAATGCTTATTTTTGAGCGTTTCAGTTTATGGCAGTTCTTGAAAAGTGCTACCTTTTCATTGAAGTTATAAAGCTTCATGATGACTGGCCAATCCCGGTCATCTTTCTTCTTCCCAAGCCTGTGAATTCGCTCTACTGACGACGTCAACCTCAAGGTGGTTCAAAAAATGTCTTTTAACACTTTGTGTTCAATGCCGTCACGTGTTTCTTTCGAGTTTTCCTTGACACCGTAAACTATGACGTTATACCGCTTGATCTGTCTTCTATGTCAGTTATCCTTTCTTGTTGGTTTTTAATCGTCCGCTCAAGGTCTCTAACTGTACTTTCAAGTTCTTGCACCTTATTGCACACATCTTTCAGGCTATCGACTTTTTCTTCAAGGCTTATAGCCTCTGCTTTTGTTTGCTTGGCTAATACTTCTTTAAGCATTTTCTCAACAATAGGACCAACTACACATAGGTAGCGTTCTTCTATTATTCTACGTGGGAATAAATATTTATTACAACGGCAACATGCCTACGTAAAGAGCGCACACTCGAGCCGAAGGTCTTTCGGGCCCCGTCAAGCTACTGTCGTAGCTTTTAGCCCAAAATGACCATCCAGTTTCTGTTTCTTTTACATGAAAATAAAGGTTGGTTTGATTTCGCGGCCGACAAAGCAAGGGTCTTCCGTATCGCTCCAAAGCATCGCACCGGTTGCGTCCACGCGTGCCGTCTCCGCAGATGCTGCGCCGCTCATGTGCCGCTGGTTACGCCAGCCCCACCGCGCTTTTCCACGCGTCTTCTCGCTCGTGCGGTGTTTTCTATGCAGAAATAGTTTTGCTGTTCCTTGCACGAAGAACATTGTTAGCAAGACGTTTTTTATGCTGGATGAGCGTATTTTGCACGTGCAGCACAGAATCTGAGCCGTGGCACCCGTTTACCTTGGAGCCACCCGTTTCTTTCAGCGCTCATCTTTTCCGGAAGAGCATATGCATTACTTCCGACGCGTAATTCTCCACAATTTACTCGCAAGACGTTCGGTTTAAAGCACAGAACTTGTTATATGTGGCTCGGCCGTATCGTCACAGAAAGTTTTTGTTTTGCGCAGCTCTAGCGCTTTAGTGCGCATTTGGGAGCGTTTTGTGAAGGATGTTTACCTCAGTGCACGCTGCATACGCTTGGCCCGGTTCGCAAGTGCGACTTTTATTTGACGCGGTGCTTATCATAGCTAACACATTCTTTTTATAGTCTGTATCTGTCTGTGTCTTTATCAAGTGTGTGATACAGCATTTTTTCTATACAACTCCCTACGTAAACAAGAAAAAAAAACTTTCTATTGTATGTGGAACCACTGTTTCCTGTTGTATGTGCAGCTGAGAAAATCGGCACAGACACCGCAAAAAATTGTAATAAACAGAGCGCTCATCGCAATAGTTTTTCAACTCGCATGAGCTAATTTAGCCTTGCTTAGGTTCTTGGAGAGGATTGGCGGTTTTTCGAGTAAAAACGTTGCGATCCGTGATGCCATTACGTCTGTATGTACGGCATCTTTATAGGCGAAATGTTAAAGCCTTTCCGCTCCGCTAGAAGCGACGTAGTTGAACATTTTCGCACCCAAAAGGAAACCAGACTCGAGAGCATCGCTATCGAAACCGAAACCAAAACCAAGCGTCTAAAATATCGGAATACTAAATTAGCGGTCTGACCAGCCGCTAGGGGCACTGGCGGCAGCTCGGCAAGCAGGGCCGTATGCGGGAGTGTACGCCTCTTTGCCTAACACTTTTCTCTATTACGGCACTGCCCGATCGATCAGCCTGGTGACAAAGACTGCAAACAAGGAATGCATGCGATTGTAATGCGGGGCACAGCACGAAAAAAACAAAGTGCTGCGCGAGTGCGGCCAACCAAACAAGTGAGACTCGTGGTTCATTCAGCACGCGCTGTGTCTAGAGTTTACCCAGTTATTTTGCCGTAACAGCTGAAAATAATAAGAAAAGCTTACTTTCTTACCAAGTAGTGCAAAAATAAATACTCAGCAGGAAGCGATGTAACTCAATGAACATATTACTTGACAAGCTTTAAGCGTTTGCACCCAGGAGGTGCTTGGGACAGCCCAAAGATAGTGCCCACTGGTTCCATGGACATGTCACTGCCGAGCTTCATTTGCGAGTTCGCGCTATGGTCTTGTGTCTACCGCTTTTGTTGCCGTCTTAGGTGCGTGGGTGTTAAATCCACAAGCCAAGCAACTCGTTTAATTTTTCGAGCGCTTCGAGGCACGAGTTGCTACGGCGAAGGAAAGCGCCGAACGAAAGCAACGCCAATCGAGTCCACTGATATGGCGAGTCGCCCATCTGTTACCATATTGACAATTTTCACTGGCGACTACGCCTTCATATCAAGCTGAAGTGAACCAATATTATCTTCAAAAACAATCTCGCAGGGCTACTGAGATAACGCGCGAACTAGCAGCACTGGTGAAAAGACAAAAATATGCAGGTCCCAGGCACTGTGGGAATCGATGTACGCGACGCTTTCATGAGCTATAACGAGACAAAATGGGGCACTACGTGAACATTTCAGAGACGTCACTCAGTCCTTACGGAGAGAGAGCGCAACATTTATGCATGCTTTGAACCAGGTTTATTCCACAAGCACTACGAGCTTGAAAAACAGTACGATGGCACACGCGTACCGAATTTGGTAGACGAGCGCGACTTGTGTATTCATCGTAAGATGGGGGGGGGGGGGAGGGAGTGCGGGTAACTTTTCTAGCAGAAGAATTGTTGGCACGTGCGAAATGCCCATAAATGCGTCTTAATATACTGGCTTGTACTGTGAAATTCGTAAACGTGTTTTAGTTGGCCTATTTACGCATGCGTCTGTTCCTATTTGTTAGAGCATCGGGATTGTGTACTGGCCTACCTGGGCTCCCTGGCCATTGCGGGATCAGTGAAAATGATCAAGCAGACAAAGCTGCCCAAGAGCCACATCAAGAACAACACAGCGTTCCCTGGGAGACCCTGCTGTGCAGCACGGATTCTGAGCTTCAGCTTCTGCTCGTCCAACTGGCTGAAGAGGTTGCTGGTACCCAAAACCTCCCAGCCTGCAGCTCAGGCGGCGGCACCCACGCCCTGACCTGCCTTGTGGGTAGGTCACCTTATCCGTTGGACAATAAAGTTTATTCTATCTATCTATCCAGGCCAGACGCTGCAAGGCAGCTTCGTCACCTGGCGCGCAGGCTTTCTTTAATAGCGCGGAACACCCCAAATATAATGCGCACAAGGTTGTACGAACTGAACCCTTCGCTCCAACTCCGACTTACAGCCGTGCTTCACAGACGTGAGGCATCGTTTCTTACCAGCTGTGGTTGGAAGTGGCTTTCACAAAGGCGTACACTACTTTGATTGGAGTGACCGACAGTGCTGCATGCGACGGTTAGGCATGGAAGAGAAGATCGAACATTTATTGTGCCATTGTCATTGATTTCAATCGGAAAGACAAACTTTGTCTATCGCATTGCGACGACTGGAGGATCAACCGTTGTCTGTGCAGGTACTACTTGAAAACCGTCCCCATCGCTCGTTGGCCCACAAAGGTATGAAGGCACTTTTGTCTTTCTTGAGGGCGACTGGCCTATGTGAATGTCTTTAACTCGCTCAGGTCCGGCGTGTGCGCGCGCCAGCTCACCGCGGCTATCCTTCCCCTCCCCTCTTTCTACCTTATCTCTCTATTCCCTCTTTTCCGTCCTCTATAGTAGGGTAGCCAACCTGACGCATTTATGGTTAACGTCCCTGCCTTCTCTCTTTATTTCCTCCTCATCCTCCTCATGTACTGGGGAAACTGGGTTCGAAACCAGCCATCTCAAATGTCCCATTCAAGGTCGTATAAACTGCAATGTTCAGAAGTCCGCTATGGAATTGAGGGCAGAAATCATTGTACGTACATATTGCCAGTCAGCATGCTTCGGGCGATGACGTTGTTTCCGCTTGGGTACCGGAAGTATGTGGGATACCTTGCCATAGATTCTGCGGCCAAAACTTGCCCAAAATGTCTCTCTCGCCTGTCTCCGTCAAGGGCGAAGAAAGCGGCGTGCGCGGCGGGAAAGTCGCGCTCTCCTAATCGCATTACGCAGTGGGAAAAGAATTATCCCGGCTACAAAATGCGCGCGTCGCCATTACTCAGGAGCGTACTCGAGCTGGAAACAAGATCGGAGCCTCGATTCGAAGCGCGTTGTTGATGGGCCCGCGGGGTGGCCGACGACAGGCGGAGGAGAGCGGCGCCCTTTGTGGCCTCCTCCTCGGAGTGGCGCAAGGCAGCGGCCACCCCGGTCGCAGCCGGCGCGGTGGTCCCCGTAATGGAACGCGCCGCTCGGCTATCATTTGGCGCCATTAGGCGAGGCACCCACGCCTTTCATCGCGCTCTCCCCGTTCCGGTTCGGGCGCCTCCTCCTCCTCCGCGGACCAACCCGTTCGAACAAGGTGGCCGCCGCCTTGTGGTGGCACCCACGGCTCGTCGCCCAACAGGTGTCGCCCGGAACGCGCCAGACGGACGATGATCGGATCCCCCTTTGTTCGAGCACGAAGTCAACGGCGTCGCATGGCCAGAGAGAGGGAGCTCAAACGCGCAAGAATTTATTTTCTTCTTCTTATTTTCGAATACACGACGCATTTTGTGCTGCATGAACACCAGAAATTCTGGCAACATCTATTGTAAGCAGGCAGTCCGGTATCGAAGCTAAAGATCGCAAACCATTAGTAGAAGACCCGCGTACTATTGCAAATTCGTTTAACTCTTTTCCATTGTCTTCACGAACGTACTCTCGCAACAAATGTTGATTTATTGGCACAGCACGCCTTTACGCTCGCTTTGCAGATAAGCGAGCACTGTAAACTTGCGATTACTTGTCGACGTAAAAAATACCGCTGACAGAGACATTTCGAGCCAGTTTCCTAAAAGGCGCGCCGTACAGCTCTTGCCATTCTTGCGTGCAGTACTGCTGGATGCGGGTGCTCTTCCTGTGGATCTCCTGTGCTAAACGGGATAAATATTCACATAGACGGCGACAAACTATTGGATGACACTCGTCGGCCCATAACCTTAACGATTGGTTTTAAAATATTAGAACACGTGAACAATAAACCATTATAAGATATATACAGAATATTATATTATTTTATACCGGGCACCACGAATTCCGAAAAGGTTTATCAGCACTAACCCAGTTGCTTGAACTCACACTTGACTTTTCCTTGCAAGCTTGACTCTGCCCTGCAAGCCGACTCAATTTTCATTGACCTTGGAAGGCTTTTCATCGCGTCTCTTATTACAAGTTAATTGAAGAGCTGAAATCAATAGATACTCGTTCCAAAATATTCCCGTGGATTGAAGCCTATCTTTGTAAAGAATGCAGTACGTTCCAATAAACAACGTTCACTATAGCCATCTTAAGGATTTATGAGGTGTCCCACAAAGAGATCGGTTTTGGGACATTCACTGTTGCCCGTTTATGTTAATGACATTTATTCTTGTGTAGATCCAGGGGTTACACTGAGGTTATTCGTCGATGAACGCGTGATCACTGTGAGCAGCGTCATAAACTACACAAGCCTGCATTTTTACTACAAAACATTTTCACTCGTGTTTGTCTTGCGACAGGCAATAAAGCTCAAGGAGGCAACCGTTTCTCAATGTAACCAGAAACAAAAAAAACACCTTTCGTCGTTATTTACCAAATATCGGGTATTAACGTAGCGCAGTTGTGGCGACTGAAACATTCGGGTGACACAATCACAATGTAAAATAGGCCGAGCGCATTGAGGCATCGAACGCATGAACTAAGGCATCGAAACAATTAGGATTTCTGTGAGCGAAATTAAGAATGGCACATCCACAAGTGCAAATAACAGCTTACAAATTTTAGTAGGGCCTATTCTTGAACATTCAAGTGTAGTTGGGATACCAGTTCAGCCTATAATATCAAAAAGCTCGAAAAAGTACAAAGTAATGCAGTCAGGTACACTAAGTACTCACGTCCCGTCGGTATAAGTGCTTTACGTGCCGAGGCATGCTTCCTGATATTGTCCCTTCGACCGGATATCGCTGCATTCAAGCTTGACCACGAAAGCATAAAAATTGACAAGGAAGAACTCGCCAAAGTGCCGGCATTCTGGTAGAAACAACCATACGTGCATTCGATCGTTTATCGCACGGTGAAGCACTTTAAGAATTCTTTTTTTTCGCAAAGCAACATAATTGTGCAATTGACTGGCAAATGCTGTTCTGAATTCCAATAATGCTGATGTGTTATGCAAAATAGAAGTGAGGCGTGCAGACAGGACACAAGAGTAGAGAAGTGGACAACACGAACACTCGTGTTGTCCACTTCTCTACTCTTGTGTCCTGTCTGCACGCCTCACTTCTATTTTGCATAATGAATCCTTACCAACTAGCTCAGCTTTCTGTCGTTCTAAGCTTCATTTCTAGTACTCTGGGCCCTTTTCCATGTTCCCCTACTTATCTGCACAATCCTGCTTCGTTAGCTTCCGTAATTGCGATATGTGTGTTCCGCGCTAGAACCATGTCAAAAAAAAAAAAAAGAAACGGCGTTAGTGTTGTTCACTTCTCTACTCTTGTGTCCTGTCTGCACGCCTCACTTCTATTTTGCATAATGAATCTTTACTAACTAGCTCAGCTTTCTGTCGTTTCAATGCTGATGTGTTTGTTCGCGAAGTTGAAATATTAATTTAATCGCGTCTTGATCGATGATATTGGGTTCGTAATGTGCTTGATTTCCATAACTCTTACTGTGTCGAGCTGTTCGCGTTTTAGCGCAACTTACTTTCTCAATATTTTTTTAAATGTCCATTTCAATTTCTTGACAAACTGTGCTGTTTTCTTTTGCAATGTCGTGACACTAACTCTACAAACTTCCCGCATCAATACCCATTTTCTTTATGTGCTTCAGAAGGCTTACAGTATGTATAAAGATACGATATTGCGCTTGCGAGGGTTTCAGAAAATAGAATTGCCGAAACTGCGATTCAAAGATATCTATCCTTGATGGCTACTTGCAAGCTACATGAAAAAGAACAGATTACATGAAGCTTTGTCACAGCAAACAGAGGAAAAAGAACAGCAACGGAACCAAGTTAGTTTATCCAGAAAGTGACAGATTTGTACATCGTGAATGAAAAAAAAAATTAAATTATGGGGTTGTACGTGCCAAAACCACTTTCTGATTATGAGGCACGCCGTAGTGGGGGACTCCGAAAATTTCGACCACCTGGGGTTCTTCAACGTGCACCTAAATCTAAGCACACGGGTGTTTTCGCATTTCGCCCCCATCGAAATGCGGCCGCCGTGGCATCGTGAATGAAAAGCTTACAAAAAGAAGTGCTGCGCTAAACTGAAGCGACTGCTTAGTGATTAACAAAGGCTTGGGAGCGCGCTAGTTGGCAATCGATGGGTACAGCTGAAGATAAAAACTTAGACAGGTATACTTGGACACAGACAAGCGCTCGAAATCATTTCGTCTAATTACAGTAAACCTTAGCTTCCGTAACACCATTTTCCGTAAGAGACATATACGCGCAATTTGGAGTTAGTTTTTAGCACCCGCTTTCTTTTCAGTCCTCTCTATTTTTGTTTCAAAATAAACGCGCCTGTGTATCACTTTTCGCACTGCGTTTCTATCACAAAATAACATGAGCTGCCGAGTGTGCTGGGGCAAGGTAAACCTGCTCTATCACAACCTGTCGGCTACAGACATCCCTTAATGCATAAAATACCTGCTCCTCTTTCTTATCCATTTGCCGTGGCTGTAGTCAAAGTGTAGCTTTGAGGCATTCATTTTTGCACTCTACTTTGCATATCTCATAACGCAGAAACTGGCAGGACCTATATCAATGTTCCAAGTAGTGTAAAATATTTATTGCATAAGAGCAAGACCCTCATCTAGAGGCCCTCATCACCTATGTAAGCAGGGATAGAGATTATTCAAAATACTCAAAACATTAACGTTCACTGGAATAGGAACATTTCTCTGTCAACCACTAACAACTAAACAAAAGTGTCTCCTTTCGAGAAAGAGAGAGAGAAAAAAAAAAGGCATTGTGCACTATGAGAGATGGGCAGTTATTTATAAACAGTAACGTCTTCATGCAGGAAAGGCTCCGTCCTGTCTTTTCCTTGAATTAATATATGTGGCCTCCACCTGTGTAAACCACCCGCGGGCTACGAGAGTGACGCCGTATGGTAAATCTCAAACACGGTGGATGCATCCCGAAGATCACTGCTTAATGGGACATTAAGGGAAAGAGTTACTGAGTTTCGAGATTATGAAGGCGAATGGTTGCTTGTTAGAAAAAAAAATCAAGGTGAGTACTTCGTCTTTTCAGTTTCTAACTGATACCCCAGTGCCCCTAGGTTAGTGTGAGGTCACGGATGTAGTATCAAGTTTCTTTTCTTTATTTTTGCATTTGGCCCACCAGTTATGAGTTCTCGTGCTTTTTCTGGCTTATTACATGCCTTCTCACAATAGAAGCAATGGTTTCTTTTTATTAGTAATGCAGACAATGTACTTCACCGATACTGTTTGAGAGAAGCAAGAGACGTTTGGGCTACTACACGCAAGCGTTGTTCCCAATGCGGATGACAATAGTAATTGCTCCTTAGAGTAGAAGAGAGCGTACATCTCTCAGACAGGACGTATTCCCGTGAGGCAAAAGGGCCATCAATCGAGTCTAAAATAGAGCCTTCGCTTTGTCCTCGTTAACAAGAATCCTAGACTGTAAGAAATCACAGTTGTGATGCACCCACCCTGAGCACGTTTCGTGCGTAAAGGCTGTGATTGTGCTTCATGCGAAATACAGAGTAGGGAACCTCTATGCGGTATGAGGATCGAGTTAAAAAAAGCGTATAAAACTATAATTAATTCAAAGCGAAATTAATGTCAACGTGCGGTCGGTCTGCAAGTGCACTTGGTACGGGTGGCTGATAATAAAACAACGCAGAATTCTTACAGAAACGGCGCCGTGATGGAAGGCGTAGCGCATCAGAAACACGACAAAAGAAGAACACAGACGACACACGCGTTTTGCGCTATCTTTCATCAACGACAAGTATTTAATTCGGGATCACAGCACACACACTTTTCACGCCTGCAATAGAACATGTGCTCCGAGAAACCTGGTAACGTATCTCGCGCCACAACGGGAAGTTCGTGCTAAAAGATAATGCCATGCGCATAAATTTCACTTTTTCTCATAATGAGATGGATGGTTTAGTGATACAAGACCCAGCGAAGGAGGCGATGTGATATGCTTCAATGATGAGCGTGGTCCCCTCGTTAAGGCTTTTTCCTAGAATCACTGTGTGCCTTTAAAGAGGGACCGGCAGGGACATCTCTTGCAGTGCTGTGCAAGAAAAACCATCGGGCTGCTCTTTGTTTCGATTGCAATCATGCTCTCTTAATTAGCCCGGTCTGGCCGATGTAGCAAGCTCGGCAGATTGTGGGTATTTGGTAGGGGACACCTGCTACGCATCCTAAAAGCTTATTCCGGTGATTCTTTTCGTAGGTCACCTTCTTCGTAACTCCTGGTGTGGTCTTTTTACAAAGATTGCTTAATTTGTTAGGCGCTCAAACGCCACAGGAATGTTACTGCGTTGTGCTATTTTCTTGAGTCGATGCGATAATCCATGCATGTACGGTATGAGTGCTAAACGGTTGCGGTCTTCTAACGCACCCAGCTCTCTGGCTTGACCGCAGCCTGTATTAGAATGCTTACAGCTTCTTTTGAACTTGCGATTGATTTTTTGTGCGCGTGCTTTCAAGTTTTTATGTGTAACTTCTGGTATACAACACTCTAAAGTTGCGGTCCGAATAAAACGAGCACTTTTCCGTGAGTGTTCAAAAGAACGCGATAGCTTATTTTTGCTTTTTGCATTGATAAAGTGTTATTCATTTCGATCATATATTAACCTCACGCGACGACTTTTCCTCAAGCGCAGATGGTTCAAAGTGGTGAATCACTTTCTATAGTGGGAGTGCATGTGATCAGAGTCATTTTGCAGCGCAGTCTTCGCCCAAGGAATGGTGTGCGGCACCACTGCGGCGCATTCGTCGCTGCCCACCGGTCGGCGGATGCGATGGCGCTTTTGCTTTTTGAAAGAGGCGCTGCGGTTTCCACCGAGAGACGCCTTCGTTGCGGTGCGCGTGGAGCTCGCAGTGGTCACGACTTAAATGTGTGTTGTTTTTTCGCTTTCGTGAAAGCCGAAAAAGTAATAAAAAGGGTGCTGCCAGGTCAACCATACTGAAACTAAATGAGAGCGACGAAAGCTTGCGTGCTTTTTTTCATTTTCTATTGTAGTTAGGAGCTTCCTTTGAAAAAAGAAAGGAAAACTTGCAAAACCATTCACAATGACTGTTTTTGTATGCGATAGTCATTGGTCCAGCATACATAGTTCACTCGACTTACATTACAGCCAATTTCGTGCAGCGTGTGACTTGGGCGCTTTTGCAGCCAAACGCACTGCGCGTCTCTGGACCCTCGAGGCGCGAACGTGAAGGCTGAAGTTGTGCGAAATTCTACGTATGCACAGGAAGGCAATAAAGGCAAATCGTTAAGGTCAACCTGCGTGGTACAGCACGCCCTCGCTGAAACAATCTGACATGCCCAGTACATGCATAGCTCGTTTGGTGGCAGGGTTAATTTCAGCGTTACCCCGCGCCTTTCCCTCAAAAGTAGGCAGCAGTGGAAGGCAAATGTGACGAGAAGTATTGGGAGAAGCCGATGTCTATAGGAGAGACCCTGTGCTCATGTTTTCGTCGATGACCACATTGTTGCGGACCATAAAAAAAAACAAAACATTGCGGCGTGCGCTATGCAGATTCAACGTTGCCTCTCGAGAAGCGATGTATCCAGAGATGTATAGCAATTCTACCGACATCATGGACAGCATGTAAAGCAGTTCTTGCAAAGGCTTGCCACTACACGAAATCAACCTTAGACACTCCAAATGTGCCACGTTCTCAAGCGATCGCAGGAGTTTCCAAACTGTAGTTTCCTATAGGAGTAGCACGATCGGCATGTTAGGGTTCCACGACCACTCAAAACGAATCTGCCCCCCCCCCCGCACCCTGGGTGGATCTTTACATTATAGTTAAAATTTAACAATAAAAAAGAAACACGACAACCACAGTTCCATCGCCTTCGCAAGAAAGTTTGATTCATCGCTACAGTCATCGCGAAGCTGTGAGTAAGCACATACGCTGGAGAAAAGAGTTGGTACGCGGTTGTTCCGAGTCACTATGGGAAAGCAGGTGGACGAGTAAGCGTTCCCCCAGCTAAGCCATGTTGGATGCCGATACCCAGCGGGCCGCTGCACGATGACATTCGTGTGAAACAGCTGCTTCCACGTATGAATAGGAGCGAAGATAGGAGAGCGGCCGCTAAATGAGCGCAACGTGGAGGCCGCAGCGAGCCTAAAAGAAGCCCACGAAGCACCTTGCTCCGCGCCACTCATGGCCGAGCAGGAATACAGGTGGTTCCACTTCGGCCGCCCGCGGCACCTGAGTGGTGCGCACAGGCTGGCCTGGATTCAATCAGCGCCGCCGCTCCCTCTCGGCGCGCCATCTGGAGGCAGACAAGGGCGCCGACATGTGCCGGCCGGCCCGAGGCAACTGGAAAGATAAAAGCGGCTTGCACGTCTGGCCGCACTTGCCTGCATTTCGAGCAGCCGAAGCCGCTGGTGTTCCGGCTGTTATTGGTCTATACTGGCGCTTGCCAATTCAGACTCCGTATGCGTTTAACAGGTGCCTCCTACACGGCAGTAAAATGCGTTCTTTCATATGCATGCTTTGCCTGCAGTGATACGCCAGGACCAGCGCAGCAAGTGCTACATTCGTAACACGTATATCGACACTGCTGCGACTCCGGCGGCGATTAAAGCATATTGCCGGGTAATACTGCACTAAATGCATTTCAACAAGGCCGGCACGTATTACTTGCGTGTACCTATCTTTTGGCACTGCAGTACGTTTTGGTTGCTGTCTACGAATGCTGCAGTGTCAGTCCTCGCTACCCCAGGTGAGTAGCGAGGACTGAAAAAAGGTGCTAATATTGGCTCGGGCCTCCCGCCTAATTATGTGGCACCCTGCTATAGGGACCTTTTATCACTTGCCCCACCTTTTCACTGATCGGAGTTAAAATAGGTACTTAATAGGCAGTGTGACAACCATAGCTAGAGCGATCAAGTTGTAAGTCAGAGCGATAACGAATGTAACGTAAAGAGTACGAAGGAATCTGGTAGAGTCAGATCAGATGAAAGCAACTACAGACCGCAAAATCTTTAATGTTTCGGCTCGAACGTGGAAGCATTCTTAGCAACGACATTAAAATATGTCTTTTTGTCGAAATATTAAAAAAACAATCATAGGGTTTTACGTGCCAAAACCACGATCTGATTATGAGGCATGCCGTAGTGAGAGACTCCGGAAATTTGAACCACCTGGGATTCTTTAACCTGCATCCAAATCTAAGTGCACGGGTGTTTTCGCCCCCATCGAAATTCTGCCGCCACGGCCGGGTTTCTATCCCGCGACCTCGTGCTTAGCAGCCTAACACCATAGCCACTTAGCAACCAACGCGGGTGTCGAAATACTTTGGCTGTCCTTACCCATATACTGTAGTCAATAAATAATGAACTGCAATGAATAAAATGATAATTTTCGGTGGATGTCATGGATGCGTGTAAATAGGTGTGAAGCGAAGGTATTTTATATTTTTACGGGCATGACGTATCAGCGTGGATAACGTAACAAGCGGGAGATCTGCAGATATCATTTCTTTTGATATCGGCATATGGCGACACGATGACGGTGAGAGAGCCGGACACACTCCGAAGGCCGTCGACGGCTAACACAGAAATATCGCATTCCTGCAACGAAGACACCGTGGCAACAGCGGTATACCGGCAGGTAGCACATGGGTAGAAAGTCCAAAGTTCAAAAGAGGCAGGCAGGTTTTGTTTTCGCGGACGGTGGCCGCAATGTGCGGGAGGACGACAGAGTGCGTCAGGACCACGTCGAGAATCGGGAAACAGTGTATTCACCATGGCACACAGGAGGACAGGGACGTAATGGGTAGTCTTCGTGTATATGCCCCCTCGGGGAGCAGAGTTGCGCATAACTTTTCCGGCGCCGATCGCACCGCTATTCGCCGAGAGCTATCACGTGGCCCAAAATGACTTCAAATGTTCAACTGCGCCGCTGTGAAGCCAAATTTATGGGCGCGATGCCGACTTTTCGTTTCCGTCGGTACCATCGACATTGCAATCAGTGAACCGTAGAGCATGCGTTGCATCCATCGGCTCCGGGCTATAAGTACTGTATTCGAGGATGTTAAGTCAAGGATCTTAGTGAAGTGATACGAAACACATCATATTTACACTTTCATTCCAGTATGATGGCGTGCAGCGCACCAAACTGCACAAGCCACACGGAAGGTGGCAAAGTCTTTTACGCTGTTGCGCGCGGACAGACAGGCGTGTGCCGGAGACTGGTATGGCTACTGCGTGTCAGCCGGTACTGGCTGGCTCCGTAAGGGACTAGGATATGCGTTCCCCATGTTTACAGAGGTGAGTTTGTCTTTACACTAAAGCAACATTTATCAAGAGCAACACCTGTTAACACTGAGATGCGTACGGCTAGCATGAAAGGTTGTTCACTTGTACGATGTTTGGCGTATACGTGAAGCGTGACACAGATGCGGGACAAAGAATGAACAATATGTCTGCTAGGCAAATAAAGAGGTGAAGCGTGCAGACAGGACACAAGAGTAGAGAAGTGGACAACACGAACACCGTAGGGGAACATGGAAAAGGGCTCAGAGTACTAGAAATGAAGCTTAGAACGACAGAAAGCTGAGCTAGTTGGTAAGGATTCATTGTATCCTTACTCCATATGTATAATCAATAATGAATTCTTACCAACTAACTCAGGTTTCTATCGTTCTAAGACATGTCCGTGTTACGCTGCACATATACGCCAAGAATCGTAGCTTACCAACTACCTCGCTTTTACGATTGTTCGGACTATGCGGCTCTCGAATAGTTTTCAAAAGAGTAAATACTAGCGAATACGATTTCCCGCTGCACCCTGGTTTTTCTCTCTTCTGCTTTTTAAAATATTTGCTCGGCATTCTGATTTTTTAAGCAACGTTGGTTGATGTGCTAGTGTTCATCGTTTTGTAGTAAGTGAAAACCTCGTGCGCTCTTGCTAATGAGACAGCGGTGATAGCTTCAGCATTTACCGCCCACAATATCGTCCTTCTTCGATCGGCCTTAGTCGACATGAGCAATGTATAATAGTGCCTGTAATTATGCCTGTATGTTCAATAAACGCTGTGTTATGGTAAATTGACCCGCGTAGTAGGATCAAGAAACATGTGTTGTCATACTACACTCTGCAAATGTGTGAATAATTACTCTGCAAGTTTGCCATCTTGACGTGATTAGTCCAATAAAAATAACCTGTTGTTTTTCTTATTAGCGTGCTGCCTTTCCAGTTGCTTTGAATTCTGCCCCCCAAGGCCCCAAGAACCAGCACTGTTGCCTTTCTGCCCACAGCCATTGGTCATCCATTCCCTTGTACGAAATAAATTTGATCTAGACGCTCGTCCATATTGAATCTTTTTCGAATTGAAGATTTGCTGCTACGAAGCAGCTGGTTAGTATGCGGTATGTATGATTTCTAAAAATAAGCGTTCCATAAGATGTGCGCATGTTAACATTCGAAGTACGCTTCAATCTGCGCGTCGACACCGCATATTTTGAAAATGTGCAGCTGCGGTGAAGGACGGTTTTCTTGACGACGATCATTAATCGGGTGGTCTCGGCAGCCAAAATGCGCTCATATAATTGTCCACCTTACGTGTGTAAAGTGTTCTTTCAACACCCTTTAAAACATTTCTTGCCTTCCAGCCTCCGTGAGAAAACGTCATATACAAGCTGTAAAACACTGCACCGCTTTTTGTTGCAAGATACACCGCGTTTGCACGCGAACTTTTTAGCTATTCGAGCCACGGGCGTAGTCAGAACTTTATTTCGGGGGATCGAGGGGAGTCCTACCCCCTATATGTACGTTCGTGCGTGTGTTTGCATATGTGTGTTTATATGTACATACAAACAAAATTTGAGGAGCTGGAACTCTACCCAATTCAGGCTACCACGATGGTTTGAGCGTAGCCTGCATCAAGAAGAACGCCACGTTGGTCAGGTCTTGCGAACAATTGCCGCGTGTAGCGCGCGACCAGTAACCAAAAAAGCAAATGGAACACCGCACGGCATTTGCCTCCTGCACGCGCGAGGAGTGGCTTCACTGCATACCTGGCACATACTGACGGACCTATGCGCAACTCTGCTCCCTGCGGGAGCACATACAGGGACACTAGTAATGGGACGTGCGTAGTGGCTTGTGGTGACAGATGAAGGAACTCTACAGAACATAAGCGGCTGGGAGTGTCGGGTATTACGTGGCCGTCAAAAGGGAGTTCCAGTTGAAGCCCACCTGAGGAGCAGTCGATAAGGGCAGAATGCGTTGTTGCGACTGGGGGTTCGAAGATGTGTAATCTACTTTGGCCGTTCCCGGGTCCCGTGGGTAAGGGAACGTGAGGCTGGGCCCGATATTCAAGACAGCTTTACATACATGTATATATTTACGTATTTGCAAGAAAATTCAAAGCAGTACAGTAAAAGTTCAGGATGAAGTTGTAGCAGCCGATCCCTCCCGCCACCCGTTGCTCCTTTTATGTCCTGTGTGGCCATTTTTAAGTCACTTCCCCCAATCTGGCGTCAGGAGACCGATGACATCAGGTCCCACCAATCTGGAGGTCGGTTGCCCTTTCCCTCCTAAGGGAGCTTGGTCTGAAATGCACGCACATCATCACCATCATCACCATAATCATCGCTTTATTTTATGTCCACTGCAGGACAAAGGCGATCTCCAATTACCCCTGTCCTGCTCCAAGCGATTCCAATTAGCACCCGCGAATTTTCTAATTTCATCGCACCCGTAGCCTTCTGCCGTCATCTATTGCGCAAACACTGGGCACAAACAGAGAAAGGGGGAATGTGCGCTGACTACAATCGTACACTGATTCCGTCCCAGGCGTGGACATTCCTATGTGGGCGGCTGGCAGGTGATGGCCGTACTATTGCACTGGCCGCGTCTCCGGTGTGGACGCACCAATTAGTGCGGTTGACAAGTGATGGCCGTATCCTTGCTAATTGCCCAAACCTCTCCAGACAGAGGCACTCCCGCGCTGGTCATAAATCATCCGTTTTGAGAGCCATTTTGACGAGGCGGTCGGCCCATTCCCCCTAATCGCGCGAGCCATGACCGGAGGGTGTCGCTGGGCGAACAGCCGATCATAACAGGGTCGAGAGAAAGGTTAGGTCGAGGGTCACGTGGTGAGGACGCTGTGCGAGCACGTCAAACAAAACGGTGGTCTGATGGCCAGCAATTCACACTCGAGCAGTGCACAATCCAAGAACAGCAGACGTGCTGCCATGAGCGACCCGAACTGTGTTCTGAAGAGCAGGCATAATCACTTTTTCGGAGCTGACTACGGGGAGCAGCGCTTATTATTGAAATCTGCGCTCCGGTGTCTACGACGATCGTAGTGGTGACGTTGTCTACTTGAATGTCCAGAAGGTTTGGGCGCGTAGGTAGAGTGAACACTGCATTTTTATACCAGGTCACTGATGCAGTGTCACTTCTTGGAGACGCACGGCATAGTTTTCCGGAGCGTAAGTGACAGGCCGCAGAGGGGACGAGGATCGGCACGGTCTTGGCAATAGAGATCGACGGCCCTGTGGAGACGCTAAGGGGCTAAACCTGGAGTGTGAAACGGCGGCATCAGAAGCATGTGCGCCAGATCGAGAGGAAAGACGTCGAATGTTGCCTTCAGGACGTCGTCAAGATCCAGTGGTTCAGTTTGAAGGCGATGACCAGCTACTGCGGCAGTGACGGGCAATGTGTCCAAGGTGTGACCAGATGAAACATATGGGTCGGTCGTCTGCTGTTCTCTAGTCAGCCGGGTTTCCGTAGCTCAAAGGGTAGACCTGATTCTGGGTGGCATTTGCAGGAGCACGTTCAAGTGAACGGATTGAACAGACGGCGGATGATCAACCCAGGTTTGCAAACTTCTAGCGGACAACTGCTGGTGTGAGCGACACGGTGGACAAGTTGGCTGACTGAACGTTTGGAGTGACAGCCGTAGGAGCTATTGCTTCGAGTTTGCGGCGGACAATGCGAGTTACATCTTCCGACGCTGTAGACTCCGCAGACATCGGTGGGTTCTCACATGATGATGTGGCAGGGCGTTATGGAGTCGAAAGAACTGGTGGGTGATGCGGCGGCTTTTCGCATGTTTAAGACGTTGACATTCCTTAACTATAGCGTCTACCGTCGCACAGTCCTTGAATACAAGTAGACTAAACGCGTGGTCGGCTATTCCCTACTATGAGTGCGAAATAGTGTCAGCTTGGGTCGTTTTTATGACAGCCTTTCGACAAAGGCCCAGCACGTTCTGTATGTACCAAGTGTACGATTCAGTGGTCATCTGGACGCAGGATCCCAGCTCCTTTTAGCGGCCTGCTAACGGCCAACTAATCTGACGAACAAACCACGCAGCTTCGCCTTGCGCGCGTCCCAACTTGTAACATCGTCATGCGTCTGGTACGACACGCGTGCTGTTTGTTTCAGGTAGAAAATCATGTTGGCTAACATCAGCCCGGGCTCCCACCTGTTGTGGTCGCTGACGCGCTCGCACATGTCGATGCCCCCTTCGACGTCCAAGCCATCCGTGCCAAAGAAGGTTCCCGGGTACCGTGGGCTTGACAGAATGAGTGGCTGCTGCGCTGTCGTCACGTCGGTGGTCATCATGGAGCAACCAAGACGGCGACCGCTTCGAAGTTCCATGCTTCGGTGACGGAGATGGCACACCGTCAGGTTTACCCGGCACCTCCACCGAAAAAGATGTTACGGGGATAACGTATATTTACAAATTATTACTATATACAAGGCTACAGCAGCCATAAGCAGCGGTGACTGATGCAAAGCTGCCGCGCGTGCCTCTGGCCACCTCGTCACCGTCGTCTACAAGCTAAATGTAGCACCAACGACCCAAATACAATGCGATGTTTATTTATGGATACGGCGATCTCGAAGAGATATGATAGCTGGTGTGATATATAAAAAGTGCTTACACAAAGATGCACAAATACGATAAAATAACAAGAGTACGTATATAATAGTGAATGAACACAATAATTTTTTGAATGTCTAAACCAGGAAATTGAATAACACAAAGGATTTTTAGACAAAACATCAAACCCTAAATGACACCAGAAAGGTAGAACAAGACAAGATGATACTGCACGCCTAACAAACCCAAAATAGCGCAAGAAAAAAAAGGCACACAAACATAAGTAACACTGCTCAAAGAACTATTGTAAATATTTCTCAAATGACAATGAATCCTCCGTTACAACACGGTCGGCAAGGCTATTCCATTCTACAATGGTTCCGGGAATAAAAGAGTACTTAAAGCAGTTATTACATGGAACTAAATATGTTATTGTAAAGAAATGTCGTTGTCTTGTAGCATAGCCTTCGGAGTAAGTGATAATATGGAATGTATCTATGTTATAACATCATTTTACTAGCTGGTAGAAGAACTTCAGTGGAAAAATAGAATTGCTGTTGATGTCTAAAGGTAATCGACTTCGCTTGATGAGTTCAGTAACTGACGTACACCCGTAAGAATTATAAGTATGTCGCAGTACCTTTCTTTTTCTTTCCAGTTTGAGGATGCTTGCCTTTGTGTACAGGTCCCAAATGGGTACTGCACATTCTAACATAGGACATATAATAGACTGATATGCAAGGAGACATACAGCAGGTGTGCATAACTTTAAAGAGCACCTCAGGAAAAACAATTTGTGTAGTGCTTTGCTTGTAACCACGTCGATGCGCTTTGTCCAAGATAGATTACTTGTGATCCATAAGCCTAGATATTTATATTCTGTTACTTCTGAGAGAGTAATGCCGTTTGCACCGTAATGAAAGAGGAGTGGATTTTCTTATGAGTTCTTTGCATAAAGACGGTTTTTTGAAAATTAATACTCATCTGCCCTTGTTCTCACACAATGATGTGATTTTTCGGAGGTACTCATTTAACCTGACTAGATCCTCAACTGAACTGTTTCATAAATCCCGCATTCGTCTCATATAGTTCATTATTACCATTAATGTTAGGAATGATCTCATTTATAAAGATCAGAAACAAAAGAGCCCTAAACGGACCTCTGGGGAACATCAGAATCAACGCCAACTCGATTTCAGGAAGAGCCGTTTAGGGAAACATACAAACAGCGGTTCGAAAGGTAAGCTCTAATCCATGCTAGCAGTTTGTAATTTGTTATTACAAAACCCAGTTTATGTAGTAGTTTATTGTGAGAGACTTTGTCAAATGCCTTACTAAATCCATATATATAATGTCCGTTTGTTTTCCTTTATTCATTGAGGCTGCGAAATCATGCGTAATTTCAATTAATTGTGTTCTAGTTGGGTAGCTTCGTTTAAAGCCACGTTGAGCGTTTGTTAGCACTTTGTGTTCAAGAAAATCAACTACATGTTAATAAATGATGCGGTCGAAAATTTTACAGGTAGATGTTAATTAAATGGGTCATCAATTTGCGATATTTCATTTCTAATCAGATTTGTGCAATGGCGCGATTCTAGCTGTCCTCCAGTCGTCAGCCAATAGACCATCTTTCAGAGACTTATTAAACAACACATAGAAGCCTTTGGTACACCATTCTGCATACCTTTTTAAAAGAAAGCGTTTGGGATATCATCAGGGCTGAACGATTTTTTAACATCTAGTTTTAACAAAAGGTTGAAAATGCCATGCTCAGAAATTTTCACCTATGGCATACACGGTAAGGACATATTGAACATTGGAAGATGAACATTGGAAGATAATTATTATCTGTTGTAAAAACAGATTTGAAGTGGCAATTGAAAGCTGTACAAACTGCAGAGTCATCACCAAGAAAGTGGTCGTTAAATGAAAACGAAGCATTAGGGCATGAACTCGGCTTAATGGACCTCCAGAATTTTTTGAGGGACATCTTAATGAAAGAAGGAAGTGATACACTGTAGCATTTTGCCTTATCATTCTCACTTTGTTGTTCCAACTGAGTTGCTATTTTATAAACGGCTTCTTAATTTTGTAGCAAAAGGCAACCCGCAAGTTTAAATTTTTTTCTTTTTCAGGATTCTAAATTTGCGTTGTAGCTGTAGTGTCGTCTGTCGAGTAATCCAAGCATTGGTACCTGTTTATATTTTAGTTATTATTGGCACAAAGCGTACTATACATTTATGAATCCTGTTTTGCATAGCTAGCCATAGATTACTTATACTACAAGTGCGTTCTATAAAATCATTATAATAATGTTTCAGCAAATCAATGATTCACCGTCGGCGCGATTATAGTTTGGGAACTGGCGATTTTTAATGCGCTGATCATAAGAATCATCCGTTAAGCTTAATACCACAGCTTACACCAGGTGTGACGCAACACAAGACTTGGTTTTTCACAGGACCACTCACGAGGAACAGACCTAAGATTGAAATGGCGTTCCGAATTCTGGTAGGTTCAGACAACTTGTAACAAAATGAAATTAAAAACAATGTCTACCATTTTAATGTCATTCATACTGAGGACTGCGCGGAGAAAGTGTTGCAATTTATACTCGGCAAATTAAAATCACCGGCTAATATTAATCTACCGTCTGGCTTTATATGAGATATTATCAAGATTTTCGAGGACCGATAAAGAAGAGGTTGAGGGCCTGTAAATGGCTCCGAGGATTTATCGCATTTTGTTAACGTATATAGTACAAAAGATGCTTTCAACATTTGAAGTGACAGGCATTCTGATGAGCTGTAAAGACGCCTTAAATAGGATAGCAACCCCACCGCCTCCTCTTTCTCGATCTTTAGGGAAGCACATGTATTTTTTCGGAACAAATTCGCTGTCTAATATGTCCTTGCGTAGCCAAGTCTCTGTGAGCACAGCAATTTATGGTCCATGAGTAAGTAGCAACGCTTCAAGCTGGACTGCTTTATTTACTACGCTACGGCAATTAATGTTTAAAATAGATAGTTTCTGGATATTTGTTTTTGTTTTGTGGAGGTTATTTGTTAGCTTTAAACATTCTACATTGCTTGCCCTTGGCCTCGTCACAAGCATAAAACGCCGTCCACACTGAGCTTATCAAATACAAGCTTGACTTTAGAAGCATTTGTTTTCTTTTGTTTTGCAGTTTTCCACAGTTCTTTTCTAGTTTCTCTAATACTGGAAGAAAACTCCTCTGAAACTGAAGCTGAAGACTACTTCAGCGTGAAACACGCCTTCAGTATAGAGCTTTTGTAACGAAAGTCTAAGAACGTTATTATCGCAGGACGATATTTAGTTGCTTGTTTACCTAGCCTATGTCATCGTTCTAGGCATTTAATAGTTACTCCAAGATTTTTTAGGCACAAGTCACCTCTGATGGCGCTGGTAAGGCTTTCAGTTGATGTAAATGCAGCACAATCACGCAAATGTAACATAAAAGGAGCAAATTATTTTGACGTCAACGTGATGGCCGTACAAAAGGACGCAGCGGTGCTGCTGCTGGTGATGAATATCTTAACGAGATAAGACAGCAGAGGCCGTTAACCTGTTATTCCTGAATGGCTAAATTTTAGCGCTGATTCTCGTTCAACAAAATTTATGACACGTTTTGGGATGGCATTTTGAACATCTATCTTAAGGGCAATTGAAACTGATATTGGACGGACATTTAAGGATGGCCTTTGTGCATGGGAACAAGTTTAGCAATATCTTAAGAGATCTAGGCATGTAGTGGTGCAAAACACGGTAGCAGATTGTGTCCCATTCGACACAAATTATTTCTAGCATTGCTTTAGCGCAATTGAGTAAAACATTTTAATTCCGCGATTTTACATGTTAAAACCATAATTATGAGGCACGCCGTAGTGGTCGACTCCAGATTGATTTTGACAACCTAGGGTTCTTTAACGTGCAACTAAATCTACGCGCATAATCGTTGAGCATTTGCTAGAAATCGAAATGGCGATCGCCACTATTCGAATTCACAACGTAACAGCGCAACGTCATGGCCGCTGCGGCAAATCGTAGAAATGAGGACAGTTAGTCACGTTTAAATACTGTGCTACCCAACGTGGCAATTTGATTTCCCGTGATTTCGACGTATCCAAAGTAATGATGACCCTAGTAGTATCAATCATAACGTTACGACTCATATTCATGGATTCCTTGTCGACCCTCTCAAAGTTCTAGCTGAAAGAAGCAACTATTAACACGGCTCATATTCCCACCAATCCAGCACAGGGATCCAAGAGGCAATGAAGCGAGGGAAAGGATACGGAAAAATATTTGTAGTTTTTGATTCAAGTGTAGTAACGAGAAACTAAACTGAAATGAAAATGCTCGAAAAACAACTTCCCGCCAGTGGGATCTGTACCCGTAACCTCATCCTGTTACGCGCGTGTTGCACTACCAATTGAGCAGCAGCCCCGTCCACAATCTAGGCTATTTATGTATACAAGATACGAACGTTATTAGCCAGCCCCACTGAAGGCCGTGGCGGTAAAAATGGAAACATTATTTGGCCGTTGGCGTCACGCAGCACGTACGCTTTCTTCAGGGAAGGCAGCTGACCAATGAACCCTCGTATACTAGCTGAAGGCATGCCGGAGTCATCCCTGGCTATGCAAAGGAGAAAAAAAAGGAGTCTGAAAGGCCTCATTCTCGTTATCCACAACCATATGAAGCCAAGCGCACAAAAATGCTTTGTAGTTATCAAGTCTAGCAATGAAAAGCTAAAGAGAAATGAAAGTTGCTGCCGGTGGGATCCGAACCCACAGGCTGCGCAATACGCGTGCGTTACCCTAACAATTGTACTACGGCGGCGGCTGTTCCAACATTCGAATTGTTTGATACTTATGTGTAGAATGTAGGCTGATGTAGTGGGCTCGAGTCTCATCCACGGCAAATTGCGCTTTCGCCCACATCCTGCCTGGCCTTTATCTGCCGCGACATGCTGTATCATTCAAACTTCGTCCCGCACTTCGTCACGGCGCGTTTCCCTCTGAGGTAGGAGTTAGACGCGTTCGGCTTTGGCATTACTTAAATTGAGCGTCGATATGTGGTGATGAATATCTCGAATTCGGTACAAATTTCAATGTTAAAAAAAAATAAGGAACTACAGCAGATTGCAACTGCCTCCAAGTTATATAGCCATATAGGCAATTGTCCTTGAAGTATTAATAGAAAGTTAATTAACGATTCTTTGCTAAATATTCTTGTAAACCTGACCTTATCAGCTGCAAATTATCTTCACCTCGCCTAGGAACCGCTCTGTAAGCGCCACCTTCGCTACACTCATAGCCTGTTTTTTTTTATTAATAGTGTGGTCTCAAAAAACGACAGGACGCAGGGGAATTAATTGCGCAGCAGGCTGAAATCTAAATACTGCTGAAGTGGACGTCTCCGAGAACAGCCTAGAATTTCCTCATAGGAAATGGAGGTGGAATCGAGTCTACCGGAGGCGATTTACCGAACAGAAACTTTCCTTGAGGAAACGGGGCTAAGGTGCTCGACGAAAAAGTCGGAGCTACTTCTCTACAGACCGGTCAGAAAAGGTCCCGAGACCCAGGGGGTGGCAGCCCCTGGACTAGGTTAACATCAAGCTTCCCACCAAGAGCGGTGCCAACATTTCTAGTGTAGACACTCTAAGGGTACTCGGAATGTTCATTGAGTCTAGCGGAGGCTACATTACCACGCTCAGGAAAATCACGACCAAGACGGAGTGCATGATCGACCTGATCAATGGAATCTCCAACAAGAGAGGAGGTCTCACGAAGGATAATCTTCTCAGGCCCTTCCACGCATTCCTCACGAGCCACATCGTCTACGTGGCTGCAATGCACAAGTGGTACGCATCCGAAACGAAGAAGTTGGATACGGTAATCCGCAACAACATCAAGAATGTGCTAGGAGTTCCGGTAAATGCCAGCACGGAACGCTTTCTCCAGCTCGGTGTACATAACACACTTGGCAAAATTCTCGAAGCTAAGAAAACGGCTCAAATATCCCGTCTCTCCAGCATTTCCGCGAGGAGGAAGTTTCTTCCGGTCTTGGAAGTCAGCCACACTGTAGTGGCGGAACGTAAAAGTGCAATGTGGGATCACATAAGGGAGTTCATCATGGTTGTTCCTTTTCCCAAAAAACGTACATCCGCATCGCGATGCGGGCAGACACAGGGCTCGGGCTGTACCACTGCTGCGGAAGATCAAGGAATCGCTTCACACGGTCAGCTTCGTTGACGCGGCTGAGTATATGAGCACATCGGGCTTCATCGCAACAGTAGTCAATCAGGAAGGACAGGTCACTTGCGCGGCCTCCATCAGAGGCTCCAATCTAGCCTGGGAAGAGCAGGTAGCGATCGCTTTGGCACTCCTAGACGAAGAGAGAACCCAAATCTTCACTGCCTCAGGGCGACGGTCAGGGCATATACCTCTGGCTCCATCGCCGAAGCACATAGAATCATCGCCGGTAGAGTAAAACGTGCACATACCATCACGTGGTTCCCGGCACATCTCTACTCCTAGCTGGATTCCCTCCCTAACTTCAACGACATCACACACGTCCAAGCGCGCGCACTAACCCACCGCGCGGACGCGAATACGAGTCGAGGTCTTCTCGAACCTAGGCTTGTCGAGTTCCGGGACATTCTTTACACCTTTAACGAGGTAACTAAGCACTACTACCAAGGCAGGGGAGCCGTGGTAGTAGTGCTTAGCTACCTCGTTACCCTCGCCCCCCCCCCCCGATGAACTAAACAGACCACAAGCTATCACACTGCGCATGCTTCAGACAAGATTGTATCCAAACTTTACAGGATCGTATCCAACGTCCAAACTAAATCCAGAGGCCTTTTGTCCGGACTGCCCGAGCTGTGGACATAGAATTAATTTAGAAAAACTCTCGTTACAGAGAGGCCATCTAGCTGTACCACAGAAGAGAGGAGTTCTGCACTGCGCAGCTCCGAGCTTTAGCGTCATGTATGGACTGTCCAGAGAGGCCACCATGCGGTGGTGAGGTTTGGCCTTCCCGTCTCAACGTGGGAGCGGCACGCGGCTTCATCACCTCCCTGAAAAGGGAGCATCGGAGCCTCTCAGGACCACCAATAAAGTTCTCTGTCTGTCTGTCTGTCTGTCTGCCAAGGTAAACATCGTAGAGTTGCAAAAGTATTTTATTTTTTTTTGCAATTAAATATAATGCATAAACTTTGTTAACTGCGCCAGAAAGTGGCAGACAACACGCTTTTCTCACGTCTTGCATCGTGCTTTAGGAGTGCACCCAAATGTACCTCACTTCAGGAAACAGCGCAAGAACGGGACAGAGAAAAGGAACACACGACGCAGAGCCTATATCGTGTGCTTTCTGTGTACCGTTATTGCGCCAGCGCCTGTGTCATGTGCTCTGTGTCCTGTTTTTTCCCTGTTTGCTAAAGTATATGTTCGCAACCAACACGCCCAGCCAACCGCCATATTCAGTATACATTGGCTAAAATTACGTTGCGCACCTTGCATAAGCTAATCCTACACAATTTTAGATGCAGTGACAAACGCGAACGTGAAGAAACACGAACGAACGTGAAGGTGAAACAATAATGTAACATAGGATACAGTGGAACAAAATCGCAATGGAAGAAGCATATCTTCTATTTGAAAAATTATTTCTATGCTTTTACGTGCCACCAAGATATGATGATGAGGCTCGCTGTAGTGTGGTGCTCCGGAATAACTCTTTCCCTCTTGGGTCCTTTATAATCAATAAAATGCGTCCACCACGGGTTAGAAATCAACACCAAGACATCGTGGAAAAAATTAGGTAGAATTATTACTAAACTTCAACAGTGTTCAAATCGCAATCAGGAAGGTTTGAGCTACAAACTCACGTCTTTTTTTTTTCTTGCCCAATTTTTTCATCTGTGACGAAAGTTTCAACCTGACAATATGAGGCGCACTACTGAGCTCGTCACAAACGAGTAATGGTTATCTATCGTTCGTGCCCGAATTATTGGGGTCATGAGAGAGGTAGCGGCCACATACTGCACCAGACAGACGAATTCCTGATTTGGTGAGGGAGTGTCTTTCTTGAAGCTTGGCGGGCCTTCCTAATTAGGTTGAACCTGGACTAGTATAGTCCCACAGGCTCTCAACATTTTTTGACGGTGTCAGGCGCCACTACCAGCCGGAAAACGTAGTGTACTGGAGGAGGATTCTAACTTACGACCTTCAGATTAAAAGCCCGATGTTTTACCTCGGGATAAAGATTAATATGCATAAAACAAAGATAATGTTCAATAGGCTGGCAAGGGAACAAGGGTTCAAGATCGCCAATGAGCCACTCGAGTTCGTACAGGAGTACCTTTACCTAGGTTAATTGCTCAAAGGGGACTCTGATCATGAGAAGAAAATTTACATAAGAATAAAAATGGGTTGGTGTGCATACGGTAGACATCCACAGACCCTGACTGGAAGCTTACCACTATCATTGAAAAGAAAAGTGTACAATAAATGCATTCTGCCGGTGCTGACATATGGGGCCGAGACTTGGAGACTGACAAAGAAGTTTGAGAAGAAGTTAAGGACCGCTCAAAGAGCGACGAACGAAGATTCCTAGGCATAATATTAAAAGACAGAAAGAGAGCGGTTTGGATCAGAGAGCCAACGGGTGTAAATAATATTCTCATTGACATCAAGAGAAAAAAAAAACTGAAGCTGGACAGGCTATGTAATGCGTAGGTTAGATAACCGGTAGACCATTAGGCTTACAGAATGGGTTCCAAGAGAAGGGAAGCTCAGTCGAGGACGGCAGAAGACTAGATGGGGCGATGAAATTAGGAAATTTCCAAGCGAAAGTTAGAATTGGTTGGCGCAGGACATGGTTAGTTGGAGATAGCCGGGAGAGGCCTTCCTCCTGCAGTGGACATAGATGGGCCGGTGATGATGATCATTCGTGCCTTTATAAGGGCCGCTCTAGGCTAATATTAATACAAGCTCAAGCTAGAAGTGCTCGCCAATATAATCGAGAACAAAACTTTAGTAAGCGAGCCATTAGGGTGAATGTACGACATGGTTTGAAACTACCGGGACAGGTGAGTTGAGTTGTTGTAGGCTACTGGTGGGATTAGCCTTGTAGTTGTTGCCGGCAATTGCTCCACCGTAGCGACACTTAAAATAAATAAATCACATAATCAGACACAGACCTCACAATTACGAATGGTCACTCCTCAGTTCACCATGTGGAGGCCAAATCCGTGTCCTGTAGGTAATTTAACAGAAGGCGAGAGACCTCCTTCCTACACAACCGGTTCCCGCGCGGGAAAACAATGTGCTGAAGAGAACTGTGAGGAACTCCTGCGTTCTTGAGGGACCCGAATAACACCCTCCTTTCCGCGTTATACACAGTAAAGTACATTAGGTAATGTTCTATGTCACCGCACACACCACATGTTGAACATAATGGTGATAACGCCAGGCCAGTCTTATACATCCACGCAGGGGTACGAGCAGAGCCCGTGCAAATGCGGAGCAATAAGGTGGCTTGGTTTCTTTTGAGACCCTTGATCCCACATGGCTTGTGAGGTCAGCGCCACAAAGAACTGAAGTGGCACAACACCGCTTCTCTGAAGAGTCTGTTGTCCTCTTGAGGCACTCTTCTCAATGGATTCCCAGACAGCGCTCCATGGGCGAGGCTATCCGCCATCTCGTTGCCTACGATACCTATGTGCGAGGGCGCCCATTGGAAACACATGGAGAAGCCTTTGATAAGGAGATTTTGCACCGAGCGTAGGGAGCTAAGACATAAGGAATCAGTAGGGAACCCGTGCTCTAACCATTGAAGGGCAGATTTTGAATCTGTGAGAATGACAACATGTTGAGGCGTACAAAACCGTAGTTTCTTTAGAGCTGCCTCAATTGCAACGCTTTCGGCCGTTGTGGAGGACACGACTGCAGTGAAGCGAACAGACCAATCATACTTCAAAGAGGGAATATGAAAAGCAGCTGCACTAGATCCTTTGACTTTGTCCACAGAGCCATCAGTAAAGATTTGAAGATGACGTGCATATTCAGTCTCAAGATGTTCCAGTACCAGCGAACGCGTTGCCGCCAGAGGAGAACTCCGCTTAGCGCGTACGTGAGGAATTGTCAACAAACATTTGAGGCTCGCGAATGACCAAGGTGGTTTCAACCTCTTAGTTCGACCTCTAGCGTCAAGACCCAGGTAACCAAGAGTATTTAGTGCCAAGTACGCTCGGGACTGAGATCTCTTTCGCAGGCGCTGTAGAAGGGCTGTGCCGGCTGCCGTCTGTTTGACGCGGCCAATTTGCATCAATAACCTTTGTGAAGCGACTAGGCTAAGAGGTCTCGATAGAGATTCATAAAGTACTGCATTGTTAGGAGCATACCGGGACATTCTAGTACTAGTCCGTTGACATCGTAAGGTGACCGTGGCAGAAGGTCGTCTACCAGCTTGGGCCACTAGGTATGTGCTCGTGATGCAATCGTTGTCGTTGCACCCTCGTCGTTCTAGCTTTGTGATCTGACTCATGCCGTTGTCGTCGCGCCTTCTTTGCCCACCCAATGGCCCAGGTTACCTATATCGTGGGACAATAGATATGTGCTCGCGGTCGTTATGCCGTCATGGCCGTTGCACTGTTGCCATTCCAGCTTCGTATTCCACCTTTCGTCATGCCATCGTCTTCACACCGCCGTCATCACACGATCGCCCTGATTCCATCGTCAGGCTTTCGTTGCGACAACGGCATCCCGTGCTGTCATGGTCGTTCCATCATAGTCACTCTTCGTCAACCGACTCTCGTCGTGCAGTCGTCGCCACGCCATCGTCGTCATACGAGGTTCATGATATAGTCATGATACAGTCTTACAATTCTCGTCACCGCATTGTACCGCTGTCATGCCAGTTTCGGCATTACGCCGTCGTCATAGAGTCGTCGACATAAATCCGTAGTCGTACCATCATCGTCATGTCGTCGCAGTCGTTATTATCGTGTCTATTATAAGTTCGACCTCGTAATCTCTTCATGCCGCTATTAAAAATTTTAATTTTGTTCTGAGGTTTTACTTCCAAGAACCACGATATCATTGTGAAGCACAGCGTAGTGGGGGACTCCCGATTAATTTCGACCGCCTAGGATTCTTACACATGCACCTAATGCAGGGTAGACGGGCGTTATGCCGCCGTTTTCACACAGTCCCTTACCATTGCTATGACTTCAGTAACTTCCCCCCATTGTCGTCATGCAATCGTCGTCATACTTCTTTAGTCGGTTCATTGACGTCATTCTGTCGCAACCATGCTGTCGTCACTCCATCGTGATTATGCTGCCTTTTTCATACCGTCGTCGTCATGCCGCAATGGTCGTGCCATCGTCTTCATTGCAGCTTCGTCATCGGTTAGTCGTCACGCCATAGTCTTCATACGGTACTCGTACTTCATCATTGTACTTCATAGTTGTACTATCGGCATCATTTAAGAATCGTCATCTTATTGTCGTCACGCTGTCGTCGTCAAACCACCGTTGTAGTTCAATCTATATCATTTCTTCGTAATTCCACTGCTGTCACTGCGTCGGCGTCATACAGTCGTCGTCATGCCGCCATGCTGGTGGGCGAGCTTAGGAAGCGGGTTCCTTCGCACAGTCGAACAACACCGGAATATGTACCATATAGGCTAAGCAAACAAAGTCTCAGATTTACAACTTCTTATGCTAAGCAAACGTGACTTCAGACAGAAAAACAAACGCTCGGACGAAGCTTCACCTTTTGGAGTGGAACGCGATAGCATTAAAGGGAAGCTGAAGAGTCTGTCGAATTCAATAAGACGCTCACATACGGGTGCGGGAACATTATAAACCATGAAGGTAAAATTTTTGGCGGGATTTACCACTTAGGAGCGACGCAATCGTCGGTTAAAATAGCGCTGTAGCTCGGCCCCCCGTCGAGCGCCGCGCGCTGCTGCTGACGCTGACGATGCGAGCGGAAACCGGAAACCGCTGGCTTAGTGACGTCAACACTGGTGTTCCGCTCCTTTGCAGTCTCCGCGACCGTGCCTGACCGGGCTTATTTCTGCGTGCGTGCCGTCCTAATCTGCTTCGCTCGACCCTACATTGAACTTGTAGGCCGATCATTCTGGCGTTCTGTGCAGTCTACGCTTGCACGAACACCAGCGGCCGCGACGATGTGCCTGCGTTCCATTAGTTCCTGCAAGACAAGAAGCTTTCAGCTAAGTGGGAGGCTGCTGTGAAGCGAAACAACTTCAAGCGCTCAAGAACAACAGTGTTGTGCTCTAACCACTTCCGTGACGATTACTACAGGAGTTTATCAATAATGCGTGCTTTGGGTTCTCCTAAAAAAAATAGTTAGCACGCTGAATGGAAGGTGCATGTTTATCGCACACCCTTGACGCAGGTTTCATCGCCAAGCGCCGCGAATTTTTAATTCGCACGTGTGTTGTGAAGCAGCCTGCATGCAGCTACCATAACGCAGTGCAAGCGTAAAGGTTGCATGTGTTGGACGCTGCGCTCCCCCTTCTCTCGCACACATAAGAAACCGACCATCTCACGTAGCCGACGGAATTCGCCGGTTACGAGTAGTGTGCGGATCGCGCGCTGATGAAGGTTCTATACTACACCTGCTACAACAGCCGGTAAACTTTTCCAGCGTTTAAACCGTCTGTGTAGTTTGCCGACTGCTTTGGGGCAGCGCCCAAAGGCTGCAGATCGCATCACCACTTACGTTTTACGAGGAGGCATGCAGGAACATAACATTACAGTTGTTTGCCCGGAAACGTACTCACTGGAACGCTGAATGCAGCTTAGCAAAAAACATACTTGCCAAAGAACATTTCCAACACAAGGAGATGCTAACACTTCGCCTTCGTTCGCGTGGAAAGCAATGCTTGCACCAGCATTTCTTGCTTCTAGGAGAGGCCGGCTCTTTGCAATCGGCTCGTACATGTAGTATGTACAAGTATAAACCCCTTACAAGTGATCTTAAACGCGACAGCGACAGCGCTACAAGCGAGGCGATGGCTGTCGCGTTCACTCGTCGTCTGCAAGCCGAACTCCACGCGAGCGACGGCTTTGAGCGACGGCTTCCCGGTATGAGGGCAGCAATATACGTGCCGAAACTAGCGTGACGCATGCTTTATCAATTTAAGTTGATGTATTTTACTGAAGAAGGAGCATAAAATATTTCTGAAGGCCTTGCACTAGGTTCTTATTCTTGCACGTGTAAAATTCAATAGTTTGCTCGTTGCGTGCGACAAACAGTAGTATTTGAGTTATGTACACCCAGTTTCGGCTTCGCACAATTGGCTAGTCGCTCATAGCCTTTCCGGGCGACGAGCGACGAGCGACGAGTTCCAGATTTCTAGAAACGAGCGATCCAGCGACAACACCGAGCAATTTGTTCAAGCGACGGCCCGTTGTGTCGCTCGAAGCCGTCGCCCGTCACCGTCGCGCGCAAAATCGCTCTCGTAGAGTTTGGACTTAACGCCGAATTCCTCAGAGAAACCCAAGCTCTCGAAAATTTCCATGACCGTCTCAGCAAAACACCACCAAAGTACTTTGCACCGTGCTTCATGTGTAGCGGCAGCAGTGGGTCCGGACGAACACCATTGCTGACGTCACGAGGCGCCCGACCAATCGCAGGCGGAAACGAGGCGCGCGAGCTGGGCGTGTCTGCTGCTGCACTTTTCGTCGAAATAAAATATGTTTGCGCTTTCTTTCGCTCAATTTGGATGCGATATTCGAATTCAGAGGGTTGAAAACCACGTCGTACTGCACGTCACTCATTTTTTCTGAAAAGCTTTCAGCTTCCCTTTAAAATATCCCTGACTGCTTCTCAAGCTTCGCAGCAACTGCAGCTTATCTAACAGTAATATTTACCGGGAAAAACTGGCGATGAACGCTGTTCAGGAAAGTGATCTTTGTGGCAGAAACGTGGTGTCTTGCGTGGGTCCATTCCGGAGGTAGTGCACAGCCTCACCAGGAAAAATTACACCATTTTCAGGTTTCTGTGATTGTTTCCAACGTTTAATATGATTTGTGGCAGAAACGTGGTGTCTTGCGTGGGTCCATTCCGGAGGTAGTGCACAGCCTCACCAGGAAAAATTACACCATTTTCAGGTTTCTGTGATTGTTTCCAACGTTTAATATTGATGTCTCAGAAGAATTAACATAAAAGAAGACATGCGCTGTCGGTGCTTTGTTTCATGGCGTTTCTTTGTGGGCTGTCATTTTCAAAAGTCCGAAGAATAACTCTGTCAAGAATGTAAGACAAGGTATGAGGAGATGTAGTGGTATAATGGTGTGACAGTGTAACCCGCATATACCGCATGTCATATAGCAAGGCGATGTACATACATATACCCAAATACATACGGCAACATTCGCTCACGGACAGCTGCGCCGACGCCGCATTTTCAACGACTCAGGGCCCTTAACTCTATCGCGATAATGTGGTGTGTCGCTACATAGGTTAAGTGATATTTTGAGGCAAACGAAAGGCAAAGGGCATTAGGGCACTCCAACCCACAACCTTTGGCCTGCGCGCTTTGGTGTGCTAAATAACAAAACCAACATTCAATGCCACCAAAATTGATGGTTGAACCCACGACCATTGGTGAGAGTCGAACCAACGACTATTGGTGTTAATAAAGAGGAACTTATTTAAATCACATTTAATTAAGGCACTCAAATTCACGATCTTTGGTGGGAGAAAGCAAGCAATAGGAAGTAACAAAGGAATCGAGTAAGAATGTCAAGCAATTTAATGAATGTCTTGTGAGCGCGTAGGCTTTCGCCTTCATCTTCCTCAGCGTATGGTAATGTGACTGTCAACTTTCCTTTCTTTCTCCAAGCTCTGTGCCGCATAATGTTCCAAATAAGGTCTCATTCTATTGTCTTCAAAACTTAAATGCAGTTGTTCTTAACTTTTGCGTACGCCATCGTCGCCTTGCCAAAAACAGATTCTCGGAAACATTGTTATATTAAATGTAACTGCAGTGCTCAAGTGCAGGAACAGCACTTTTCAAAGTGAATAAAACTTTTGAACCAGTTATTCAGTGGCAACGAAACCGGGTAAGCTAAAGCAAAGAATACGTATCACCAAAAAGTACTTATTAACCGAAGAAAGACTTCTGACAGCTCCTTCGGAGCTGTCAGAAGTCTTTCAGTCTATCATATTAGCTACAACCACTGAATGATGCCAACTTGCGTTCACACACTACATTTCCCAACGATTTATGCAAGGTCGCTGCTCAAACAGCTGACATGCTAATGTGTCAGCTTTGCATTGCTGCAGTGATCGACCGAGTGCTTTCGCTGCTCGAAAAATAAAATTCGACAAGTTGGGCCTGCAAGGATTCGACTGCGTTCCTTGCCGGTTTTCAAAAAATTAAGCACCAACAGAGACAGCACATCAAAGAAGCAACAACGACAGGACAAGGGACTTGTCATTGTTGTTTCTAGCTAGCCAACTAGCCCGACAACGTGTTCTACTGCAATTCCTTGCCGGAAATGCCATCTCGCAGAGCTGTGCGCAGCGAGTGAATACGTTGCAAGCCTCGAGAGAAAGACATGCGTGCGCAGGTTTTACTACGTGTCGAGTCTCATCTTGAGAAGCTTATCGTCGCGGAAAAGGCTGGCGCTGTGGACAAAGCGCGATATGGCCACTTTACACCAGCTGATAAACGGTAGACTAGGAACATGAGGGGTAGACCAATCACTCGTAAGAAGGCAACCTAAAAAAAATAAAATTATGGGCTTTTACGTGCCAAAAACACTTTCTGATTATGAGGCACGCCGTATATGGTAGAGGACTCCGGAAATTTCGACCACCTGGGGTTCCTTAACGTGCACCTCAATCTAAATACACGGGTGCTTTCGCATTTCGCCCCCATCGAAGTGCGGCCGCAACAGAAAAACAATTGCCCCGAAAAGTGTACAAGCCTGTACTGAGGCAATCAGTACCATTGTTCGCTCAGTGCTACAACCAGGCATACTCTGTTTGGCTCCGATTCACTGTCTCGAACCCGCCGTGCTTGCCTTGTGGCTAAGGTGGGGGGCTGCTAAACGCAAGGTCGCGGGATCGAATCCCGGGCATAGCGGCCATATTTAGATGGGGCGAAAACACCCGTGTACTTAGATATAAGTGCACGTTAAAGAACCCAATGTGTTCCAAATTTCCTCACTACGACGTGCCTCGTAATGAGATGGTGGTTTTGGCACGTAAAATCCCACAAATAAATTTTCTTCCTTGCCTTACCATGAACCAGTGAAACTAGGTCGAGCTCACCAATCGGGAAGCGATAAGGACAATCACCGCTCGCCGCGCCATTACCCCTCTGTTCGCTCTTAAAGAACGTACCTAGCTGAACAGTGAAATTAGTGGAATCAGCCCGCCAGTGTGAATGAGATGGGCTAAGTGTTTCACTTTCTGCTGCACTATACGACTAGTAGTCCGATAAGCATATTTTGCTACTTAGGTATTTTTGAGTCGCCTTTGACGAAGATAGGTCTTCCTGTCGAAACGTTGGCCAGCATTTCTGAGGCACCTTATCCCAGTTTTCAAACTTTATACCACAGTGTGCTATTCCATCTGTCAGCCCTTTTCTTGTTTTTGAGTCCATCTAGCCTCTTATGCGAACTGACTCGACTAAAATTATCGGCCAGATGGGCCACAAGGTAGTAGTCGTGATGCCATTGCGGTAGTTCCATCATCCTCATTCCAGCTTCGTTATCCGAACCTCGTTACGCCGTCGCCTTCACGTCACTGTTGTGTTACAGTCATCAAATTGCCGCCATGACGTCGTCTTCAGGCAGTCGCTGTAGCGTATTCGTTGATGATGAGCGAGTTGATGATATATGAGGAAGCTAATTATTGTGTAGTAAAGAAATAGGAAGCTTTCTATTGACATTTTTATATTTGCACGTGCACTTATCTTCATCGGGCGACCACGTTTCGCCGCCTAACAAATGTTATCGCACAGCGCGGGACGCCCCTGCATGTATCTGAAGTTTCTGGAAAGTTATCGATGCTTCTATCCGCTGTCGCCGAACCTTATGTTATCTGATTTCATCACCTGACGCCAATGGTGTAGAACTTTGTGGAAGGCACGCGGGTCCCGACGATTAGTCTGGAACATTCGACGATGGATGTATAAAAGCCGACGCGCTTGACCCGTTGATCAGATTTTCGACTATCGCTGACCGTGTTCACCGCTATCCTTGTGCTATAAGTGTAGCCTGTCTTGTGGGCACAGGTTCGGCCAATAAATGTTAGTTTTGTCGTTCACAGTATTCCTACTGTGCTCTTTAACGTCACCACCACGTGACATCTGGTGGAGGTGCTTGTGCGTCCCCGCCCCCGCAAAGCCGCGATCCAAGCCCGAAGCCCGAGGACAAAACCAACATTGCCCAAGACCAGTGGGCTAGCCGCCGACTGCAAGGACTGCCCCCAGAGCACGGACTTCTACCTGAGACGACAAAGAAGATCGTGGCCAAGACAACCCCAATGGCTGTCTCAGCGTCCCCTGTTATTTTGCAGCAACCTCGGGACCCACCGACCTATCATGGAGCAGCCAGTGAAGACCCGGGATCCGGGCTTGAGACCTACGAACGAATCGCGACTTTCAACAACTGGGGCTCCGACGACAAGCTGCGGCATGTATACTTCGCATTAGAAGGCGCCGCCAGAACGTGGTTTGAGAATCGGGAGTCGACCATGACACCATGGAACCAGTTCCGTAGCGGCTTCCTGCGCACATTTACGAGCATCGTGCACAAGGAAAGGGCCGAAGCTATGCTGGACGCCCGAGTGCAGCTACCTAACGAGAACGTTGCCATCTTCACGGCAGAAATGAGCCGTCTGTTCCGCCACGCCAAACCTGAAATGCCCGAGGAGAAGAAAGTCCGCCCACTCATGCGTGGTGTGAAGGAGGAACTTTTTGGCGGAATAGTACGAAGCCCACCGAAGACTGTCGACGAGTTTCTTCGCGAGGCCACCAGCATCGAGAAGACATTCGATATGCGAAACCGGGAACTCGACCGCCGCACGAACTCGACAAATTACGCTGGAGTTCAATCACTGGCCACCGACGCCCTGCGCGAGACTATCCGAGCGGTCGTGCAGGAGGAGCTACAGAAACTGTTCCCATCATCACAGCCTTAAGTGGCTTCGATTGCCGACGCCGTACGTGAGCAGCTCCAACAACAGCTCGGAGTAGCCCCTGAATCGCTTCACCGCAAGCGATGACATACGCCGCTGCAGCCCACCGTCACGTTCCCCCTCCGCGCCCACGGCAGGACCCCGTGACGACACAGTTCCGTCGTCCACCACCACCACCACCGCCGCCAGCACCCCAACCCGTCACCTCACGCGGGTTTCCAAGGAAGACTGATGTTTGGCGCGCCCCCGACCGCCGTCCGCTTTGCTATCACTGCGGAGAAGCCGGGCACATCTACCGCCGATGCCCATACCGGGAGATGGGACTCCAAGGGTTCGCCGTTAACGCGCCGCGACCACAGATTGGCGAACGACCTCGCCATTTCGCCGACTACGTCGCCGCCACTCAGTGGAGCCCTCGACGACTGTCCCGTTCGCCGTCACCAGGTCGCTACCTGTCGCCTCAGCGCCGACCATACACTGGCCCAGCCCGGGGCCGGTCAGCGAGCCCATATCCGGAAAACTAAAAGCAGCAATCGATGGAGGTGCGGTTGCTGTTCGTTGAAGTGACGAAGATCCTCCGTCGCCGACGAAGACGACGAAGAGACCATCTCGACGGCATAATAACGACACGCCGCCGTCCCGACGAAGTCAGGCAGCCAAGACTACACCGACGAAAGACGACTTGATGACGCGACGTTCCAGCCTCAGTTCAAGACGACGCAGCCGTGATCCGACGCCAAGACCTAACTGCAACGCCCGACAAAGAACCACCGACCTCGACGTGCTTCTCGACGGCCGCAATGTTACCGCCTTAGTGGACACAGGGGCCGATTACTCCGTAATGAGTGGACACATCGCCGCCCAGTTGGAGAAAGTTAAGACCGCATGGGAAGGCTTTCAAATTCGGACCGCTGGAGGACACCTCATCACGCCGACTGGAATCCACAAAGCAAGAATAACCATTCATGACCGGACTTACCCAGCACCTCCACCAGATGTCACGTGGCGGTGACGCTGAAGAACACAGTAGCAATACTGTGAACGACAAAACTAACTTTTATTGGGCGAACCTGTGCCCACAAGACAGTTATCACCAACATGGTGCTCCAGAAGTCCTCATCACCGACAGAGCAACGGCTTTTACAGCAGAGCTCACGCAAGCCATTCTGCAATACAGCCAGACAAGTCACAGGAGGACAACTGCCTACCATCTGCTGACGAATGGTCTCACGGAGCGCCTGAACAAGACCCTCGCCGACATACTAGCAATGTACGTCGACGTCGAGCACAAGACTTGGGATGCGGTCCTGACGTGCGTTACATTCGCTTACAACACGGCGGTGCAAAAAAACAACAACAAATCTCTCCATTTAAGCTGGTTTACGGCAGGAATCCGACGACGACGCTCGACGCCATGCTGCCGCACGTCACTGACAAGAAAAATCTTGACGTCGCTACCTATCTCCAGCGCGGCGAAGAAGCGCGACAGCTCGCCCGCCTGCAGATGAAGAACCAGCAGAGGACCGACAGCCGACACTACAACCTCCGACGACGCTTCGTCGAGTACTAGCCCGGCGACCGTGTTTGGGTTTGGACCCCTATACGCTGACGAGGACTCAGTGAGAAACTACTGCGACGCTATTTCGGACCCTACAAGATCATCCGACGTATTGGTGCACTGGACTATGAGGTCGCGCCAGACGGCATTTCGCATTCACAGCGGCGCCGCGCACGATCTGAAGTGGCCCACGTGGTGCGCCTTAAACTCTTTTACGGACGCTGACGAACTTCCTTATTTTGTTGTTTTCTTTGCTACGAGTGCTTTTCTTTATTACTTTCGTCTCTTTGCAGCATCGGGTCGATGCTATTTAAGAGGGGAGTAATGACACGTGTACTTATTTTTATCGGGCGATTACGTTTCGCCGCCTAACAAATGTTATCGCACAGCGCGGGACGCGCCTGCATGTATCCGAAGTTTCTGGACAGTTATCGATCATTCTATCCGCTGTCTGTTGTCGCCGAACCTTACGTTATCAGATTTCATCACCTGACGCGAATGGTGTAGAACTTTGTGGAAGGCACGCGGGTCCCCACGATTAGTCTGGAACATTCGACGATGGATGCATAAAAGCCGACGCGCTTGACCCGTTGATCAGATTTTCGATGATCGCTGACTGTGTTCGCCGCTATCGTTGTGCTATAAGTGTAGCCTGTCTTGTGGGCACAGGTTCGCCCAATAAAAGTTACTTTTGTCGTTCACAGTATTGCTACTGTGTCCTTCAACGTCCCCACCACGTGACAATATATAAGAATGCAGAGAAAGTATCTGTTTAGCTTTTGAACCGATAAGGTTCCACTTGAGTAGAGCATGGAGGACGCATTATACATGAAGCTGCTGAAGGTTATTCTTTTTATTGCTCATTCCTGGCGAGGCTGAATAGTTGATAATTGAGTAACGTACTTGTTTACCCGCGATGAGATACAATAGACATTGTTGTTGTGAAAGTGTAATAAAACGACAACTATATTTCAAATCGAAAGAAAGGACCAACTTCTAGCAAAATTCGAATGGCATATGCTGCTTTTCGCATGAGCAGTGAGAAATGCAAGTTAAACTTTAAAATGTTCATCTAGTTTGATTCCCAGAAACATTGCGCTAGAGCTAGAATGAATTTTAGCATCTCCCAGATAGAGAATTTTTTGAACCATTGAACAACATTGATCAAACCTGTATTTTGTTTTAACAAGATGGAATCGATATCTTTGTCGGCGGTTATTACAGTTGTATCATCCGCTTAAAGTATACAGGAAGAATGTGCAAGACTTAGCGGAAGATCATTGATATAAATCCGAAATAAAAGCGGACCCAGGATTGACCCCTCCGAAACGCCTATGTTGATGGTTCGGGGATTTAAATATGTGCCAGACCCATGTACTTTTCGTTGAAGATCATGCAAATTACCACCAATTAGTTTAAATGGGGGCCCAGATACACCTATTGACTGCAGTTTCTGCAACAAAATGTTGGAAAGAATGGAAAGAATGCCAAACTTGTCTAGATAAGTTCTTAAGCGTCCTGCAGAAAGATTTTCTACGAATTTATTGAAAAAAAAAGAATTGCTATGGTGCTGCAATTAGAGCTTAATCGCTTGTATCCTTTCTTAAAGACGGGTATAATTTTTGCTTTTTTTTTCATGTCAATTGGGAAGAACCCAGTAAGATGTACAAGATTGACGAAGATACAGGAAACATAACACATTAAATGCGCTATCATTTTTATGTTGGCAGCGGAAAAATTATCAAGAACAGCGCCTGTATTCTTAATACTAATGATAGCGTTGTAAACTTCTTCAGGTGAAGCAGGATAAAGAAAAAAGAATGTGATAATTGCGAGCATGCGTGTTAGCGGGGTGCTGTCGATTGGGGTGGATTAATGACGAATAAATCACTGAGTCGTCGTACCGTCGTATCAAAATGGTTCCGCATCTTTTTAGCATCTTACCTCGACGTTTCCTATTTTGCTGCACCACACATCGGCGGTGCTCTATTGCATTGACACTGGTTGTGTCATGCCAGTCCAGTTTCTGCAACAAAATGTCGTGCATAACGAATCAAAAGCTTTTGAAAGTTCAATAAATACACCTGCAGCGACATTACCGGTGTCAGTGGCAGATTTCATTTTATCTGTAACCGATATTAGACCCAATTCATTATTGAGTGTATGGGAACGAACGCCGTGTGATCTACAGGCGTTGAAATAACGCCAGCCAAATACATCGTCGAACCGTGTGCGAGTCCTCGGATGCCCTGTGCGGTACCTCACTTCAGTTCCATTTACTACGTTAAGAACGCCTCTAGGGAGGTATTACAGAGGGACTGGACATACAGAAATGAGTTATGTTATTGACAGGTTAATGACACGACTGGAAATGTGTTACATTCGGTAAAAAGGTTGAGGGGCAGCTGATGGCGAATATACTGTGCCAAAGGTTGTTCCAAACTGAGCCTGCACGTGGAAAGAATGTGGTGGAGAATGTAGCAGTGCGGGTCCGTGGCCTGGTAACATGAAGGGCAGGCCGATGCGATGGGATATGCGCGCTGGCGGAGTGATAAAATTTGGAAGGTCACGGGTGTTGCAAAGAAAACTGATGGAACATCGCTAGAGTGGCAATTTGGTGACGATATGCAAAAGTGGACTGGGTTCATTCTGCTTATAAGAACCTGCTATAGTACGAATAAGACGAATGAATAATCCGGGCTGTACGGTTCTCTACTGCCTCGCGGGCCTTTATTATATACATTTGATGCGGGCTCCAGGTGACAGCGGCAAGTTTAAGCTTTCGTTTGATAATAGATCTTATGTCAGCAATTATGAGTGACCACGAGCATGACGTAAATAATTTTTTTTATAGAAAACCCAGTGCTTTGAATTCTGACGCTACTATGTTAATAACATGCGTGCGCCAGGTTAAATCATGGGACGAATTGACGCCTAAGTAATTAATGGCTGCGATACAGGGATAAATTAGCGTTTCTCGGCATAAAAACGAACTTATTTTATTTTCTTTATTTTGGATTCCTAGACGTAAAAAGAAGCTCACCAAGAAGTTTGGTTGCAATCTGCGCCGTAGAAGGGAAGGGAATGAATTCTGTTCTCGGTGACAGTAGCGCGCGCTCGCCGCCAACGATGTTGAAGACGCGCTGGCACGGAGACTTCGAATCTTGTCAAAATTGTAGAAAATGTAATTCATGTCCGGCTCAATGACTTCTAAGAGCATTCCCAGCTGGAGCCAAATAGGATTTAGGTCTCAGTGTTCCTTATGGTCAGCTCACGTTGATTTAAAGAGCCACATTCGACTCGCAGGACTATCAGGAGATATATAAGCATTGGTCACTTTAGATATTGCAAAACCATATGACAGTGTCGAAGATGGAATTTTAATTTCTAGATTAACAAGATGTGCTCTTCCACACCATTTAGTGGCCTGGATACAAGAGTTCCTTTCGGGTAGAAAATTATATTGTGTCAAGGATGGGGTGAGATCGGGTACCTATAAGCAGATGAGAGGCGTACCACAGGGATCAGTTCTTTTATCACTTTTATTTAATATATTGTTATCTTCTGTCCCAGTTTATCAGGGTGTGCAACTCTAGCTGATCACATTGCATTTTTCTCCTTGTTACGGGATATCCAACACGTTATACAAAACATTCCAATCATATTTTTCTGAACTAGAGTCATAGCTGGACGGACTGTCCTTTTCACTTAACGTTAAGAAATGCTCGTTACTTGCGTTTCCATTGTCAAATCCCGTTTTATTTGTCTTCATTACCGAAATGAACCGATACCGCAAGTTGCAGCCTGGAAGTACTTAGGGATAAGTTATGATGGTAAGCTAAACTGGCAGCAACAAATCGAATCAAAGGCTGGAAAAGGGGAACGTGTAACAGCACTGTTGCGCCGGTTCAGTAATAAAAGCACAGGGATGCGTAGAGCTACGGTGCTTATCATTTATAAACTTTACGTCCGCCCCATTCTCGAATTTGGCTGTGTTCTTTTTTCAGGATGTGTAGCACACAAACTACGATCTTTAATATTACTAGAAAGGCAAGCGCTACGCCTCTGCCTTGGGCTGCCAAGTTTCGTGGCTAACAGTGTACTTTATTTGGAGTCTGGAATTATTCTGCTTCAATTCAGATCTAAGCAACTAACTGTTTTGACCTTCCTGAAGCTTTACGATGCATCCCTCTTCTATTTGCAACCCGTTTTCATGAAATCTTCCGAATTATTTTTCATAACAGGCTGGCGGCATTATCAACAGCCACAAGTTGTTTTTGTTCCGGGGCTGTTATCGAAACTTCAAGTTCATCTGCCGAACCTGATCTCCCCAAAATCTAAATTGTTCAAAGTAAAACTGATCTTTGATGATTGTTTTCCATAACACAAAAAACTCCCTCCAGCGCGAATACTTGAAGGTCTACTTCCAGATAATATTAATCAATTTCCGTCTCACTAAATAATTACAAGGGATGCATCAGAAAATTTAGAGAAGGCCGATGTTGGCATCTTTTCAATTCAGCTGAACTGGTCTTTTGCTCTCCGTCTCGCCGATTACACTCCAATATTTCTTGATGAATTCCTGGTGATAATTCTGGCCATACGAAAATCGGGCCCACAGGTACCTGAGGTAACAGCGGTTACAGACGCGCTTTGGGTCTGTACACATTAAACTTCCACTAATCGGTCACACCTGCTGAGCGTATTTTCGACTCTTGTCCCAGACAATTTCTATGAAACACGCTTTGTCTGGGTCCCCGGACATAATGAAATCTTTTTAAATGAATCAGCTGATTAGCTCGCATCATTATCGCTAAATGGTCCGGTCTTAAATGTGCTTCCTGATTTCTTTTCTAACAGGAGCCAGATTCAAACGCCTTTTATTGTTGACTTGTAATGAATCATCCATACTTTCTGCACATGATTTTCGACATGTAAAATTTCAGTACAGCACGAGCAAATGCCTTTCACGCCAATGCGAGGTAACGTTAGCAAGTTTCCGCTGTCAAGTTGCCCGCCTAAATTTTTACCTTCATAGATCTGGTCTATTCATAACTAACCTCTGCTCTTTTTATAATGAACCAGAAACTATTGACCATTTCTTCCTTTCTTGCCACCGCTTCTCCTTATTCGCAAGATGTTTCTCATTCTCAAACTAGAAAATTTGGTTTAGCATATACAACATGAAACATTTTGTCTTTTCGTGCCTGTCAACTAGGCACAAGCTATGGTTCGATGAGTAGTGCTCTGTACATGTTCATGGATCGGATCGGATCGGAAAACATTTATTGGGCTCTAGAAAAGAGATTTTCGCGGCTTCAGACGGCCTCTTTCATCTTCTGATGGATTCTTCTGTCTGCAATCACAGGGTTGGTGCCCTAGTCCAAGGCTCCACTGAGTATGGCCAACCCGCGAGCTCGCTTTACTAGGCGCTTTTGGCCGTTCAAGCTTACGCTGGAAAGCATACTCTCCCACTGTTCCGTACTCGGGTTTTTAATTTTATAGATAGTTGGGGACTCAATATTTTGACAGGCCCATGATATGTGGTATAGATCTGGTTTCTCTCCGCACCATGGGCACTTAGCCTCATACTGTGTAGGGAAAATTTTATTGAGAAGGTTTAGATTCGGGAAAGTACCCGTCTGCAGTTGTCGCCATGCAACAGCATCCTCTCTGCTTAGATCCTTATCTGAGGGTGGGTACTTCAGTCTGACCCCTTTATAATAATTTAGGATATCTGAGTAGCCCATGGGTACTGACTCGGGTTCTTCAAGGCTGGATGTGTCGGACGCCCGGTTGGTATGCCCTCGAGCTATCCTATCCGCCTCTTGGTTCCCTGTTATGCCAGTGTGCCCTGGTACCCAGATTATGGTATGCTGAACTTTGTTTCCCGGGTCGCATGAGCAGAGTATGTGGCGTGCTCTGCGCCCAATTCTGCCGTTTGTATAATTACGGCATGCTGCTTGAGAGTCTGTTATTATTGTTAGGGACCTGCCAGATCGATAGCCCTCCAGTGCTGCCAGAGCCACAACTGCCTCTTCGGCCTCGACTACCGTGCAGTCCTGTAGTGATGCGCTGGTGATCTCCTTGAGGTCCGAATTAACCACCGTCGCGACTGCTCTGCTGTGTTGTCTTCCGTCTTTGACGAACGTTGCGCGTCCGTATACCTTGTGTTGTCCTTGTTCGCCAAGGTTCTCTGCACGTACTCCGCTCTTGCTTCTCCACGCGCCTTGTGCAGGTTCCTGTCCATATTCTTGGGTATCGGTGCGACTCGCAGTGTACTGCGATACTTGTCCGGAATGGCCTCGGTACGTTCGATCTCTTGGATCATGTTGCCGCCGCCGAAGCATCCGGAAGGTTACGCTGCTAGCTAGGGTACTGACCGTGGGACATTTCATTTTGTTGTTATTACTTTTCCTTAGCTTCTCAGTCTAATTTTTTTTTAATGTATAGGTGCTCACAAAATCAGTATTAGCAGATAATTGCCAAATGATTCGTTTTAAAAGTTCACCTTTAACCCTTTTGATATGTTGTTGAGAGTTGGTTTCATTCTATACAGTGTGGCCAATCTCCATTGTGGGTACAAGCCATGTTTTGAGCCAACAACAACAGCATCTAGGTGCCCTTCTAGGTGCTTGCGAGCGCAGACAAGGGCTGCTGTACAGAAGAAAAAAGCGAACAATAGGTACTGCAGCAGAGCAAGTTCTAATAGCGGGTCCAGCCTATGTAACGGGATACCTTGATAAATTATTTTTGGCCATAAAATAAAATACGTTCTTAAACATTTGAACTCACTTTATTAAGTGTGCACGCTTTGGCTAAAAAAGAAAACTTAAGGAAATCTATCATTCCCAAACTGCTTCGCCAAAACCTTTCTTGAAGATAATTTCTAGACTGAAATACTGTTACGAATAAGATAAGTGTAATAAGATGATTTATTACGAGGCACTAGGCACAGTCTAGTAGCACTGGCAGTAGATGAACGCTGATCATGCGCACAGCCGACACAAGAGCGCCTTCTTCGTCTTTCTCTTCACCACAATGGCCCCCGGGAGAGAAGAGGAGCCATCCTGGCGACTTACGGCGTAGGTAGGATGAGGGGGTCATAGTACGGCTTAAGTCGGTTGACATGAACCGTGTCACGCCCGCGATGCCTATGGTCGGGTGAAGGTGTCACAGGTTCTACAACATAGGTGACAGCGGAGGGACGGTCTATGACGCGGTAGGGGCCATCATAGCGTGCAAGGAGTTTGGTCGAAAGGCCAGGGCTGTGAGGCGGGACCCACAACCAAACAAGAGAACCAGTCGAGAAAACTGGTGTAAGCGCGTCACTGTCACGCCGCAGCTTTTGACGACCTTGAGCAGCGGTCGTAAGGGTTCGCGCGAGCTGCCTACAGTCCTCGGCGTATTTGGCGGCTTCAGACACAGGCGTGCATTCGGAAGCATCGGGTCGGTATGGGAGCATTGTGTCCAAAGTACACGAGGGCTCTCGTCCATACAGCAGAAAAAAAGGCGAAAGCCAGTGGTAGCTTGTGTGGCCGTATTATAGGCATACGTGACGAACGGCAAAACAGTGTCCCAGTTACTGTGATCCGAGGCGACGTACATAGTCAACATGTCACCGAGTGTGCGGTTGAACCTCTCTGTCAAGCCATTCGTTTGCGGGTGGTAGGCTGTAGACTTGCGGTGAACGACGCTGCATGCAGCGAGAAGGGCTTGGATGACTTCGGACAAGAAGACACGTCCCCTGTCGCTGAGCAGTTCGCGTGGTGCGCCAAGTCGAAGAACGAAGTTCCGCAAGATGAAGAACGCAACTTCGCGCGCAGAGGCTGCCGGGAGTGCGGCAGTCTCGGCGTAGCGCGTCAAGTGGTCGACACCTACAATTATCCATCGGTTACCCGCGGAACTGCAGGGAAGTGGCCCGTATAGGTCTATGCCGACGCGATCGAAGGGCCGAGCCGGGCAGGGTAGCGGCTGTAGCTCACCAGGAGGGCGAGGTGGAATTTTACGCCGTTGGCACGCCGTGCAAGCGCGTACGTACTGGCGCGCGAAGTGATACATGCCGTGCCAGTAGAAACGCTGCCTTAGCCGAGTATACGTTTTCAGAACACCGGCGTGACCATTATGAGGAGCAGCATGAAAATAAGCGCATATGTCAGAACGCATGTGTCGTGGTATCACCAGGAGCCATTTGCGACCATCAGGCAAATAATTTCTGCGGTAAAGAACGTTGTCGCGGACAGTAAAGTGAGCGGCTTGGCGACGAAGTGTTCGAGAAGAGGATGTGGCGGATGGGTCGTGGAGGAAATTCAGCATAGTTGAAAGCAGGGGATCCTTACGCTGCTCGTCCGGCATATCAGCGACGTTGAAGGCTGACATGGATGCGAAGAGCGGAGACACTGACGCCACATCACAAAGTAGCGGCGATCGGGAAAGCGCATCGGCGTCAGAGTGCTTTCTGCCCGATCGGTAGACAACGCGGATATCATATTCTTGTAAGCGGAGTGCCCATCGCCCTAGGCGACCTGACGGATCCTTCAACGAGGACAGCCAGCAAAGTGAATGGTGGTCGGTGACAATGTCAAAAGGGCGACCATATAGGTATGGACGAAATTTGACGAGCGCCCAAATAATGGCCAAGCACTCCTTTTCGGTTACTGAGTAGTTGGCTTCTGCCTTCTTTAAAGTTCGGCTCGCATACGCGACGACGTACTCGTCATAGCCGTCTTTCCGTTGTGCGAGGACTGCACCAAGTCCGATACCGCTGGCGTCCGTATGTACCTCTGTAGGCGCTGTGGGATCGTAGTGTCGAAGAATCGGTGGCGAAGTAAGTAGGCGACGTAGTTGCTGGAAGGCTTCGTCACAGGAAGTTGACCACGCGGAGATGCCGTTTGTAGCGGTAAGCAAATTGGTCAGTGGTGCGATGATAGTCGCGAAATTGCGCACAAAACGCCGAAAGTAAGAGCAGAGCCCTATAAAGCTGCGGAGCGCCTTAAGAGTAGTGGGCGTCGGAAACTCTGCGACCGCGCGAAGCTTGGCTGGGTCAGGAAGCACGCCGTCCTTCGATACAACGTGACCCAATATTGTTAACTTGCGAGCAGCAAAACGGCACTTTTTGATGTTAAGTTGGAGGCCAGCAGAGGTGAGGCAGGTCAGTATCTCACGCAAGCGAACGAGGTGCGTCGGGAAATCTGGCGAAAACACCACGATATCATCAAGGTAGCACAGACATGTTTTCCACTTGTAGTTGCGAAGGATGGTGTCCATCATACGCTCGAAAGTAGCGGGCGCGTTGCATAGCCCGAATGGCATTACGGTAAATTCGTACAAGCCATCGGGCGTGATGAAAGCTGTCTTCTCACAGTCATCATCTGCCATCGGCACTTGCCAATAGCCGGAGCGAAGATCCAAAGATGAGAAGTATTCTGCGCCTTGCAAGGAGTCGAGGGCGTCATCTATCCGAGGCAGCGGATAGACATCTTTACGAGTGATCTTATTGAGTCGACGGTAATCCACACAGAAGCGTATTGACCCGTCCTTCTTGCGTACTAATACTACAGGAGACGCCCAAGGACTGTGGGAAGGGCGAATGACGCCACGGTGCAGCATGTCGTCGACCTGCTCGTTAATGATCTTCCGCTCGGCTGCCGACACGCGGTATGGTCGCTGGCATAACGGAGGATGGGAACCAGTGTGTACGCTGTGAGTGACGGTTGCCGTACGCCCCAGAGATGGTTGGTCACAGTCAAACGACGAGCGAAAATTCTGAAGAAGCGCGAAGACTTGCTGGCGATATGGAGGCGGCAGATCGGCGTCTACGACAGATTCAAGAACGTTTGACGACGACGACGACAATGATGATGATGATGTGCACGGCACAGGAGAAGTGAGGGCGTCGAGTTCATAACAGGCAGTGTCGTCGGAAACATCGAGAATGTGAAGCGGGTCAAGGGGCTGAACACGACCGAGTGATTCGCCGCTCAGTAACGACACATGGTAGTGAGACGGGTTACACACAAGCATTGAGGATAATCCAGACACAGTGGTGAGGACGGCAAATGGGAGAGGTAGGGCCTTGCGACGTAGAAAAATTGGCGACGGTGTAAAAAGTACTGTAGCGTCTGGCGCGGTAGAGCAAGAGACGGGCACAAGCACACACATGTCGGGTGGTATGTCCGTATCGGACACAATAGTGAGCTTGGAGGCTTTTTGTTCAGAAGGGTCAGGCAGCGGGGCATCGGCAAGCGGGAAGAGCGCTACTTCGGCCCGGGCGCAGTCGATGATGGCACGATGGTGAGACAAGAAGTCCCAGCCGAGTATAATGTCATGTGAACATGATGACAACACGAGAAATTCAACAACGTAGACAATGCCTTCGATGACCACCCTTGCAGTACATTGAGCGACCGGGGCTATATGCTGCGCAGTCGCGGTGCGTAGAAGCATACCAGACAACGGCGTTGTGACCTTATGGAGGCTGCGACAAAGCTTTTCGTCGATAACAGAAACTGCAGCCCCAGTATCAATAAGCGCAATTGCGGCGGTTCCTTCGACCAAAACGTCCAATAAATTGCGTGGCGACTGTGCAGGCCTTGTAGAAGTCGCGAAGCTTGCAGTTCGTGCCTGCGGAACTGCAGCAACTAGTTTCCCTCGCTAGGTGACTGGCGGCGACGTAAGGGGGAAAGTGAGCGACGACGTGGCGATGGAGAACGATGGGTGCCGACAGGGCGTCGAGGAGGCGGCGAAAACTCGTGGTCGGGAAGCATCGCATGCCCGGCGGTATCGTGGGAATAGGCATATCCAGGTGGCGCGACAGGAGCGTTAGCAGCTGGCATACGACGATGGCAGAAGCGCGCAACGTGGCCGGCGACACCGCAAGCGAAGCATATGGGTCGGTTGTCGCGTGTGCGCCAAGAGGTCTGAACTGGGCGTCGAGATGGAACGGGAGGCGACGCGGGAGGAGGTGCAGCAGGAAGTCGCATTGGCGCCGGAAACGAGAACGTCGGCGGCGCAGGTCGCGCGGCGACTTCGGCATAAGTCAGAGGTGCAGCCACGGGAGGGCAGGGTTGGGCGCAAGACCCAGCAAGTTCCTCGCGAATGGCCCGCCTAATGGGAGCAGCCAGAGATGTGTCAGGCAGGGGAGGTCCATCGTTGAGAGGCAGCATAGACAATTGGCGCGCCACCTCCTCACGAATGAAATCCTTAATCTCAACAGAGAGCGATGCTGCTGGCGTGGTGTTTCAGCGAAGCGTGAGGCCCGCGAGAGAGTCGCCAGGAGCGAGAGCGCTGCGCGCAAGGACCCTTTGTCGACGCAGCTCATCGAAGCTCTGGCAAAGAGTGACGACAGCTGCGACAGAAGTAGGGTTCCGCGCCAGGAGCATTTGAAATGCGTCGCCCTCGATGCCCTTGAGGATGTGCTTCACCTTGTCTTCTTCAGTCATGGTGGAATCGACGCGGGCGCAAATATCAACGACATCCTCTATGTAACTAGTATAAGTCTCGCCGGGCTGTTGAGCGCGCTGGCGGAGGCGTTGTTCAGCACGGAGTTTTCGCAAGGCTGGGCGACCGAAGACTTCCGCGAATGCAGTTTTGAAAGCGGACCAGGTTTGCAGCTCCCGTTCGTGATTGTGGAACCAGAGGTTCGCAACGTCAGCAAGATAGAAGATGACGCTACGGAGCTTCGTCGGGTCATCCCACTTGTTGTGTTCACTGACGCGCTCGTAGGTCGAGAGCCAATCTTCTACGTCAGTCTCACCTGAGCCGCTAAAAACAGGAGGGTCTCGCTGCCGTTGCACGGCGCCGCACATGACAGGAGCGGCAGATGCGCCAAGCGGATTGTTGGGAGCGGCGTTCATAGTAGCGGCTGGAGCAGATGTTAAAGTGCGGCTGCGAAGTTCCAGGGTGAGGTCGGGGAGTGCAGCACCTCCACCAAATGTAATAAGATGATTTATTACGAGGCACTAGGCACAGTCTAGTAGCACTGGCAGTAGATGAACGCTGATCATGCGCACAGCCGACACAAGAGCGCCTTCTTCGTCTTTCTCTTCACCACATAAGGAACATTATAAGTTTTGAAAATGTTTATTAGCTCAAGTGTATTACAAATCTGACATATAATGACAATGAAAGAACAGAGCTTAGCCTCAAAGTGATGACACGGCAAGAATCCGACGACGACTCTCGACGCTATTCTGCCGCACGTCACCGACGAACAGAATCTCAACGTCGTCGCCCAGCGCGCCGAAGAAGCCTGACAGCTTGCCCACCCGCCGATCAAGAACCAGCCGAGGACCGAGAGCCGACACTACAGTCTTCGAGGACGCTACGTCGAGTACCAGCACAGCGACCGTGTTTGGGTTTGGACCCTAATACGCCGACGAGGAATCAGCGGCAATCTTTGCGAAGCTATCTCGGACCAGACACGACCATCCGACGTATTGGCGCATTGGGGTATGAGATCGTGCCAGACGGCATTTCGCAGTCACAGCGGCGCGGCTCACGACCTTAAGTATTCCTTACCCCCACATGCCAACCCGAAGTAACTCTGGGACGTTGTTCCTTTGTGTGTGTTATATATATCTGCAGTGCAGGTGCTTTAGGTTCTTGCGAATGTGTTTGTATCGTGAGGATTATGCTTTGTAAAAGGGGGGCATTGACACGTGTACTTCATTATCCTTCCGTCTGGGCCTGTATATCACCCACTAAAAACACAAAGTTGTCGCTTAGCGCAAGACGCTCCAGCAGAATGGAACTTAGTGGAATGTTAACGATGAGTCTATGCGTTGTCTATTGTCATTGAAGCTTCTGTAATCTGATTGTATGCGTGACGTGAATTCTGTAGTACTTTATACGTTCTACGTTCTTTCTACGTTCACACCACAACGACTGGTTGTGGTGTGAACCTCTCCTCTTGTCCTTTGTGTTTGTGACTGGTTTTTCTCTTCAACAGATCACACAAGATAGCACGGTCCGCATGCTCCATTGCGGGTCCTACCCTTCTTTCCACCCCCTCTTTCTGAGCGGCTTTCTGAACATGCTCCACCCCGACACTGATCCACTCTGCCCATATTGTGGCACTGAATCTTGCTCATTAAATCACATGCTCTGGCATGTGTTACAGGATTTTAACCAAGAAGAAGACTGCACAAAGGCCCTCACAGACCCCAGTCACGACGTCCAGTCCTGGCTGTTCAGAGGGCCCGTGAACGAGTGGAGCGGCACGGCCTCTCTGTTTCAACATGGGACTAGCCAACAGCTGGGTAGAGACCTACTTAACAGGCCCCCTGCCTAGCTGCTCACGAGCTCGATAAAGTTTACTGCTACTACCACTTTGATGGCTCATGTATAAAAGCCGTTGCGCTTGACCGGCAGGCCCGAGTTTCGACAATCGGCCACAGTATTCGCCGCTATCGTTGTGCTTTGGGTGTATGTAGCCTGTTATTCTGGGCACAGGTTCACCAATAAAGAGTTTGTTTCGCCATTTACAGTTGTGCTACTGTGTTGTTCAGCGTCGCTACCACGTGTCAATATTCTCTTTTATGAACCTTTCTCCACCTTACAGGGTTCTGGAAAACCTATTGGCCAGTTTCACTTCTGTTTATTAGCGAAACTGTCGCCACATAACGTAGATTATCTTGCGGAATCTTGTGTAGCGAAAATTCTGTCCTTGCGTTCTTTGCTATCTTATTGCACGTGGTGTTTCATGAGGCAATGTAATTTTGGCTCATTGCTAATCCTCATCTCTATGAATGACTTTCCATCCGATATGAATGATTCATTGCTTTATTTGTTTTGTCAGAGGAGGCGTAGTGAAAGCCTTTCAAATGACGGCTTGAGGAATCCTTCGCCCCCTTTTTCAACAATGACAGGAGCTCCAAGACAACACGATATCACAGCACTGTTTCTTCTTTTTTTTTTTTTTGCAGCGGACCTGATAGCCTCTAGTTGGTCGGGCTTTTTCGTGGCGCGCTCACCCAAGAAACGGGGCAGCTGGAAAAGGAAAAAAACACGATACAGAATTTAAATTTTTTCTGAAACTCGAATAAGAATCTGTTGCTATCATGTCTGTAGGTTGTGTGTAAGTCGTAAGTCCTACTTCAGAAATGTTCTAACATATTTTACTTTGAGAAATTCTATTAGTTCAATAACGCAGTTGCGCCAGACAGAGGGCCCAAAATCAAACGGCAGCTGGAAGGCTTTCTGTTGCAGTTTCCTCGTAATAAAGTGTGTGTAACAGAATTACGTTTTCTTGTATAATAGAACCACCATCCGATGCCATGATCTCTGCAGATTGTGTGTAATTTGTACTTCACGAATTTTCTGACAGACCTTACTTTGAGAAATTCAATTACTTCAATTACACATTTGCGCTAGGCGCACGGCCTACAATAATGAGGATGTATCATCATCATCATCATCATCATCAACAACAACAACAACAACAGCCTGGTTAAGCCAACTGCAGGGAAAAGGTCTCTCCCATACTTCTCCAACTACTCCGGTCATGTACTAATTGTGGCCATGTCGTCCCTTCAAACTTCTTAATCTCATCCACCCATCTAACTTTCTGCCGCCCCCTGCTACGCTTCCCTTCCCTTGGAATCCAGTCAGTAATTCTTAATGACCATCGGTTATCTTCCCTCCTCATTACATGTCCTGCCCATGCCCCCATTTCTTTTTCTTGACTTCAACTAAGATGTCATTGACTCGCGTTTGTTCCCTCACCCAATCTGCTCTTTTCTTATCCCTTAACGTTACACCCATCATTCTTCTTTCCACAGCTCGCTGCGTCGGCCTCAATTCAAGTCGAACCCTTTTCGTATGCCTCCAGGTTTCTGCCCCGTACGTGAGTACTGGTAAGACACAGCGGTTATACACTTTTCTCTTGAGGGATAATGACAACCTGTTGTTCATGATCTGAGAATGCCTGCCAGACGCTGCCCAGCCCATTCTTATTCTTCTGATTATTTCAGTCTCATGATCCGGATCCGTGGTCACTACCTGGCGGAAGTAGATGTATTCCCTTACCACTTCCAGTGCAATGAAGATGTATATGCTTTGCTATGGTACCGCCACCTAGAGGCCGAAGCCACTCAGCCAGACCTCGAACAACAGCTGGAAAAGGGATTTGTCTGTCAGTTTCTGTGTATGACAGATTTGTCGTTTCACGTAAATTCGAATAACAATACGACTCTATCATGTCTGCATGTTGTGTGTAAGTCGTACTTCACGGGTTGAAGATGACGAAGTGTTTTTGATACAGCGCTGTTATTTCTAGGTTCGGTTTATTTCAGTGAAAGTTTAAGAGCATACGCTGGTGCTCGCTCCCTGCTCGGTATTGATGCAAGTGGGCCACTCTGCACGTCTGTTGGAAACGGCGGCGTCAATGGCGGCCGCCTCCAGGAGGCGGCTCGGTCAAGGGAGCGAGAGCGACAGGGAGGACACGCACGTTTACTTTGAGCAGTGTTGATCCTTCCGATGACGACTTCCAGGTTGCGCATAGCCGCAGTGCGAAAAGAAAGAACACCAGGACGTCTTCATCGTCAAGCACGCAAACAGTAAGACACACCCAGTGGCCGGTTGCCAATACCGTCATATTTGTCCCCACGCTTCCTATCGTTAGCATGAAAGTACTTAACAGGTAATGTGTGTCGATGTCACTGCAAGCCCTGCTGCCAAACTAGAGATCGGACATTCGAGTACACACTCGTGAAAAATCTACTGGCGGTGGATGTCCAGTTTGCAGGTACTGTGAGCACTCTGAGCGGCGCAACGGACTAAGATGGCATTCAGGTGCGCTCTTACATTCCTCTGGAATCTGATGTTGTCACTGGCGTTATCTACGATCTAGATGGCGACATCTATAATAACGACTTGCCGATTCTGATCAAGCCAACACATGCCCCCAGTTCCCCTGTCTGTCACGCGACGTCACGAATACCGCGATAGCTCCCAATCTGATATGACGGGTGCATATTGATCATGCATGATTTGACCGAACAAAAGAAAAACAGTTATTTCTGATTCGACGCATTTTCGCCATTAGCCCTCAGCTATTGTTCAAAAGCTTTCGGGCTGCACCCGCTTCACCTGGGCCGGTATTTTGTAGCGATGCCTTTTCCGATTCTATGCCTTTTCAGGCTTTTCGCGAGCTTGGCCAGTGGTCAGAGCGACGGTCTGCCCACATTATCAACGGGATCAGGCGGCCGTGTGTAGTGGATGATAAGAATAGCATAGAATAAGGCATAAGACATCGCTACAAAATAGCGGCCCTGGACCGGTATGTTGTAGCGATGCCTTTTCCGATTCTATGCCTTTTCAGGCTTTTCGCGCTCGGCCAGTGGTCAGAGCGACGGTCTGCCCACATTATCAACGGGATCAGGCGGCCGTGTGTGGCGGATGATAAGAATAGCATAGAATAAGGCATAAGGCATCGCTACAAAATAGCGGCCCTGCTTGTCACACGACGTCACAAAACCGCAAAAACTCACGCGTCAGGGTGACGTGTGCGCTTTAAAGATACAATAATATGCCGAACAAAACTGAATTTTCTTCGGAATAGCCACCGGCTGCCCCGTTACGGAATGAATAAAAGATAGCTGCCGCCGATCACTAAGTCACTCGCTACTCGCACCTGACGGTGAGCATGGGCTTATTTGCGTGTCAGTAACGTGGAAAGTTGGGCTAGTTGGTGAGTAATCATCATACCTTGCTGGTGAAGCAGCACACTGACATGGACACAGTTAAGAAACAAGACGACACTCGCTGCACTCGCAACTATAATTGCGAGTGGAGCGAGCGTCGTCTTTTCTTGTGTCTTCACTGTGTCCCTGTCAGTGCGCTGCTTCACCAGCAAGGTATGATGATTATTTGCGCATAATAAAGCTTCTTGCGTGGGTGTGTTACGTTTTAGAGCACTTTCGGCATGTTTACGATCTCGTTATGCCAACTATTCTTAGCTGACGATCTGTTTCCGCGTCATTCTTAAGCTTCCGTTGCATGCCGCCGCGATTTTCGACCTGCCACCGCAAGCTAAGTAAGGGAAAGCGAACCAATCAAAGACACCCTCATCATTCAGTTATCGATTTTCAGTGCAGTGGCTCGGCCCATCGAATCCCTCTCCACTTGAACGTGCTCCTCGCCTTTTGTCAGCCAATTAGATAAGACAAGCCGCTCAAGGTAGGCAATGTTATTCGTTCTTCAAGGAAACAAAAGTGACCTCCTATGAACGAGGAGAGCGTTTGATTGGTCTGTTCAGACAATCCTGCGGGTGTCCGCCCGATGCTTGCGTCGGCGGTTACGCGAATTTGACGTCAGAAGATTGGAATAAAACATATTGGAATAGTTTTGCGTTATAGGGCCCCAGTGCCTGCGAAATTCAGGCAGGATGCCCCCGCTACGCCGAGCCCCACGCTGCAGATAAATGTCGCGCAACTGTAATGAAGTGTTCGAACTGCGGCAGGTCACATGAAGCTTCATCGCATATTAGGAAGGGAACTGCATCTTGAAAAAGATGGTGAGATATCATTCATGTCATCGCACCCATAACATCAGGAAGCGACGTTCCCGCGGTCGACGCACTTGAAGGAAGGCTGTTGTCTCTGCGACGTGCATGCCACTTCCTACATCATTTCCTTCTGCGGCCCAGGCCAGGCACCGTGGAAAGGACTACAAAGAATAAGGCCACTGAGCAGACCACATCTGGCGAATCTTGGTCGGCCTAAAAGGGCTGCAATAACCAACAGAGTCACAGGAAACTTTTGATGGACAGCCCCCGGCGTCTACAGTCGGGTATTTATGCGACCAAGACAGGCAGGTGGTTGTAATACTGCAGTCGCTAATTAATACAATCCGCATGATACTGAAGAAGCTGCAAACACCAGCAGCTCGAAGTGCTGTGCAAATACTGGATGCACTCAATACAGTGCTTGCTAGCATCGTTCACGCACATTGGCTCGATCAATAGTCCCCTTTCGCGCTGAAGTTAAAAGTGCGTCAATCTTTGAATGGAATGTCAGAGGTCTTAGGACCCGTTTAGCAGGCTTTCGCGAATTCGTTTTCAGAAATCCGTTCCTCATATTGGTCATTTGCGAACGAAATACATCAACTCCACTCAGATTGTCTGGCTCCGAATCTTTCGTCTCGTCCACATGCGGTGCGCGCACGAAAGTTATCATGCACATCCGCACGGACTTTACACATGTCGCTAAGGCGCTAGAGCCTCATGACAACAACCAATATGTCTGCCTGCATGTAAAAAAAGCATGTCAAAAAAGGCTGTTCCATGTACATTACTTGGAGCCTTTTATCGGGTCACTTTGACGGCAGAAGACTGAATAAAATAATGCTAATGACCAATGGCCCTTTGGTTATCACAGCTGACATTAACGCGCATCACCAGATATGGAGAAGCACTAAAATTTACTCTGGAGGCAGAAGTCTTGCCTCCTTTGCTGCCGAACATGATATGTGGCAGCCTTACATTTCTGAGAGGCACCACCTTGGACTTAACGTTGGTGCAACGGCACTTTGCCTCGGGCGTCCAACGGTTTACAAACATGGAAACACATAAAAGCGACCATATTCCAACATGCATAAAGATTAGTGGAGTTGAGCAATGCTCCTCTACTGTATTGCGGACAGTTGATTGGTCAATGTGTAAGAAGCATATGGATGACGAATGTCTGAAAGGCCTTTCACATAATACCGAAGATGCAATCGCAGAAGCAATGAAAGCAGGCCTCTGCTCGCTTACGAGGTAAGCAAAGCGAACAGACTCTGATATAGAACTGGAGAGGCTGCATACGGCATGGCGACAGACGGAGAGAAGGTCTCGGCGCAGGAAGTCCATTTAGGATCTCATAGCTTCACGACGCATACAAAAGAAAGTCCAGGGCCGTATTGAAAAACAAGCCATAGAAAACTTTTTGTCAGTCGCTTGATCCCCGAAAATCACTCTCGTACATGTGGAGAACGGTAAGGGGTCATCGCTCAAGTCCGCATCAACGGAAGCCCTTTCGCGCTCTGGCCCTCTACCATTTCCGCTCGAAGCTTGAAGTGGCTGAAGATTCCTGTGTACGGGTTGATGGGCCCGTGGTCATCATTACTGACGCAGCGCTGATTGACATCTCTAAGGCATGTGTACAAGAAATGAACGCGCTATTTCCCCTCGAAGAGCTCGACGCTGCGTTAGCGACCTGCAGGTGTTCTTCGTCACCAGGTCCAGATGGCATCACGTACGCTGCCCTATGCCACATTAGACATGACGCACGTGGTGAGCTGCTCAAATACTACAATGAGTCTTGGCACAACGGCGCCATACCTAAACAATGAAAATCGAGCCGCTTGATCGTCATTCAAAAACCTGGAAAGTCGCCGCTTGATTTATCATAATATTGTTCGATTGCGCTTTCGAACTTTGTCGGGAAAGTGATGGAAAGAATGATGCTTTCTCGCTCGGAACAGTATTTATAACAATTCAACATTTATCCGGACGTCAGGCGGGCTTTCGTAGAGGTGGCTCGTCCATCGACAACGTCACTGACATCGTATACTGAGTCCAAGAACAAAAAAAGCCTCAACCACCCATAAGTGGCACTTTTTCTGGATACCAAAGGAGCATACGACAACGTCGCCCATAAGGCAATGCTGAACTCATTTGAGGCTGTGGGAGCTGGAGGCCCAATGTCTCAATGGATTCGGGACTATTTGACTGAGAGGTGCTTTTTCTCACACAGCGAAGATAACCCAACTTTAAGCGGGTTATATTGCCACACCATTCTATCACCAAAGTCACCCATACCTGGTCTTACATTTTTGACAAAGTTATTCTTTGGAATTCTGAGAACGACCGCCCGCAAATACATGTGTGGTGACACACTCCGCGCACATTTCTGCGCACCCTCCGTCTTCTTATCATCTGGCCCAGCATAACACAGCTGCACGCTGGACTGCATGGTCGATAAAACATAGCGCCACCGCCACGTCACCCGAGGTATGCGTCACCGACGGTGGCTATAAAAACAGGCTGCCTGGCTGAGAAAGACCGCCTTCTACCTTGCGCTACTGGGACGAACGTAGCGTTGGCATGCCCGTCCGCTGCCATCGTTAGTCGAAGAAAGAAGCGCTACGTTTTTATGTTGGGATTCGTCCTTCGGCAGACACGACATCCCACATCTGGTGACCCGGACGTGACGTTTCTTTATTCGAGAAACATCATCATCAATTGCATTTCCGGCTGCCACGTTTTTTCCGTGCTAGACTTGGTCAAGGCCTGCACGCAGATACTCGTCAATCCGGACGACGTCCCGAAAACTGCAATTATTACTCCTTTCGGCTTGTTCGAGTTTCCCTTCATGATCTTTGGCCTGAGGAACGCTGGACACACCTTTCAACGCTTCATCGACGAAGTCGTCCGCGGCCTCGGCTTCTGCCTCGTCTATCTAGACGACATATTGGTCTTTTCCCGCAACACCGACGAACACCACAGGCACCTTCGTCTGCTTTTCCAACGCCTCGATGACCACGGCTAACTCGTCAATGGCCCAAAGAGCACGCTCAGCGCTTCAGTCATCAAATTCCTAGGCCATGAAGTCTGATCAGAGGGAACTCGACCCTCACCTCAACGCATCTTAGAGATGCAAAATTACACTCAACCAACCACCGCTAAAGACCTTCGCCGTTTCCTCGGCATGCTGAACCTTTACAGACGTTTCTTGCCACAGGCAGCCGACTACCAGGCTCCCCTCCATGATGCCTTGGCTGGTCTACGAGGAAACCAACCCGTCACATGGACACCGGCTTCAACGGAACTTTTCGAAAAATGCAAAGCTGCTCTTTGCACCGCCACACTTCTCTCCCATCCTGTGCCAGACGCTCCCTTGGGGCTCTTCACGGACGCCTCTAGCATCGCCGTAGGCGCCGCCCTTATGCAGCACGTAGACAACACGTGGCATCCCTTGGCGTTCTTCTCCAAGAAACTCTCAGCTCGCAAAACGACCCCTTCTGCGGCCAGTCCCACCGACGAAACCACGACCCCCGCGCCGTCGAGTTCGCCAGCTTACTACAGAGAACTTCTGGCGATATACGAAGCAGTTCAGCACTTTCGCCACATTCTCGAAGCACAACACTGCACTATCTACACCGACCATAAACCTCTGACCTACGCCTTCTCTCAGCGCCGCGACAAACTCCCGCCGGTTCAGCAGAACCAGCTCTCGTTCATCGCCCAGTTTACCACCGACATCCAACATGTCAGCGGGAAGGACAACGTGGTCGCCGACGCGCTTTCACGTGTGGCAGCTATTAGCCCTTCGCAGATAACAGCTGATGTCCTCGCCGAGACTCAGACTACGGACGCTGAACTGCAGGAGCTTCTTAAGGGCGGGTCCTCGATACAGCTGCAGCAAGTCCCCATACCTGAAACGACAAAGACTATCTACTGCGACATATCAACAGCACGAAGCAGGCCTTACGTGCCCCTTTCCCATCGCCGTGGCCTCTTTAACTAGCTACATAATCTCAGCCATCCCGGCTTACGCGCATCTGCACGCCTCGTGGCTGACCGCTATGTCTGGCCCTCCATGCAGCGGGATTGCCGCACCTGGGCGCGCTCCTGCATTCAATGCCAGCGCGTTAAAGTCACCAGGCATGTCACTTCACCGCTCGGCGCATTCCCCCAGACCTCTGGTCGGTTTCAACAGGTCCACCTTGATATCATAGGGCCCCTGCCTCCAGCTGGACGCTATCGCTACTGCCTCACCACCATCGATCGGTACACTCGATGGCCTGAGGCATGGCCACTGGAGGGAATCACTGCGGAAGACGTCGCCTCGGCCTTCTTCGCCGGCTGGATTGCCCGCTTCGGGCCCCCTCGCCGCGTCACCACCGACCAAGGACGACAGTTTGAATCGCACCTTTTCCGGCTGCTCGGGCTGACCATCGGGTTCGAACGCTCACGGACCACCAGCTACCACCCATATGCCAACGGGATGATCGAACGTTTCCACCGACAGTGGCCTGGCCTGAAGCCATCCCAGCCGTCACCCTAGGTTTTCGCGCCACCTTCAAGCCCGACATTCAGGCTACACCCGCAGATCTCGTCTACGGGGAACCCCTCCGTCTCCCAGGCGAATTTCTCGCTGCACCGCCATCCACCACCGCGACGTCAGATCCCACCGATTTCATCACCCGGCTCCGACGCATCATCGCTGCCCCCCGCCCGTCACCTGCAGCTCACCACTGTAAGACCGCCCCCTTCGTCTTCAAGGATCTGGCAACGTGCTCGCACACTTTTCTCCGCGACGACACCGTCCGCCGGCCTTTACAGCCACCTTACAGCGGACCCTACCCAGTTCTCCGTCGCGATGACAAAACCTTCACCCTGCGCATTAAAGGGAACGCCGTCCGCGTCTCTATCGAACGGCTGAAGTCGGCCTACACCGATTCCGCCGAACCAGGGAATACCAGTACACCCACAGACGTCCATCCACAATCGTCGACATCGCAGCCTGCTTCTGTCACTACACGCAGGGGACGTCGCGTACGCTGCCCAGATTTTTTCAAGCCCTGAGGGCTCTCCACTCCGCGGGGGGGGAGGGGTGATGTGGCGACACACTCCGCGCACATTTCTGCGCACCCTCCGTCTTCTTATCACCTGGCCCAGCATAACACAGCTGCACGCTGGACTGCATGGTCACCCGAGGTATGCGTCAGCGACGGTGGCTATAAAACAGGCTGCCTGGTTGAGAAAGACCGCCTTCTACCTTCCGCTACTGGGACGAACGTAGCGTTGGTATGCTCGTCCGCTGCCATCGTTAGTCGAATAAAGAAGCGTTACGTTTTTATGTTGGGATTCGTCCTTCGGCAGACACGACATCCCACACATGTCATGAAACAAAACAACGATAGCGCATGCCTTTATTGTTAAATTTTCGGAGACATAAACTTTAAGGTGCGAAACAAAAACAGAACCCTATTATGTAATTCTTATGGCGCGGCTGTGGGCAGTATTCTCCGGGATCAGCCGACACAAGTTCATACCAGAAAGCTCGCCTTCGTGCATAGCGTTCTCCGCCAGCACATCCCGGTAAACATTACGGTTATATAAGCTGCAGTTTCCAGAAGACGTGAGAAGCAGTCAATTTGAATGCTATCGCGTTTCGCTATTAAAGGCCGAGCTTAAGCATCCTCCAAGTTTTACAGCGAAAGCTATAGACCGTTTCATCGGGCGAGGAGGATAGGGCGCGCGGGGAGCTTTTCCTCCTCTCTGGCTTGGGCGATCCGGCGCGGCGCTGCTTGAAAGTATTGCTGTCGCGTGCTGCGGAACGATTTGGAGATGTTTTAGATGGTACTTTCTGAAATTTAAGCCATGTCCGTTCATATAAGGTCGTCAGGGAAGCCTTTCGGTGCATCGGTAACTACAGTACGCTGAAATATCTCTTGGGGGCGCAAACACGCGATGCGCATTGTAAGCCGCGGTGCGTCTGTGAGTTGTGAACTCTTTTGCATTTAACGGTTTTAATTCAACGAAGAGAAACGGCGTCTCTGTATTACTAGCATGAAATGGTAAATCTGCTCAGCATCTGGTCGCTTGGCATAAGGACTAAAACATTAGAGCGCATGCTCGTGCACGGCCAACCTAAGGCAACCACGAAACATCTAAGCGACAGGCGCTACGAAATATTTGTGATGCACCGGCATCGTTCTCGCGCATTTCAAGTCAAGCAGGCTTCAAATTACCATATGTCTACGCTATCCTTCCTGCATGAGGCCGATGGCGCTGCTCAACACAGCGATCACTGCGGTTGGTGAACCGGCACGATACATATGTAAGCTGTGCGCTTCGGCATTGCCTTTTTGGCCTGCATACAGCCGTAATATATGAGAGGGATCGCATAAAAAGAATGCGATGCCTATTTTTGAGGACAAAATTTCCGTAATACGTGTTAGTGCGTCTTAGAGAACGGAACGAACACAACCGAAAAAAAAATTCGGTTATCATCCTTTTCCTCAAAAAAGCAAGAGAAAACGGGCTAACGCTGCAATAGAACCTCGCATAATCACGCCGCACAACGTTTATAAATATATAACCGCTGATGCCGTATGCTTGGACCATGCGGTATATAGAACAAATATATATGTAGTCCAGCACCTACCACTGCTTAGGACGCTCGCGCAGTTCGTAAACAGTCTCTTTTCTGGACAAGCTTAATTCAGACTGTAAGGTATGGTGGTATTACTTGCCAAACTATTTTATTCAGGGGCGGAAACCTCATCCATCGAACCAAGTAGTCACGCAATGTAACCTACAGCGAACAGTTTGAACGCTTGTAAAAGTATAACATCACAGCTCCTATCGTAGCAGACGCTGTTACGTTCATCGCGTATGTTTCATGACTCCTAAACCGCAGCTAAGAAATAGAGGATAATACTACAATAAGGTCACATTAGTGATTGGAACATTCAGAAATACACAGTTGATCTCCGAGGCTGATTGTAGGCTCAAATATGCGTGCACACATCGCGCTGCGTGTTCCGTCCACCTCAACGCCAGTAGAAATTCTGGCCATTACGCCTTAAACCACTTCAGCACATTTCACAGAACCGTTTACCACGTCGAAGACGCACGTCATACTAAACAGACCGCACGACCGCGAAAACAAACGCCAGAACCTACCGCCGAGCGTATACACTGTAAAACAATTTACACCCTAAAAAGTGAAAAAGGGTGTAAATGTGTCTATAACTCACACCCTTAGGGTGTTATCTATATAATGGACACCCTAAGGGTGTGAGTTATAGACACATTTACAGCCTTTTTCACTTTTTAGGGTGTAAATTATTTTACAGTGTACCTGCCATGCAAATGACCGCTTTCACCCAAGCCAGTATGGCGCTGCTCATAGGCGGCGCCACTGCATTCGCAATATGGCGGCGCCTACGAAAAAACGGTCTATATATGCTAACTTTCCATAGTTTTTTCGGCGTCCGGCAACATAAAAAAAATCTTCATTTGGGTGGATCCTGGTGATAGTACAGAAAGGCCCAAGCTCAATGGCAAATACCCCTGTGGAATGGATGGATGGATACAACTTTATTGAACGTCCGGCAAGGTTTAAGTCGACCCAGGCTTAGGTCTCCGACGGAGAAACGTCAAGGCCCTGCGTCAACGCCGCCTCACGGGCTTGCTAGACTGCCTACGTCTGGATGCTGAGGTCTGAGCGGCGCAGAGCAGCGGCCCACCTCGACGACAGGGTCTCCGGAGCAGCTGTCATCCTTCCTATGCACTCGCACAGCATGTGTTTGAGTGTTGCTGGTCCTTCCTGGCACAATTTGCCCGTGTCATCGTGATGCTTATCTGGGAAGATACATATAAGATGGAATTGGTTAGGGTGAGGTGTTCGTCTGGAGCTGTCCCCCGGCGACGGCCTGCCTCCTGTTCAATTTGAGACTCGGAAAGTACTTAAAATTCTCGGAGCCAGCCGTGCAAACGCGCCAGTGCCACTGCTAGTGCGTTCGTCGCCGTCTTCTTCGACAGCTGCTCCGTGGCTGAAAAAGTTTCGTAATCAGCAATAGCGCGAACGTCGTCGTCTTGCACAGCTGGCTTCGTTGCCGCTATTCATTCCAGCGTAGAATGCGCTTCTCTTCCGTCGTCGTAATTTGGAGGCCGCGTCTACGGGGGTATGAGCCGTTCATTAATGGCTCATTCACACCGTCAACTTGAAGAGGCAGCGCGACCATTTGCGACTCGCGACTGAGGGTCATTACGGCAAGCCCGGCTGAGCGCGACCCGCAAGTCGCAATCTCGGAGATTATCATTCTCAGCGAGAACTCTCGGAATCTACGCGAAATTTGCCGCGACGCGGGAGGAGGCCCGATGTAGACACATGAAAGATCACTTCCAGTGCGCCGCTGATTGGTTGATCAGTTTTACGACCACGGTCGCCCGACTGAAAAATCAAGGAGCGAGCGACTAGCCCAAAATGGTCGCTTTTCAAGAAAAGCAACCATTTCCGACCGTTTGCGACTGGTCGCTTTGCGGGCAACTTGATCGCGCGACCACTGTCAGTCGCCCGTGTGAATGAGCCCTAAGGGACTGTGAGCCATTCAACAGTTGCGTTATCGATGGGGCGGACACGTATAGTTCGTACACCCGAAGAAGAACATGTATACGAGGAGCGCCGGAGGGAACAGCAACGAGAATTTAAACGGCGGCGACGCGAAACGACCGCCGACGAAGAACGTTCCCGCGATGCTCAACAAAAATTACAATCGCAAGGCCGGGCACCGCCGAATGAGCAGCAACGCCAGACTCGCAACGCAATACGGCAGCGGAGGTATCCGAAGGACCGGAGGAACGGCTTCGAAGGTGCGGACACCATGATACCTACCACGCATCACCGGATGTGCACTGATTTCAATCTAGCCAAGAACCGCTCCAGGGTGGCAGTCGAACCACTCAGCATTCATAAAGCAATCTTGACTACCCTGACAAAATAAAGAGTCTCAATGCAACATCAACCACTGTCTTTACTAAATCGTCCATTTAAACACATCAACTCCTATCATCAGACACTAGAAACAAATTGCAAACATTCCACTCTGTGAAGATGGAATGGCAGCGAAAGCTGATGGAAGCTGACAATCCGCGTTACCTTAAACTAGGTAAGGCGGATTGTCGCGAACACTACCGCCCCCTCTCATTAACTAGAATTCAATGGAAACTTTTAGAACACGTAATATATTTTCACCTCGTAGATTTCCTGGAAAGTAACTCGTTCTTCCACTTATCTCAACGCTGTTTTAGAAAAGCGTTTGCACGTGATGTTCAACTTCTTTATTTTACTCATGATTTGTTGATGCCTTGGATCAAGATATTGGCTGTATTTTGTTTAGATTTTACCAATGCTTTCCAAACTGAATGTCATGACCTGTTTATCCATAAATCATCTGCTTAATAGAGATCAAAATGTGGTTTCTTGGAATAAGGAGTTTCTTTCCGATCTAGCTCCATACGTCGCAGCCAATAACTGTTCATCTGCTTCGTCACCAGTTACATCCGGAGTGCCACAAGTATCCATCCGCCTTGAGGCCCTTTCCTATTCTTCATTTATATTATCTCCCTAACTCTGTAACGTCATCATAAGTTAATCTGTTCGCAAATAATTGTGTAATATGCCTCCTCATCACTAACCCTGAAGATTCATATATCTGCAAGAGGATCTTTAGAATGTGTGACTCTGGCCTGACAAATGGCTTATGAAGCACAACGCTAGGAGTGTAAATCGATTCGCATATGGCGTACGGTCAGAAAGGGCAATCAGCTTAGATATATACTGAGTGACAATTTGCTAGCATCAGTCAAGGCTCACAAATATCTTGGCTTTCGCATAACTAATTATATGTGATGTAATGTGCATACAAATTATATTACTGTTTCTGCTAATCGCATTTCATGATATATTCGTAATTTTTCTGCTATTGCTACTTCTATAAAACTGACACTCTACAACAGCCTAGTTAGTTGAAAACTAGAAGACGCATCTGTTATTTGGGATAACCATCAATATCACTAAGCATTGCCCTTCAAGCGACTCAAAATCGAGCAGCTCGCGTTATTTTATCCAACTATTGCCGCCATTCCAGTGTAACATGTGCGGGGAGGGGTGAACATAACTCTGCCAGGCCTTTCATTACGCCACAAATGTGCTCACCTTTGACTATTCGACAAAGTTTATCCCTCCAATCACGTGCTGAAAAATCAACTTATCACGGCATCTCTCTGCGTTTAATCCCGATCTGACCGCAGATATTAAGTTGCCGTCCCATCCTGCTGAGCGATCAGATAAGTACCACGATTCTTTTTTTCTCCGCACAAGTGTATACTGCAACTATATTCCTGCTTCCCTTATTCACATCACAGATAAATCTTCATTCAAAACAGCAGTCTACCCTTATGAAAATGGATTTAGAGTTCCTTTAGAACTCATAATGAGTTCCTATGGAGTCAAAAGGGACTCTATAGGAACTCGCGATCTATAGAGCCGTCTGCATAAGATCTCTATAAGAAGTCTAAAGAAACCTGTCTGTAGAAACCAGTCATTTCACACACACAAGAGATGTGCAATAGAGGGTGTATTGAAACCATATGTACTGAATTCTATAAAGTAATTTTCACACAATCTCTTTAAAACTTCTAACACGACCTGTCTATAGAATGGGTCATCATTCGCCCTCTATAAATGTTCTGTAGAGGGTGTATTGATACCAGATGTCCTAAATTCTATAAAATAATGTCTGTAGAAAGTTTTTAACACTTCTAATGCGGCTTGTCTATAGACTGACTCCGTTCACTCTCTATAAGCGGCCTATAGAGGGTTGATTGCCATCATGTGTGCACCATTCTATAGAACAATGTTTATAGAAAGTTTTCAAAACTTGTAATGCGGCCTGTATGTAGAACGGCTCTACATTCACCCTCCATAAACGTTCTATAGAGGTGGTATTGTCATCTTATGTACCAAATTCTATAGAAAAAATGTTTGTAGAACGTTTTCAGAAACGTTCTATGGAGGTCGTATTGACGTATTATGTACGAAATTCTATAGAAAAATGTTTATCGAACACTTTCAGAACTTCTAATGCGGCCTTTCTATAGAATGGCTCTACATCCACCCTCCATAAACGTTCTATAGAGGTCGTATTGACATCTTATGCACCAAATTCTATAGAAAAATGTTTATAGAATGTTTTCACAACTTCTAATACAGCCTGTCTATAGACTGGATCTCTATTCCCGTTATAAAAATGTGCCATCATATGACATATATACTGAATTCTATAAAGGAACGTTCATAGGACATATAATGAAGCTAAAGTGCTTCCTGTCAAAGAATGGCTCTATATTTGCACTCTATAAACATTCAAGAGAAGGGATTGAATACTGTGGAATAATATCTCAAAGTGTGTTTCTAACTTGGGAAGGCAACAGTGCACCCATGGAAAATTTTGTACATTGAACAAATGATATGAAAAAGTGATGTACATTACTTCAAAGCGAATTGGACAATTGCATTTACCGTTAAAGTAGGCCGGCCTCGCACCACGTTAGGGGCAAATATGTGCTTTCTCTCAGTGCTGTGGGCCCTCAGCACTGAGAGCGTACTGAGATATTGACACATCATAGTAAGATTCACGCACTGTAAAACATTTAGATATTTTGTTTTTAGTTCGATGTACAGAGCTGTGACACTAAGTTCTTCTAAAACTAATGCTCACGCACTTTTCGAGGAATAAAAAGCCTGATTATTTCAGCCCCACTTCACAGGTTTTTTTACTATCAAGCAAGAGCATTGTTAAAAAGACACTCATTGACGAAGGCGAGCATGACACTAATCGAAATTAGAAAAACCAAAGTAATATAATGGAAGAGGGTGTTGTGGTTTCTATCGCATATGCAGGTAAAGCACAAAGATAACCAAGAAACACTAAGCAAAACTGCGCGTTAGCAGCCGCGTCATATCTATTTGCTGGAATGCAATGACTGCAACACATGGGGTGGGAACATATCGAACGCCGCCGCACATTTCTGGCGCACACCACTCAAATGCGACAAATTCATGCTGCAGAAACGTGAAGCTTTCTTTTTTCGAGGAATCTTCGTTGGTCAAACAAAGCACAAAGAAGGCACGGACGACATGAGCGCGATCCGCGCACAATAAGCACACCACCACAAAAGCAACATACGAAACACATAAGCGTAACCTGCGCCTCACGGGTAAAATAAAAAATCATCGTATATTTATTGCTGTGCGACGGACACAGTTATGAAGCGCACGGAAACATCACCCACTGCACATGTGTACCTAGGAGGTCGTTTCGACAGTTTCTGGACTACATTTAAACGACTGCAGCAAGTTACTTCAATGAGAAACGACGTGACGGCGCAGGTAGTACAGGTAACGGCTGCGCATAACGTCATTTAGGGCTTCAAGGCCAGTGACCGAAATTGAAATCGTTAAAATCACACCCCAGCGATAGATTTCTCAGAGCAAAATGTTCAGATCTTGAAGGTCATGCTTTTGCTGACTGCATGCGGCGTAAGCGATTCAAAAGCAAAAATACTACATGTAATTTTTTTACGCCCTAAATTATAGCATACAATATGAGCCTGTCAATGTTTCTTCTTGTCTCGCAACATATGTATGTAGTTTGGCCCAAAATGGCCCGCAACCTGCTGTAGTGGTTATTATTGTTGGAATCACGGAGGCGACAGTGGCTGCACAATTATGAAGACGGCGCTGGCGCCGCCGGTGTTTTCGTATTCTACGCGATCGGTAGAACACAAAAATACGGCGTGTTCTTATTGCTCCTTCTTCAATCGGTATTGCGAGTGCGAGCTGCTTCGTTGTTTTTGTTTTATCGTGTGTCATTAGGTTTGCTGTAATGAAATGAGACGTAGTTCGCGAGTCAAATATAAGGTGCTGAAGTGTCTCGTAGCACCCACAAGACGTACAGTCAACCGCAAAAGTTTACGGGACGCAGGATCTGCCAAGAAGCTGAATTCTCGCGAAGCGTGGTCACACAGCGTCGAATTAAATGTTCCAGCATGTAGTAGCCTTCGCCACTTAAACAGTGATTCATTAAATACGAAGTGTCGTGCCTTAGTAGTGCAGGAATGCACATTTGAAGGGGAAACCGCATCCCGTAAACTTTTGCCGCTGACTGTATACAATGCACTTTCCACATGCCCTTGTCTGTATAAACGTTTGTGCACGTTCACGCAACCAACCCTCAGCTTGAGCAGTTGTGCTCAGCGTGTCGAGGCAAGCCTCGACCACGAACACGGAGAGGGAACGTTCCATTTGCGACGCGCTGATGTGGATGCTGCTTGAGCAGGTGGCGACGAATCAGCAGACGAGCGTCATCAAGCTTGCACAAATTTCTGGGCAGTCACAGTTGTTAAGAACGCAACTCGATGTGAGCCGATCAGCCTCTTCACTTCCGGCGATTACTACGTGTGAAGGTATCCATTGAGCAACGAGAGATACCCCACGTGATGTAATTTTGCTCGCAGAGTCAGTAATGCTGCGCACAAGTGGACAATCAAGCTCACTGCGTTGTAACCTGCTAAGGGCAGCACGGGAGTCCGTAAAGATGACAACCTTCGATGTAATTAACTCCTCTTGCACGTATTTCAGTGCAATTAGATAAGAAAACGCGCTCAATGCAGGCAATTTTGTTCGTTTTGAACGCAAAGAAAGTGACCTCCTACAAACGAGGAGAGCGTTTGATTACGCTGTTCAGGCAACGTTGCGGGTCGGCGGTTACGTAAATTTGACGTGAAGAGATTGGAATAAAGACAGATTGGAATAGTTTTACGTCATAGGGCACCTGGAATTATTGCCTGTGTGCAAAACAGCACCTTTACGTGGTGCTACAAAACCCTTATAACATGCTGGCCACCTTCTTGGGGGCGCGTGAGCCACATTGGACACGTCCCTTTACATTGAACCATAAAATACTTTGCTGTGATTCCTCTGCTATTCCATACTATAGGCCGAATCATCATAAAAATGTAGTTTTGTGTTTCTACATTTCAATATAGCCTAACTAAGCAACATCAAATCATTCGTTCAATTCACCTGATTACGCATTGCGGAACGCGGCTCCCGCCAAAGCGTGTGCAATACGAAGCTGTGCGCCCATTAGAAAAGAGGCACTACGCTTGTGGAAAGGGCTGCTTCACTGCAAGGCGCGCTATATACGCGGTGCTGCATCTGGTAAATTGAAGGAATTTCTTGAGGATTCCCGTTTACGTGGCCGATGTGAAACGACTTCGCCACCGACATTTATATACAAACATGTGCTGCAAAATCTCTGAGGGACAAGTTATTTATTGCAATTAGTTTATTGCTTGAAGGGACACTAAAGGCAAATACTAAGTCGACTTGGACTGTTCGAATACGATTCGAACCTCGAACCTCGGACTGTTCGAACCTCGCAACGCTTGTTTCTCGCCAAGAAGACATTCAGTTTACGAGAAAATTGCATCTGAAGGGTCCGAATACCTTTTTCGAAATTCAAATCTCTCGCCACCCAACCGGGGGGGGGAGGGGGGGAGGGAGTGGTGACGTTGCATACGCCATTACTGCCCTTTGCTGGCGTCGGTGAGTAAAACGGCGCCCGACAGACGGCGTCACCGAGCCACGACACAGCGTCGGATTCGCCGTTGGACGTTCTTTTCAGTCAAGTGGCGCAGACCGTTCAGGCAACGCCCGACATCGCATCAAGTTGATGCAGTCGTCCGAGTTTCGCGAGCTATCAATATCAGTGCAGCACTACGCGATAACTACTGAAACACGAAAGCGTGGGCGGCGCGGAGTGGAGCGAAAACGAAACCTTTCGACCGTCCGCATCGTCGTCGAGGGAAATTTCAATGAGTTCTTTTTTTCAAAAAGTGAGACAGAACTGGACAAGTAGAGTTTATTTCGTCTTGTAGCACAATACAAGGATGTTTTGTGGAACGAGTGGTTGAGTACTAGTGACGGAATTTAACTCATGAGTGCTTTCGTCATCGGGCAATTACTTGAATGTGCCGGCTGATTCTCTAATCATGTCCCGCATTTACCTCAATTTCTCCATTGTTAAGGCTCTGTTCGTGATAATATTGACACGTTAGAGATTCTTGAGCACTAATCTATCACTTTAGCTTGACTTAATATGTGCCTTTAGTGCCCCTGCAATGAATTGCTTTCGTTTCTCATGCAAATGATGCCCGCCTTGGCACGTAAATAATCTGTATTGACGTGATTCTGGTAGCATTCATAGGCTTCCTGTCTTTCAAGTGGTCCAAGTAAAAAACAAGAAAAGCTGTGACACTGTAGAAGGAGATTGTATCTGCGCTCTAATTTCCCAATGTCTAAGTAGCATTTAGCGTTAATATCCATCATAATGTGCCGTCGTGACGCGTGACCGTACGGCTGTAGGAGGCTGGTAAATAAACGTGTGCTATGACGCAGACCTGTATGCGAACAACTGGCAACAAGAATGGCAAGGAGGGGCCTGTGTTTAATAGCCACGAGCGAGAGCAATGTTTTGGCTGCCCCATAATGGGACACAACAGCTCGTGCAACATTCCACGCAACAGCATCACATGCGCTTGGAGCCTTCGCTTGCGGATTCGTTCCCTCGTGACTTTCGCTTCACATAGCGCTGATCTTGTTTACATCGGCACTGGATAAACCGCAAAACCTGGCGAAATATGTTTTGCAAGCTTCACCGTGTAACTCGGGCGTCGAAACATGGCCGAAGAGGTCGAAACTGTGGTTTTGAATCCTCGCGGGGCACTGCGACTTTTTCCTTGGTAGAATTCTTGCCAAGCACTTCCTGTTGCGGAATACAGCGCAGTAAGACCACAGGGAGTAAAAAAAAACAAAAACAAAAAACAACGGTAACCGCTATCGTGGTAAATGAACCAAAGTCACTGAAAGCGTCGCCCTCCTGCTGGCTACGCGGGTAAAAACAGAAAATTTGGCGGTAAAATTATGAGCGCTACGTCTCACTGACTTTAAGTTCGTAAATAAGGTAAGGATCTCCCTTGCGTGATGGGTATTGAAATATTTATTGTTCGATAACTGTTTTCCACGTGGGTGACACATATCGGCTTTGGAAGTGGTACAGCAACAGTTTGTCGATCATCTGCCTAAGGTGTTTACTACACTGTCGACACTCATTTATTAAAAAAACCACCAATCCCATTATCGATCTAGTTACTCTAATACACGCGTCATTGTTACGTTCAAGTCGCCGGTAATGTTTTCGTACGTGAGCCCCGTGTTTCCGTTTGGCGGCAAATGCTGCCCGCCAGCGCGGACGGCAAACGCGACACAGGTGGAGACTCTCAGCGGATTCACGTGCAGCGCACGCGAGACATGGCAAGCAGTCGGCTCACCTGCGTCATGAGCCTGTCGGCGCCGGTTCCTTCTTCGTCCTTGAAGACAATATCCGCATTGTAATTGGGCACGAGGTCTCTGAACCTTTTGTGACCGCGGTCCACGCGTCCTTCGGGCAGTCCGCTGGCCGCCAGCATGTTCTCGGGCACGTTGGGAACGTGCTGCTTGAACACCAGCGGCGTCAGCTTGCGCGGGCTGCGCCGGCGGCCGCCGCCGGGTCCCGGCGAGCAGCCCCGCACCGCGCACGGCAGCAGCAGCAGCAGCGCGCAGCAGCGGACCCAGCCGGGGGGGTCGCGCATCCTCAGGTCCACCTGCGCAGCAGCATCATCGCACGCGCACGCGCGACTCGGATCCCCCGGGGACCGCGCGCGCTGCGGTCCAATGTTGCGCACGCCCATTGGCTGGCGGAGACTCCGCCTCCAAAATCACGTGACGTGGGCGCTCGCTTTGGGTACAGCACGATGGGCAACGCCCCGCTCCTTGCCTCCTCACGCGTCAGTCTTTCCGCCGAGGCGGCAGCGGCGCCCATCATCGGCCGTTTTCACTCGGCCGCAAACTCTCTGTCTCGCTGCCGTGAAGACGGCCAGGTGGCGGCAGATCGCCTGCGCGTCGCTCCGGTGGCGCGCTGCACCACCACGTCCGCTTCTAGCGTGAAATTTGCGTCAAGCACTCCTGAGTCTATCGTCTCGCACAGCCGCGCCCGCCTTTGGGCGTCTGGCGAATCGACGCCACTCGTGAACAAGCGGCCAATTTGCACTAGAGCGGTTCCCGTGGCCGCGCTCAACCTGTACCAGCATGAAGAGCCAACACTCAATTTGTGAGTCTGTTCGGCAAACTCATACGCACACACACATATAGCGTGTGGCCAAGCAAACGTTACCGAACTGTTCAACGCAAATAACAAAGTTGAAAGCAAAGAACGTGGTGGGAGGCCATGGGCGCCCATAACGTAAAACTATTCCAAACTTCTCTATTCCAATTCTGCTATCAGTCCTCCACGATTGGTCAAAAACTTTTTTCGACCACCCCCACTTCACCTGTCTGCCACGCGACGTCACGAAAACCGCGATACCATCCCATCTGATATGTGTACACACTGATTATACATGATTTGACAGAAAAAGGAAAAACAGTTATTTCTGATTCGACCCCTTTTCGCCATTAGCCTTCGGCTATCGGTAAAACGTTTTCAGGCTGCACCCACTTCACCTGCCTGTCACGTGACGTCACAAAACCGCAAGAACTCACCGCGTCAAAGTGACGTGTGCGCGATAAAGATGGATTAATATGCCGAACAAAACTGAATTTTCTTCGGAATAGCTGCAGGCTGCCCCGTTTCGAAAGGAATTAAAGATGGCTGCCGCCGATCGCTCAGTCGCTGGTTACTCGCACCTGCCGGCCGGAGAGCATGGGTGTATTTGCGCATAATAAAGCTTCTTGCGTGGACGTGTAACGTTTTCGAGCACTTTCGGCACGTTGCCCCCTCATTCGGCCAACTCTTCTTTGCTAAGGGTCCGTTTTAGCGTCATTCTTGAGCTTCCGTTGCATGCCGCCGCGATTTTCGACCAGCCACCGCAAGCTAAGTAAGGGAAAGCCGACCAATCGTAGACGCCGGCACCACCCTCTTCATCCGGTTATTGAGTTTCAGTGCAGTGGCTCGGCCCCATAGAATCCCTCTCTACTTGAGCGTTCTCCTCGCCTCTTGTCAGCTAATTAGATACAAGCCGCTCAGTGTATGCAATGTTATTCGTGTTTCAAGCAAACAAAAGGGACCTCCTATGAACGAGGAGAGCGTTTGATTGGTCTGTTCAGACAACCCTGCGGGTGACCGCCCGGTGCTTGCGTTGGTGGTTGCGCAAATTTGACGTCAGGAGATTGGAATAGAAACATATTGGAATAGTTTTACGTTATAGGGCCCCATGCCGTCTTGCCCAGGGCTGGATGACCAGCGAAAGTTGGTGGACCAGGCCATGCAGGGTGGTAGCGAGAGCCCATGGAATCCTGAAATGAGGAAGCCGCTCACTTGAGGGCTAGGAGAAATCTTTCTTTCTATTGCTAGTTCACAAATAACGTTTATCTCTCTTAAGAGCACCGTGCAAAATACAATGAAAAGGTCTACGGTTGTCGGTCGTTAGAGGTCTGGCGACCGAACACGGAAGGTTCTTTATTTATCTAGACATATACGAACCCTAAGAGGGTTATCACCGGAGTGGGGTACAAGGAAATGGAAGGTTCTAATCACTAAAAAAAAAAAAAACGGCCTTAAAGGCCCCCACCAAGCCACATAGCAAATTTCAGGTGTACGCTGTTACTTGTTACGTGTCCTCTGGGGAGCGTTCTGCCGCAAAATATTTTGCAATCGGTTCATCGATAGCTTCGACGGAAATATTTCAGTGCCGCGAACCCATGATTCAAGCAGGCGAGCTCCATTACCAAGTGAGACACTCTCTCCACTTGCCCGTCTAGCCTCCACAAGAGAAATTCCTTCCCAGCGTTCTCCCATACAGGAGCTCGAGAAACGTGTGTCGCATACGCCATGGGTCCCGCCTTCATTTTATTTCTCCGCTTTCTTGCGGCGCGGCGCATTTCCGCTGACGGCGTTGCGTGTGAGCTGTCGCGATTGTCTCGTTTCGCGCAGCACAAGATTTTGTGCGCTCTTCACGAGCACACCTGACTTGCGGTATAGGTCAGTGCTGCACGAAGACTAAGGCAGACACAAGCGGATCCCAAACCATGGTCGCGCGCTGGAACACCATGCGCGCGCGACTGCATGACGTGGGAACATGCAGACGACACGGAAGTACATCTCTCTTGCTGCGGTGCAAAATTTTTACAGAGGAAGATTGTTCCAATCTGTCATTTGTTCCCTTTCATGGCTCCAATCACCATCACTCTCGAAGATATCGCGAACTTCATCACGAATCTTAGCTCCTACTTCATCTGGCATTGATCACATCAACTCTAAAATACGGAAGAATACATGTCATATTTCCGGTCGCTTTCTGTGTCTCATTTGTAACCAGTCTTTATCATCAGGTGAGCGGCCATGGACTGGAAGATTGGTAACATAGTTCCCCAATTTAAATCCGATGACAAGCACTCGCCCTGTATTTATCGACCCATTTCACTAACATGCATCTGCTGCAAGTTACTTGAACATATTATAGCTTCTCATATCTATGGTTACCTTGAATCAAATAACTTTTTTTTCTCTAATCAGCATGGCATCAGAAAAGGCTACTCATGTGAAACTCGGTTATTTGAATTCACGAGTGACCTTCACTTTAACATGAACACTAAGGATCAAACTGATTGCCTCTTTCTTGGTTTCTCTAAGGCGTTCGATACTGTACCTCATTGCCGTTTGATTTCGAAATTGTCTGCCCTTTGTGTTGATCCATTAACACTGTCTAGGCTACGTAGCTTGTCTTCATGTCAGCAATTTAGAGTGATCAACAAAATTTTGTCTAACCTTTACGACGTCACAACCGGTGTCTCCGAAGGTAGTGTGATAGCTCCATTACTCTTTAATGCATATCAACGACTTTCCCGCAAACCTATCATCCTCATATAAGTTGTTCGCTGACGACTGCGTCATCTGCCGCAATATTAGAGCTTCGATCATCTTTCTACTCTCCGAAATGACTCAGAACTAGCCTATAGATGGTGCGCAACTGGCAGATGTCACTTAATGCCTCCAAATGCAAGTTAATCTCGTTTAGTCGAAAGCGTACTAGGTCGGTGTCTCACTATTCGAATAACAATACCGTAGTTTCGACTGCCTTATCGTAAAAATATCTCGGCTTTTATCTTTAATCGGGTTTATCCTGGAGAACGCCTGTAACAACTGCCTCATCCAAAGCTTGTAAATCTCTTGGCTACCTGCGTAGAAACATGCGCAACGCGCTTTCTAATGTACAAAAATTAGCATATCCTATTTATGTTTGCCCACAACTAGAACACTCTTCATCCACATGGTCACCACATCCGGATTGTCTAATCCGTATTTTAGAATCCGTTCAGCATAGGGCAGCCAGATTCATCTCTGGCAACTACGACTATTTTTCGAGCATTACCCGAATAAAACAAGACCTTACATTTCAGTCACTGGAAGATCGCCGCGTCATAGTTCTTTTATGTCTGTTTCACAAGTACATTTGTAGTGATAACTTTCACTCTTTGCCACTTCATGCTCCTGTGCGCACATCTCGACTCATTCACAACGCACTCAGTTTCATGCACATTCATGGTCAAACGCTGTCATTTAACTCATCACCACTACCCAGAACTATCGCATATCGGAACGGTCTCTCTCGTCACACGGCATCCATGTCCAATCGTAAAACCGTGATTCCGTGATAACCTGAATTCGTTGCATATTATTGTATAACGATATCACACTTTGCTATTTTTCTGTTATGCGATTACTGTTGCCCCCTTACTCAATGCCCTACAATGGGTATTTATAAGGTATTGCGAATAAATAAATAAATAAATAAAAACACGGAAACATTCGGTTTGTGTCTTTTATTATTTCTCTAAACTTTAATTCGTCTATTCAAGCAACAGAATAAAGAAATAAGAGATGGTGCCTTTAATAATTCTCGAGGTCACGTGTAACTAGAGTGACGTCACAACCCAAACACGTGTACGTAGGCGCACTAGCACGTGTACGTTGCCTTCCGGCCTTAAGCACGGCGGCCGCTTGTGGCAGGACAAACAGCTTGTAGTTTGAAATTTCCAATATTGTGGCGGCGCGTAGCGAAGCAATATTTAGCGGGCAGGATCGTTAGCGCACATTGTATGCTCTGCGCTTGTCAGCTCAATACGGCCAGACCTGGGGAGGGACCCGTTCTTATATGCATGCATGCATACATCCATACATGTATGTACGTATATGGATGGCCCTAACAATCACAAGGTAGGCAACCCCTTACAAAAAATGGTTGAAAGGTGATTAAAATATCATTGTTCACCGTCAACAAATGACCTTGAAAGATCATTGGGGAATGGTTGAAATATCATTGAGGAAATTGTTGACAAGTGTGGATAATTGGCCCGCGACATTTTGTCCAAACATCATTGTGGTCTCTCAATTTGAAAGATCATTGGCATATCGTTGAAACTATGGTGTGTTTCAATGTTGAAAGCCCATTGAAGCATTGTTGAAGATGTGTTGTTTGTCAATGTTGAAAGCCCATTGAGGTATTGTTGAAATGTGTTGTTTGTCAATGTTGAAAGGCCATTGAAGCATTGTTGAAGATGTGTTGAGTCTCAAAATTGAAAGCCTTTTGAGGTATTGTTGAAATGTGTTGTTCGTCAATATTGAAAGCCCATGGAAGAATTGTTGCAGATCTCTTGAATATCCACACTCAAATGATGTTGAAAGCACTTCATGCCCCACTGGGCATTTAGCAGTTTAAACCTGCACTTTCCTTAAAATACTGCTGAGCTACGTTGCATATAATTACCTTTGATGTCACGTTGGTATGTTTGCTGTGAGAGGATAGGGATAAAATATAAATAGAGGTGTTTTGTATCGCAGGCCTCTGTCACCCTGGGCTCAAAAGCACGCTCCTAGATTGCCTGTAATAAACCATATTGTAAAGCTGCTAGCAGTACTATTATGCCACTTTCTTCCATTGTCACAGTGAATGGTCCTCCACAAAATCAAGAGTGCTGAACTGATGCAGACAAAAACCATTTTTCTAGGTGAACTGTTTATTTGTAACCAAACATATGTGTAAATGTACAACCAATTGTAGTTTGAGAACATCAGAAACTTCTTAAAAACTAAAAGTAGAAACTTTCTGCAGCTTGACACTATAACAAAATTGAATACTGAAGATGTAGTCTGTGTGGCCCTCAAGTAAAACACATTTCCCAAAAGAAATACATTTTAAAAATATATATCTAAATAAATAAATGTACAAGCAGACTGACATGACTGTAAATAAGAACGCTCAAAAAAGTTACTTCCTTTCTCTATTGGGTAGCCAGTGGTACTATAACCATGGTGCGATGTGCTTGAGCCCACAGCACTCAACTGAGACCTGATATGCAGGGTGGTTATCTTTAAGTTTCATGGAATTTATTAAAGACTGGCTGTTGCAGCTAACATAATTCTAGATACAGAGTGCCAAACATTACTTCCATGAGAAATCAAGAAACCATAGTCAGCTGATTAACAAAAACTCAGTTCCTAATAAAGTTTTTACGAATTGTAGCCGGTAATCTTACAAGGTGCATGCACTTAGAATAAATTTCCAGAATGTAACCAGCAATGAGACACATGCCATCAAACTGGTTGTAGAAATGCACTGCTGTAGCACTTACTTTTTTTAACAAAACGCACTGTTATGCATTGAAGCACAAAAGTAACCGGAATAACCGGAGTAACCGTATTTCTCCCTCATTTATGGAAAAATCTCGGAACTGGTGTCATCCTGGAAATTAATTTCAAGTGAATATGTCTTTCAAACTCACTGGCTACAATTTGCAAACTGAAATATGTGCCGTGATGTTATAAGTGAATTAATATATTGCACTGTAATATAGGGAGCAGTGGGGCTGTGGCTAGGACAGAGACAACGACGACGAGAAAGAACAACCTTGTTTCGGTGCTCGGTCGGCTACACTACCTCTCGCTGCTCCAACGTTCTAGTAGCGAACGCTTACTGCTCAAAGTGCTTCGCGACATTTGGTGGAAGGTGCTGGACTTATTGCCAAACTGGAACTCCGAAGCCGGACGATCCCTGTCACATCTCCCATGCCTGAGGAGACTAGCCCTACCGCGCCACCCATGGCACCGCCTCCAGTCGTCTGCCCTGGTGCGCCTCGCCAACGGGATCCTCCCATATTCAATGGAACTGACGATAATGACGTAGAGGACTGGCTGTCGTCATACAACCGAGTGAGTGCCCACAACAAATGGTCTGAAGCTGACAAGCTTGGCTACGTCCCATTCTACCTTTCCGGGGTCGCCCATCTTTGGTTCCGCAACCATGAGGCTGACTTTTCCACCTGGTCAGCATTCCGAACGGCACTTCAAGAAGTATTCGGTCGCCCTGCTGTGCGCAAACTTCGGGCTGAACAACAGCTTCGCTGTCGTGCCCAACAAAAGGGCGAAACTTTTACGAGCTACATTGAAGATGTAGTTGACATCTGCCGGCGTATAGACCCAGATATGACCGAAGATAACAAGGTCAAGAACATCTTGAAAGGCATAGAAGACGACGCCTTCCAGATGCTCTTGGCAAGGAATCCTCAGACGGTCAACGACATCATAACGCTTTGCCAGAGCTATGAGGAGCTGCGCAAACAGCGGCTTTCTACGCGCCGAGCTCTCGCTCCGGACGTCGCGCTTTCAGCTCTGAGTGATGGTGTCACTTCTACTCCTTGCAGTTCGGAAATTTTCGACAGCATCAAGCAATTTGTACGAGAAGTGGCGCGCCAACTCTCTCTTCTGCCAGTCGCTCCAGCCTCAGAGCCGCGCTTGTCTCCAGATCTCCGTCACCTGATACAAGAACAAGTCGCTAACGCAGTACCACTTGCTCATCAACCGCCTCCTACGCCTGTGCCGCTTACGTACGCTGCCGTTGTCGCTAATCCAAGGCCTCCTTCTGCAGGTAACCAATCCAGACTTACCAGCGCCTTTCCTTCACCTCCGCAGGCAGCTACAACATATTCTCCTGCCCCCCAAGCAGCTATTGGCCGCCACAGCAGCCCGTGCGCCCACCTCGCCAATATTTCCAACAGTCTACGCCCGCTATTCTCAATCCATGGCGCACCCATGACAATCGGCCTATCTGTTATTCGTGTGGCCTACCTGGGCATGTAGCACGGCTTTGCCGCCGGCGTGGATGGTATCCTTCGGATTCTCCGAGAGCACAAAGTAACGGTTTCGACTTTCCGTCCTGTTCTGCTCCTGCCGCTCAGCCCCTCGAAGCCTCGTCTCCTCTTTCCCGACCCTTCAATACCCGTCGGTCTCCGTCTCCTCGTCGGCGTTCTCTGTCGCCGCTTATCCGTCGTCCTGAAGCTATCCGAGAGGAAAACTAAGGACCGCAGTTCCGGAGGCAAGAACTGCGATCTCAGCGAACTCCTCAAGGCCTCATTTATTTCCTGCGAACGTCCTTGAAATTTATGCAGAAGACATTGCCGTTCATGCGCTTGTAGACACGGGAGCAGCAATATCAGTGATTTCGGACCAGCTTTGTCTTACCCTTAGAAAAGTCGCGACGACTTATTCAGCCATTTCATTACGTACAGCAAGCGTTGCGCCGATTGAACCCTTAGGGAAGTGTACAGTGCGTGTTGTTATAAGCGGCGCTTTATACCATATTGAGTTCGTTGTTCTGCCTCGCTGCTCCCATGCCATGATTTTAGGCTGGGATTTTCTGTCCTCTCATCATGCCGTTATAGATTGTGGCCGTGCTGAACTCGCGCTGTCGCCATTCGGCACCAACGTTTTTGAAGATACTGATGACACTTCCAGTCGTGTGTTCGTCACCGCCGACACCGAGATTCCTCCATACTCTGCCGCACTTGTACCCGTTTCCTGCGTTGGGTTTTCCGACTCCACAGTTCTTTTCACGCCGTGTAAGCTTGTTGCTCGCCGCCATCGTTTCTTGCTTCCTTTTGCCCTTCTTGCCATTCGACAAGGTTCGAGCGCACGTTATGTATCCAACCTGTTTCCTTGCCCTGCTCGGCTGCTCCACAATGAGTGTCTTGGTTATGCCGACGAAATCGAACCAAGCTTCCTTTACGATGTGCCTGACGACCCGGCTTCTCCTCCGGTTGACGCTCTGGCCCTTCAAGTTTCTCCTCCCACGCCGCCATGTGACCCAAGATTTTACCAGAGTATTGATCCCAACCTCACTCCAGCGCAGCACGCCCAGATCGTCCATCTTCTAGACCGCTTTCGCACGTCATTCGACCTACAACAATCTCGCTTAGGCCGTACTTCCACTGTTGTCCATCACATCGACACCGGCAACCATGCGCCTTTACGCCACAGGCCGTATCGTGTATCCGCCACGGAGCGTAGCGTGATCGCTGAGCAAGTTGCAGACATGCTCCAACGCGGTGTCATACAACCTTCGCACAGTCCCTGGGCTTCTCCTGTAGTGCTGGTAAAAAATAAAGATGGCACAATTCGCTTTTGCGTGGACTACCGGCGACTTAATAAGATCACACGCAATTACGTTTATCCGCTACCCCGTATTGACGACGCGCTAGACTGCCTCCAAGGCGCTGAATTCTACTCATCCTTAGACTTACGATCCGGGTACTGGCAAGTGCCAGTGGCTCAGTCAGACCGTCCGAAAACGGCCTTCATCACACCTGACGGTTTATTTGAATTCACCGTGATGCCATTTGGCCTGTGTAATGCGCCTGCCACATTTGAAAGAATGATGGACAACATCTTGCGCGGCCTCAAATGGCAGATATGCCTGTGTTATCTGGACGACATCGTTATCTTTTCACCAGACTTCCCTTCTCGCTTACTTCGACTTGAACGCGTCCTAAAGTGCATCGCCGATGCTGGCCTCCAGCTTAACTTGAAGAAGTGTCACTTCGCTGCCCGGCAGCTGGTCATCCTCGGCCATGTGTCGAAAGAAGGTGTACTTCCTGATCCGGCGAAACTACAAGCTGTTGCCCAGTTTCCCCGACCAACGACTTTGAAAGAACTGCGCAGCTTCATTGGATTATCGTCATACTTTCGCCGTTTCATCCGCGATTTTGCCACTATAATAGCACCTTTAACGCAGCTTCTTCATGGTGGCCACAACCTTTCAACCTGGTCACCGGATTGCGATGCCGCCTTCACAAAGCTGCGTCGTCTCTTGACGTCACCACCAATCCTGCGCCATTTCGACCCCAGTGCTCCAACTGAAATACACACGGATGCCAGTGGCGTTGGCCTTGGGGCCGTTCTCGCTCAGAGAAAGGCTGGCTTCGATGAGTACGTCGTTGCCTTCGCCAGTCGTGCACTCACTAAACCTGAATTGAACTATTCTGTCAAAGAAAAGGAGTGCCTGGCTATAGTTTGGGCCATAACCAAATTCCGTCCGTATCTTTATGGCCGCCCGTTTGATGTCATAACTGATCACCATTCGCTGTGCTGGCTGTCATCCTTAAAAGAACCGTCCGGTCGTCTTGCTCGATGGGCCCTTCTACTGCAGGAGTATGACATTCGCGTACTGTATCGTTCTGGCGAAAACATTCGGATGCGGATGCCTTGTCTCGTTCGCCACTAACAGACGAGGCTAGCTTCCCGAACGCCTCATTGTCCGAGTGTTCCCTTGCTGCCACGGACATTCTTCTGGAGCAAAAGAAAGACCCATGGATTGTGTCCAGGCTGCGTTTTTTGTCCAGCCCATCGACACCCACTAACAATCGCGCATTACGTCGCCAAGCACATCACTTCTCCATTCGCGACGGGCTCCTGTACCGTCGCAACTACCTCCCGGACGGCCGCAAATGGTTGCTTGTCATCCACCGACACCTGCGTTCGGATATTTGCGCAGCGTTCCACGACGATCCCCAATGCGCGCATGCAGGGGTACTGAAGACATACGCGTGTCTACGCCTTCGTTACTACTGGCGGGGGATGTATCGATTCATCCATCATTATGTCCGCTCCTGTTTGGTTTGCCAACGCCGTAAAGATCCCCCTCGTCGTTCAACCACCCCGTTGCAGCCTTTGCCTTGCCCAGCACGTGCTTTTGATCGAGTCGGCATCTACATTTATGGACCTCTGCCAACCACATCAGATGGCAATCGCTGGGTAATCGTGGCCATCGACCATCTTACGCGCTATGCGGAAACTTCCCCTTTGTCCAGCGCTTCTGCACATCACGTCGCCTGGTTTCTCCTGCGCCACATCATCCTTCGCCACGGAGCTCCCAGGGAATTACTCAGTGACAGAGGCCGCGTCTTCCTCTCCAACGTCATCGAGGCTCTCCTCAAAGAATGCCGCATCATTCATCGCACCACTACTGCGTATCATCCGCAGACTAATGGCATGACCGAGCGCTTTAATCGCACTCTTGGTGACATGCTGGCCATGTACGTTGCATCCGACCAAACCAAATGGGACCATGTTCTACCTTTTCTGACCTACGCTTACAAAACCGCCACGCAGACTACCACGGGATTTTCGCCCTTCTTTCTCCTGTACGGACGCGAACCTTTTTACACAATGGATACTATGCTTCCGTACCGCCCTGACTCCACGGAAACAACTACCCTATCCGAAGCTGCTGCACACGCAGACGAGTGTCGCAAGCTTTCCCGTATATTGACGTCAGAAGACCAGCAACGCCAGAAGCACCATCGAGAAAGTTCCAATGCTCCTGTATCCTATGCTCCTGGCTCGCTAGTGTGGCTTTGGGTTCCTGCCTCTACCACTGGACTGTCACCGAAACTCGCGTCGAAGTACCAAGGCCCATACCGCGTGATCAAACAAACGTCTCCAGTCAACTATATTGTGGAACCCCTCGAGCTACTTTTGGATCATCGCCGTCGTGGCCGCGAAATTGTGCATGCCCAGCGTCTCAAGCCCTACTATGATCCGCCTGTGCTGTCCTACCCGTAGGTCACCGGGACGGCTTCCTTTTCCGCGGGGGAGATAACTGTACTGTAAAATAGGGAGCAGTGGGGCTGTGGCTAGGAGAGAGACAACGACGACGAGAAGGAACAACCTTGTTTCGGTGCTCGGTCGGCTACACTACCTCTCGCTGCTCCAACGTTCTAGTCGCGAACGCTTACTGCTCAAAGTGCTTCGCGACAATATTTATGAGAATCAGTATAATGTTTCCATTTCTTGTGCTAGTAATGGCCACCTCTGAATAATCCAGCTCAAGTACAAGAATTATGTTACCTGGCACATACAACTTAAAAAAAATCTGTAAAACTGAAAAAGGATCATTGTACAATCCTTATTTGTTCGTTGAATGGTGTGTGCCACTTTCAGTAAACCTCACGTACTTTTGAAACATGGCAATCACAATAAGTGATGCTTATGGGAGCAGTTTATTATGCTGCATTGCTGTTGCATGATCCAGTTGTGTTTTCTGCCATGATAATGTTCCTGCGCAGGTCATTCGATATCAAGCGACTTATTCATATTAACTGCTTCAAATTTTTGTATGAAAAAAAAACAGCTATTAGTGATGTGCTGGAATACAACAAAGTTAGTCCTCGTGTGAGTTCCATTTCAATTTTATTCACTGCCACAAAAAATAACGAAAGAATTCAGAAAAGCATATGGTTTCATGCAAACATGAAAGGCACATCATTGCCGTTACCGGAGATCTTTTGTTGCATTTTAAATTTAAGCCGACTTATACCTATTAATTTTTATTCATGTATATTAGATAGCAATAAACCATTTTTACAAATTTATGTAAAATGCAGTTTTCACTGAACTCTGACAATGGCACAGATGCACTTGCAGGTGTGCGATTCCATGCCGAATCGACCAGCGTTTTTTTGACACCACACATATAGCTGAAACATTGCCATATGCTTACTAGAGTTCGAAACTCGTTACCCACTTTTATTTATTTTTGCCAGATATATTGTAGCATTTTGGTGACACTTTAGTTTTCGTGCTCAGCTCAGCTAGAGGACATCAATCAACATTATTTTTCAAATGCACTATGTATTAATCGAGACCTTCAAATGGTGTGCGTGGAAATACGGTGAAGTGATGCAACTGCCAAAATAGCCAATCTTTCAAATATTTGTATACTTCAAGTGCTTTTGGCACCGGCAAAAGTGAGTCAAATTGTAATCCGTTAGTTTTTTTTCGTAAAAAAAAATTCACAGGGCAGAAATTAAATACAGAATGGTAGCCCAGGTGACCCAGTATAGCAGAAAAACATTTGAAGCTCTGAAGGTTTAGCTGATCGCCTGTAATGAAAAAACAAATTCTAATCTTTTGCAAGAAGCTTCATGTTCAAGGAGAAAACAGCTTTGGTAGTTGGGCAAAAAATATGTGATACATTATTGGATAGCTCTACATGTCTGCTATGCATGTGTGAAGCTAAAGAAGGCATTATTTTTAAATGCGAGAAATTCTTTTTCAAAATTTCGTCAACACGACTTCTCTCGGATGTGCGCACAGCTTGCTGGCCGGGAATGCAAACGAGAAAGCTGGCTTCGTCTGCAACACAGATAACAGAGAAGCGGTGTTAGGGTCTGCATTTTATTGCCAAGGGACACATGCTCTAACGCAACGAGGCTTGTGTTCGGTGTGGGCCAGGTAAACCATACAGCCATTGCACATAAAATATCAATACAAGGTCTGTTAGAAAAGCATCCGACCTTTGGCTGAAGAAAAAAAAACTGGCATAACTGGAGCGTTGGAAACCTAATCACCCTCAAATCAGTCTCCTTGGGACTCCAGCCACTTCTCCTAGCGGTGCTGCCATTGTTAGAAGCATTCCGAGACGGCCTCTTTCCGAATGGAGTTTGGCTCAGCTGTCGTTGCAGCCATAATGTCTTCTCTTGTCTGAAATCGCGCTCCTTTCAATGGCCTCTTGATTTTTGGGAAACAGCCACAAGTCGCAGGCGGCCATATCAGGAGAGTAAGGAGCCTGTCTAACTACAGGAGTCTGGTATTTCGCAAATATAATCTGAATCAAGTGCGTGAAAAGCATTGTCGTGATGGATGCGCCAATTTCCTGTTGACAACTTCGGTATCTTGAGCCACACAGCATCATATAGGCCATGGAGGACATCCCTGTAGTAGTCTTTAGTGAGTGTTTGACCCTGTGGTGCGTACCCGTGGTGTACTTCACTGCAGGAGTCAAAGAAAGCAGTCAGCAACACTTTGACGTTGCCGCGCACTTAGCGGTCTTTGCTTGGTGACGTGGAATGCTTCCACTGTAACCACTAGGATTTGGTTTCCGAGTTGTAAACTTACACCCAAGACTTGTCACGAGTGATTATGGTGTTCATGAAGTTGGGCTCACTGTTTGTGGAATCCAGCATGTCTTTGAGACTTCAACATGAAGTTGCTTTTGCTCCACCGGGAGCAGCTTGGTAACGAATTTCGGCGCAACTCTCTTCATGACCAAATCTTCGGTGACAATGGAATGTGGATAAAATTTGCTGATGCTCACCTCGTCCGCAATTTCTTAGATAGTCACACGACAGTCCCGCATCACCACGGGGTTCACTTAGGCAATGACCTTGTCATTTCGGCATGTTGATGGCCGACTGGAGCGTGGCTCGCTCTCCACCGATGTGTGGCCGTCTTTAAACTGGTTGTACCACTCCTTAATCTATGTGCTGCTCATAGCATAGTCACCGAAAGCAGTCTGAATCTTCCGAATGGTTTCCACTTGGCTGTCGCCGAGTTTCTGGCAAAATGTGATGCAGTAGCACTGCTCCAGTCACTCCGCCATTTTCCTTGCAATAAAAAAGCCGACGAGAGCACTGTGTACTACCTCATTCAAACGCTGCGTCCCAGCAATTCACGCTATTGGCAGGCGGGAAAAAATTCGTGCATGCGCACAAAGAGATATATATATATATATATATATATATATATATATATATATATATATATATATATATATATATATATATATATATATATATATAGATAGATAGATAGATAGATAGATAGATAGATAGATAGATAGATAGATAGATAGATAGATAGATAGATAGATAGATAGATAGAGTGGCTGATGAAAACGCGCTTGTTTCATATACATCGGGTGTTCGCAAAAAAGGTCAAATACTTTTCTAACAGAGCTCGTACGTATAAATACGTGAGGGAATCTTGCAGTGCTAAAATATATGTTTCATGCAGTTTACAAAAAGAAATATCAGCTATTATGTAGGCAGTAAATCTAGAAAGAGTGCTGATATTGTTCATACAAAGCATATTAAAGGGCCTGTCGCATTGCAATGCAACATAGAGGGAGCAGGACAGTTTGTGCCCTGCTCCCTGGAGCCCAATGTTGATGCAAGTAGAAAACACCTTCATAATTAAGACTGAAAACCTACATGAGTATGAACAAATTCTTGTGGTGTTGTTTGCTACCACTGTTTCAGAGCCGGAACATGCTCATCTATAAAAGTCGTATGTGCCATGTTCAGTCAGATGTGGTCCGACACCATTGGCGATCACTTTTTGCGTTGTTGTTAAAAAAATACGTGTTGAGACTGCAGCTGCAGCGCTTGACGTCACCTGCCTTCGTAATGATAAAAAAGGCAGTCAGTTTGTTGAGTAGTTTTCGTGGCTAATTATATTGCTGCAGCACTGCGCGACTGAGGCAGAGAAAGAAGAAGTAGAGTGGGCGCGCGTGATCTCGGGGTACTCTGCGCCGGCTGGGCCTGGCCTGTAGCTTCCATCTCGGACCTCGTTTCACCCCGTAAATAAACATCATTCGTAACATCTTTGGCGGACGTGCGGGGTAAATCTTGGACGATCCTGGACGACCCAGCTCTACCATCTGTCCGACGGAGTAGGCGCTTGGCCGGTTTACGACCACAAGTAGCGGACATGGCCGATTCCGGAGAAGGCAGTGACGACCCCACCTGTGGCGGACCAGACAGCAATCACGCAGGTCAGGCTGGCTACTGGACACCGCTGCGAGAGCCACCCACCTTTTCCGGGAAGGCGAACGAAGACGTCGACGACTGGCTTAAACACTACAACAGAGTGAGTCGCCACAATCACTGGAGCACTGCGAACCAGCTCGATAACGTGGTTTTTTTTATCGCTGGAACCGCGCTCCTCTGGTTTGAAAACCACGAGAGCGTTCTGACCAGCTGGGACAATTTTTTCGTGCATGCGCACAAAGATAGGTAGATAGATAGATAGATAGATAGATAGATAGATAGATAGATAGATAGATAGATAGATAGATAGATAGATAGATAGATAGATAGATAGATAGATAGATTCACCAAGTGCTTCGGGGACCCGATCTCTAAGAAAAAGAAGGCTGAGCAGACGCTTTCCCGACGAGCTCAATTACGTGACGAAACGTGTACAACGTACATAGAGGCTGTTCTGAAATTATGCGGAATCGTCAGCGCTACCATGACAGACGAAGACAAAGTAGGACATCTGCTTAAAGGAATCGCTGAAGATGTTTATAATTTTCTTATAACGAAGGAAGATCTTAGTACTCCGTCTGATCTGAGGAAACACTGCCGGGCGTTTGATGCGCTGAAAATGAGAAGGATTGGGCCAAAGTTTGGACGCTTGGACAACGTTACTACTATTGCGAGTGTGTCCGTCCCATCCCACGGCGACATCTCGGTGATTCGGCAAGTCGCAAAGAAGAGCTTGAACGCCTTAAAGTTGTTGACGACGCTCATGTGTGCCATCAGTGTGCGTTTGATCATCGCTCTCGTGTGCCACCGGCCACCTGGGCACCTCAGAGTTACCGAGAACCTCGCAGGACCTATGCTGATCGTATGGAGAGCAGCAACTTGCCACCGCCACCGACAACTCTGGGACGCCGACAAGATGCACCACAACGACTTGTTCCGCGGGCTCTACCCTCCTACAACCAGCCTGAGAGTACGTTTCCACCCATAACACCCATGTCACCGGTGTCACCCGCGACAAGCCGCGACTCCCACATTTGCTACAGTTGCGGTGTGCCTGGACACCTTGCTAGGCATTGCCACCGCCGCCAGCAGCGTGCTCCACGGTTTAATTCCTACACACCCCGCGTGCCCGCTGACGAGCCCTGGCCGTATCCAAGTTCCTTCCAGCGGCAGCAGCAGGGACGCGCGAACCGCAGTGACTCCCCCGTTTCCGATCGTAGCCTGACACCACCACCGACACGACAACGACGCTCTCCATCACCTCGTCGTCGCTCGTTATCACCGCCGCCGCTGGGAAACTAGCTGGTGCGACCGACGGGGCTGAGGCCGCAATATGTTCATCTTTATCAAGACCCCCTTGTGTAAAATTGTTTAAAAACCAAGTGTGCGTTTTAGTTAACAATGTCAGTGCTTTTGCTTTAGTTGACACCGGGGCGGCAGTTTCTGTTATGAGCCTGTCCTTCAAAAATCGTCTTGGACAAAAAGTTATGTTTTCTTGGGATCGGAACGCTACCTTTCGTGGAGTTGGTGGGGAAATGTTACGCCCACTTGGGGTCTGTTCAGTTTCAGTTACGATAGGGGACCAGACATTTCGAAGTGAATTTACTGTGCTTGAACGTACAACGCATGACGTTATTTTAGGAATTGATTTCTTGCGTGAGTGGGAGGCAACTTTGGATTGTGGAAGTGACGCGATTTCTCTTCGCCGCGACGCACGAACTTAAATGACAGATAGCACCAGTGATGCCGCGGACGTTCTCTCCGTGTCACAAGATGTGACTTTGCCCCCTCGGACTGCAATGTTTGTACCTGTGAATACTTCTCGCCCCCATACAGGTTCTTGTGGTTTAGCCGAGCCCGAGTATAACAATGCGCTCAAGAAAAATGCGATAGTCCCTCGCTCCCTCGTTGTCACCACTGATGGTTGTACTCGTTTGTGGACAGTGAACGTTTCAACCCAATCCATAACATTGCAGCTAGGACTTAAACTAGCAAGTTTTGATGAACAAGCCATTGTCAGCGTAGGAATGGTCGAAATGTCTACTGTCGAAAAGAAATTCAACCCCAATTACAACCGTGATAATTCTGCTGACTTTAAGCGCATGATTAACGAGTCGCTGTCTTCTAGTGAGCAGTGTCTGCTGGAAGCTGTGCTCGCTCGCTACGCCACAGTGTTTGATTTTGCTCAACGCCAACGAGCGTCCCATACACCACCGGCGTCTCGTATGCAACACCGCATCCACACAGGGCAAGCAACGCCAATTCGTCAGAAGCCCTACCGCGTTTCACCTTCAGAGAGAAAAGTCATCGCCGAGAAGGTCGAAGAAATGTTACAGAAAGGAGTGTTCCAGGAATCATGTAGCCCTTGGGCTGCTCCTGTGATCCTAGTGAAGAAAAAAGACAACTCATGGAGATTCTGTGTGGACTATCGCCGCCTAAACACCGTCACAAAGAAAGACGTGTACCCCCTACCACGCATAGATGACGCCGTCGACTGCCTCCACTTCGCGTCGTATTTCTCTTCTGTTTATTTACGGTCAGGATATTGGCAAATCCACATGCACCACTCAGACAAGGAGAAGACAGCCTTCGTGACACCTGACGGTCTCTTTGAGTGCAACGTTATGCCCTTTGGCTTATGCAACGCTCCAGCGACATTCGAGCGACTTATGGATACCGTGCACCGCGGACTCAAATGGGAAATTTGCATGTGCTATTTAGACGACGTGATTATCTACGGCCGGACATTTCACGAGCACAATCAGCGCCTGTCGATCGTTCTTGACTGTATCCAGCAAGCTGGCCTTATTTTAAACTCGAAGAAATGTCATTTCGGTGAGCGTCAAGCCCTCGTACTAGGCTTTCTGGTCGCCAAAGACGGCATACGGCCAGACCCTGAAACGATAGCAGCGGTTCGCGACTTCCAACAGCCACAAACGGTGAAAGATCTGCGAAGCTTTTTGGGCCTTTGCTCATATTTCCGGCACTTTATCAAGAATTTCGCACAGCTTGCCTCTCCCCTCACGTCTCTCCTTCATAAAGACACCCCATACTTGTGGACTGCTGACTGCGAGTCGGCGCTTCAACAGCTGAAATTTTTCTTGACTTCTGGACCGGTACAACGGCATTTTGATCGGGAGGCGTCAACTGAGCTGCACACTGACGCCAGCGGTGCGGGTGTTGGCGCTGTGCTTGTTCAACTCTGCGATGGCCTTGAGCATGTAATTGCCTACGCTAGTCGGACACTTACAAAAGCGGAGACAAACTACACCGTTACTGAACTCGAGTGCCTAGCAGTCGTATTCGCCATTCAGAAGTTCCGTCCGTATCTACATGGCCGCGCATTCACGATAGTGACTGACCATCATTCACTCTGTTGGCTGGTTGGGCTGCGTGACCCGTCTGGTCGGTTGGCCCGCTGGGCTTTGCGCCTTCAAGAGTACAGCTTTTCCGTTAACTACAAGAGCGGGCGCTTTCACACGGATGCTGATTGCCTATCCCGTCTCCCTTCGCCGCACACTAAAGCTGAGGATGATGACTTCGATGACTACCTAGTTTCCATCTCTTCCGACTTTCCAGACCTGCGTACCTTCGAGAGCGAGCAAAGTTGCGACCCTACCTTGAAAACCCTACGGGCAGCTGCACGTGAGCCAGCAGGAACAACACCGTTTACTTGTCGTAATGGTTTGCTGTACAAAAAAAATTACTCGGCGGATGATCCCCCATTGCTTCTAGTTGTGCCCGAAAACCTGCGCCCTGCTGTCCTTCGTTCCATGCATGACGATATCACGTCCGGGCACCTTGGCTTTGCACGCACACTACACCGACTAAGACAGAGATTCTTCTGGCCCAAGCTCTGGAAAACAACGAAACAGTATGTCGCCAGCTGTACTGTTTGCCAGCGCAACAAGCAAACGACGACGGCCCCAGCAGGCTATTTACAACCAGTTAGGCCACCGACGCAACCCTTTGAAAAAGTCGGCATCGAGTTGCTTGGCCCGCTCCCAAAGACGTCAGCTGGCTACCGCTGGATTATAGTATGCGTAGATTATCTTACTCGCTACACGGAAACGGCGCTTCCATCCGCCACTGCAGCCGACGTCTCTTCATTTTTGTTGCATCACGTCATACTTCGTAACGGCGCTCCCCGGGTTGTCATCAGTGACCGTGGACGGCAATTCACCGCCGACGTCGCTGAAGAACTTTTACGGCTTTGTGGTTCTGCATATCGGCATTCCACACCTTACCACCCGCAAACCAATGGCCTCACGGAGCGGACGAATCGAACCCTTACCAACATGTTATCAATGTATGTCGCTGCTGACCACAAGAATTGGGACGCCGTCTTACCTTTTGTAACGTACGCGTACAATAGTGCCAAGCACGAGTTACTGGATATGCGCCGTTCTTTTTGCTGTACGAACGTGCTCCCCAGAGCTTTCTGGACACTGTTCTACCTTTATCGTGCCAAGAAGATCCTTCCATTGCCCAAACTCTGTGTCGTGCTGAGGAAGCACGTCGACTGGCGCATCTTAGGACGTTGTCCTCACAAGGCAACAGCAAGATTCGCTATGATGCGCGGCATATCCCCGTCAGCTTTACTCCCGGTGATTATGTTTGGTTGTGGACACCTGTTCGCAAAAAGGCATTGAACCGCAAGTTTCTTGCCACTTACACCGGACCATTCGTTATACTAAGCCGCTTGAGTGATGTGAACTATTTCGTCGCCAAAGTGACGGCAAGTAATCGGGGTTCACGTGCTACACAAGTTGTTCACGTGGCCAGACTAAAGCAGTACAATCACAGGTCCCTTTAACTCGCTCAGCGAGCTTCGTCTGCCCCCGGGGAAAATGTCGCAGCACTGCGCGACTGAGGCAGAGAAAGAAGAAGTAGAGTGAGCGCGCGTGATCTTGGGGTACTCTGCGCCGGCTGGGCCTGGCCTGTAGCTTCCATCTCGGACCTCGTTTCACCCTGTAAATCAACATCATTCGTAACAATATTAACAATCTTTCCTTGCTAGATGACATGGCTTCATATATTTATGCTATATTTATGCTGTATATGTGATCCACAAATGAACATTATAAAAAATTTATTGCACTTAAAGAATAATACCTTACTATTACTTGTCACATGCATAGCAGACATGTAGGGCTGTGTAATGATGGGTGACACATACTTTTGTGCCAACCACCAAAGCTAATTTGTTTACCTTCAACACGAAGCTTCTTGCAAAATGTTTGAAGTTTATAGTTTTTTTAGCTGATCAACTGAACCTCCAAGGCTTGAAATATTTTGCAGCTATCCCAAGTCTACCAGTCTGATCTTATATTTATAAAATCGTTATAAAGGTGTTCGTGCGGCTATGCAGGACACATCGCACGCCACTGTAGTCGCGTGCAGTCGCCTAGCGCTACACCACATGGGCCAAGTTCTATGGCGGGTTCTCCGCGCCCTTATTACGACGACGAACCTCGGGCTGCGTCACCAACATTCCGCCGGTCCGCCAACATCCGCCGCTCAACTTCTCCACGCCGACGCTTCCCATCACCGATGCGACCTCGTCCCAAAGCTCGGGATGAGGAAAACGAATCATCGCAGTGCATGAGGCAAGGGCTGCGACCCCGTCGAAACGCGGAAGTCCTCAACGTAGCCCGACCAATGTGATAGACGTGTTAGTTGATGGTGTGCGCACATATGCCGTCGTGGATACCGGAGCCGCTGTATCAGTTATGGAAGCAAAGCTTTGTCGCTTCCTTCGAAAGGTTACGACGCCCATTGCTGGATTCGCTCTCCGAACAGCAGGAGCACAGCGTATTCACCCGATTGTGGCGTGCAACGCTCGTGTTCTCATCGAGGACGTTGTATACGCCGTCGAATTTATTGTGATTTCCTCGTGCTCCCACGAAGTTATCCTGGGGTGGGACTTCCTCGCCCGCCACGATGCCGTCATTCATTGACTCTTGCTGATAATGCTTCTTTTGCGAACAAACTACTCGTGAGGCACGACACAAACGTTCCTCCCAACTCGTGAGTGATTGTATCAATGCATTACAGCAGCCTCTCTGACGCCATCGCAATACTTTCTCCGTCGGGCCACTTTTATACTCGAAACGGTCCGCTGCTGCCTTTTGCGACTGTGAACGTCAAACAGGGCTCCACAGCTATTTTTGTCTGTAACCCCTTCTCATACCCTGTGATGCTGCTTCAAGGCGAATGTCTTGGCCGCGTGGAAGTGATCGAGACCGTACAAATTACGGATATTCCCGAAGACACGTCCTGCGCCAGTTACAACACGCTCGGTTCTCTCTCTACGTCGGGCCCTTTGCCCACAGGTCTGTTCGATTCATCTATTGCCGATGGCCTCAGCCCACCTCAGCGTACGCAGCTTCTGCGCATCTTAGAAGAATTTCGTTCTCCTTTTGATGTCGGGCAACCTTTCCTTGGCCGGGCATCTGCTGTCACGCACCATATTGACACTGGCTCCCAACCGCCATTGCGGCAACGACCATATCGCGTCTCTGCCACAGAACGTCGTGTGATTAATGAGCAAGTGGACTATATGCTTCGCCGCGAAGTGATCCGACCTTCGAACAGTCCATGGGCATCCCCTGTCGTCCTTGTTACGAAAAAAGACGGCTCGGTACGATTCTGTGTAGACTATCGGCGCCTCAACAAGATCACTCGCAAGGATGTATACCCGCTGCCGCGAATCCATCGATAGCCTACAAGCCATCGATAGCCTACAAGGAGCAGAATTCCTTTCATCTCTAGATTTACGCTCCGGCTATTGGCAAGCACCCGTGGCTGACGTCGATAGGCCGAAGACAGCCTTTGTCACATCCGACGGCTTATACGAATTTAACATCATGCCGTTTGGACTTTGTAATGCGCCAGCAACCTTTGAACGCATGATGGACACAGTTCTCCGCGGTTTGAAGTGGCACACGTGCTTATGTTATCTCGACGACGTTGTTGTTTTTGCCTCTGACTTCACCACGCACCTTCAACGCCTACGGTGTGTTTTGACGTGCTTAGCAAGCGCTGGCCTCCAACTTAACCTAAAGAAGTACCGATTTGCAGCGCGGCAGTTCACGATACTAGGTTACGTCGTCTCGAAGGATGGAATCCTCCCCGATCCAGACAAACTTCATGTCGTAGCTGAATTTCCTAAACCGACGTCCGTCAAAGAACTGCGCAGTTTTGTAGGTGTGTTCCTACTTCAGGCGCTTCATTCGCAATTTCGCCGCCGTCATATCGCCCCTGACGAAGCTCCTTGGCAGCAACGGACCTCTCCATTCGTGGTCGTCCTAGTGTGACGAGGCGTTCACTAAGCTCCGTCGTTTGCTGACGTCTCCTCCCATTTTGCACCACTACGACCCAACGGCACCTATTGAGGTACACACAGATGCCAGCGGTGTTGGCCTCGGCGCTGTCCTAGCGCAGCGCAAAGAAGGATTTCCTGAATATGTTGTGGCATATGCAAGCCGTATGCTTACTAAAGCCGAGACCAATTACACCGTCAGGGAAAAAGAATGCCTGTCGATCATCTGGACGCTTACCAAGTTCGGGCCCTATTTGTATGGTCTACAATTTGATGTCGTCACGGTCCACCATGCACTATGCTGGCTGTCGTCATTGAAGGAGCCCTCAGGCCGTCTCGCTCGCTGGGCGCTTCGCTTACAGGATTACGATATCCGCGTACTGTACCGCAACGGACGCCAGCATGCTGATGGTGACGGCCTCTCACGTTCTCCCTTGCCAGACGACAATGCTTGCTGCGCAATATCCCAGCTTGACGTTTCTTCCGTCGACATTGGGACCATCGCTTCTGAGCAGCGCAAGGACCCCTGGATTGCCTCCATCATAGACTGCCTTGTTGATCCGTCACCGCAGCCAACCACTCGTGCATTGCGCCGTCAAGCTCGCCATTTCGCCATCCGGGACGACCTGCTTCACCGACGCAATTACACCTCTGACGGCCGCCAGTGGTTATTAGTTGTACCTCGAAGCCTGCGTTCTGAAATCTGCGCATCGTTCCACTCTGATCCACAGTGTTCTCACTCGGGACTTTTCAAAACCTACCAGCGCCTCCGACGGCGCTACTACTGGCTAGGAATGTACAACTACATTCAAAAGTACGTTCGCTCATGCCCCGACTGCCAGCGCCGAAAATCTTCACCCCACCACTCGCCAGCTGGTCTGCAGCCTCTACCCTGCCCTACCCGGCCGTTCGGGCGCGTTGGCATCGATTAGTATGGGCCACTTCCTCTGACGTCGGCTGGTAACCGCTGGGCCATTGTGGCAGTAGATCACCTTACACGATACGCTGAAACCGCCGCTCTTCCAGCAGCTACAGCGCGCGATGTTGCACCATTCCTGCTTCGCCGATTCATCCTGCGGCATGGTCCACCTCAAGAACTGCTCAGCGATCGCGGACGCGTCTTCCTGTCGGAAGTAGTTGAAGCGATTCTCAAAAAGTGCAACGTTGTTCATCGTACGACTACGGCGTACCACTCTCAAACGAATGGCCTCACAGAACGCTTCAACCGTCCGCTCGGCGACATGCTTTCAATGTACGTTGCCTCCGACCACACGAACTGGGAGGCCGTTCTGCTATTCGTCACCTACGCGTATAATACCGCTACGTAGAGCACCACTGGATTTTCACCCTATTTCTTGCTGTATGGTCGACACCATTCGCACACCATCGACACTATTCTTCCGTACCGGCCGGATGCATCTGAGTGCGTGCCTATTTGTGCCACGGTCAGACATGCAGAAGAGTGCCGCGACCTCGCACGGGCCTTTACTTTCGCTGATCAAGAGCGCCAGAGGAGCACTCGCGGTGACGCCACTGCCGCGGTCACCTTCGATCCGGGAGCGCTCGTGTGGCTCTCAGTTCCTTTAACTGCCTCTGGCCTTTCATCAAAACTGGTCCCTAAGTATGAAGGCCCTTATCGCGTTCTCGAACGCGCATCTCCTGTGAACTATGTCATAGAACCAGTTGAGCCATCTTCAGACATGCGCCGCCGTGGACGATACATTGTCCATGTCGACCGTTTAAAGCGTTACTACGACCAGCTCATCGTGTCGAGCTTTTAGGTCGCCGGACGGCTCCCTTCTCGCTCCCGGGGGTGATTGTAGAGAAGAGAGACGCTAGTGGGTTCACCGCTACTGGCTCTAAACGCAAGTGGGTCGAGCGCTCGTGCTCAGCAACGGCTCTCGTGCTTGGAAGCTGTGACTGTCCTGCCCGTCGACGTTGCGCTGCTCCGAGCTCTGCCATATAAACACCTTTAGAGATGTTCTATATTGGAGCGCACATTGAGAAAATAGGTAAAGCTGATGTACGTTCTCTGAAAATGTAGTGACTAGTCGTCTGACTCTGCATATAGACTTTCCACCAGGCTTATTCTAAATGCGCCAGTTGCCACGCGAATACCCAGATGATGAACGCGGTCTAACGTTTTTAGCGCACTCGGTGCAGCAGAGTGATAAACTACGGCACCATAATGTAACCGTGATCTAACTAGGCTCCTGTAAAGATTCAGCAGACACCTCCTGTCGCTACCCCATGTAGTGTGGGATAGAACTTTAAGTAAGTTCATGGGTTTTAGACATCTTGCTTTAAGACATTTTATGTGTGAAATGAAGGTAAGCCTGGTGTCAAAGATAACACCTAGAAATTTGTGTTCTTTGTTAACAGGAATTTGTTGTCCACCCAGTTCTACACAGGGATCAGGTACCAAGCCTCTCTTTCTTGTGAAGAGAACACAAGAACTTTTGTGCGGGTTGATTTGAAATCCATTGTGGTCTGCCCACTTGGACACCTTGTTTAAGGCCTGCTGTACCTGTCTTTCACACACTGTAAGGTTGCAGAATTTGAAACCTAACTGTATATCGTCTACGTAGACGGAATAAAAAATGGCTGGGGGCAGTGAAGAACGAAGTGTATTCATCTTAACGATAAAGAGAGTGCAGCTGAGCACGCCTCCCTGGGGTACACCAGCTTCCTGCGTAAAAGGACGGGACAGTGCATTACCGACTTTTACTCGGAAGGTGGGATTTGACAAATAGCTTTCAATTGTGTTCAGCATATTTCCACGGATGCCCATTTCCGACAGGTCTCGCAAGATTCCGTAACGCCATGCCGTGTCCTACGCTTTCTCCATGTCAAGGAATATCGATAGGAAAAACTATTTAAGTATAAATGCATCGCGGATATTTCCTTCTATGCGCACAAGATGATCGGTTGCCGACCGTCCTTCTCGAAAGCCACACTGATAAGGATCGAGCATATTGTTGAGCTCAAGGAAATGTATAAGTCTGCAATTTATCATTTTTTTAAAAAGCTTACGCAGACAATTTGTTAGAGCTATCGGACGGTAAGTTGCCGCCAAGGAAGGGTCTTTTCCCAGCTTCAGAACGGGAACTACGATCGCTTCCTTCCATGTAGATGGGAGGTATCCCGCAGCCCAAATTGTGTTAAAAAGTGTGAGTAGTGTAACTTTGTGTCAGTATGTAGGTTTCTCATCATGTCATACGTGACTGTCAGGTCCCGGCGCAGAGCTTTTGCATGTGTTCAAGGCAGCTCTCAACTCGGCAATACCAAAAAGGTCGGTTATACGGTTCATTCTGTCTGCATTTTCTTATGATTGGCTTACGTTCCTCTATTTCTCTATGTTTAAGGAAGGATAGGGAATAATGGATTGAGCACGACACATGCTCAAAGTGCTCCCCTAGGGTGTCTGCCTGCTCTTCTAAGGTATTTACTTGATCGTTCACCAAAGGCAACGGATTTATTTGCTGCCATTTTAGCTTCCTTACGCCATTCCATACTTTCGCCTCCTGTGTGTAAGAACTGATATCTGAGAGGAATCTCACCCAGCTTTCTCTCTTTGCCTGACGCCGTATGCGCCTTCCCTGTGACTTTATGTGTTTAAATTCGATAAGATTTTCTGCATTCGGCGACCTACGCAGTATTCCCCATGCCTTATTCTGCTTCTTTCGGGCATTTCTACATTCATCATTCCACCAGGGAACACGCCTTTTAGGTTAGCCACCATTTGTTTGCGGAATAAACTTTTCTGCAGCATCAATAATAAAAGCGGTAAAATATGCGACAGCTTCATCTATACTAAAATTGTTTATAAAACCGAGTGGTAAATGAGTAGATTATTTAAAATGCTCCCAGTCAGCCGATGCTGATTTCCAAATGGGAAACCGGGGAGTGTTGTCATGCTGCGTTATTGATCTTAAAGTTATAGGGAAGCGGTGACTTCCAAAAGGATTCTTTATCACATTCCATTCAAGATGAGGCCGAAGGGAAGCAGAGCCTATTGCTAGGTCTATGGATGAATATGAACTATGTTGAAGGCTGTAATATGTTTTTTCCTTCTTATTAAATAGGCAGGCACTAGAGTTCAGAATAACATTTTCAATAAGGCGGCCCCTTGCGTAGCATCGCGCGTCTCCCAAAAGCGTGTTGTGGGCCTTAAAATCACCCACAAGTATGTAGGGTTCCGGGAGCTCATTTATCCGGTTATAGGGATCGGTTTTTTTGGAGGCGATAGCTTGGAGGTATATATAAATGGAACAGACGGTTACCAGCTTATTGAAAATAATCCCTCTAATTAACACTGCCTCGAGGGGCGTCTGCAATGCTACCTGGCGACAAGCTACTGACTTGCCTGCAAGGATTGCTGCACCGTCGGATGAGGTGTTAGCCTCATCACGGTCCTTGCGGAAAATGGTGTATTGTCGGAGGAAGTTGGTGTGTTTTGATTTTAAGTGTGTTTCCTGTAAACACAGCACTTTTGCATTGTGTTTGTGGATGAGTTCTTGTACATCATCAAGGTTTTTAAGAAGACCTCTGACGTTCCATTGAATAATTTGTGTGTCCATATTTAAAGTAAATTGGTGCTGTGTTTAGGGAAACGGAAATGATGTCTTAGATTAGAGAGCCCTTTCGAGGCCCTGTAATAGGGATTTTGCCCTTTCTGAAGCGTTCGAGCGAGTCTCGGCGCTGCTTAGGCGTTTGTGGCGCCTTGAGGACAGGTGTAGTGTCGATTGCCTCCTGTGAGACGCCGGACAAGCGCTCTTGCGAGTGAGAGGTTTTCCGAGAGAGTCCTGCCCCGGAAGGCAAGACCCCTGCGCCCACCAGCCCGGAGGTCGATGGGGCTTCCTGAGGGATTTGGCGGCGCTGGCCGTTGCCAGCGCTGGAAAGGGCCTCGGAGGTTGGGGAAGCCGCGGCTGCGCCCACTTTCGGGGTCGATGGCCCGGAGTGCTGGGTTGGCGGAGCAGCTGTAGCTGCAACCGCCGCGAGGGCAGATGGCGTCGCTGCCGACTCACTGCTTGTGGGTCGGACAGCAGCCGGATGCCGTTGTGACGCTGCCCCCTGACGCGCCACTTCGGCAAAGCTTTTCTTTGGCAGGTATGCTACCCGCCTGTGTGCCTCCTTGAATGAGATATTTTCTTTTACTTTGATCGATGCGATTTCTTTTTCTTTTTTCCAGGATGGGCACGACCGCGAGTACGCGGCGTGCTCCCCATCACAGTTTACACAGTGGAGGGGGTTCTCGCAAGTTTCAGTGGTGTGTTCATGTGCACTGCATTCGGCACATGTTTGGCGGCCCCGACAGCTCTGCGAACTGTGGCCGAAACGCTGGCGTTTGAAACGTCGAAGCGGATTTGGCACGTACGGCCTAACACGGAGCTTGATATACCCGGCCTCGATTGACTCGGGAAGGACACTTGAACTAAAGGGGATTATTAAGTGCTTCGTCTGAATCTCTTTACCACCTCGGCTCATCTTAATTCATCTGACATTTGTTCACATTGTGTTCGCTGAAGCCCTGCAGGAGCTCCGCTTCAGTCAGCTCGAGCAAATCATCATCCGACACAACACCGCGGGTGGTGTTGTGTCGGATGTCGGAACACAACGGTGCGGGGTTACTGTTATGTGGGTCTCCAGAAATGACACTAGTTTCGGTAGTTCTTCATATTGTTTCGAATCGCGGAGCTCCAAGGGTAGGTCACCGCTTGCCAACGTGGACACCTTGTAACCTGGACCACAAACATCAGTCAAGGACTTTGACACAAGGAATGGTGAAATTTTTCGCGCTGCTTTGTTTGGCTTTTCAGAGTGAAAAAACATGGAACCGGGGAAAATTCTGGATTTGGTTTCCGAAAAACTGAAATACATCTTCGGTGCGCCCTCGTTTCTGAGGGCGATCAGGAAGTTTGGGGAAAGAAGTTTCCATGAAAATATATAAAAGTTCGGCAACAGCGCCGACGGCCCACCACGGAGCCCAACGAGGGGACGCGGCAGAGCTTGCATTCAAGTCTGCAAGACGCCAGTCGTACGCCGCCACTATAACCAAATATGGTGTACCCAAGGTTGGATAGCCACACAGGGTTAACCCTTGCCGCCAAGAAGAAGGCAGTAAATAGAAGAGAGGAGACAGGAAAGACGGAAAGTAAGGGAAAGACCAAGGTTGTAGGAAGAGAGAAACAGGAAAAGGTGACTGCCGATTTCGTCCAAGTGGGTCAGTCTGGAGGTGCCGTCTATGTGAAGCCGAGGCCGAAGAGATGTGTTGCCTTCAAGGGGGCCTTAAAGGCCCAAACACCCAGCATCGGCTCAACCCCCAGGATCCCCTTTTTCCCAGACACGGCGAAGCCGCGCACGGCTACACGCGGGAGGGTCCAACCCTCGTGTGCTTGGGTCCGTGGTGTCGCAACACACCAAACGCCTGCCGACGCAGACGTCCCTGTGGTGAGCAAACAAGGACACCAAGGACAACACAAGGGAAGTTACTTGCACTGACTAATTGAAATAAGGAAATTATAAATTAAGGAAATATAATGTGGATGAAAAAAGAAATTAGATAAACAAGTCCAAATGTCAACGACCCCTTTCAAAAAGCATCGTCCCGCTGCTACATGCATAACAGGAGAGCGAAACACAAAAGGACGCTTATTAAACAAAAGTAACAAAACAACAAAGAAAAAAAGCCCCAAGTAACGCAGTCCAAGAAAGTCCGAATTTCAGCTAAGCGAAATCCGAAAATTCTTTAGCGCTGGTAGAACGGCTGGTAGAAAGTTCCACAAGGTGGACGTCGTGAGCGGTGCCACTGTGATAGCGAAATGCAGTCTTGCGAGACCTCATAGTCGAGTTCGCCACTGAGTCACATGATCTTGTAGGGTCCGAAATGGCGCCTTAAAAGCTTCTCGTTAAGTCCTCATCGACTTATGGGGGTCAAAACCCAAACACGGGCGTCGGTCTGGTACTCGACGTAACGTCGTGGAAGATGGACGTCAGGCTCTGGAGTTTTGCAAGATGCATAGCGCCACCGGCCATTGCCAAGCGGTAATAATTGAGTAGTGCGAAGTCCGACTCCCTTGCTAAGTTGCCTATGCAGCTAGCGACTGCGAAACAACGATTTAACTAGATTTTAGTCCATATTGCGAGTGTTTTGCGCATTTAACACCCAGACAGAGAGCTATGAATTTCTATGCTAGTCGGATGCGCCACCGAACTGCCAGAAAGCGCTTGCTGGCTCACTCTTATGACTGATGGCGGAAACGACGGCAACCGCGATTGCTCCGTGCGCTACGAAGAAACGCCGCAATTGACGCTACTGGTGTGTTGTATATTGCCATGAACGTGAGGGATGGAATAACAATTTTGTTCTTCTATATTTGTGTTGCCAAGCCCCGACGGGGGACCGTGGTAACCACGCGAAAACTGAAGAATCTGCAGCGGCCACTTCGTTGGTAACAGGAAAAACAACGTTGCAAACCATCCTGCTTATGTGCCATCGATATCTCCACCTTTTAACAGACGTCCGCCTCCGCTTGACTCAACAAGTGGAACGGAGATATTTGGCAGGTCAGCTTAACCAAACATTTTCGTTCGTTTACTAATTCAAAATTCTGTTCTAGAGCATCGTTGTATCGCGAGCTCATTTCTACATTCGGTATATTGTATGTCCTGCGCCGATAGAGCAAACACGCTTCGCAGTGTGCTGAGCCTGCTCGACTGCGTTTTTCAAATGTGAGCAATAATGATGCTGTAGGAGCACTGGATGAGTAATTGCGAAGTAACGCATTTGTGTAAAGAAAAAAAATGTCGTGTTTATTTACATTTCTTCGAGCGCGCTTGTTGCTCGAAGCGTCTGCAAAAAGTTCAAATTAAAGGGACACTAAAGCTAAACAAATCAGCTTAGACTAATGAAGCACTGTTTGAGAACCCTGCAGGCAGTCATTTAAAAAAATAGTTTGATTATTAGATAAGAAAAAGAAGGTCCAAGTATCAGTATTTAAATTTTGCGCCGAAATCCCAGCGCCGTTACGTCAGTGTGACGTCAGGAATACCAAAGTATGTTTTCGCATTTGGGCCGCGTTGGCTGAATAAAGGTTCCCGAAACTTGCCATGTTTAATATTTGGTTCCTTTAGAACACAATGTAGTCAATCTGTGCCGCTATATGTCATTAGTAGGCCTAGAAGATGCCATCAAAATCCAAGACGTCACAGCCCCCAGGTGCGAGAACTTAAGTAGTCGTCGCCACCCGTATTTCGTTCTTACGCTTTTTCTGGCTTACCAAACATCTTATCGTTGTAAGAGTGGTGTTTTTGGTGTTGTAGAACGGTAACTTAGTGATGCAGAAGGAATCATTTTTCACTTTAGTGTCCCATTAAAGTACAGAGCGATGCTGTAGCTCCTGCGAGAAAGAAAGATGCAGCGCGTAGGCACTGTAGGAAGCTTACATTCGCTATGACCGCACGCTGTTTGCTGCGTTAGAAAACGTTTTCTGTTTGCTGCCCGGGAAAAGACTATGAAAGGATTTACTCTTTGTAAATAATTGCGAGACAAAACATTACGATAAAATACATAAAGATATAGGAGATACGCAAGCCTTGTGTTGAGAACATATTCAATATGAACCAATTTGAAATGCTTAGATTCTTATGCTGATATGCCTCTAAACAAACCTGATGCTCTCTGTACTTGCTAGCTGCAGCACGCCGAAATAACACTTGCGACTTTGTTTTATATTGTACACGTACTTCGCCCTGCTGAACTTCCTTTCCGAAGCGTGGATGGGCGGAATAAGCTTTCCAGGTCTTTGATTTTTAGGAAACCGCGCCTCAACAGAAACAAAAGAGAAGGGTCCATTGTGGCCTATGCACCTTTGCTTGCGGACAGCTCTCCTTGCACTACTCAGTTAGCGCCAATGCTGCGATGGGGGCGCTGGTGACGGGTTTTTCCGCAGTGCCGCCTGGATAGAGTCTGAGGTCTATTGTAGTGTCGGCTGTCGGTCCTCTGGTGGTTCTTAACACGCTAGCGAGCGAGCTGTCAGGCTTCGTCGGCGCGCTGGAGATAGGTGGCGACGTCATGATTAGCATCGTCGGTGACGTGCGGCAGCGTGGCGCCGAGAGTCGTCGTCTGGCTCCTGCCAGACGACGACCAGCTTGAACCAGCTAAACCAGCTTGAACGGCATGATCTGTGTTGTCTCTTGCACCACCAAGTTGTAAGCGAAAGTTACATACGGCAGGACCGCGTCCCACGCATTATGCCCCATGTCGATGTACATTGCTGGCATGTCGGCGAGGGTCTCATTCAGGTTCTCCGTAAGACCATTCGTCTGTGGGTGGTGGGGCGTTGTCATCGTATGGCTTGTATAGCTGTATTGCAGAATGGCTTGGGTGAGCTCCGCTGTAAAGGCCGTTCGTCTGTCGGGGATGAGGATTTCTGGGCCGTCATGTCACAGCAAGATGTTCTCGACGAAGAAATTCGTCACTTTTGCCGCACTACCTCTTGGCAGAGCTTTCGTTCCAGCAAAGCGGGTGAGGTAGTCCGTCGCCACGAAGATCCACTTATTTCCCGATGTCGACGCCGGAAAGGCTCCTAACAAGTCCATCCCGATTTGATGAAAAGGTCGGCAAGAATGCTCGATCGGCTGTAGTAATCCTGCTAGCCTCATAGGCGGCGTCTAGACTGAAGGGGTCACGTCGGCGTTCAGGGCACGTCCACTAATACCTCTCCTGTATCCTCGATAGCGTCAGGGAGTATGCGAGGTACGCAGCGGTCGGAGCTTCATGCTTCATGCAGGACATGCTGTAGTTCTGCACGCAGCGCTCAAGGAACACGAAAAAGGTAGTTGACTGCGGACTGATGAGAAGTTCATAACGAGTAGATTCGTTTGAAGCGAGGACGAAGATAATCCTCGCCTAAGTGCCCTAGTGACAACGTCGGTGTTCCTTTCCAAATACTCGACGAGGTGTTTTAGCTCAGGGTGTAGTCGTCGCTGGTAAGCGAAGTCTTCCGCACCCTCGTCCTCTTGCGGAGGCAGGTCAATGGTGGCACATGATAGGCAATGGGCATCAGAGTGCTTTCGTCTGGACTTGTAGAGAATAGCGATGCCTTATTATTGCAGTCTGAGGCTCCGCCGGGTCAGGTGTCCTGAAGGGTCATGAATTCGCTAGCCAACAAAACGCGTGATCGTCGCTTACGAATATGAACGGCCTGCCACATAGGTAAAGGCGGAATTTCGCTGTAGCCCAAAAGATGCGAGGCATTGCTTTTCGCTCGTAAAATAATTGCCTTCCGCTTTTTACAGAGCCGGCTTGCGTAAGCTATCATACGTTCAAGTCTGTCTTTCCTCGGGACTAGGACGGCACGAGGCCTAGGCTACTGGAGTCAAAGTGGATTTCTGTATCGGCGTCCTCGTCGAAGTGCATGCGTCGTTTGAGTTCTTGAAATGCGTCGGCCTGTGGATTTCCCACTTGTACTCGACGTCACATTTAGTAAGATGTGTCACCGGCTCAGCGATCCGCCAAAAGTCATTGACAATGTGCTTGTACTAGGCACACATGGAAATCTACGCATTGCCTTCTTGTCGATGGGGTGCTAGAACTTTGCGATGGCAGCTCTCTTCTGCGGGTCAAGGTGGACTCCAGATTTGCTGATAACGTGACCTAGGAAAACAGCTCGTCGAAAGCGAAGTTGCACTTTTCAGGCTACAGAGTGAGCCCTGATGACTTCATGGCCTCTACTACTGTCGCTGGATGCCTAAGGTGATGGTCGAAATTTACAATGAAGATGGCGACTTCATCCAAGTAAACAGATAGGGCTGCCACTTCATTCCTATTAAGACAGTGTCCATGACGCGCTGAAACGTTGCAGGTGTCGAGCACAGTCCGAATGACATGACCTTGAACTGATAGAGGCCGTGTGGCATGATTAAGGTAGTTTTTTCGCTATCCCTCTCATGTATATCTATTTGCCAGTAGCCAGTCTTGAGATCCATCGACGAAAAGAATTGAGCGTTGCAGAGCCGCTCCAATGCGTCGTCTATCTGTGGAAAGGTATATACGTCTTTCTTCGTGATCAGTCGACCATAACCGAAGCAGAAACGCAGGGTTCAGTCCTTTTTCTTCAACAAGACTATAGGGGATGTCCATGTGCTTTTCGACACCTGGATGATGTCGCGCAGCACTTCGTCGACTTGTTGCCTTATAGCTTCACGTTCTCGCTTCGAAACTCAGCAAGGACTTGGTGGAGTGGTCAACTGCACTATTTGGTTATTGTGCGCTGTTTTGCAACTGGTGTTCGTCAGATCCTTGATGACGTCGAAAACCAGCCTTTGTATCGTCGGAAAGATTTCTGAGCTGTTACTACTTTCTCACGGGGAGACATAGCTCTATGTCGAAGTCTTGCTCGAGAACTGTGGTCGTCGGGACAAATGCTGCGGAATTCGAGAGGACAAACGTATTGCTGGTTTCTTCATTTTCCTTAATGTATGCGATCGTGGTGCCCTTTTAGACGTGCTTGGACTCCTGGCTGAAGTCGCTCAGCATAACTTTCGCTTTTCCTCCACCGGTTGCTACTTTTAGTCTTTCGGATATGAGCTGACATTCCGGCCCCGGGCTCGGCTAGTGTATGGTCGGCACTGCGGCGACAGGGAGCGGCCTGCTGACCGCGAACCATAGGGTCGTCGAGGGCTCCGTTGAGTGGTAGCTATGTAGTAGGCTATATCGCGAGGGCGTTCACCTTCCTATGGGCGGGAAGCGTTGACAGCGAACCCTCGTAGTTCCATTTCGCTGTATGGACACCTTCGGAGGGCGTAGGGGATGTCCAGGGGATGTCCGTGTTGATGTCCAGTTCTCCGCAGTGATAACACGACGGACGATGGTCGGGGCTGCGCTAACTTCGTCTTCCTTGGAACGCCGAGCTGGCGAAGCTCGGGAGTGCTGTAAGTGGCGGCGGTACACGACGGAATTGCGGCACTGTGGGGTCCTGACGCGGGCGCGAAGGTGGACAGTGCCGGCAGGTGACGGCGGCGTATGCCATCGCTTCTGGCTGGGCAGCAATTGCGGCTTCACTTGAACTCCAAGTGTTTGATGCAGTTCATCCTTGACTATGTCAGTGACCGAGGCCACCTGGGGTGGCGGCGAAGACATGATCTTGGCAGTTCTTCGCGCACAACGGCCCTGGTGGTCTCTTGAAGGTCGACGGAACCCAGTGCTTGGATGGCGCACTGCGGCGCCAGCACTTGGCGATAATTTGCCAAGTGGGCATTTCCAGAGTCTTCTCAATCATCGGTGTCTCTGTAGAAAACTCAGCTATGGTCTTCGGAGGGATGCGGATCAGGCCCGCATAAGGAAGCGGTCTCTTTTTCTTACATTTGCTGATCGCCGTGGCGAAAAGACATAAAATTTAAGAAACAGGAAGAGAGCGGTTTGGATCGGAGAGCAAACGAGTATAGACGATATCCTAATAGATATCAAGAGGAAAAAAATGCCGCTGGGCAGGTCATGTAATGCGCAGATTAGATAACCGTTGCGCCATTAGGGTAACAGAATGGGTACCAAGAGAAGGGAAGCGCAGTAGAGGACGGCGACGGCAGAAAACTAGACGGCGCGACAAAATTAGAAAATTTGCAGGTGCTAGTTGGAACCGGTTGGCACAGGACAGGGGTAATTTGAGATCGCAGGGAGATACCTTCGCCCCGTAGTGGACATAATAGGATGATGATGATGATGATGATCCTGAAAAGCCGGGCCATCTTCTCCATAAAGATCGCTATTCTCTCATTGGGCAGCTGTACTCGGCTTTCTAGTAGAGCTTGGGCGTGCTCTTTCCGCACGACTCTTGTGAATGTCAGCAGCAAGCCGTTTCGGAACAGGTCCCTCTTCGTTAAGGTAGCTGCTCCATTCTCGAACCACGTCCTGGCGGCGTCTTCCAATACGAAATAAACATTGCGCAGCTTGTCGTCGCTTTTTCAGCTGTTAAACGTTGCGAAGCTATCATACGTCTCCAGCCAGCTTTCCGTGTCCTTAAATGTTGAACCGCAGTGGCGTAGTCCTTGAAGCCTGCGGCTAGCTCGCTGGTCCGTGGCGACGTTGGCGTTGTCTTCGTGGCTTGGGCTTTGATCATAGTTTTGCGGGCCGTTCGGTACATGAAAACACTAGCAGAGCTCATGTAGTAGTGACGTTGTGCGAACTTGTACCACCAAGACAAGTTACACTGAAAGCACAGCAATCGCGGTGAACACGGTTGACGATCGTCGAACTCTGACATGCCGGTCAAGCTTCTCGGCTTTTATACACTAGAGTTGGGAGAAGAGGGCGGACACTCTGTCAGGCATTTATTGCCTCTACGTCTGCCTCTTAGGCAACTCTTAGGCATTGATGCCTAAATAAAATACTTTGTCTTTGAGTCATTGAAGGTAACCGAGTAATCGGTGGTGCCCGCGTGTCTTCCGTAAAGTTCTACGCAGTTCGCGCCACACATGCAATAAGTTTACAAAAGCTTCGGTGACAACAAAACCATCGATAACATTCGAAAAACTTCCGATACATACGGGTGCGTCCGACGCTTAGCGATAACATTCGTTTGATGGTGAAAAGCGCTCAGCCGTAAAATATAAAAAAGTCAACGTGTCAACACACAGAGGTTGAATACGTCGTCGACGGTACTTTTGAGTAGGTACTCGATCTTGTCCGCTTCGGACATGTTACCGTCAACTTTGCCGCAAAGTGTTAGAATATGCTGAATATACGAAATGTATCATTCAGGATATGACTGCGCGCGAGAGCCATGTACTTTGTCAGCGGTTAACTGACAACCAAAGGGCTCGCCAAACAGGTGGTTCAATCTTTCTTTGCCTAGGTCCCAGCTGGCGAGATTGTGCCCATAGGTCTCGTACCAGACGCGTGCGGTTCTCTTAAGGTAAAATACCACATTTTGACAGCATAAGGGTATCGTCCCACCTGTTCTGTCTGCTGACACGCTCCTACCATGAAATGCAATCCTCAAGGCCCACGTCTTCTGTGCCACAGAAGGTGCCTGGGGCTTTTGGGAGCGATAACATATACGGTAGGAACAGCTGCGGCACGGTAAGTTCCGGCATGGTGGGGGCTTCAGTGGCCATCGCCGAGACAACGACGCGGCAACCGCTTCTGAAATCCGTGCTGCGCTGATGGTGATAAACAGGCAGCGTACCCAGGAGCTCCACCAGAAATGCTGCACAATAAACGTATATTTACAAATATGTGCAAATAACGCGAGCAGTACAGGCGTCGCAGCAGCCAAGAAGCGAGGAAGAACTTCTATTTCTTCTTCATCGATGATGGCCTAATGCGAAAGACTTCTTCTGTCTCGCGGCAATATCTTATACTCCACCCTGATACACCACTTTAGTTCAATTGTTGGGTGTTTGTTTTTGTTACCTGCCGTTGTGGCTTAGTGGCTATGGTGTTACGCTGCTAAGAACGAGGTCTCGGGATCAAATCACTGCCCCGGGGGTCGCATTTTGATGGGGACCAAATGCAAAAACGCCCATTTGCCATGCATTCGGAGCATTTTGAAGAACCCCAGGTGGCCAGAACTATTCCGGAGTCCGCTACTACAGCTCGCCTCATAATGAAATCGTGGTTTTGGTACGTAAAATACCTTAGTTTATTTTAAATTTATCCTTTGTTGTTTTTTCCGCTAAACAACGCGGACTTTTTAAAAATGGCTCGGTATACAATTAATACACTTTAATTCGACCAACAGTAAGCTGTCGGTTTAGATAACAAGGAGCAATGTGGCTGCCTGTTTTTAGAGTTGGAAAAAAAACCTTCCACAAGATGTGACATACAGTTGTAATACAAATGTAAAAAAAAATCTGCTCATCGATAAACCTTTTTCAAATGAATTACGGACTTTTCATTCCAGTACGTGAGTGTCGTTCTAAATAAACCCAGATCAACTTTAATTTCTGCTGCCTCTTGGGTGACTTAGGGGTCCAACTCATTTTGTATTTTGATAAATGATATTGCAGCTGTAATTAGGTGCAACATTCGAATGTCTGCACATGACTGTCTTCTGTAGGGTAAAGTGCCAGATGAAACGGGTTAACCAAACTGCTTCAAGAAGAACTCAGTCGTGAGGAAGTGTGGGGCAAGAATAATAGCATAGTTCTAAAGTTCACAAGTGTTATCGTGTGTGTTCACTAAAAGGAGCAATAAGGGTCGTTTTCCTAAAGGATCCTTGCTCGGCACCGCTGTGAGAATGGTCATGAAAATGCTCTTTCTTTTTCAGGCTACCAAAGCTATGACAGTCCGAAATTTACCTTTGGCTTGTCTTCCCAGCTCTCAAGCCGAGCCTATATGTCTGGTCCTAAACCCCTGGAATAAACAGTACGCTCCCACCAAATGCAGTCATGAAATCTAGTCTGCCTACTTGACACGCACACTGAAGTCAGCGTGGGTAATCTGCCACGGCCACAAAAGCAGTCAACGCGCTGGGGACAGTTGACGTAATGCACCACTGAGACAATGGTCATTAAAAGGTTCTTCTTTCTACAGGTTAGTTGGCTAACGAATGCCAAATGTTTTCGTGAAAGAGACCCATTTCTTAACGCTGTTTCCTGCCTTTCTGATTTTTTGGAATCAAAGGGTTTCCACGACTTTTCCGTATCGAGTGTTTTTCAAGCATCTTTTTATTGGTAAATCTCGGAAATGTGAGCCGATATGCGCTACTGGGACCACTGCTCTCTGCGACGTTCATAATGTATTTAAATATATGTATATTGTAATGCGAACAAAGAACAGGAAAAGGGAGCATCTGGCAGCGTTGGCAGCGTCTCCTCAAGAGAAGCCCAGGCAATGTCGAGCTCGCACCTCCCGGAAGTCTCGCGATGTGGCTGCAGAGCCGGGCAGTCCTCTTCCCTACATTCACCCCAATGCGAAAAGCAGCCATGCTGGCGACTCATGGTTAAGATAGTGTGAATTGGTCGTAATACGGTTTATGGCGCTGTACGTGCACGGTTTCACGACTACGACAGCGTTGGGCCGTAGGTGGCGTGCCAGACTCGACGATATTGTTCACATGCAATATATCTGCGCTACAACGTGGCAGGATACTTGATATTTGGAGACAGCTTGGAGGAGAGGCCAGAAGTAACAGCTGTAACCTAAAGCCACACAAGGTAGTCTGGAAGAAAGTGAAAAGCAGGCTGGTTATCGTCCTGTCGTGTTTGCAGTTGCGCTTGGTCGACGGTTGTGCCAGAGCGGGCGAGCTGACGGCATTCCTTGTCGCGGCGGGCAGCATCAGAGGAGGGCGTACATTCGCATGAGTAGGGTCATTACGGAAGAATAGTATCGAGTGTGGTCGAAGGTTCGCGGCCATTGTTGTAATCGCACCGCTGGCACGAGTTGTTGGAATCTCAGTGCTGACGCCCGTTATTGCAAATGGGTCGCAAGCCCCAAGGGTAGCGTTGGCCTGGCGGCCTGGGGCACAACTGGAAGCATCCGAAGGTCCCGGCAAAGCATGAGTCGACTGGTAACAGAACAACTTGTTTATTCTAGCATCGCAAAAGAGTGGGCAGTCAGGTCGACCGAAGTGGAGAGACGGGAGAGCACGTTACTCAACAGAAGAAATCGGAGCCTCTCTCTTGGCGTCCGGGGGAGCTGCTTTTATACATAGAGTTACTATACCGACTCTAGAGGACAAGCTACCCATAGGGCCCATGCATTGAAATCGGGAACCGCAAGATCGCCGCCATGTTGCTACGCGCCGAGGTTGCCAGCTCCTGAGACGCTTGCTAGACTTGGTGACAGTAGTCAGTTTTAATCCGGCAACCGTAGCAGCGTAGCAGCATGGCGTCTCGCTTGTGGTGTCGTGATGTGTGCGTGCAGCCGTGTGTTTGGGCTTTATAAGTTGGTTCTTTATTCTATGTTGCGGGAATGTGTGGGTGTGGTCCATGTTGGCCGTACAGGTGGCAGTTATGCAACCGAGGGATCATCCTGTTGAAGTTTCCGGCGGTATGCGGTTTTCAGCGGTCACGCCTGTTGCAGAAGTGTCACTCGACGAGGTTACGAGCTTGAAGCTGTGGTCAGATTCCTCGTTGGCGTTCCGTAATTCTCTTCGCACGGACGCGGTATGTTGCAAAAGCCGCTTTCGCGATCTATCGTCGCGACGATAGATCGGGTTTTTTTATTATTATAAGTACTGATCCAGCTGTAGGGCACATGTAACCGACAAACGGAAGTCTCAGGAGAGCACCCGAGGTTATAATAAAGCAGGCGGCGCAGAAACTCCAGGGCAGCCAAGGGACAGTGGGGGGATCAAAGCTCGAAGCAGAACGGTACATACGTTGGGGCCGCCGAGGCAAATGTGTGCCAGGGAGTGTTCGCACGGACAGCTCCCCTGGCACGCGCAGCAGTGCCTCGCAAGGTCGAGATACTTTAAAGGCACCTGCGCCCATGATCTTTCTTTTGCCTCGGTGCAGTGAGCACGATTAACGAGAATAATATGGAGGGCATCTGGTGCAGTCGCGAATGCGTCATGGCAAATGTAGCTCGCGTCGCCTGGCGTGTGTAGTAACATCAGAGTTGGTTGTGTGAACTTTATGCATAATACGCTTTGTTACGGTACCTTAACGGAATGGGTCTAGAGGACGGTGTTGGTGCATTTTTTCGTACCGCCCTAATCCTATACCCCCCACTACAAACACACACACATAACCCCCCCCCTTTTTATGTATACATACAATTCCTTGCCATGACGGATCATAGCCTCCTTTACTTTTGAACAATAGAGGAGGCTATGGACGGATTGAACAGTTCAAGTTGTCAACTTGTCAATAACTGTCATAGGAATTGCTGTAATAAACACAATTCCACGATCGGATTGTTTACTCTCATTTTTTGTTGTAACACTGAGGACTACATAGAACTTTATTTTGTATATGTGAGAGAAGCATGTGGATATCACGAGCTTAAGCCAATGTGCAATACACAGACAAAGCAGCTGCTACAACATGAACTGCATTGAGGACCACACAACACATACGTAATTAAAGGTGCAAAATATAGGAGGAAGCTTCAAAATATGTTCTCTAGCACTGCAAAGTATAACATATATTGTATGTGTACAATAAATGTTCAAAAAAACAATGCATCAATGTCCCATTTGCCTTCAAGTTAATTATCAAGTTCAAGTTTACTGAAGTTTATTATGAGCATATGTACAACAGGAATCTACTGACACACCCACAGTCAAGGTGGCTGTTCGAGGTGTGCTGGCTGCCTCAGTGTAAGAAAAAGAAATTGGGTGAATGTCGACACCAGTGCCACTGCTTCTTGCCTCTGACCTGCACGTGCCTCCACGGCATCTTTGTGCACAAGTGTGCTGGCGTGGCGAGGCGTAGGAATCATCCGAGAGAAAGAGTATCGTTTACATGGAAAAGTGGCTGTTCACATTGCCTGTCGCTTTCCCTCAAATGTTTCCTTGGCGACTAGGGTGACACACCCGCAGTCGAAGTGGCTGTTCGAGGTGTGCTGGCCGCCTAAAAGAAAAAAATTATATGAATGTCGATACCAGTTCTATTGCTTCTTGCCTCTTACCTGCATTTGCCTCCACGGCCTATTGGCTTGCAGAGTAAGTATGAGGGAGCTGCTGTGGCTAGGCGTAGTCATTGTCTAAGCAAAAAGAAAAGGCCATTCAAATGGGAAATTATGGAAATAAATGCAGTTGTTATGTCTGCTTCTTGCACTCTTCTTGCCTAAAAGTTTTCAAACATAGTGTCCAGTACACACCAGCGCTCTGACTGCTTCTGCTTTTTACCTGCAGGTGTTGCTGCGAGATCCTTAGTATGGCTGCGTGCAGCATTGTAGCACTTGGTGGAGGCATTTGAAGTGGTAGCCAAAAATATAAAGAATCCTCCTTGTCTGCATGAATGCTTTCAATTTCTAAATGCAGTGGTAACTATCACTATTAGTTCAAGGCCACCCACATCTATGCGGCAAGTGCCATAGCTCGAAACTGAATTTTTTCTTGAGTGTTTCACAAGGCGTCTGATATGTACACATTAGATGTGATGTGTTTGTTTTTATTTATCCCAGTGTGGAGAGAGCATCATTAAATTGTTTTTTATTTTTGCGTGTCTTGTTTTTTGGTTTATTTCTGAATTTATCAACCAGCAGTCTCATGATGCTAAAGTGACTTATGTAATGGCAATCAGCTTTTGTTTTGCAGAAAAAAAAACGCATTTCCTGACCCATTGTTTGACATCCTCTCACTCGCATAATTTTGCAGAGTATTCTACCTATATTGACATGCTTGACCTCCACTAAAGAGTCTTGCATTTTCAAATAAGACTCTTTCCTTAAAATTATTTGACACTTCTCGTAATTTCTGTAACTTGGGATTCTGATACTCTGCATTCACCATTTTTGCTTGTTTCTGACTAGAAATGTCTTCTTTAATTTAGAGCTTAAACTTTACCTTTGGAACACACGGAAGGGCTTGCCATTGCATATATGCATAAAAGGGAAACATGTTTCATTAAACATTTGCAAAATCCAACTGAACATTGATGAATGCAGCTTGAAGTGTGATATGACTGAATGAGCCATAAAAGTAACTCATTTCACTTGGTAAATTAAAACACATATTAGTGTGATGTACAAGATACGTTACACTAACGTGGTGGGTTCTCTTGCTTATACAGCAAAATAATCGGTGTGCGAGAAAAAACATTATCTTTGCATACCCCTTGTACACACTGATTTAAGGAAAGTGAGCTGGAGCTGTCCACATGATCACTTATTTTACCTGCGAGTATACTCAACAAAAGTGTGTCCCAACTGCTTAGTGGTATTTGAGATTATGTCAGTATTGCATATGGTGCCTGTTGTCTCAAATAATTAATTTTGAAAATGCTCGCAGGGATCTGATGTGCATATCTGCAGTTTATGGATACATGTAAAAGACTCAGCATCAAGTGCAAGTGAACGGTCCCACAAACCCGGAGTCGATCATGCAAATAGATTCGCTGCACAAATTTGTGACCAGAAAAATATTTCACATGAAATGGCATGCAAGGAAGTGTTGAAAATATTGCACAGTTAATAAAACGCCTACGCTATTAATATGTGGGTTGATGCACTCGCTATGCAAAACGGAGGTGAGGCGTGCAGACAGGACACAAGAGTAGAGTATTTACAAGCAAACAACACGAGCGCTGCCCACTTCTCTACTCTTGTGTCCTGTCTGCACGCCTCACCTCTGTTTTGCATAATGAATCCTTACCAACTAGCTCAGCTTTCTGTCGTTCTAAGTCTCGATGCACTCGATTTCGTCCGCATTAGGCACTCGCCTCTTGATTACTTCGTGGCACAGAAATACTCCGCATCAGGCTGTTTTTCTGCTGTGGCCTTTGTAGAAGCATGATTGTTCAAAGTGCTACAATTAAACAGATTCTATGAGTTGCTTGCGGCTTGGCCAGTAGAATTCCGGTGCGCTGGTCCGCCTGTACAGCAATTTCCTACTGAAGGGAAACCTGCAAATAAAAACACCGCTCCGCATGTAGAAAAATGCTCTACTGTGACGCTTCTCAAACGATTGTGATGCACCACAAGAGCTGCCTACTCGCGTGATATTCTCAACAAGGAGATACATTCGTTTACTTACATGTGAAGTTATATGCCAGATCACTTCGGGGCTTCGGTGGCACATAAGGCACGAGTTTGCCATTGCGTCCGATGTCGACGCGCGATCGCATGTCAAACCTAAACTGTACGAAACTACTGCGCATCCAAAAAACAGATTCGAAACAGAAATTCGCGTCATTCTTTATTGCATGAATGCGTACATCGTGATTTACATAAGCCACGGACTTAGCGATCGCTTTCTGTAAACCGAATATTAACGTACCACCTTCATAAAGCCATCAAGTATGCGTTTTTAGATGACAAAGCATAAGGTGACCTGTACTTGCTTTCAGCTCTTTCAATAGTAATTGCGCTGGCCACATTGACCAGTAGCAACAGGGCGGCGCCCTAGAGGTTCCCACTTTTCCGGCCCAGCTTTTCCTCTAGAGTTGTTCTACTAACTCTATGCTTTTATACTCTCGCAGTTGAGGGCAAGAAGGAACGCCTCGTCAGAGGGGCACGTGATGCGCCGCTCGGGCACGTTGAGACGAGTAGGTGACGCATCCGCCGGGCCGGCGCCGGTCAGACCTCCTCGCTTCACAGTTGGGGGAGCTCCTCTCCCCGGCTGCCGCGCTTTGACAAGCGTGGGCACCAACATGCACACACGGACACACGCACACACGAAGACACGTGGCATTGGAACATGCCTGGACGCGCTTGGCGGGGAGGCGTAGCAGCGGCGCCGAACGGGCCAAAATGTCCACCGCTTTGAACGAAGCCCCGGCGTCCGTTGCATCCGCGCCGGCTATACCGCGCGTTGTAGGCGAAACGTAACAGACCGCCCCGCCAGGGGAAGGAGATCCCGATGGTCAGGGGACTGCATCCGCTGTCCGGAGGGATGTCGCTCGACGATGCTCGCAACCGAAGTCGGTCGTCCCTCGGCGTTTCTTGAGCGCAGCGCACCGAGAAGGCCTCGTTCTCACGTTCAGGTTCACACAGGACACTGCAAAGTGACTTCGGGAGAGTTGACATTTTTGTTCTCGTTCCCGGCAAGCGTTAGAACTACGCCGAAACTCAACCGCTCAGTCAGCAAGCACGAAACAATCCTCACCAAGTCCTGCCAGGCTCTTTCCCCTTTTATACCACTGCCTAGTTCCTTACAGTAGTCTAGCAGCACTCAGAACGCGTCCACAAATTGGAAAATTGCACTAGAAAGCACGTCATCACTTTGAAACACTAAACAAAAGCAATATGTTAAAAATCCTGCCTCAGGAAGAAAAACATCAGTAACAAATAACTTTGAGGCTGATTCCTACGTTAGGGGCTTCGACTTAAGCCATCGGCGTTACCGTTGAGACTCCCCTTTTTGTAACGCACCTCAAAGGAATATTGTTGCAAAGCGAGGCTCCAGCGCAGGAGGCGGCCATTTATGGAAGAGATGGTCTGCAGCCATTGGAGAGGGCAGTGATCCGTCTCGAAGCATGCGAAGCGGAGATCGCAGCGAGCGACCGTACACTAGCTCAGCTGGCGAAAACCCCGTAGCCGCATGCGGCGCGGTCTTTAATGCCAACGTCACCCCAGGCAGACATAGCTCCCAGTCAGTTTGTTTTTCAAACCACAATGCTCTCAACACGCGCTTCATGACGGAGTGGAGCTTCTCAACGGAATTCGATTGTGGGTGGTACACTGAGCTGTGTAACAGCTTTACCCCACACCTTTCGAGAAAAGTCGTCGTCAAAGCGCTAGTAAACACTGTGCCCTGATCTGATTGGATTTCCGCAGGAAAACCAACTCGCGCAAATATGGACAGTAGTGCATTGACTATCTCAACTGAGCTGAGTTCTTTAAGCGGCACTGCTTCAGGGAACTTTGTCGCTGGGCAGATCACAGTCAAAATGTGTCTGTACCCCGTGGTTGTTACCGGCAGAGGTCCCACTGTATCAATAACGAGCCGTCTAAAAGGCTCCGTAATGATAGGTACCAATTTCAACGGCGCCCTCGATTTGTCCCCTGGTTTGCCCACCCGCTGACAGGTGTCACATGTCCTCACAAAGTGGTCTGCGTCCCGAAAACACCCTGGCCAATAGTACTCTTGCAAGAGACGGTCCTTAGTTTTCTTAACTCCTAGGTGTCCGGACCACGAACCCCCGTGCGACAAGCGCAACAGATCCTGACGGTAGCACTGAGGAACGATCAGCTGATCGAACTCCACTCCCCTGCGGTCTAGATACTTCCGGTACAGGACCCCACCCCTTTCCACAAAATGAGCATTTTTCTTGGCGATACCTTCCTTGACAATGCAGCGTATGTTTTCTAGGCTGCCATCCTTTTTTTGCTCGGCTATCAAAGCCGACCGGCTGACTTTTAGCAACCTATTAAGTCCGTCTGACGTAGGCGCGATGATCAAATCTGCAGATAGCGCTTCTAATTTTCCCGTGTCGGGCATTTCCTCTCCAGTATCTGGTGCCTTCAACGCTACAGGCTCAATTTTATTCAGTTCGGGCGTGCTCTGAATATCAGCTTGCTGCGCCTCTGACCCTTTTTCATTGTTTGACAACGTCGGCCCCGCAACTACCGCCTTTGCAGCGAGCTCCCGAACCTTCGATCTGGTTAAGGCCCGAACGCTAGCCTCACCAAACAAAAGCCCCTTCTCGCGCAGGAGGTGATCGGACCTGTTCGAAAATAGGTACGGGTACTGGGGGGGCAGCATAGATGACGCTGCCGCCTCCGTCTCAAGTGCTCCGAAAGGTCCTTCAATAAGCACTTTTGCTACGGGCAGACACACGCTATGAGCTTCCACGGCTTGCTTGATCCATGCGCACTCGCCCGTGAACATATCGGGTTCTACGTAAGAGGGGTGAACTACATCCATGGTAGCTGCGGAATCGCGAAGCACTCGGCACTCTCTCCCGTTCACGAGGACGTCTCGCATGTAAGGCTCGAGAAGCTTCATGTTCTCGTCAGTGCTGCATAATGACAAAAACACGACTTTTGTTTTTGTTTCCGGACACTGCGCCGAAAAGTGACCCGGCTTCTGGCACGTATAACACACGCGCGCTTGCCTCGTCTCGAACCGCTTTCTGCGTTCGGCTTCGGCTGCCGCCGTCTCCTTACGTTCGGTCGGACTGCTTTCACTCGCATCCGCACTACGTGTGTCGCCCCTTGCTCTCATGGGTGTGAACTTTGGCCTCTCAAACTTGGAGCCAAATTCACCCTTTTGACCGTCCTTAGCTCCGCGAGCCCGACGCGTCACAAACTCCTCGGCTAGCTCGGCGGCTTTAGCCACCGTACAAACGTCTGGCCTATCCAAGACCCAGTACCGCACGTTCTCAGGTAACCGACTATAAAACTGTTCCAGCACGAAACACTGCAGAACTTTCTCGTGGTCACCAAACGCTTTCTCTTCTTTGAGCCACTCCTGCATGTTTGACATAAGCCTGTAGGCAAACTCTGTATATGACTCACTTTTACCTTTCTCATTTTCCCGAAACTTCCGACGGAACGCCTCCGCTGACAGCCTGTACTTTTTTAGCAGACTCGATTTCACTTTGTCGAAATCCTCTGCCTCCTCTCTCTTCAAGCGAGCGACTACGTCGGCCGCCTCGCCGGGTAACAAAGTGAGCAAGCGCTGTGGCCACGTTTCCCGAGAGAACCCCTGCTTCTCGCACGTTCGCTCGAAGTTAACCAGGAACAAACCAATGTCCTCTCCAAGCTTAAACGGCCGCATCAGGTCAGTCATTTTGAACAATACTCGTTCTCCTGCACCGTGTGCCTGACTTCCATTACGAGCGCGTTCCATCTCTAACTCGAGACGCTTCATTTCCAAAGCGTGTTGACGGTCGCGCTCTCTTTCTTTCTCTTGTTGCTCTCGTTCTATCTGTTCTTTACGTTCACGCTCTTCTTTTTCTTTCTGTTCTTTTCGTTCACGCTCTTCTTTTTCTTTCTGTTCTTTTCGTTCACGCTCATCTTTCTCTTTCTGTTTCTGTTCTTTAAGTTCACGCTCCTGTCTTTTTGCCCTCTCCTCAATGGTCTCAAGGCATTCCGACAGCTCGTCATCCTCCGCTTCTAACAGTTCTGGTTTTCTGAGTTTGTCTGAGACATCCAGACCCAACTCTCTTGCAAGCTCCAGCAATTTCGGTTTGCGCAACGACTTCCAATCCATGGCTACTCTGAATGCTGCTTTCTCTACTGCCTACTATTGTCTTGCCGCAAACTAACCCGGCAGCAACGACAACCACAATTACCAGCTCTGTTTCTGACACTAAAAAAAGCCTGGCAAAACTCAGAAGAAGAAAGTCCCGCACTCACCAAACCTCGCAGCCAAGAATTCAGCGCAGTCGTTCCGCTGCAGGCAACCAGTCATCACACAGGGCTCGTTGCACTGCTCCCGGATGGTCGTTGTGCTGCTCAGCATACAGTCAACCGCATATCTTCGCTGCTGGCCTCCGTTGTCGCGATCTCACCGCTGGCAGACAGTTGTTGTAATCGCACCGCTGGCACGAGTTGTTGGAATCTCAGTGCTGACGCCCGTTATTGCAAATGGGTCGCAAGCCCCAAGGGTAGCGTTGGCCTGGCGGCCTGGGGCACAACTGGAAGCATCCGAAGGTCCCTGCAAAGCATGAGTCGACTGGTAAGAGAACAACTTGTTTATTCTAGCATCGCAAAAGAGCGGGCAGTCAGGTCGACCGAAGTGGAGAGACGGGAGAGCACGTTACTCAACAGAAGAAATCGGAGCCTCTCTCTTGGCGTCCGGGGGGGCGTATTTTCATCCGCTAGCAGCTACAACGGGGCGTGGCACTATAGGCCAAAGCAGGTCACGTGACTTCCGCTGCTTTGAAAGAAGTCAGCTAAAAGCTAAGTGTACTGTGGCTTATGTATTGTTAAACAAGATTTCGTAAATCATAAAAATACTGTACGCGACGCCCATTGCTGAAATTAACGCCTGTTGTCATGGCAATGGTGGAGACGCTGCGACCTTGCCGAGTGCAAATGGCGGCGCTCATGCGAACTGACTGAACAGCCGCGCACGCCCGTTGGCCACATTACCATGCGTCGGACTACACTGGACGAAATGTAAGTACAATTTTGCATTATACGTGTGCTATCTCAGCAAGCATGTTGGCAACGTGGGACTTATGCTTGGCTCTGCAACGATACACCCAGCTCCTCCTGAGCGCGGGGCTCTTCGCACCACGAAATAACTATACGCTTCCCGCGAAGTTTAACACTTTGGGGTGCGCCTCACACTGCGCAGCAGCCCGCCTGGTGCAAGCTGGTGCAAAGAAGCGTGTGCAAAATAATTTTCGCTGGATACTTCTATGGCATAAAGGAGCACAAAAACAGCGCATCTTTACATTCGACCTGCCCCTGTACTAGCGCCAGGAATAATTGTCCTTTGCTCTATTCATGACCACGCGAGCTGCATCGCTGCACGAAGCATTATTGCGGTACATATTTTTTTTTTCTTTCAAAGCTGCCATAAGGCAAATCGTGTATATATATATATATATATATATATATATATATATATATATATATATATATATATATAATTTTTCTTACAGACATTTAGTTCTTATATCTGGATTCGTGAGATGTTCAAACTTCGTTACGAGATTGACTGGAAAATGCAGTGAATACACATCAGCAGCAAGTATGTTTCAAACTTAAGTTGCCACATTATTTTTAGAAAGACCCCAACATTGTCTCTAATATTCACATTCTTGTAACTGTTTGACAATATGCACCATTTGCAACTTCCAGCAATTTTGCAGAAACAAGTCTACTTGCTATAGCAGTATTATGCAAAAGGTGTTGGTCAGTCCAATATTAATGAACCTGCATAACTGACAATTTGTCTAATTTGTTCAAAACCACACGTGTAAAGAGAGATGTGCCACAGAGGTGCCGACTTTCTGCTGCTTGATGCTGAATTGGTGAACAGCTTGAAAGCCAGGAAGGCAGACCATGCCTGACTGCATTATTTAGTAAAGTAGAAAACGCTATGCGCTATCTCCGCGGAGATTCATTCAGTGCAACTGAGTTCGTTATTTTAAGTCTCTAATGAAAAGCCCGATCAGCCAACTTTAGAATGTAAAACATACTACTACTACTGCTAAAGCCAAGAAACACTAAAATTGTTCGAAAAATACTAGTTCTTTCATTGGCGAAGACATACAGAAATTATTCTCGAAGAATTACCTGTAGGGACACTTTAAAAAAATGCACCAAAAATCAGCATCAGAAATTGGCATCAAAACATTATTTGCATCACTGAAAAACAGAAATGTTCGTATTGCTTATTCATGGAATATTCATATAATGATAGCCAAAATTTCACCTGCCATCTTAGTGGTGGCGCTGCCGCTGGTAGGTCAGAATCAATGATACACGTTTTTCAACGATACAACTGATCAGGAGCTTACAAGGCCATGAAATACCCCCGAGTGGCCAAATAGAAATATCTTGGGGTATGGATAAACAAAGAACAGATGTACACGGAAAAGCACGAACAGTCTCTCCTAGCAAAAGGGCGAAGAGATGCCGGGATAATGAAACATAGGGCATTGTGGGGGTACAACAGGTATGAGGTACTGAGAAGTATTTGGAAGGTAGTAATGATGCCGGGGCTTACTTTTGGGAATGCGTTCCCATGTTTAAGGGCAGAGGTTCAGTCAAGAAAAGAAGTAAATCGGAGAGCTGTGGGAAGATTAGCACTAGGTGCCCACGGGAAAACCACAAACGAAGCAGTAAAAGGGGATATGGGCTGGGCATCGTTCGAAGCACGGGAAGCTCAGGGTAAAACCTATACGAAAAACGTCTGAGGAAATTGGACGATAACAGGTGGGCAGCTAAGGTATTTAAATACCTATACAGAAAGAGCGTTGACTCACAATGGCGGAAAAGAACTAGGAAGCTAACCAGTGAGTATGCCAGACACGAGGATGAAGAAAGACAGAGCATTAAACGACAGGTTAAAAACGCGGAAGGTAAAAATTGGATAAATTCAATGGAAAAGAAGCATAGTGTGGAACTATATCGATACTGGAAGCAGCAGATCAGGAAGGAAGCATTTTATGATAACTCAAGAGACAGTGCCCTATTCTTTAAAGCTAGGTCAGGATGTCTTAGAACATGGAGCTATAAAAAGAAATTTAACGAAGAAGAAGACACATGTACTGTGTGTGGTAAATATGTAGAAACAATGGAACACCTCATACTAAAATGTGATGGTATCAAGCCCGATGTCGATGCGGCCACAGTCACGCTTCCTGAGGCCTAGGGTTCAGAGATAACGATAGTCATGTAAATAAATATGCGGTGGAAATTAGCAAAAGGCGATTGGAGGATTGGTGGCTCAAAAGCAGAGGTGACGTAAGGTTAAAAGGGTAGGAAGACGTATTTAAGGAAAATCACGAATTTAATAAGGAAGACGTATTTAAAGAAAATCACGAATTTAATAACACACAACACAGGTAAACAAAAATAGAAGGCAAAATAAAAACCTGAGCATGGTGGCGACTGCCATCACACCGTTTCAAAGGGGATGCCCCTACCTTCCATCCACCCAGAATAGTGTAGTGGGTACAAATAGTAACTCTCTGAAAAAACATCTTGATGACTATATATTTGCATTCTGCTGAAATCAGTTCAGCCATAAATAGGAAGCAAATGAAAAGTTATGATTGTTGTATGGACGGCAATAATTTTACATGGTCTATGAATCGGACATCTTGCCATAAAATCGTAACAGTTGGCAGATACACAAAGCCTATCAGGCGGTAGTAGTAACAACCTGCTTAAAGGCTCTGTGCTGTCTTCAGTTCCCAAGAGAATATATGCTGTTTACATTCTATTTTGATTAGAATTGACTAATCACGGTGGTGAAAGTTATTTCCCTCCCCTCCATTTTGTGAAATGTGACAAATGTTCCATTACATGAGTGCCTTGTTCTCTCTGGTCTTAAGCTGGACTAATTCTGCAATCGTTACAGATGCTGCTCAAGAATTCACATTGACTTCGGAGGTCTTCTTCAGAATATTGGAGTAAAGCCAGCAATTTTAATGGAGTCAATCCGTCCATATGACCACTTGGTGCAAGCTTCATTTTTGTGTTACACATTCACTCATTACAATAACTGTAATAAAAGATTTGGAAAATACATTTCTCAAGTCCTCTATTGCCCAAGAAAAGAAGCATGTGATTGCAGGGAATTCAGAAAATAAACCCTATTTGCACCCTTCATAGCATGAAACACAGTTTGAAGCAGGTGTACGTAGCATGTGCAACATAAAAAAACGTGAAATGCGATTAAAACTTGCCACATAATGGCAACTACAGGAATATAGAATGCCACAGAAATCTAAAGGAAATTTATTTCAGCATAAGTATGAAGTTCAAAGGCATAAAGTTTCCTTATTATATGCTGATGGAGTTCTCAAAATAATTTTTTTAGCATGCTATATATCATCCTTGCCACAGGTAACATTTCAACACTCAACTTTCACTTCAGAATTCGTTTTTATAGAGCTCGTCGCTCTGGCATACAAGTGACTCGTCAAGAAACCTTTGTACCGCAGACAAATTCCTCCCAAATTGGGTAAGATGAAGTGCTAGTGAAAAAAGGCCCTGAAAACAAAAAAGGAATGGCAGACATTTTTTGTTACCACAGCAATCAGTCTTTGCTGCCGAGCTTAATTCTACCCTCAGATACACAAAAACCTCGCGCAGTGCTATGCTTAGGGATGATCTCAGCATACTGTTCAATATTGTATTGCTTTCTGTCTGGGCAGGAACTACACAGGAAATGTAGCGTTTTGAAATGCACTCACGTAAACACTGTCTTGCAAATTAAAGTGAAATTCAGAGGAAAATAGTATCAGCAGCCCCCATGAATTTCTGTCCTATGCTGGTAAAAGGCACCAGGAGAAAGAGTGGACAGGGTACGGGTGGGACTTTTGAAGTCATCCTTTAAGGTTTGTGTGGCTCCTAGAGAAGTACGGTGAACTACCTAAAATATTCCACACACTTGAGGATTGGCCTACTGACCCAAGTCTAGTTACTAAACAGGACTCTAAATAGGCTGAACGTCTCGGCTGTATAGATTCTTCTAAATAACAGTGCTAATTTTTGCTTCCGAGTGTGTTTCTTTTATGGCATCATTCTTTTTACTGTCACTTTACGAAGTGCGCCATTAACTTAAATGCTATGGAATCCTTTCCAAGAGCAGTCAAGAATTTTACATGGGAACACATGCGGTGGAGAGAATACGGTTAATTTGCACCACTTGTATCAAAATTTTCATTCTGGCATTTCTTGTGCCAAAACCATGATTTTATTATGAGGCACATCATAGTGAGGGACTCCAGATTAATTTGGAATATCTAGGGTTTATTAATGTGCTCCCAATGCACGGTATATGGGCTTTGTTTAATTTCATCCTTATCGAAATGCAGCAAGCGCGGCCGGGATTCATTGAGATGCTGTTGCTGTGGTGGAATGTACAAGCCATGGCTGAATACTTAAGAGTGTTTGGAATACGTTGTTGCAATACTGGAATTGATGACATCGCTAAAGGGCATCAAAGTATAGCGCTGTTTGAGGTTAGCGATCGCCTGCTCACTTATATGCTTGCATTTCTTCTTTATGAAGCAAGCATATAAGTGGGGTGCCAAAGTCTCGAGACACTTATAAGTTGCCACTTCAATTGTACCAGCAACTTTGGCTAACCATTTTAGAATGGATATCAGACATCAGTTAATCAAAACACTGCAGTGGCGCCTTTGCTAGCACGATAGTGGCGAGCACGCCAAAAAGCCATTTTCTTCGCAATGTCACTGAGCCCCCCTACGCCCTAAATATGACATGCACTGTAACTAAAGCAATGGCATGTCAGTAATCCATACTGAACTGATGTGGCAAACAGAGGATGAAGATGGACAAGGCTGATTTCCAAAAAAATTGAAACAAGGTGTGAATATATATACAAACCATTCCAGCTTGTGCATCTGTCCTGGTCAACCATCTCAGAACACATGGCAAATGATAACATATTCTCACCTTATTTCGATAAATTTTTTTTGGAGTTGGCACTTAATTTTGTGTCGTCCACAGTCCTATCTTTGTGTTGTTCCATTAAAAAAGAAGTCCCTGAATTATTTTACTCTATGGATTGCTTCAATTAGTACCAATTTTTCTGTCAATCACGACAAAGGTTTGTAGAGGCAGACCACAATGCACACATCAGTGTTTTTGTAGTTCGTAGAGATTTTAAATTATTACTTAGACATGAATCTCCTACTCAGCCAATGCAGCTCAACACATGCCAAGTCATTTCAGCGTAGCACAACATGGCAGTGAACATTTTCACTGCACAATAACTGTATCTGTCGTGATTTTAATTCCATTGCAACAAAGCATATGAAGTGTGTCCTTGAAGAAAAATAAATAGCACCATAAGTAAAATAAAGATCTTGCTCAAAAGCTATTTATTGCAATATAGATAAAAAAACAGGAAGAACATTCTGTCAGCGACACTTGCAGAAGGTCATTTGCTGGCAAAACTTGACGCAGCAGCACCACCATGACATGCGCCTGCAAAAAAAAAAAAAAAAAAAAACAGCAATCCATATTCATCTGCATTGCTACCACACAAAGAAACCCACGGCTTTGCTATTGTGCCAACACATTCCACAACTCGGCCCATGCATGTTATGCATGACTGGTAAAAGAATAGGGATCCTAAGCATGCTAAGAAAGTATCAGCAATGGTGCAGCGAGCTATTTCAAGAACAGATTTAAAGTTTGAGTTATAGAAATAAGTACACCTTTGCAAAATGTGCTCTTTCTGCAACATAATGTAAAAGAACTGCCTGCGACAGATTTGGAGCAGTAGCGAAACATCACACCGCATTGTGCAACCTCTGATGCCCTACCACTTATTTTTATGCTTTTTATGCACTTGCCACTAAATTGATGGCACAAATGGCACATACGTTCACTATACTCCATTCCATACGTAGCAGTCAACACTGTGGAAGCTACGCAAGAAGTTCGGTCAAGAAAAGTTATCACTCCGTGTGTTCCATCTATCCTTCGCTCACACGAGCATGTACGCGAGGCTGCTCGACGGGTTGAAAATAAAAAAATTCGAGAAGAACAAAAAACAAGAATGATCTAAAACAACGATTAGCCACCGTATACCACAGTACATTTGTTTGTAAGGATTAAAATTTGTTTAATTCAATACTGAGCCTATATATAAAACAGTTGTGCACAATTGTGGTCAGAAAGCATCAAACTAGCTCGAAGTGCAAATGAAGCCACTGCAAGAAGTCTCTTTAGCCTCCACAATGTTGACTGCTATGTATGGAATGGAGTATATGCAGTTACGAAAGGTAACATCATTTGAATGTTCTAAAAGTTGAAGATGAAACATTCACAGAGCTGAAAAGAAGAGAAGTGTGAGCATGTTCCTGCTCCACTAGGAAGCCAATCCTGGCTATGAAGGGTAGATACTTGGGCATGTTGGCAGTTCATGTTTAAAAAAAAGAACTGCATGAGAGACAAGCACAAACAGGTTGGAAGTCAGCACTGAGTGTGTCCATGTTTCTTATGTTGTTCTTATTTCGAGCTAATCCATTGTCATTGGTGGCGGTGTAGGCCCACCGACACAACTGAAGTAGAAGTGTTCAAATCAAAATTTATTTGGTAAGAGTGGAGGAAACTGCTTTTAAAAATGAAAGGTTTCTACAGGAGCTACATTTCATTTTTCATTTTCTTCATCAATGGCTCAGCCACTGGCACACTACGCTGTTGCTGTTATCAGCTGCCGAACACAATGAATGATAAGAAAATTTAAACATTATACTACCAAGTTTAAATTGCCTGCTATTGCCCTGGCAGTCAAGAATGATAACCATGCACCAGGATAGCACTTCACTGTCAGCAAAATAACGATTTGTGACTGGCAGATAACTTCAGAAAGTACAAGCTCCACAAAGGGCAAAAAGGTCCTGAACAAGGGTAAAAAGGCAGAATGGCCGGAAATGGGAGCTCATCATTGATCATAGGTTGCAGTGCAATGGGCTGAAGGCAGGAGAATCAACAGTGCAGTTGCATCTGAATACAGGGAGAGAGAGAGAGAGAACAACTTTAGCGAAAATGCCTGCAGAGTCGGTTAGGCTCCCTCCACGCAGGGAGGACAAGCTTTTACCGCGACGCGGCCACTGCCACTGCGCGGTCAGTCTCGTGCATTGTGCTCCTCGAGGTCTTGGTTCCTCGCTACTTCCGCGGATCTGAGAGGGCCGCCGCTCCCTTCCTGGGGGTGCTGCCCCCCTTCTCCTCGGTTTCGCGTGGTCGCTGCCGAGACCTGCTGGACGGCCTTGAGTTGTGTATCTTGGTCATAGCTCCTCGTTGCAGCCTCTAGCTGCGGCGGGATCGTCGTCTTCTCGCTGGCTTCTCGTGGATTTATACTACAGTCCCAAAGGATGTGAGCCGCGGTGGCTCTCTCCTTAGCGCACAGTCTACACACATCACTCGCGTACACGCTCGGACACACGTGCTTAGCTAGCACCGGGGTGAGCAGGGACCCCATGTGTAATTGCCTGTATAACACTGCCTCCTTCCGGGTAAGCCCCGGGTGAGGTGGCGGCATAGTCTGTCTATTAAGTCTGTACCACTTCACTATTTCGTTGAAGGTGGTCATCTTGTCCTTGGCACTGCACCGCGACCAACACTCCGAGTCGGCCGTGCTTCTACACACAGGGACACACAGGGACATTGGTGAAATATGTGAATGCTGATAGTTTTGTCAGTAGACCAGCATGGTTCATGTCTTCAACATTCACGAGGCACGACTTGGCGATTCGAGCTGCACAATCATGTGCCAAAAGCTGCCAGGTAACTGAGCAGCAGCTGCAGAACTTCAAGGAATAATTTAAGAACGAATTGACAATCTTAATGTTTGCCCTAGTCACATCATCAAGAAGGACAAAGTCCCTTTACAGGACACCACTTCACTACGATCAATGTCTCTGATGTGGACAGAATGAAGCTGCCACTATATTTAAAAAATGATACTGAAAAGGCAATTGGCTACTGGCGCTCAAGACACCTAAGCCTACTTCACCACTCATACCCTGAAAAACACAGCAAATAATGCCCATTCTGTGCCAATTATGCCAACGGAACCCCACAATACCTCCTATCCCTCACCAATCCCAAGGGGAGGCTGTGCTGCTCAGCTCCAGCCTGAAAGACCAGCGTGAGCTGGTGGCCCGTGCCTGCTTAGCGGCCAAAAGAACCTTTGAATAAGGGCCCCTCCCCTGGTAGAAAGTTGGTTCACTAAAGCTTATTCTCTCTCTCTGTCAGTTTTAGAAAATGCCTTCTATTGAGGTACAGTATAAGGGCGCATCACCAGCTGCAACTCCGAAATCAAATAAGGCAACAAATTGATCATCCATGGTTATTATCAGTGGAAAGGCAAAAATGCTGTAGCCACTTGATACTGCTGCTACCACACAGCTCTATGTCTGCTTTGCAGCGCCAGTGGGATTTACAAATGACAGATGCTGAGAACAGCATCAGATTCTCTTGGTGCATGAAGCCCACTTCATTTGACAAAGTGGCCAAATCGGTCCACAAAGCCTGGGCCACAGTGCCTATGTATACCATAACTACAGGCTTCAGGGAAGCTGGCCTAATTGCATGCCCACCTGAGTGCAACAATGAAGTGGAACCCAGCCGCAATCCAGAGGCCAATGACTGGGACAGTGGCAGTTGAAATGTTTGACATTGCATCACAGGAGAAGAACATTGAATGAAGTGCAATAAAGTTAAGAGTGCTGCTTCTTGGGCAAGTTGAAATTGAATCCTGTGGTGAGGTACGTTTTTAACTCAGGGACAGAGTAGGGCACATAGCTAAACGTTGTCTACTCTTGTTTGTTGATCTGTGCCTTACTCTGTCCCTGTCCTAAAAGCACACCTCGTCACAGTTTGCAATAATGTTGCCTTCCTGTACCCAAGAGGAGCGTTTGTTCAATATTTTTAAATTTTTCTTGTCCACCATCCTGTGTTCTGGGGTGGGTTGATCAGTTGCTGGCTGGGTTCTCCCTGAGTAGACACTTCCTAAAAAAGTTAAGCACATCCAAGACACATGCTGTGAAGCTTTGGTGATACCTATCTGATGTTGTATAAGGACTGGTTTGGTTTGATGAGAGCTAGCCCCAGTCACATGAGCATGCCAAAGGTCCTTTGAAGTTAAGGAGCATTGAGCTTTCAAAGGCACATTAGTTCAAGGGATATGTCTCGGTGCTACACGGTCTCCAGATGGTCTCCGTTGAAGCTTTTAACAGGAACTGCAATGTATCCTTAGCGCTGCCATCACCTCGATAGTAATAAAAAAATATGGCCCAAATGCGTCTTATAATAAATTTGTCATATTCTTTTTCAGCAATATTTATTTTTCCTAATACACAGAAACATCAAAACAAAATCCACGCGTACTAGAGGCATTACTTTACCAAATACAGATGTATTTATTGCAATGATGGCCACCATGTGTACCGCTTCGTACACCGCATGTTGGCGTCGATTATTCAGTGTTGCCCTTGCTTCAGCCGCTTTGTTTCATTCCCTGTGGCTAGGCAGCGGTAGGTACACGTAAACACGGTAAAATAAAGAACTACAAAACAAAAGTGACGAGGGAAGAAGATGCGCAGAAAAAAGCCAAGGAGACTGGGATGCCTAGCAACCGCTAACCGAAGAACCAAATCGCACATGGCACTATTAACTCTAGGCATGGCACACGTGTTGCGTCGATGTTGCTGCTGACGACAGGCTGGGCCGGCGCTGCTGCACCGTCGCGTTCATAATGATTGCGGGTGTCCCGAAAGTGTTTAGTACTTTAGCAATAGTATTCAGTACTTATAAGCTTGTTCTGAAGACGTAAAAATTGAACTTTCATATTTTAGATATTTTTTTTCTGCTGTTGGACGCCCTCTAGGCTCGAAAGTATTCCCTTGAGCTTTCCAAGGACAAATGCGCACTCCCTTGACTAAAAGCTGCCTTCCAGTAGGGCTCCTCTGCTGTGCCTGTGTGACAGTGCGCATTCTCCCTTGAAGTAAAGGATCTTTGGTTCGAAGGACTTTGAAAGTGCCCATATGACTGTGCATAAGCTATGTAAAGAAAATCGGCTAAATTAAAAAATCCGTTAAACATACTTCACCATTCCATTAAGGGATCGAGGTTCTTTAGAGATGCCCGTGAGCTGACATTGCATGTTGAAGCTTTACGCAGGAAGTTATTTTTGGGTATGCAAACAAATGTGGGCATGCTTGGTGAGCATTCAAAGGCTATATAAGCCACTTTGCAGGTACTCCCGATAACCGTCATACTTAAATTCACAAATATATCCGACGAAGTAACAAACAACCCAACAGCTAGGCAGGCACACCAGACCCAGGAAAGCAGGCAAGGGAAGCATCACTTAAAAAGAAATGCATCTGGCTATTAATTTCAAACAAGTAATAGCCTGATCTTCTACCCATTTGGTTACAGCTGTAAGTGCAAAAAGCGCACATTACACGTAGTGGCAGGCTCACCTGTAGAGCAATAACTCTATGTGTATGGAAGGGTGGCATCACCTAGCAATACAATTATTAGCTTACTGATGATGATGATTATTGGCATCCCCTTCGAAATGGAGCGGTGAGAAATAGCCACCTAGCCTGCTTTGATTTAATTAGGTACGCTGTACATGTTTTTCTTTCTAGCATTTTTGCGTACATCTCCTGAAGCTTTCTTTTCTTCCTCAAAACTGCTCTATCTACCTTGTGTGGCTACCTATGCCTGTAACACATTCGGTTCTATCAATCTCTTCCCTGCTTTTTTTCCACCAATACTTTAAATGTCTTGCTTATCTCTTGCTAAATTCAAGCGTTTCTGGACTATGTACATTACCTATGGGTCCCACTGGGTGAATCCCTCCACATTCCATCAGGATGTGCAAAGTTGTCTCCGGATTTTTCCTCATGCCTCATTCTGCTGAGAATACGTGTTTCGGTATGTACATGGTCCTGAATATTTGACTGTGTGTGGTGAATAAAAAAAATAGATTTTGCACTCACCACTGCATTGTTCTCGCTCAAATTTTGCAGAACGATTGCATTTTGGCATCGACTTCATTTAGTATAACACTTGGCAGGATTAGTCGCCTGTTTTTTAAGACAAAAATTAGAAACTTTTGTCGTCTATGGGAAAAATTGTCTGAAAAGCAGCCCTGGCAGTGTCGCCACCTGTCGTCATCTGCAGAAAGCAGCGGTTCAGGGAGGGCTGCCGCGTGTTGCCCGCTCCTGGAGCAGGCCACTGTTTATGCTTTATGCTTGCATCGTACTGGCAGCAGTTCATATGCCCATAAGCAGAGACAAATTTGCACTTTTTTTCTTGGAAACCAGGCAATTAACTGTGCCCAATATTATACTAAACAAAGTCGACTCCAAAATGCAATCCTTCCGCAAAATTTGAACAAGAACAGTGCACCGATGAGAGCAAAATCTTTTTTTGAACACACGCAGCCATGTATTCAGGACCCTGTATTTGTACTTGGGCAATCAGCTCGAGCCTCCAATAGCAAGGCACTGCCCTTTGTGTTATCGCACTCATTTTCCCTTCCAATTTTTTTCTTCCCATTTTTGTAAATCTCCATGGCCTTTTTTCTTTTTTGTTTCCATTCTCTGCATCCCATTCGCTGTCTCTGTTTCTCTCACTTTCTTTCTGAGGAGTTCTGGTTGTCTATTTACACTTTCAATCACCGTGTACTTGGTTGCTTTCTTAACCTCTTCCTCTATTCTGTGTCCACGCTTTTCAGGTACAGGTACTTATGCACATTAGCCGCCAATTCATTTTGATCCATGTTCCTGAGTCCTCAAAACTAATTTTGCTCTGCGCTTATGACTCCAAAATAGGCCCAATCCATGTCCCCCTGCACTGCCTCACTTTCAAACCTGACAAGAACAATTGCCTCGGTGGCGTCACCTTGTGGAAGCCGGAAAATAGAAGCACAAAAAGTGCTAGTATACGTGATGGCATCTTGACCCATTCCAAAAACACACGAAAGGGCAGTGCAAGCTGGCAGTGGAGCTGGGTGGGTTCTGCATCACCTGGCTTGAGTCACCTGGCACTGGACGAAAAATGATCGCATCAACAAGGTCTAAAACCAACTCAAATTCCTTTGTTTAGTGAAGCTTTCAGGTTGATGGTCGGTGAAGGTGATGTGCTTTGTTTCTGCAAGGTCCGCCATTGTTTCCGAAGATACGAAATGCATTCATCGCCAAAATCCACTGCTCAGTCATTACCAAGATGTGCAGTTATGCCTTAGCACCATATGCTGATTCTTGCAATGCTTGGGATTCACGTTTTTTTTTCTTGTTTTTTTCCGCTACCATTTGCAGGTCGTAAAAATTTGTTTATGGAACTGCAACGCACTGAAATAGGAAAGTATGGTATTTCACGATCACACAAATTGAGTTAAAGTGAGTGCATCTTATCACAGACGAGAGGTATATACTATTTTTTTATTATACATATCTACATCACCCACAAAGCATTATTGTTGGCGAGATTCATACAACATTACACTGGCATATTATTAAATTGCAGTACAAAACTAGATAAAAGCAGGACGTGCAATTTAATACTGGAAAATCACTGTTCCCTTTCAAATTTCGCATATGTGAAAGCCTCATGTAAATAAGCGAGACCGACTCCATGGATGCTAAGATTAATAGAAATTACAACAATTTGTGTGCTGGACATGGCTATTCTTTATTTTCAGTGGAAGCTAAGTTAATTTATTATCTGCTCATGAAACCAAATGGGTTATGAATTAATTCTGAGCTGCATAGCACAGTAAGACATGTGCAGAACTTCTGCCTTTATTGTTCTAGTTTATTGTCACAGAAAGTTGTCCACAAGATTTATATGTCTTACTAATACATAATTTGGAACAGAAGCATGCAGATTTTGAGTGCATATAGCCCTGTTGAAGAAATTTTGATCATGCAAAGTTAGTACTCAGCATACTTGCCACTTTATTTTGATTTCATTTGTATTGAGACACACATTACTGTTGCGAAAGAAGTATGCAGCGTTTTTTTAAGATCCTGGGTATTCCTCAATGCGGCGCTGTCGGGCAGAGAGCGGTGTCTGAGACGTGTAAACACGACAACGAGCGGCGCGGGTGACTGATGTTCACGCTTCTGCGTGGGAATGACTGCGACAGCGCCTCGGCCACTTGCTATCAACCAGCCGATGCAGTCATACCTGCCATTCAAAGAACTCTTCTGCACACAGCCGACCTTGAAGGCATCCTGAAACGTGTCGAGATGAGCCTGTGCACGTGCCGCGGTCGGTTCACCCCTACCCATCAGTCATGCTTAGTTTCGTTTCCTGAGCAACTCCTCCTCTAGCCCAGCCGCCAATAGCGCTGGTACGAAATACGAAGGCGATCTCACCTGTTTGGTGTCTGCGGCCATCTATATGGGCGTCTTGCACTGGAGTTTCAGGTATTAGCCCCGAGAACGAACTACAGGGGTGCTGCGAGCGCCACTCGTGTGACGTCAGGGCAAGGACTCGCGCCTGTCATCTGCTACAGTTCGGGCGTTGTCCGGGCGCTTTCTGCGGTATTTTCGTTTGCCCTCGTTCTATCTGCTTGTATACTTATGGTGGTCGTCTCAAATATATTTTTACGACGTCTCACTTTGCAAACATTTATTCAAAGAGCTAATTTCTTAGACAACAATGCAGCTCTCAAAGGCAATGCTACAGTGCCAGCCGAAGGAGCGCAGACCAGCCCATTGCGGGTTTTTTATTCGCGGATGGACAATCGCAAAAACATAGCATATAAGAATCCAGTTATGATACCATACCTGCCGCGGTACAAGTATGTCACAAATGCTGGCTATATATGACTTCTACAACAGTTACGTTGATTTTAATCCGCTAAAACAGGTTTGCTCACGACGAGTAGTTCACAATATAATATGGAATTTTTGCATTTCTTCACAGAAACGCTCACAGAAACTAATACTGCAGTTTAGATTCTACAAGCACCGCTTGCTTCTTTAACTGCTTGTTCGGTTCTTCGCGTGTTTATTTTAAGCGGCGGAAACTTGAACTAAAGTTAATGAAGGCTTATAGCTATTTACAGACTGCAAATAGGAATGTACCAATATATATTCCCTCAACTCACTTGAGAAATTTACTGGTGCTTGTTGCTTGAGGAATATACATGAGGAATCTTTTTGGCGAACTGACACAGGCTGTTCGGTCCAAATTTTTTAGTGAAATATGCCTGTTGGACCACATGGCTGCAGCTAGAAAGAAGTCGAAGCGTCAATCATTAGCAGTATGGGACATATTGAAGATATCAAAATTGCCCGGTGGTGGGTCAGAAATCAAGTGAAAGTATATGCAAGGCTTGTAGTGCTTTCTCTATGAATGTTTGCTATTGCATTGGAGAAAACGATTTAGCCTGCAGTTGGGCAAGGTTCTCTTTTATGTACCGACGAGGCGAATAGTTATCCGTTTGTATAATTAAACACTGGATCGAGACATGGTGAGACAGAAGGTGCTTGAATTTTTCTTTTCTAGGCAATCTAGACTGCGCTGTAGTAGCTCGAGAATACTATAGCCATTCCAGTTGGCGCTGAAAAAAAAATGCTTTATGGTTTGAATTCGAAGTTGTAGTGAACTGATGGGTTTCGCGAACATAGCGTGCCTCGCCATACCGACAGTCGGTTGCTACCGCTACGTGATCAGGGATGTGCCATATTGTCGATAAATGCTACTGAGGGCCACTATCAAACATTTCATCACTTGCAATTGATTGGCCCTCGATCTTAACAACGAAACTTTTCTCTCAGGTGATTGCTACTATGGTGCTTGTGAATTAACTATGTAAATAGTCTACATGATGTGCCGTCGTGTTAGCAGCCATGAGCAATTCGTTTTTTGGAGGCCTGTTTCAGAGGGGGATGAATGTAGCAGCAAGCTTTCTCATAAGAAATGCGCGCCTAACTATCTTTTACGCATTAATGAATGGCCATATTTGAATAGAACAACACGCCAAAGTAATAGGAATCATGATGACAGCTTTGCTGGGCAGTGACTTTCTAGCACAGATAACATGCTGACGCCAATTACGAAGATTTTTCTTCTATGTAAAATGCAATGTCTCTCATAGCTAAATACTAAGGGAATGTTAAGTGCTTAGCGAGGCATCATACACAACTTCGCGTGTTGAATTTGCAGACATTCCTTTTACGCAAAGTTTATGGGCAGGCACGGCTCATATATCCATTGCAATGCCAGTAGACTCCTTCAACGCTACGTATAGCTTGGGATATCCAGGCCGCAAATTTTATTGAATCAAGCGCTTTAGGAGAAGGAACTGCGGTTCAGTCATGGCAGCAGAAAGAAGCCGACATATCGTTCAATAAGCACGGCTCGACCCACTCATACCCCAAGCATAAACGAAGGGAACGAGCGCACGCGGCAGCCGAGCGAGGCGAGCGAGCGGCGTCCTGGCCGTGACGTCACTCGCGAGAGGGCGCCGCTCCTAATTCTCGCCGCTAATAGTAGCGGCGCCTGGTGGTGGCGAGAAACATTATCTGGGTAGTACAAGCTTGGGTAGTATTGATCCCTGGCTGTGGTGATCACACGTTTCTAGCCCAAGTTTTGCATCAATTCGCACTTTTTTCTGCTCTATTGCGAGTGCGGAAAGACTGGTCACTTCTTACAAACCACACCGACCACGATGAGAGCTGGCCGCAGCCTATAGTTTAATGAAAACGGACTCTCCCTGCGCCGTGGGACGTAATGCTGAAAGCAGAAGGAATCGGCGGCGCCGATACGGAGAGACCTAGCTCAGCCTCCAAAAAGCGTCACCGTCGTTACTGCTGCGTCGTGGGCTGCCATGAACAAGGCCTGAATCCCAGCATCAGATTCTACCGTTTTCCTTCAAGGCCTCACGAAGCCAAGCGTCGGGCACGCTGGATAACTGCAGTTCGTGGCACTGGGTAAGCGAAACTTCGCGCCATGCTGACTGCTTCGCCTGTCTTGAAGCTTCCTTGATTATATGCGTTGCTAAAATTCGGTCTTTTTCATCTACAGTCCCGATGGCAAACTGTGGGAACCAGCGCCGAACACCAGAACCGCGCAGCGCACGAGCGCACGAGCTCGCGCTGCAGCGCGATTGGGACGTACGTTACTGCGATCTCATATGTATTGCATCAGTTATTTATCAGTTGCTAAAGGAACAGATGACCGCTACTACAGCGCAGGCATAACTACTTGTCTAGCGGCATGCAGTCAACAAAGATTGCAGGAGGCCCGCCGTTCCGTGGCATGTCAAAAGACCGCTGCCATCGCGGCGCGTACCGTCGTGCGCTCGAGCAGTTCCGTGCACACGATGTCTGCTCATAGCTGCTGTGAATGCATTTATAGCAAGCATTTCCTCACGTTTGTGAGCCTGAACCTAGCAGCGTGCAAACCTTAACTGAAGTTCAACTTCGTACGCGACTCTCTTCACTTGCGATTGACACTGCGCTGAAACTTCGCCGCCTATTTCTTGAACGGCGGACACGTATTCGGCGTTGCATAATTTCTTGCCTTTACGCAGCGTGCGACCCCTGAAAAAAATCTTCGGCGCCCGATATTCGCTGGAAGCCGTGGCACAACACAACCGAAAGTGGCGGGTCTATATTGTAAACGTGCTTTCCGAAGCAGACGACCGAGCTTGGTACTGCTCAGTTCAGGACAGAAGGTGCTTTTAAGAACCTAAAGCCCCTTGATAATTTGAAAGTCGCGACACTCTCCTCGTCACGGCGCTTTCCACCTCGATTCTCCTCGCCCGCCGGCTGCGCACGGCGCGCTTTTCCTCCTGGGCTTCCGTGGACGGGCCCCAGGATTCTATGGAGGCGTGTTATTTTGGGCCAGTTGCACGCCCCAGTGGGGTTGGAAATTTTGAGAAATGCTAATAACAGCATCGATAATGCTGGAGGCAATGCTTATGAGGAGGTTGGTTTTTTCTTAAAGCCGTATGAACGGGGAATACCGATGTAGAAGGAGCTTTGGGGCGAGTTCTATACTCCAGACAATTTTTCGGCCACATGATCAGATGCTTTACTTCATGCGTCTGATCTAGTATTGCTTGTGACACATCCCTTTGTGTGTGGCTTATTAAGCGAAAGCCTTAGACCTCTGTTTCGAGATCCCGTTGTGAGCTACAGAAAATATCACGTGACCGAAGGAAGGCGGGAAGCGAACCAAAGCATGTGCAGCCGCGCATAGGAGATGATTAATGATTAGCGAAGTAATGATTGATTAGTGATTGGATTAAGATGAATTCGGGTGTATTAAGGAGGGTTAAGGTGGATTAAAGTTGTGGATTAAGGTGCATAAAGGAGGACAAGGTTGGATTAAGGTCGATGAAGGTGGCTTAGGGTGGATGAAAGTGTGTTGAAGTGCATTAAAGACGATTATAGTGGATTAGGGTGGATTAAAGTACATGAAGGATGACAGTGGATTAAGAAGGATTAAGGTGCATTGAGGATTATTATGGGCTAAAGTGAATGAAGAAGGATAAGGGTGGATTAAGGAGGATTAGGGTGGACTAAGGTAGATGAATGTGGATTAAGGTGAATTAAGGACAATTATAGTGGATTAGGGTGGATTAAAGTGAATGAGGAAGCAGTAGGGTTGAGTAAGGAGGATTAAAGTGCATTAAGGAGGATTACAGTAGATTAAGGTTGATGAAGGTGGATTAGGGCGCATTAAGGAGGACTCTCGTGGATTATGGTGGATTAAAGTGTATGAAGGAGGATTAAGGTCGATGAATGTGGATTAATGTGCATGAGGAGGATTATGGTAGACTAATCGGTCATAATACTCAATGAGCCCTAATTCACCTTAGCCCACCCTATTCCATCTTAATGCTCCTTCATCCACCTTAATACAGCTTAATACTCCCAATCCACCTTAATACAACCTAATCAACCTACATCGCCCCTAATGCACCTTAGCCTACCATATACGGTCTTAATCCTCCTTTATCAATCCTAATCCATCATAATCCGCCTTAATCCTCCATCAACCACCTTAATCCTTATTCATGCATCTTAATCCAACTTAATCCTGCTTAATAGTCCCAATCTACCTTAATACACCATAATTCACCTCTATCATTCCTAATCCAGCTCCATGGTCCGTAATACACCTTAATCCACCCTAATCCATCTTAATCGGTATTAATCCTCCTCTAGCAAGCCTAATTCAACTTAATCCACATTAATCGACCTTAATCTGACTTTATCCACCTTAATCCTCCCTAATCCTAGTTCATGCACCCTAATCGGTCTTAATACTCTTTCATGAACCCTTCACCTTAATCCTCCTCCACCCACCTTAATCTTTATTCATGGATCTTAATCCTTCTTAAGGCACTCTAATCCACCTTAATTTTCTTTAATACACTTTAATCAACATTAATCCTCCCAAATCCACCTTATGTCAATCACTAATGATTCATTGATTAACTTGGGTCATCATTCTCTTATACAGGGGTGGACATGATTTGGGTCACCTCTGGCCTTGCTTGGATCACGTGATACTTCCAGTTTACAACGCGACCTTGAAACAGATCTAAAGGCTTTCGGCTTAAAACTTAAAAAAAGAAACTCAATGTTGACTAGCTAACGCTCATCACCTGCAATACCACAGGTATACTTGCCACAAATTTTTTCAAGGCGCAAAGCAGAATCTATAATGCTGCACTTCCGACTGAATAACAACAGTTAGCGACGTGCGAGGGGAATATTAAGCATGCTGAGGACAACCGCAAAAGCGCTGGTGAGCAGGCCGGAAGAATGAAAAAAAAAATGCAGCATTACGGGATGCTTTGCTACGAGCTATGAGAAAGACGCCTCAGCTCGCAAACAACGCTGTTCTTTGTCGGAACACGGTTCTTTCGGCCAATGTCATGCAGCCACTGCTTCCTGCGCAAGCCGTCACGCTTTCCTTGTGGTATCATAAAAACGGCATAACCATGTCCAGGCTTCTTGCTGCAGTTATATACGCAACAGCCCGGCATAACGCTAGCACATGGGAGCAGGAAACACGGCGTACAACGTTCGCTACACCGGGCTGAAGCACCGAGCCAGCCGTGCTCAGGAGGAAAATGGCGCGAACGAAAAAGAAAAACACAAGCAAAACTCAAGATCCGCGCGTCTCCAAGGGCAACGGCAGGGTGACCAATCCTCGTGCAGAAAAACGTGGGCAAAGCTGGTTGCCGCGGGGGGAACACGCAAGGGGCGAGGAGGAGGCGAGGAGGTCGCGCGGCGGCGGCAGAGTTTAAAGAGTGCCGTTACTTTCAAATTATCAAGGGACATTATAAGAACCGTTTTCGCAGCGCTCCCTGGGTAAAGCAGGAGTCCCATCAGCCGTACCTTTGCAACCTGCGCTCGCTACCCACTCCACACGTTTTGCTTTTCATTATAGTAGACGACACCAATAAGCCGCGATTGATGCGAACACGGTGCTGTTACAGCTGATAACACCCAAGTTTCTTGCCGCCGCAAAAATGTGCGACGCCGACGTTCCTGAGTGTGTTGAAGACACCGAATTGTCCACGCTGGAAACGAAGGTGCTCCGCTGCAACTTGAATAATGCAGCAGAAGCAGAACAGTGGATGCGCAACTACAGCGCCGAAACCAACACATCCTGGATTGTGGACTTCGTTGCCACAAAATGCACAAGGTAAGCTATTTTTGACAAAATAGTGGATATTCAAAATGCATAGTGTAACAATGGCCGCGTCCGCCATCTTCTCTGGGGCAGGCACGTACCCAAGGGGGGGGGGGGGGCGGCGCCACCCCCCAAAATTAAGACGCATACCCCCCCCCCCCTCCCGCCCACGCCACCACTTCTCACACACATTCTATAGCGCCGTCAAATCAATGTTGAAACTTGACAGCTATTCCGCGGTCAACATTTTGTTGCCTTTTTCACTCCTTTTGGATGGCGGTAGTTATCGGCATCTTTTGGGGTGTGAAGGCCAGTTTCGTCATCGATTCGGTGCCCACGCGATTAACTCGAGATGCATTCAGTTGTCACCATCTTTTGGACGGTCACACGCTTCGCTGTTGCTTCGTTAGTGCAGCCTTCGTCGTTTAGACTGATCCAGGGACCAAGAAAGGGATTCGGTTCGTGGTCAGCTGGTCTGTATGCACGTGGAATGAGTTGCGGCCAGAGAAAACGCCAATTGCGTTTAATTTTTTTCTTTTGCTTCATTATTTCCTCGAGTAACGGCTTGCCGCGACGCTGACAGGTTCTCGGAACCATATAACCGCGATATGGGTTAGATAAGGTGAAAAATAAAATAATTCGAAACGGCGTTCATCATGAAACCCTGCAATAACCGTTAAATCCATAAGCAACATGAATGTCATCCGTTACCTCGTCTGGTTTTTGCCTAATTGTAGAACACTTTTCGTGCAAGATTGCCAACTGTAAACGAGAGTCGCAAGGCGTTGAGAAATTAAGCGATCTACTAAGGAGTCCATTTTCGGCAACCGAAGCGCAGCAACCAAACAGGAAGAAAAAGCGAAAGTTAACAAATTTAACCGTTGTTTATGAAAATATGTGCTACAGACATGGACAAAGTGTATGGAGTCTGAGCATTTCACTCTTTAAAAGTCTGCGGTGCCGTTCATTTCACTGCTGAACCCGTTTTACTCATGAAACTTCACTGCCAACTGAAGCGAAACTTGACAATAAATAGTGGCAGCAAAGCAAGCATGTTATTTCAGTTCAATAAAGAATTAGGGTTCGGCCATTCCACTGTAATAGGCGAGGCAAAATGTATAAAATTACGCGCTAATAATATTGCTAGGGCACAATATGTGCGATCACGAAAGGCGAGCAGTGTGAAGACGACGACGACGATTAGAAGCTAGCGCGGGTTGTTGCCTCTTGGCCAAGCGCAACGTATTGCCTCGTAAATATACTTGTAAATAGCTTTTCGTCGGTGTCTTCCTCCGTAACATATCTGGTGGAGGTGGACGTTCCCTGTACCTCGTCACGGAGCTTCGCAGTGGACGGTACGTCGAGCCTTCCTTCATGGCTCCCGGCGACGACAACCCGACTCCGCCGGCTCCGACACCTGCTGCCATTTCGACGACCTACATCACTCTCCCCGCTCCCCGTGATGCTGGCGTATTCTCCGGCAAAGATGGGGAAGACGTCGATGACTGGATCAGCCTGTATGAACACGTCAGCCGCAATAAACGGAGTCTTCCTCCGTAACAATATCATTTTTGTGGTTACCGCCTTATTTGGGTAACAGAAAAAGTTTCAAGTACGAAATATTTGCAGCCTCCCGGAGGAACAGTGGCTGGCGGTTATGAGAGCGTGGGCGCGGCTTCACTAGAGACTTAATTTGTATCCGACTATAGTAGCGTTTCTTTAAATTAGCTCTGGAAGAACTATAGAGAAATATATATTTGAGGGACCGTCACAGTTCTTTTGGATCTCTCGCTTATGCTCTACGATGTGAAGTGCCGCAAACGACTCGTATTGTTATTTGGGAAGTTACGTAACGATGCGTGGCTGCCAGTCCAGTACAACCTCGTAGGGTGCAGGACGCTGCGATTCTAGACGTACTACCGCCCCCCCCCCCCCCCCGCGGAAGCTTAGCAAGACACTTATATAAGCACAGCATAGAAGTGGCTACGTCAGGCGGTTCGACTGATAACTGTAGAAGCGTGATTCAAAGCACACGGAATTGTTCTCCACTTCCGGTGGCGTTTTTTCTACTTCCTCTTTTAATAAAAAGATGATGTATAAATATTTTCATAAAAAACGGTTAAATTTGTTAACTTTCGCTTTTTCTTCCTGTTTGGTTGTTGCGCTTCGGTTGCCGAAAATGGACTCCTTAGTAGATCGCTTAATTTCTCAACGCCTTGCGACTCTCGTTTACAGTTGGCAATCTTGCACGAAAAGTGTTCTACAATTAGGCAAAAACCAGACGAGGTAACGGATGACATTCATGTTGCTTATGGATTTAATGGTTATTGCAGGGTTTCATGATGAACGCCGTTTCGAATTATTTTATTTTTCACCTTATCTAACCCATATCGCGGTTATATGGTTCCGAGAACCTGTCAGCGTCGCGGCAAGCCGTTACTCGAGGAAATAATGAAGCAAAAGAAAAAAATTAAACGCAATTGGTGTTTTCTCTGGCCGCAACTCATTCCACGTGCATACAGACCAGCTGACCACGAACCGAATCCCTTTCTTGGTCCCTGGATCAGTCTAAACGACGAAGGCTGCACTAACGAAGCAACAGCGAAGCGTGTGACCGTCAAAAAGATGGTGACAACTGAATGCATCTCGAGTTAATCGCGTGGGCACCGAATCGATGACGAAACTGGCCTTCACACCCCAAAAGATGCCGATAACTACCGCCATCCAAAAGGAGTGAAAAAGGCAACAAAATGTTGACCGCGGAATAGCTGTCAAGTTTCAACATTGATTTGACGGCGCTATAGAATGTGTGTGAGAAGTGGTGGCGTGGGCGGGAAGGGGGGGGGGGTATGCGTCGTAATTTCGGGGGGTGGGGCCGGGCCCCCCCGGGCCCCCCCTTGGGTACGTGCCTGCCGAAAGTAGAAATGAGCTCGCGATACAACGATGCTCTATAACAGGATTTTGAATTGATAAACGAACCAAAATGTTTGGTTAAGCTGACATGTCAAATTTCTCCGTTCCACTTGTTGAGTCAAGCGGAGGCGGTGTTAAGAAGTGGAGATATCGATGGCACATAAACAGAAGGGTTGAAATTTGGGCCAGTTGGTACATAATACATAGTTGCGCATGCTCTGCTGGCCTTGCTGGGACTACACAGATTCTAATAAACCTCAGTTGATAGTCCAGTCGTTGTGGTGTGAACCTCTCCTCTTGTCCTTTGTGTTTTTGACTGGTTTTTTCGTTCAAGCACATAAACAGGGTGGTTCGCAACGTTGTTTTTTCTGTTACCAACGAAGTGGCGGCTGCAGATTCTCGAGTTTTCGCTTGGTCACCACAGTCCTCCGTCAGGGCTACGGAACACAATTACAGAAGAACAAAATTGTCGCACTTTCTCATGCGAGCGGCAGTGTTGTGGGGAATGCAAGTAATCCGATTACCCAACAGGTTGAACGGCCAGGATTTCAACTAATGACATCTTAGTTGAAATCAAGAAAAAGAAATGGGCATGGGCAGGACATGTAATGAGGAGGGAAGATAACCGATGGTCATTAAGGGTTACGGACTGGATCCCAAGGGAAGGGAAGCGTAGCAAAGGGCGGCAGAAAGTTAGGTGGGCGGATGAGATTAAGAAGTTTGCAGGGACGGCATGGCCACAATTAGTACATGACCGGGGTTGTTGGAGAAGTATGGGAGAGGCCTTTGCCCTGCAGTGGGCGTAACCAGGCTGATGATGATGATGATGATGATGATGAACGGCCCGTATCCAGCGCTCTCGCCTTTCCCCTTCATACGATCGCGATTGAAATCGGCAAAACTGAACGTTGTTATTCCGTCCTTTACGTTCATGGCAATTTACAACACAACAGTAGCGTCGATTGCGGCGTTCGTAGCGCGCGGTGCTATCGCGGTTACCGTCGCTTCTATACCATCAGTCTGACGAGTGAGCCAGGAAACGCTTTAAGTTCGACAGCGCGTCCGGCTAGCGTAGACATTCATAGCTCTCTGTCTGGGTGTTAAATGCGCAAAACACTCGCACTATGGACCAAAATCTAGTTAAATCGTTGTTTCGCAGTCGCTAGCTGCATAGGCAACTTAGCAAGGGAGTCGGGCTTCACACTACTCAATTACTGCCTCTTCGCACCGGCAGGTAACGCTACGCGTCTTGCAAAACTCCAGAGTCTGACGTCCATAAACAATTACTTATACCCTCTCGAATTTCCTACCGAAGCCTCCAAAACAACCTTGCATTGCATTGTAATCCTACAGATTCGTTGCGTTCGCAAGAAAAGACGTCTCATGTGAAAAAATCTTTGCTGCAAATCGAAGCTCCGCGGTAACAGTGTTCGTCGGAGCGGATAAATCTTGATAAACTGTGATTGCTCCGTTTGCGTTGGAACTGAAATCGTGCGAGTCAGATCGCACATGCACGTCCCGTGAAAACGAAGGACAAGCATGATCTGCGAGTTGGCAGTCGCAATTAACTTGTTCCGTGGCCTGTTTTCTGCCGTTCTCCGCTGCAAGTATCAGATTTTCGCAAGATAGGGCGCTGTGCATGTTCTCTCTGACTCGTGTTCAGCATTGCCTTTGTGCTGCAGGCGTCCGAAAATATTGTGGACTTAGCTATTTACAGGCACTCCGGTTTCAAGCACGTCACGAGCAAGCGATAAATTAAGCAGCCCGGCAAATGCGCGGTTGGGCGCACTAATAGCGCGGCGTCAAGCTGCCAGAGCCGAAAACGAAAGAAACGCACAGTAACTAAATGTTTAACGCAAATACGGAAATCTAACGCACGTGCGATTACACAGCGCGGTGCGTAGTGAAGCTTGAGGACAATACGTGCGGGCCTTCTCTATACCGTTGATGAACTTCTGCGAAAATGTGTAGGGCGATGTGCAACTCCATCTTACCCGCCCTTCCATTTTTTTCTCGAATGGAAGGGCGGGAAGGGCGGTTTTTTTCTTGCTTTGATGGACTTTTCTGGGCGTACCAACTGCGACCATTACCACTCTTCTATGGCTACCACGCTTTTGATGTGTTGCAGAGCTGTTATGTATAGAAGCCAATCGAATATGATTTACAAAAGTGAAACAAATTCTTTATCTGTATTCACATTACTTTGTTACAGAATGGTCTTCCGCAAGGTGTGGCGGTGTCAACACCACAAACGAAACAAAATTACTGCACGGCGCAACACTGACTGCCCAGCAAAACTCGATATAAAAATTAAGAAAGTGAACCCTGACACCCAGAGAAATGATAAGTATTTGCGTAGAAGCACTCCCCTCCCAGCTGTGATCAAATTGGCCGCAACACATAATCACAGCACAGAATGTGCTGACTCACTGAAGTTACTGCGTGCCAGCCCAGAAACAAGGGCTGCATTCGATGCATATTTCGAGGCTGGTTTCACGCCTGCAGCTGCCATTCGGCACCACGAGGAGGCACTGGCAATGCAAGACAACAGCCACATTCTGCTTGCCAACGGTATGGTGAACCCACAACAAAGGAGTGTTTATCACTGGCACCAACAATGGAGGCAAGCAAAGTATGGTTCCATAGGAAATCCTCTTCCAAAACTCCAAGAAAAGTTGGCAGACTATGCAGCACAAGGTAAGATGTCATACCAGCTGTCGAACTGAACATGAATTGAGAACAGTACCAAGCCAATAATTTTGAAGAGCATCTAAATCAAGAACAAAACCTAACAAAACTTGAGCAAAATAAGTAACGGCTACTGGCTTGGAACTAAATGGATGAAGTATTTTCAGTAACATGGGTAAAGAAACGCATTACGCGAAACAAAACAGCTTTCCTTGCACAATCCATGCAAACCACACAATATCGGCAATTTTTTTAGTGCCTTTAAAATTGGCCAATTTTCACTGCTTTTGAAATTTCAGCATTTTTTTAAATTTTATCACGAAATAAATACATAATGCAGTTGCACATTTTTTGCATTAATTTGCAAGAAACTATTTGAAGATTTGTCCTAAAATCTTTCTGCTTCATCACGTTAGCTACAATGGTCCCAAAAAGCCACCTATCTTGGGGTCACTGCTTGCTCAAAAAGCAGAGTTTGGCAATTTAAAAAAAAAATGCTCTAGGCGATATAGATCCAACTTTTCTTGGGCCAGTAGTTCTAACATCATAAGATTACCAAAAAATGTTTGGTGGTGTGCAATGTTTTACTTTTGCAGTGACAAGTCTTCAAACTTGTAATATGTGTATTGAATAAATGCTCTTTTCCACCTTTAGTGAATCAGAATGTTTTTCAAGGAAATTTATGCTATATTTAGCAAAACAAAGGTTGAGTCTTTTCTAGAGAGATATTTGCCCCCCACCTCATACAAAATTTTCAATGAAAAAAATAATAGTTTGGACCCCCCCAAGTCCTTTCCTGATCATGCCCTAGTCCGTGATTTTGTGTGCTGAATGTATAAGCCCTTTACTTTAACTTTTAATAACTTTTTTGTTGCGGTATCTCTAAGAGATTCTGTAATTTTGTACCAGATTTCAGAGTTTTGCATTTCAGTGTACTTTTCTCATGAGGCATAAAAAATATGACTATTTAAATTGACTGGCATATGTAGAAAACAGGCAAAGATTAACAAAGTGACAATGACTTCACTGTTCAGGGAGGGCAAGTTCAATTTTAAAAAAGTCATGTGCTAGCAATACACTACAACAGCCGGCACACTATAAAAATTTGGTGCAAGATGTAACAAATGTGTCGAACTAAATACGTTTCACATAAAAAGTGGCATTGTTCTATACAAAAAATGCATCAACCAACACAACTGTTATGACATGCAAGTTCAAACTGTCTTTTTAAATATCAGTGTACTGTTTTTTAAATGGTTTACAGTGGTCATCAGCACTTGGCTTTGTGCTGTCTCGTTTCTCAGGCTTCTTTTAATTTTCTTGCTGCTAACACCTAAAAAGCTTCTTGGCAGTTTACTCGGTGATCCCCTCTTAAGAGGAAGCTTTAGCTCGGGCCCAACTCCGACGCGGCCTATTCAAATACATGTAAAACGCAAAAACGTTTTTATGAAATAACCCCTGGACCGATTTTAATGAAATTTGTTGCATTTGAAAGAGAAAGTTGAATTCTAGTGACTGTTGGAAGCGGAATTTCTATATAGGGCTTGAATTTTCTTGAAACGATTTTCAAATATTTGACCGTTTGAAAAAAATAGAAGCACAATTTTTAAAAATTGATAGCTCTGTATCAAAAACAGATATCGCGGTTCTGTGAACGGCATCCATTAGATGATTGAAAGCGGACAAATTCGATATGTCATTTTACATCTTACGTGAATTTGTTACGTTGTTTACAAGGGTTCTGCAAAAGCTGTATTTCCATGTTACTAAATTTTTAGAGATTCATGTGTAATATATCAATTTTGTCCGCTTTGGATGTACTATTAGATGCATTTCACAGAATTGTATTATCGTTTTTCCTTTAGACGTTACGGAGTTGTAAACTTGGCAGTTTTGTTTTTTGGAAATTTCGGATTTTCGCCAGTTTTTAATAAAAGATTGACGCCCTAACTCAAAAATTCGAAACCAACAGTCACTAGACTTTAAGTTTTTCTTTTAAATGCAACAGACCTCGTCAAAATTGGTGCAGTGGTTGCCGAGAAAAACGAATTCTCTTTTTACATGTATTTAGATAGGAGCACCCGAGCTAAAGCTTCCTCTTAAAGCCACAGTGATGCGGACAAAGCATTGACACAAATGAATGTTCTTCCTCAAAGCCAGGCTTGCTTAGTCGTAGCTGGGAAGTAAGATTGCATCACTTGGCAAGTAGAACTGAAGCAGCATTGCGTCTGTTTACAAAGTGGTACATGAGTGCACTCGCACAATGTCAGCAAACAATGCATACTTTTCTGAGTATGTGAGACATAAGACGACAATTTATTGTGCGTGTATGTGGGTGTGCGTGAATTTCTTAGTGAGTGCCTTAGGCTTTACCTGTGTAATTGTGCTGTATGCTTTCTTATTTCATTATAAACATTGAGATGCATAAGAAGTGAAGCATGTCTTTATTTTTGCATAAATAGTCCACACTGTTTTTCTCACCTATTAACAGCGTGTCTCGCTCAGCACTAAAATGGGTGGTGCTACCTTTATGTTTACTTTATCATTTAATTAGGCCCAACACAATGATTTTACATTAGTGACCAACTACTGTGTAGCGAGATATGTGACCTCAGTGCATAAAGTTCATGGTGCACCGAGAATGTACCATGGAGAAAAAAAAAACACTGCAAAAAATGGCGTAATATTGGCTAATTTTGTCTATGTTGGATTTCATGCAATTTTGCATTCCTGTTGAGAACAATACAAACAGCCATGCCTGTATTTTTTCTTGGAATTAAAAAAACTAGAAAGCTGCCCTTGGATCTCCATGTGCACAGTTGTGGGGCCACTATTTTCTTGCGCGCCAAAAGCATTTGGGTCCCCAATTATGAACCTATGGTTTGCAGTGGTGAACATTAGGATCTGTTGGAGGCCAGTAATTACCAATTTAAATCCCACTATTAAGACACTCGATGAAAACACTAAAGGGCACGTTTCTATCCCAAAATTAGTCCATTCAGAGCACAAGGCAACACTTCATAAAAATTGAGATTAGCACTAGTATTCAGCCATTCAATATGCATTGGTAGTACGCTATTTTAGCACCTTATGCACCACTTCACCATTGCCTACATTTTGTTGCTGCAAAGTGTAAAGAATGAATGAAATTACTTTTACCCTCTTTTTACATTTATATATATCTGTTGGAAACAGTTGAATTTCTTATGTATTCACTTGTGCATTTAGTCAAGTTTCCCAATATGACGTAGAAGCTGCTCTGAATAATGTACAGTAACAATAACAGGTGTTAAAGAAATTTGAGTAAACAGTGCAATAATAGCAATTGAAAAGCTCTTCGCGTAACAATGTATTAAATTTATGTAACATGTCATAGAAGCTTTTCAATTCACTGATTCTCTTGCTTGACATTGTGAAATTCACTTGATGACCGTATGCTCGCATTATGCAGGGACGTACATCTACACAGCTGGCACACCAGACTGCTGGGCGGTGCTTGTGGTCACTCCTATCATGCAGCGAGCTCAGTCTCTGGATGCCGCTCAGGAGATAATATTTGTTGATTCAACCTCCTCGTGTGATGTGACAAGAAGCACAGCGACAATAATGCTTACCGCCACAAAAGCAGGTGCCGTGCCTATTGCTGTGTTGCTGCACAGCTCTCAAACCACGGAGGGCTACAGCCTTGCCTTCCAACTGCTCAAGGATAGCTGCCCATCATGCTTCGGCAACAGACAGGTACAGGTTCCTGTTAATGAAAAATTCAATCTTGTAGCTATCCACATTAAGTTACACTAGCTACTAGGAAACATAAATACCCAAGAAAGTGGATGGGGAAACAGTGCCACTGTAGCTTAATTGGCAGAGCATCACACGTGAAATGCGTGGGGGATCGTTCCCCACCTAAGGCAAGTTGTTTTTTTATCCCCTTTCATTTACGTGAATTTATCGCTTCTTTATTTCATTTATTAAGCACAACTAATTTCCCCTATGTCATCCTTGGTGTCAGTGTTGGTTGGCTTCTTAAATATCAGTAGCTATACATATAATTTTTTGAGGCATTCGGAATAAGATTTGTTATAGGTCAGTGTTGGCCATGGCAAAAATCATGATCTCAGTGCTCCTTCTGAGCAACAGTCGTGTTTCAAACAGAAGACTGTTTCTTGCATTGTAAAAGGACTATTCAGTGGGCAAGTAGTGTTTTAGGCTAGCAGGGCAACCACTAGAGACAATTAGAAGATAGGCTCATACATGCCCGTTTTCACTGCATAGATTAAAACTATGGACAAGTGTTGTCTACAGGCGAAATATTTGGAAAAAAATGTCTTGCTCAGTTTCGGTGTTGTGCAGAAAGCTTCTGGCTAAATGTATTTCATCAACACTAAATGACAGGCAGCAATCGTCGTTTGTTTGTTTAGAGCTGGACCGCTGGACAAGGAGGAATTTTGGCAAGCGACTCGCTGTCTTTTGAAAGCACGGTCAGAGGAGACAGACTGACGCAAGATCTCTGGCTGCAGTGTTGTCACGCATGTGGCGTAAAGCAAATGGTTCATCCATGGTTCACATATCACAAGCGCTGTCTGTGCATTTAAGTGCATTGGGATGAAACCCACTTCCAGTTTTCTGCCTCGTGTTCCTCCCCCGTTTCTGAAAAAGCTTCTGTGAAATATTTTTCTTTTTGTTCATAACGCTTATTCTCAACGTGTTCTGCACACTTGGACAGAAAATAATAGGCTCTGTAGAACACTGTGTTCCTAGTATCCATAATATATAAATATGGCAGCTCCAGTAAAAAAATACAAAGAATAACACTACCAGGAAAGTAAGCAAGGCTGAATAGGTAGCTTAGTGGCTATGGCATTGCGCTTCTGAATGCAAGGCTGCGAGTTCGATCCCTACTATGGCAGCCACAAACAAGCCCATATACTTAGATTTAGGCGTGCGTTAAAGAATCCCACATGGTCAAAATTAATCCAGCGTCCCCTGCAAAGGGTCTCATAATAATAATAATAATTTAGTGGTTTTGCCACGCATACCACCAGAATTTATTTCACTGAAGAAAGCAATGGGTTGACTTTGAATAATTACGACAGATACAAATGTTAGTTCAATAACAAAAATACAGTTGTTAATGCTCAAGTATTCACTGTGGCGATGTGTGGCCAAGTCATGGACCTTGCAGAATTTTGAAATAAACTTTTTTTTTTAGCTCTGGTGCTGCCGCAGAGTTGAGAACTTCAGGGACTGCCAGACAATCTAACAAATAAACTGCAAATGAACATAGTTACCTTGGCCGGACTCTAGAAGAAAGCGATGTTGTGATAGCCGATTTTTCGGTTCTGCTTAAGCCTCATAGAGGAGCTACTTTCCTAAAAATAATACTGATTAGGATCACCATTGTATGCATTACTGTTGTGTAGTATTATGTACAGGCACCTAAACCTGATATCGCACAAGCACCAACGGCACTGTGAACGAGCGACTTGTGGTGGTGCGATTTAAGTAAATGAGGATAAGTGCATGCATGAAAGTGCACACTAACTGCCACATTCTCTAACGAGCCTTGACTTGAAGCTGCCCCACTGAACTAGGTTCTTCATGTGAGCTGGTTAGTACGGTGACATGTTAAGGCAGGTAAAGAACAAATGAAATACTGACAGTGGAAAAAATGAGGACATTGAAGCTGCCCCTCGATTTCAAAGTGGAGCGCGGCGCTTTCCATAAAGCAAACAATGCACTGCAGTCCAATAAAGCTCTTCAGTGATTACTGCAACTGGAAGTTGCTTGAGAAATGCATCTCCACTCCATCGTATTAAACTAGATTCCGAGGGCACCTGGTTACAAAATTATGGTGTCCCCCACTTTTCATTTTGCATTCTTCATTTTTATAATGGTTTAAATTTGTCAAGTTCTATAAATGATAGGAAAAATAAAACTCTCTGGGAATTAGAGCAAGCTTTTTGGTTTTAGGTTCCAATTGTGTGGCATAAAAAACGATGGGCAAGGCATGATGCAAGTGTTAACAACATTGTTCCAACTTTCACCTTAGTGTTGTCAGCAGTTGCTACTGCATATACAGTTTAAAAAGATTGGTGCAGTTTCTTTTCCAATAATTTGATTTATTCACAATTTGAATCGGCAGTTAGCATCAGAAATAGCCACTACAATAATGTTTCGACCATAGTTTTACTGACACATGTCCACTAAGTTCGGTGCCAGCTGCATTATAGCATTTGGTATGAACAAATGGATTCATAGCAGTGAAGATAATAGCCTAGCAGGTGGAGCTCAAACTTGTTGCTACTCTAACTGCAATTGGTTATTGTCATTTGGGTGGCTAATTCATTCAATGTATGGCAGTGAGTGTTCTTGTAATGGTGTTGTATTTAACAAACATTAGAGCCCAGACAGCAAACTTGAGGTGTTATAAATGCATTGAAAAAGCAAATTTTCAAAATGTTATAAATTCTGTAAAAGAACAGGCACAACACATAGATTCGACATCATTCTTATACCATTCATTCAGTATTTTAGTTTAATGAAATAGAGTTATGGAGGAAAATTAGCAATGAATAGGCAGCAGAAAGCCTACTTAGATATCTACATCCAGATGTTAGAATATATTTGCAATCTATGCAATCCTTATTGCAGGCTCCCTTAGTACTGATGTCAGACAATTCCCGTCCCGAGAAGGATGCTCTGAAAAAGGTATGGCCCGCAGCAGAACAGCTCCTATGCCAGTTTCATGTGCTGCAAGCAGAATGGCGCTGGCTGACTGCAGCGGGTAACAAAGTCCCCAAGGAAGACCGACGTCAACTGATGGCTGCCTTCCAAAAGGTACAGAAATGAACACTTAAAAATTGCATGATGAAGTGACTGTCGTACATACCAAGAGGTGTTGAAATGAGGTAAAGTGCAATGGAAATGAACATTTTTTTATGACATCCTAGTAAAAAAAATTTATGTGGCATACATCATGACACTCATCAAGGCAGCAGAAATTACTTCTACTTGTGACATACAGTCCACTACCAATAAAAATAAAGCAGTGGCTGCCCTTGAGGTATTCAAGCATACAGGCCTCAAGACTTAAAAGCTATCCTGTGTTGACAGTGAGACTGCATGTGTTTTCTTTAGAAAAAAAAAAACACCTTACATCTTTGGGGCATGTGTAATTTGCAATGGTAGCTGCCACAGGCTTTCTTGCATTTCAGTAACCTTGATTGTATGTCGAACATGAAAAAGTGCATAATGCAACTATTATTGCCAAGCCTAAAAAGAGGGAAAAATAAACTAAAATAAGCCTACATCAACAGCACTCACCATGGAAACTTGGTAGAACATGTCCATCTGCTCATACTAATGACTACAATCAGCAGTGCCATTGCAAATATCCCAGCTCTAATGGGAGAGTAAGAAATCAAATACAAGAAGGAAAAGGGGACCTACTATTTATGAGCAGTATTGCTTGTTTCTAGAAGCAAAAGAAAAGTCGCTTATATATTTCTATAAAATCAGCTTTTTTCTTGTTTTCGATGATTCAATGCTTCTAAGCCCATCTGCAGACTGCAAAAAATGAAGGGCTGCTGGTTATATTTGTCCATTAGTGTAACAAATGAACTCATTGGCTACCTTTGAAACATTTATGCCATTAGGTCTGACAGCTTGTTAGACCACAACTGATCATATCTTCTTTTCTAATTTACTAAGTTGTTAGATTTCTTGACTTTCTTACCGGACAAGGCATGTTTTACTAAAATGCCATCTTACCAAGCATAAAGTGATTGTTTTATTTAATATTTGGTCAATCAGATTTCTCTCTCCCTCACTACTGAAAAAGATTTGTATTAGTACTTCTACTCCCAACTGAACAAGCCTTTGGGAAATTTCATCTACCATTTTTATTTTAATTTTAATTCCCTTTATTTCCTATTTTGCAGGAAGGTAAGCCCACTGTATGATCAGCCCCTGCTAGCATGTTAGAATCTGTTTCTGTTTTCTTCAGCCCTGCTTGCAAATAACAGCAGGACCCATACCTGTCGTTTTTCTATATCAGCTAAACACCATCCCCTTTTCTATTTATCCTCCCTCACCCTTTTTTTAAGCAATAACTTCCACTTGCTAGGTGCACCTTCTTATTCTCTTCCTCATCCCCACTCAGGGTGCGGTATAACCATGAATGTCCTGAGCAAGATCCTACTTGCCTTGTAATTTGCAGGTACTTTATGCAAAGGACAAGAGCCAGCTGGAAGCAGCAAAAGAGCATCTCCGCACTGTTGGCCATGAAGGCTATGTCCACCGAGTCAAGGCATTTCTCTGCTGCGAAAAAGAATGGGTGCAGATGTACCGAACAAATCTTGCAACAAGGGGGCACAACACAAACAACTATTCAGAAGCCTCAATAAGAATTCTAAAGGATGTTGTCCTTTGCCGTACAAAGGCATACAATGCAGTTGCCTTGGTCGACATAATAGTCTCGACTTGGGAGAAGTATTTCGAGACAAGGCTTCTACGGCATGCGCACCACCGAGAGGCATCACATCGCCTCACGTTTGAACACCTGCTGCAAGACCTTCCAGAGCTGCCCGCAGGGAGTGTTACCAAATCTGGCGAAACATACTATGTGCCCAGTTCCTCCAGCAACGCAACATATCAGGTACAAGCTGATGTGGGCATTTGCACCTGTTGGGTAGGCAGCCAAGGTGCCTTCTGTAAGCACCAGGCTGCAGTGCAGAGGGCCTTCGGAGGGTGCTTCCCTAATAGCCCTAAGCTCACACCAGCAGACTGTAAGCAGCTTGGGCAGCTTGCATTAGGTGAGCGATGCCCCCCGCTGGATTTCTTTTTACCGATGAGGCCAGCACAAGGCGATGCTCCCAGTGAGCCAATAGAAGATGAAGCCCTCAACATGGCGGAAAGTGCCTCAGGCGCGCCATCGCAACAACAGCCATGGCAAAGAATTGCTCCCAACTCCTGTCAACAGCCAGGACCAAGCACCGCTCCCGACTTCTGTCCTCAGCCAGGACCAAGCACTGCTCCCGACTCCTGTCCTCAGCCAGGGCCAAGCACTGCTCCCGACTTCTGTGCACAACCAGAGGTATTCTGACTCTTTCCATATGGAGTCATTTCGAGGTGTGAATGACAGTGTGCAGTGCTTTATATCCAAGATTGAGTTGTGCCCCATGCTTAGAAGAGTAATAATAGTAGTCGAAAATGTACAACTGCAGCTGACATAATTGTGGCTGATTGTATACAATGGGAGCTGCGAACACAAAAGTCTTCTTTACATATTGCTCCACACATATTTGAAACCGCATGGGTACTTCAAGGCCACAAAGTGTGTTTATGTCATCCAAGCTTATTTGAGGGTGACTATTTCTCAACCTTTGCTACTTGCCAACCTTGCCAGCCATATGCAGACAGCATATGGCTGGCAGTAATGTTCGGTATTAAAAGCACACAACTTAAACAGACAACCAAAGCATGTGCAAGAACATTGCATAATGTGACAACGCCAAATCAATAAGAATACAGGTTCGTCTGCCCAAAGACAGAACAAAGTTTGCCCATAATACAAATAACCTATAGGCATGTGATGTAACTAAAGATTACAGACTTCACGATGGAACTGCTTACAATAGTTAACATTATGTGAAGCTGCATGTCTGACTCTGCTTGATGGTTGAGTTTTTGTGCTGTTTCCCTGTGTGAACAGAATGGTGCAATATGATGTAAAATAATTTTGCAGGACACTGAAGAAACCTACACTGCATTGGAAAGGGCACTCAGGAGAATGCACAAGTTTGCAGAAGGGAACCCCGGCTATGGAGTGTTGCTGAGGAGCTTTACTGCTGCAATAGGAAAAGTTTCCAGCAGCAGTGGAGCATACAGCATGCTCCTGAGGCTAAATGCTGCTGCTCGAGCGCATAGACACCATGGTAAAAAAATCCGGGTCCAGCCAACAGCTTCGGCAAGGCGCCGAAGCGGAGTCACCAGAAAGTCCGGCCGAATTCCTTCTGGTCGGCCAGCCAAAGCTGGCAATACAAGGAAACCAAAACGCGGGCACAAATTAAGCGACTCAGTTCAAGCGAATGTGCCGGCAGCTAAGAGCCACTAAAACTGGTGACAGCTAATATGTCAGTTTTTTTTAGCTGCAGAAAATTTTTAAGAATTGTCTGTGGCACATTTTAATACTTGAACTAAGTTAATTGATGAGGCAGAGAACAATCCCCCAAATAAGCAAATGTGAAATCTACTACCAAATTTTGCTAATTAGTTCTTTACTAATTATTTACAGCACATGTTGCAATTTACGACTTGCAGTTAGCCAGTATGAAAAACGCATCGACTTTGGAACAAATTCGGAGGATGGTATCGGTTTATGGGTTTTGCTGTCAAACTAGTAACTAAAATCACCATGTATTTTGTCATAGACTTTGAATATCAATACCTCAAAAATCGCATCATGAGAATTTGTTCCCAAGTGGACACACCTAGCGAACTCACCAGCTATAACTTGTAAATTTCAATGTGTGTCATGAACTCACTTTTTCGTAGCAGTTATGGCCAAATCGCCGAGTAATGTAGTTTAAGGGTTAGAACTGTGCTATACGCCACAGGCGATTTAAAAAAAAAATGAGCCGCAGCTAAAAAACATGCCTGGTATTTAAGGACGGATGCAAGACTGAAAGGTCAACTTTTGAACAATTTAACCAATTTTAGTAAAACTTTGCATAAATTTCATCAATTTGGTACAAACAGAAAGTTATGATCATTGTATTGAGCATGAGTGTATTGGCTTACAAAAGCACCATTTAAAAAATAATGCACATATTCATTATTCTTTGATACCTTCTAGGTGCCCTGTATTGCAGGATTTCAATTTCAATTCAATTCAGTTTTTCATTGATAATAATTTGTACAAAGGAACTGTTGGGCCTGTAGCCAAAGGCTAGTGTAGGCCCATAGTCATATATGTAGTAGCAGCTACAATGTCATGTGCATATCTAGTTTTTAATGATACAACCTAATACAGTTAGGTGGATACATATAATTAAAACCATTAAAAAAGAAAAACAGTGCATATCAATCAATGGTAATAAAACAGAACTGTCAGGAGAATACATGCACATACACAATGAAAAAACCAAGATAGCATATTATACGTAGAAGTGACATATTTGCAAGGGTCTGTGTTGAAGTGTTTAGGCTTTCTGAATAGATCCACGAGGAATAATCTTGCACAGTCTGAAACAAGTGGAGAACCAGACTGACGAAAAATCACGTACTTTTTGATAGGTATAGCTTTTTAACAGCAGACACGAAATTGATGGCAATTTTTACCTCAAGAGGTACTGTACTCCAAATTTTAGCACCATGAAACTCAAGTAGTCGTTGGCCATACGTGTTACGAGTGATTGGTAGGTTAAAATTTATATCTTTTGCACCCCTTGTATTGCGATTAGGTGTAATAAACAGGCTTCGTGATAATAAGTGATTCCCACGAAAAATATTGTTAATCAAAATGGCGACTTTCATTTCGCATGCCAGAGATAATGGTAATATACCGAGACGACAGAACAGCATGTCAGTATTATCATGTGGGCTTGTGTGTGTCATAATGCGCAAGGCCCTTTTCTGTAACCGAAAGACGGGATCTATGTATGTTTTATATGTGCTAGACCATGATTCAGAACAGTATGTGATGTGACAGTGAAATATGGAAAAGTAAACAACTTTAAGTACGCTAAGGTCAAGATATTCCCTGCATTTTATTAATAAATAGCAAGGCGAAGCTAATTTCACGCATATACTAGATATATGTGGTCTCCAGTTCAAGTTGCAGTCCAATAATACCCCTAAATATTTTATGTGATCGAGCTGTTCTACTGTTCCACCTAGAAGGTGAATTTGCATGCCAATTGTGTCACCCCTGGAATAACGGGAGTTGAATACCATGTATTTTGTCTTATCTCTGTTTAGTGTTAATTTATTACAAGCAAACCAAGTTGATATGTTGGATAACTCGCTGTTTATAGTGTTCCGCAATATGCCAGGAGATTTACACGAAAATAATAGCGTGGTATCGTCAGTGTACATGATACATTTTGATGACTTTAGTATTGTTGGGAGGTCATTTACATATAGCGAGAACAGTATGGGCCCCAAAACTGATCCTTGCGGAACTCCTGTGACTATAGTAGTATACAGGGAAACAAAGGAGCCAAATTTTACATATTGTTTTCGACAATTTAGGTAGCTTGAAAAGAGGTCCATTGTAATTTCGCTAAAACCATAAGTTCGTAATTTTTCTAGAAGTATGCAATGACAGACCGTGTCAAATGCTTTCTTTAAATCTAAAAATAATCCTACGCCAATCTCATTTTTGTGTAGAGCTGTATATATACTCTGGGTTAGTTCTAACACTGCTGATGACATTGATCGATTGGCTCTAAATCCATGTTGGGAATCTGTTAGAAGCTTGTTTTCGTTTAGGTAGTGCTTCAGCTGAGCTGCGATGACCTTTTCAAATACAGTATTTATTATGCTAAGCACAGAGATAGGCCGATAGCTTCCAGGGTCATCGACGTCACCATTTTTATATATAGGAGGAACTCTTGCTATCTTTAATATGTCAGGGTATGTGCCTCGGCTTATACAGTTATTAATTATTTTAGTGAGTACTGGCACAAGAATATCCATATTGTCTTTCAATGCTTTTACGGTAATGCCATCGTGGCCAGTAGCTTTGTAGCAAGGCATGCCTGATATTATTGAGGTTATGGCATGCTCGTCCACTTGATCCAAGGAAAAACATGCATGGATGATGGGGCAATCGACATTGCTTTCAGTAACTGGAATACGCTCCGCTAGCTTTGGGCCAATGCTAGTAAAATACGCATTAAAAGTGCCGGCGCACTTGGCATCAACATGTTCAAGAGTGATCGGTTTTTTTATTTGGTTTATCAATTACTGCTTTTATAATTTCCCACATTTTTTTGGTATTGCCTTGTGCTTGTTTTATTAAGAATGCATTGTATTCTTTTTTCCGCCTCCGGATAACAGCTACTACGTGGTTACGAGATATTCGATAATTTTGCAAATAATAGGTGTTATCTCTATGTTTTTTCCATTTTTGGTACCACCAGTCCTTTTCTTTTATTGCTGTAAGTATGGCGTTATTCATCCACAGGCACAAAGGTTCCTCGTATTTGTTTTGTTTATATGTGGTACACTGAGATATCATGTGGGCTAATGCAATTGTAAAGTTTGCGCATTCGATATGAGCGTCACTGCTAAATTCATCTTGAAATTCCTTTTCCTTAATTTTTTGCCGCAGTATTTTGTAATTTATCCTGCGATTTGCCAAGATGGTCTTTTTTGCAATGGTGTTATTTGCGCTGTGTAATAACACAAAATAGGGCAGTGGTCAGTGAGACTTATCGTATACGCCAGAATGTATGTTATCACTGTTACACAATACATGGTCTATAGTTGTAGATGCACTTGGTGACAATCTAGCAGGTTCTTAGATTGTATTCTTAAAGTTGTATGACTCCAGTAGGTGCGTGTATTCACAATTCGTGTCTTTGCTGACATCAATGTTAAAGTCGCAAACAATAGTGATGGTACCATAGCTCTTACTGCTTAGGGTGGAAAGGATAGATTCCAACGATTGATAAAAAACGGGCAGACTCGAGTTTGGTGGCCGGTATATTGCACCAACAACTGAACGTGAATCTAAAAGAACAAAGAGAGATTCAACCGTACTGTTACTAATCTCAGTATCGGTGATAATCCTAAAGGGTACCGTCTGCTTGATTAGTAGAGCCACTCCACCACCGCGCGATACAGCATTCCTGGGATTGCTTACAAGACTGTATCCCGGAATGGAGATGTGCTCACCTTCTTTTAACCAAGTTTCCGTTAAGCCAATTACATCAAAGGTAAAATTATGCTGTGCCAAAAAGGAACACAATGTATCTTTGTTTCTTCGAAAACTTCGAATGTTACAGTGAAGTATCGATATACCCTGGGTTTTGTGGAATTCCCGTTCAACATCACGGATTGAGAATGCCATGGATTGAGAATGCCATCACGGATTGAGAATGTGTGGCAAACAAGACTTAGCTCTAGAGGCTCTAGAGAACGCCATGATTGGTGTGGCAAACAAGACTTAGCTCTAGAGGCTCTAAACTACCTTTTTCAGGTCGTCTTCAGAAATGATGTGCAATACACGAGAATTCTCGGTTTTCCGCATTAGAATTTTGGCCTGCGATTCCCATACATACTTCCAATTTTTCTCTCTTCTCACTTGGCAGAGGTGTTCATTAATGAATATGGGCTCATTCTTTTGGAAGCCAAGGGCCAATGTAGACAATCTCTCTTTCTTGGCATTCTTTATCATTTTGTCTCGGACTGCAATGGAGGTAAACCTTACCAAAATATTCTGTTGAGCCTTGTTTTTGGTCGGAACTCGATGCAGTACATCGATATCTTCGGTACGAAGTTCCATCTTCAAGCAAGTCGCTATGTTTTGCATCATGTCTGGCAGCGATTCGTCTGCCGACAATGGAACATTTCTTATTTGCAAGTTGTTCCGACGACTGTATTGCTTGAGCTCGATTATTTCCTGTCGCATTTCTCTCACTTCCCCCTGCAACTGGCACACATCGCCAATAATGCTAGCCTGCTGGTGTTTCACTTCTGATAGTTCGTGGTGCACGTTGTGCACGTCAGTCCTTAGTTGCTCAAATGTCCTATTCATGACATCCATGGATGTCTTGATGTCCTGCATGTCCCTCTGGGACTGTTTGTTGTCTGCTACTAAGCTTTTTATGTCAACTCTGATGCTTGTTGTGATACTTTCCAGCTTTGAGGTTATGTCAACCAAGACTTTAGCTAGTTCTTTAATGGTACCCGGCGGTTTGTCCGCAAGAACCTGTCCAAATGATTTCAGCGGATTTTCACCCATTACAATTTTCCTACAACAGAGCAACAATGCAACAATGCAGAGCGATCCAGCAGCTATAATTTGAACTCGAGATGAACATTTGAACGCTTATGTACCTGCAAAGATGCAAGGTCTGGGTTTAGTACATGGCAGGTGCTACTTGCTGCCTGGATCGCTCTGAAGTGATGCTGGCTCCATCCAGACAGGGCTCTTATAGCAAAGCCAAGGTGCGTCATTTGCCAGAATAGCCGCTGCGCGCACCAGCTGCTGTGGTGACAGCGCGATCAGCCACTTCTTTTTTAGGAAGTGTAAAAACTGTAAATATCCCATCACTTGAAAACCAAGTTTATTTTTTGTGTTGTCGCCATATGTACAATACCTGATATTTTCATTCTGTTAGCAGAAATTTAATTTACGTGAGAAGTACCTCGTCCTGTTTCTGAAAATTTCACTCTAGAAACGACCTTGAAAGCAGAGCAGCTTTTTGCAAAGGAGAATAAATTTAAAAATAGCGGAACATGCAACCTTTAGGAGGGTAGTGATTAGTCAAAGGCCCTTGCTCCATAAGTTGGGCCCCGTTCAACATGACACTGCTCGGTGACACTCACTTCAAGTTGTCTTTTTTTTTTCAACTTTAGAGTTGTCAAGCACCCTTGTCTGCGCTTGTGAATTGCTCCCCTTAGTTGCTTGCTGGACGTGCTTCGTTGTATAACTCCAATATCCAGCTTCTGCTCATTGAGCACTCTCTTGATGCCGCATGCTGACAGTGAAAACAAGTGTTGGTTCGTTTAAAATGATGACAAAACTGCATTACTTGAATGATTACATGCTGGAAAAACAAGTGTCAGTTCGTTTAAGATGATAACAAAACTGTATTACTTGAATGATTACATGATTACATTTCCCTTATATAGTTTGTTATTCGGGTTGCTCGCTGGATGAGACCTATGCTGTCTGTGCTTCAGAGCTCTTCTGTTTCTCCCGCTCCACTCATCTACAGGTCTGACCCTTGCATCATTGAATGTGCTGCGATCATCTGAGCGTGCGAGATCCGCGGGTTGTCTTTCAAGGATGTTTGTTGGAGGCACATGACATAAACATAGGGAATGGTGTCGGTAGACAGCTGCCTTGTCATATTGTACACGAAGTGCCTGTGCTTATACTGGCACACCCTCGTTGAGCTCTAGCACAGATCATGCTCTAATGTTGCTGCAGTGTCTACTCTTCTCAGGAATGCAAGCTCCATCTTTGGGCACCTCATCCACATTAATGCATTCAGTGATTGATTTGCATTTTGCATCTGCATCCTCAAACATTGTGCATGGAGATCTAGCTAACTTTACTGTTTGCATAGATGCACTAGCCTTGTTGCAATGCCTCTACTCAACTTGGACCTCTGTAGTAAGAAGAAATGCCTGACCAACAATGGAATCGAACCTCTGCCTTTGAGCACAGCAGCCAAATGCTCTAATCACTAGGCTATGATTGGACGGAGACTCCTAATGTGCCGAAGCCCACTAGCCCTTTGAGATGTGTGGCGAGTGTGTCATGTGGTAGTTTCTCGGGAGCTCGTGCTTTGAGGCACTGTCTTTGGGATTGGCTCAAATTCGGTTGTACTTTCCTTGTACCAGCTATCGTTATATAGAAACTGTATGACATTGTATCACCTTCAAGATCAACCTTGGTTGACCATGCTGTAACATTTATTTGCTGCAGTACTAATGCCATCAATGTTTTAACATAGACTGCGTTTCACATGTCTCTTTATTTTCTTGACAGAGGCCCTTGCTTGAGGCGATCAAACATCTCCCAGCTTTGTTGAGCAGTCTTCTTTTTATTGTTTTGCTTGATGCACTAGGTTCAGCAGAGTCGCAAAAAGAAGAGGGTGCATCTGCCTATACTGAGCTTTTAAAGGTAGCTGTTTTTTTGTGAAATGGGGCACTTTTTTTAATGTCAATGGCTTATCACTGTTCTGAGCAACATGCACCTTGGTCTCACCGAGGGCCTAGTTGCACCAAAAGTTGTGCGCTGAAGAACATCAGAAGAGATTCCAGATTTCGTTGGGGCAGACTCATTGATTCCTTTGAGAATCCTTGCTGCCTGCTCATGATGAATAATGTGCTTCATGAAATCGAAGGACTACATTCGTTTGCAGAATTTGAACACGGCACAACATCAAGCAGTATGTGGCGAGACTTGTAACAATGGCTTTTAACCTTCTGATGTGCCCACACAGGCGATACATATAAGCCAAAGGGTACACTGGCAGTAAAGCCTGCTATTCAAGCAGGCTTCACAGCTGATCTTGCTCATTTAGCTGGCTGTCAGCAAATCTTTTCCGTAGAAGCTTAATTGTGTCTTTAACATCCTTTCATATTTCTTGGAACTCTAAAACAGCCAATGCAGCTGACTGAGTAACAAGTGATCTGAAGTAATTAAATTTGTCAGTGTTATTGTGAATGGCATGATCGACGTTAATTCAGAGTATCTTTATGCAGCAAATAAAGATTCTTGCCTCTGCAAACGAGGGTTTCTCGTTTTCTTTTTAAACTATCCACCGAAGCTGCAATAAGCATGATGCGGATAACGCAGAAAGGAGGTAACAGAAAGCGTCACCATAAAAGTTTTGTTTAAGGTTCATTCAAATAGTTCGTAATGTTGCATGCATGTGTCCCATTACCCGCGTTTTGTCCTCTTTGCACACTCGAAAAGCGCGAACAGAAAAGTGCAAAACTTGCCCAGCATTCTACTTGCACTTTCCCACGGTTAAGAGAGAGAGACTATCTAAATAAGCAGCTGCAAACATTGACTCTCTCTAGTTATTATTGTTATTATAAACACTGCATCTTCATTTCCTGGACCTCACGCGCTCGCAGCGACCACGACCGTGTCAGCGACCAACAATTCCAACTCGTGCTGAAGCGTACATACCTGGCGTCAACACAGCAAATGCTACGAACGCGACATAAGTACATACCAGCAAGCCCACTCATCACGCTTTCTAGTAGCACAGTCAAGCGCACCGATTGAGACAGCACAGCTAATGATGTAAAAGTTTACTCACATTTCGCTTTCTGCAGGCTGTGGCGCTCCACCGACGCTCGGTAGCTCGATCAGCAGTGCTCATCCTAGGGCGTCGCCATTTGCCAGGGCGAGGTTGCGGTGCCGTAAGTGTCGTAGCTTCCAACAGGCGTCAATTTCAGCAATTGGCGTCGCGTACAGTATTTTTGTGATTTACGAAATCTTGTTTAACAATACATACGCCACAGTACACTTAGCTTTTAGCTGACTTCTTTCAAAGCAGCGGAAGTCACGTGACCTGCTTTGGCCTATAGTGCCACGCCCCGTTGTAGCTGCTAGCGGATGAAAATACGCGTCCGGGGGAGCTGGTTTTATACTCTCGCCGTTGAGGGCAAGAAGGAACGCCTCGTCAGAGGGGCACGTGATGCGCCGCTCGGGCACGTTGAGACGAGTAGGTGACGCATCCGCCGGGCCGGCGCCGCTCAGACCTCCTCGCTTCACAGTTGGGGGAGCTCCTCTCCCCGGCTGCCGCGCTTTGACAAGCGTGGGCACCAACATGCACACACGCACACACGAAGACACGTGGCATTGGAACATGCCTGGACGCGCTTGGCGGGGAGGCGTAGCAGCGGCGCCGAACGGGCCAAAATGTCCGCCGCTTTGAACGAAGCCCCGGCGTCCGTTGCATCCGCGCCGGCTATACCGCGCGTTGTAGGCGAAACGTAACACCATACAAGATGAATAATGGGGGAGAACCTGTGGTCGCGTGTGGTGCAGCATTGTAGGCGCACGTCATGAACGGCAAAATAAGGTCCCAATCAGTGTGATCAGAGGGGACGTATGTGGAGAGCGTGTCACGAAGAGTACGGTTGAATTTTCCCGTCAAACCATTAGTTAAAGGACAGCAGGCGGTGGTGGTTTGATAAGCGATGTCGTTGCGGCAGTAGACAGGGCGGCTTTTGCTGCATATTACGTCAAATGATGGATGGAAACGACTATCCAGTGGTTTCTGGAAGCCATGCTCGGAAAGGACCCTACAGATCAATGCTTACGCGATCAAAGGACCTGGCAGGGCCGATAAATGGCTGGAGTGGACCAGAGAGACGCTGACCAGAAACCTTGCGGCGTTGGCACCGAGGGCACAATCGACGGTATTTTCTGACAAAGAGAAAGAGAGAGAGATAAATTTAGTTACAGGAAGGCAGAGAGGTCGGCCTGAGTCATACCTTGCTCTGGCCTGCTACTCTACACTGGGGAAAAGGGAGGGGAAGTGAAAGGGCTGATGAATGATGATGGTATAAGGAAGAGATGCGTATATACAACTTTGCATAGTGTTGGCATCTCTAAAACCGTGCGTCCAGCCGAGTGGCTTGGAGAAAAGCTATAGCGGCTCTTGTTACTAGGGCTGCGATGCTTGCATTAGGCCAAGGACTTAAAAGAAACCCGTCTAATGGCGGTCTCTCATGGATCTTTTCAATGGAAGAGATTAGTTGCTGTCGTTTTTGCGCGTACGCAGGACACAGACAAAATATATGTTCAAGCATTTCTGGCACGTCACAGCATTCACAGTTTGGGCTAGTATCACTGGCACCTATCATATGTTTATAACGGTTGGTGAATGCGACACCAAGGTGAATCCGGTGCACCAAGCTTGTCTGGCTTCTTTTGAGCTTGTGAGGCATACGAAATTTCATTTCTTGGTCCCATTTGTGTAATCGCTTGTCTCGACGATCTGGTTGGGTCCAGTGTTCTAACGTAGAGTTGCGGTTTACGCGACAAAGTAGGGCATTTGTGTCTGTTCGTGAGAACGGAATGCGTACTTCACGAGCATTATCTAAAGCAGTTTTTGCTTCAGCGTCCGCCTGTTCGTTCCCCAACAGGCCACAGTGCGAGGGCATCCACTGAAAGGTGACATTGTGGCCATTTCTAGTTGCGTGGTCGAGACGCTGTGTAATTTCTATGGCCATGGAATAATACGGGCCCCGTCTGAAGACACTGTCAATCGTTTGAAGAGCTGGCTTGCAATCGCAGAATATCGTCCATGCGTGTGGAGGCTCCACGGAGAGAAATCGAAGTACCTCCCGGATAGCAACAAGTTCTGCGGCAGTTGATGTTGAGCTATGGTCTAGTTTAAACCGCCGAGCGATGATCATCTGCGGAATGATGAAGGCTGCAGTAGAGGCATATGATGTGACAGAGCCATCGGTATACACGTGTACAGTATCTCCGTAGGTTGCAGAAATGTGCAACAGGGTGAGTTGCCAGACGCCAATAGATGCAACGGATGACTTTTTAGTAATTCCAGCGATCTGCAATGTAACGACAGGTTTAGGCAGAACCCACGGGGGCATTCTCGAATACAGGCGGGAGAAAATCTTGACGGCAAAAGTGTGATGGCATGATATAGACCTTGAAAAGCTGGAACCTGGATGGGTGGCAGGTTGCCATGACAGAGAATGGCGCATGTGTCGGGTCAACACGCGAAGATACATTCGAAGGGGCTCGCACAGCAAGTATACCCCAGTAGGACAAGCAGGAGCTTTCGCTATTGTTCCATTGTTTGACGTGCATCGTGGGAGGCCTAAACTTGTGCGCAATGCTTTAGCTTGAATGCTCTCCAGCGCGCGTACACTGCTAAGTGCCTTGCTTGAGAGCGCCTGAATGCTGTACCGTATATACCCTACGAATAGTGCTTGGTATAATTGGAGTAATGATGACTCCGATGTTCCCCATCTTGTTGCTGCAACGACGCGAAGGACGTGAACAAAACTGTTCAGCTTTGACTTCAGTGCGGCTTCGTGTCTTGACCAAAATAATCCCCGGTCTATGACTAAGTCAAGGAATCTGTAGTGTGTAACCGTAGGTATCGCTACTCCGTTAACGATTATCGGGTACCTGGTCATTTGTTTTCGCGTGAATGTAATCACGGAACATTTTTTTTTGTTGAGAGTTGGAGGCCTTGATGCCTCAGATACTTAACTGCGATTGTCACTGTACGTTGAAGCCCAGCACACATTTGGGGACGGGTGGCTCCAGCTGTCCATAGGCATGTCGTCCGAATACGCGCTAATCTTCACCGTGCTAGCAAGTTCGGATGCAAGGCCAATCAACGCTACATTGAAAAGAGTTGGACTGAGAACTCCCCCTTGTGGAACACCTCGATGTATATGGTACTGTCCGGTGTCGCCATCACTTGTCGACATATGCACCGTGCGGCGAATGAGGTAGCTAACAATCCATGCATATAGCCGGCCACCGACGTGTAAATCTTCCAGTGCATCAACGATTGCATAGTGGAGTACATAGTTGTGTGCACCCTTAATATCCAGAAAATCATCTCCAACTAACCGACGGCGACTTCTTTCCTGTTGAATAGTGGAGACCAAGTCGATAACACCGTCAATGGAAGAACGGCCTGTTCTAAATCCGTGCATAAAATCAGGAAAGCAATTATTTCTCTAGAAACCATTGCAGCCTTGACAAGACCATTCTTTCCATCACTTTTCCGACGCAACTGGAAGATGGCAGAGTGTAGCGCATGTGATTCCGTCTGGTCCTGGTGCCGATGAGCGTCGAGAAACCGAAATCGCAGCGTCAAGCTCTTGCATCGTAAACGGTACTTTGAGTCGCTCATAAGGTGACGGGAGCGCGATGGAGTAATGGAGTAACCTTTTTTGTGTGAACCGAGCGAACCGCCGGGGCGGCGGTGTTTTGCTGTTGTTGAAAGAACATGTAAGTTGGGAATTGCTTTCCGACTTTTATGTTTGTTTCGAAGATATTGAAATGGTAACAGTTCGTGCGAATGGGAGTACATATTTTCTGTTTGCTACAGGCCTCCAAATGGAAATGTTGTTCAGTTCCTTTTCTTTATGAACAGCTGCTGTCTTTTACTGCAGAAAATAGGAAATACTTGGTGTCTGCTGGCGATTTTAATATCGACATGCTGACCGCTTCTGTACCACAAAAGACTATGTTAAATATTTTAGCTTCAAATGGTTATGAAAATTTATTACGTACGCCAACAAGCATTACATCCGAAATTGAAACATTGTTGGACTTGCTCATTAGAAATGGTGACACTGAAAATGCTACTGCCGGGGTGATGTGACACGATCTTAGTAATAACCTTCCAGTATTTCTTTTTCTAAGAAAACACAACTTTAAAAAGAACAGGAAGCATGAGTATATCCTATATCAAAGTAAAACTCAAACACGTCTAGATAGCTTCAGAGACGAACTTCTACGGTGTCAACAAATTTTAGAAATAGATAACGTGGAAATCGCCTATATTGATGAAGTCTAGAATATGTAAGAACCATTTTCCGGAAAAAAATAAGCTCAGGCTCGGTAAAAAATTACGGAAGCCATGGATAACCCCCCAATTGCTAAAACGTAATAATTATAAAAACGCGCTGTATCACAAGTTCGTCAAGACTAAGGATTCAAGTATATTAAAGGAATACAAGTCGTATAGAAACAAGCTAAATAAGGAACTAAAATCGCATATGAAGTCCTATTTTCATGCAGAATTCGAGGGTTTGAACAAGCCTGATACCTTTTGGAAAACGGTAAATGATGTCTTAAATCGTCGAAAATCAGCTCCGCGTATACAAACTCTAATACTTGGTGGAAACGAAGTTTCGGGTAGTGCTCTTGCAAATATTTTTAATGATTACCTTGTGAACTTTTCTGGGGGGCTATTCTGCAAGAGTCCACCTAGTGGACTGTCCACTTCGGCCGCCGCTGATTGGCTGTAGGCCTACGAATGACGATGACGACCGGCGCTCCTAGATTCCGTTTCCTTTCTGAAACGTCAGACTGACGTCAGTGGTTTTGCACTTACTCTTCACGTTTTGTGTGATAACTGAACATGCTTCGGCGCGTACACGTGATTCAAACAGTCACTGCAGTCACCGCGCATCAACGGATCTTGCTGCGATTCCTTTGTTTGGAGTAGACCGCAGCACTACGATGGATGCGAACCTGCTTTTTTTGCCTTTTGATAACGGAGGAGAGAGGCGACTTAGAGAACAACGGGACCCGTGCGCCACGTCCGACGAGTCTTTTCGGAGGCACTTTCGCCTCCGATAGATAGAAGGGCTCACCGTTCAAGATCAGGTAATTTGCGCCCTTCGGTTTTATGCTACCGGTGGCTTCCAAACGGCTGTCGGTAGCGGAGCCACCGTATCGCTTTCCCAGCCGTCTGTCAGCCGCTGCGTTCGCGCGGTATCGGAAGCAATTGTCCGTGTCGGCACCGAACAGCGCTGGGTGTCGTTTCCGCGTACAAGATCGGAGATAGCGCTCGTCAAGCAAGGTTTCTTGCGGAGCGGCAACATCTCTGACGTCGTAGGATGCGTGGACGGCACCTACATCGCAATAGCCGGCCCGGACCTGCCCCCAGCCGAGAAGCAGACGTACTGGTGTCGGAAGGGATACTACGCGCTGAACACCATGGTGGTAAGCACGCTCTACCTAATATACTCATGATATATATAAAATTCCAACTCGCGACAGTGACGTAATTTACTGATATACTACAATTCACAGGTGTGCGACTCTAACATGCGAGTGCTGGCCATCGACCCTCGCTTCGCGGGCTCCTGTCACGACGCATACGTATGGCGTGGCTCAGCCCTGCGGAGCATTTTCGCCGACACCCAAATCGTCCACAGAGGAGAGTTTCTCCTTGGTGAGTACAGAAATGCATACAAACGCGCTTGTGAACCACAGCCAATGTCTGTAATGAATTCGGCGCAATTCCTGCGCTAGATTTATTCTGCAGGCGACAGTGCATACCCACTGGAGCCATGGCTCATCACGCCGGTTCCGGGACATCCCGCGCTATCGTCTCCGGAGGGCCGTTTTAATCAAGCTCACGCGTCAATGAGGTCTGTGATGGAGGGCTGCATCGGCTTTATGAAGAGTCGGTTCCGCTGCTTGTAGCGTTATCGTGCGCTGCAGTACTGCCCCGCTGTAGCGGAAAAGATTGTCGCGGCTTGTGCAGCGCTGCATAAGCTATGTCTCGACGCCAGCGAGCCGCTTCTTGACGACGACAGCAACATTGCCGGTGAGGATGACGACGACGACCAGGAAGACGTCTTGCCAAGTGATGACGCCGGTCCGACCCGTGGCGGCAGAACGCTGTACGCAAGGGGAAAGGCCACACAGGACAGGCAAATAGCACTGTATGGCATCACTCGCAATGCACATTTGCTGCACATTCAGCTAGCTCGCCGTCGAGCGCAACGTCACGCACTGGACAGCTAGAAAGTTATGCAAATGAGCTTACTTCAGGCACGGTGCCACATGTGCGTCACTGTGCTCCGTTTGGTGGGACTACAGTTACTCCCAATTTTTCTCCTTCACTGTGATTGGGCTGCAGCAAGCAGTTTACTGCCTCTGAGACGCAACACCTGTGGGGCTGTGTGTCGTGCAGTGTGGGTACACGTATTCGCAGTTTTGCTTGTGTGCTGTGTTTGGGCTGAAGCTAGCAGTTTTCTGCCTTTGAGACGCAACACCTGTGTGGCTGTGTGTCGTGCAGTGTGGGTACACGTACTCGAAGTTTTGCTTGTGTGCTGTGTTTTGGCTGAAGCTAGCAGTTTACTGCCTCTGAGACGCCACACCTGTGTGGCTGTGTGTCGTGCAGTGTGGGTACACGTACTCGCAGTTTTGCTTGTGTGCTGTGTTTTGGCTGAAGCTACCAGTTTACTGCCTCTCAGACGCAACACCTGTGTGTCGTGCAGTGTGGTTATATGTACTGGCAGTTTTGCTTGTGTGCTGTGTTTTGGCTGAAGCTAGCAGTTTACTGCCTCTGAGACGCAACACCTGTGTGTCGTGCAGTGTGGGTACACGTACTCGCAGTTTTGTTTGTGTGCTGTGTTTTGGCTGAAGCTAGCAGTTTACTGCCTCTGAGAGGCAACACCTGTGTGTCGTGCAGTGTGGGTACCCGTACTCGCAGTTTCGCTTGTGTGCTGTGTTTTGGCTGAAGCTAGCAGTTTACTGCCTCTGAGACGCAACACCTGTGTGTCGTGCAGTGTGGGTACACGTACTCGCAGTTTTGCTTGTGTGCTGTGTTTTGGCTGAAGCTAGCAGTATACTGCCTCTGAGACGCAACACCTGTGTGTCGTGCAGCGTGGGTACACGTACTCGCAGTTTTGCTTGTGTGCTGTGTATTGGCTGAAGCTAGCAGTTTACTGCCTCTGAGACGCAACACCTGTGTGGCTGTGTGTCGTGCAGTGTGGGTATGTGTAGCTGTGGTGTTCTCGCTTTCTGTTGGCAGTAGATGAATGTAATGCACCGTGCCTCTTGCATGAACAGTGAGAAAAGAAGAGCAGTAAGAATTGTTGCACATCATTACAACATTCCAGCATCACAGCGTAATGGCATTATAGCATGCAGTTGCGATGTTGCCATTACTTCATCCCCTAATGCGGTTGTGATTTCTTTCTTGTCACTTCATCGTATTTGTGTCATTTTTAGTATCACTCTCACCGCCTTGCCATTGCATATCGTGCTGCTGCCTGTGCCGTTGTCGTCGTACCGTTAAATCAGCTGTCATTATTTCATCAGACAGAGAGAGAGAAAGGGAAGAAGGAAAGGCAGGGTGGTTAACCAGACTGAGTCCACTTTGCTACCCTACATCAATCATGCCGTTGCACTCATTGTGCCCGCATCTCTGAGTCAGAATTGCACAATACCATCTCCATCATTGGCTTTGATCTCATGATGACACCATTGTCATCCTGTTTTTGTCAGCATACCAGGTTCATGATTCCATCATCATGTCATCTCGCTGTGTGTGTTAGGCCATTGTCATCATATTTCCTACATAGCTTGAACATTTCATGGTTGACGTGCAGTGGTCGTAAGGCCGTCATTACCACACCATCGTGTACATCATATGGTTTCTTTGTTGTCATTAATGCTTCATCCAGAACTGTCGTTCAATGGTTGCTGTACTGTCGGCCTTGTAACATTCCGGTAGGATCATAGCAGTGACGTGGTAGTGGGTCCAGTCTCGCATTTCCCTTGACAGAATCTTCTCAACTTGGTATCAATTCTGTTGCACCACTTTAGAGTAAGGAAGTCTATTGCAAGTGTTCGTATGACCCATGTAGTGTGCAATTGTTAATTTTCGAGGACCAACAACTTTCCTCAAAAACATAGACGAAAGGTTTGCGTGAAGCAATTGTAATGCATGGAGACTGCAAGAACAATTTTTGCTCAATGAAAGTGCGACTCGTACCTTCACCGTATTTGGAGGAGCAGTATTTTTTTATGGATGTAATCTCACGTGATTGCTTCTTTCTAACACAAAAGCGTCACTTCGAGCCGAATGTGTAATACTTTCCTAACCTGCAATGTTGCAGAAGTTTCTAAACGTGTGAAAGTGTTGCGTACTGCCTTTTCTTTAAATAGTTGAAGCATTTTGTAGCCTACACCATATATCTAATAGGAAGCTCCACCTCACAGCCAACTGAAAATGGCCACTGAAAGGGCAACTTTCGAAATTTTTCTATGTCGACTGACCTTGAAATGGAAATTTTGAGTATACATTCCCTTTTGTACTCTAAGTGTTCATGCCAAACGATTGACTAAACATGAATTAGTTTTCCTTATCACGAACCTCAAATATTGGTTGCATGCTCCCGGGCCGTGCCCACGGATGTATAACTCTGCACTTGGCGTCCCGTGTTTGTGACGTCGTACACTACACGACCACTTGGACCACAAACGACGACGCTAGGACCTTTCGCACGAGTCGATGGCCAGCAATCATCATTTCGAGATACGTCACAAACGATGCTTTTCTTCGTCTACCTGCAGCACACTGTGTTGTGCTTGGGCATGTCGGCTACCTTGCACAGTGGGCAAAAAAAATATCGATCCTGCAGTGCTAACTCTGTTTGAGCAATCGAAGGTTTATTCTCAATTTAAAATTAGGGATGAGCTTCTAAGCCAATTATGCCATTCCACTGGTAACAGTAATGTCAACGGCATTTGGATATTAAAACATCCTAATGTACTTAAACACCAGAGGTTCCATTTAAAGTGTATCCAAACTGTACAAGTGGCTTGCCTGACATAACCGTCAAAACAATCGCTTTGAAATGTCTTTAGCTTTAAAGAGAAATAAAAAATGCGGTCTTACAAGAAAAATGGCATCTGTGAGTAACGTAGGGGCACATTTTACTACAAATCCGCTAACGGGTAATTTCGGAAAGCTTCACTGAAAGAAGGTCGCCATGATGTGAAAAGTGTAACATAACACGATTATATGTACGTGAATGTGAATGGCACCCAACAATGATCTTCAAACGTGGCACAGCATACGTATCATTGCTGCACATTCAGTACGCTTTATGATGTAGAATATTAAATTGGCAGCATATTTCCTAACACCTTTGCGAACTCGAACTATGAGGTTCATGTTAAAAAGTGCAACTTGCGCAATTGTTCCTCGTTTGAGTGGCTGACAAAATTTAAATTTCATTCCCTTCTTTTGTGTTGCACAACTGTGAAAAGAAATTTACAACGGAAACTAAGCATTGTGTTAAAAGCAATGTGGGGCTGATCATACGAAGTTTTTTGTTTTTAGGTGTGTTTTACAATTCGCTGGTCACCTCGTTTGGTTAAATGATATGTTGCGAGCTATGTTGCATTATCATGTGTATCTCAAAGTGTCACCTGTATTGCTGTGACTTTCATAGTGTTTCCTACGTGTGTTACATTGTGACACACATAGAGATTTATTTATGCTAGAAGCCGTTAACATGACGAGATTTTTCCTCTGCCTGAGGCGGACACACATTTGTGTCCTATCATCGAGGAGCGGTTTACTTTTTCGACATGTTATGCTCGTATGTACTGCAAAGAAATGTGCGTGCGTAACACCTCATTAGTATTTCCTTTCAGCATGAGCGTAGAAAGCAATGGTGACAGCAGTTAGCGGCTCGGACGTAAACTACTAATTCATGTAATTTATAGCTTTGGCATGCATTTGTGTAATCTGCACGAAGTATACGTGATGTTGTGTAAGAAGTGAGGGTGCAAGAAGTAGTTTAAAAATCGGCTTTTTTCTATACTCCAATGGCACAACAAAGTTGTGCGGCGCCTATCCATACTTGAAAAGCACTAGAAGTGCATGGTAGCTCGCAAGATTATTGCAAAGGTGGAACTCCTTTGTCAATTGCACCATCTTGACAGAAAGGCGAATCCCTTGTCCATACTGCGCCAAAAACAAAAATGTGGAGAAAATTGTGCCATGAACAGGGAGCGAATTCTATGTAAAAGAAAGGCGGGAACAGCCGTTCACATGCTGCACACCTAGCCAACGCCCCTCCCACATAAATTTTTGCGCTCACAACAGCGGACTTTTCAGCGCTTCCTGCAAGTGACCGGCGCATGCACGGACACTTGGGAGGTTGTAATTAGAATGTACTTCTTTAAATCTTGAGTTCGTCAAATGGCATCGTCGGCCCATCCTCACACGCTTTGACTCGCACATACTGTCACGTGGTAGTGACGGTGAAGAAAGAACACAGTAGCAGTACTGTGAAAGAGAAAACTAGCTTTTATTGGGCGAACCTGTGCCCACAAAACAGGCTACACTTAAAGCACAACGATAGCGGCGAACACAGTCGGCGATCGTCGAAAATCTGATCTGCGGGTTAAGCGCGTCGGCTTTTATAGAGCAGTCGTCGAATGTTCCAGACTAATCGTTCGGACCCGCGTGCCTTCCACAAAGTTCTACACCATTCGCGTCAGGTGATGAAATCAGATAACATAATAATAATAATATTTGGGGTTTTACGTGCCAAAACCACTTTCTGATTATGAGGCACGCCGTAGTGGAGGACTCCGGAAATTTTGACCACCTGGGGTTCTTTAACGTGCACCTAAATCTAAGCACACGGGTGTTTTCGCATTTCGCCCCCATCGAAATGCGGCCGCCGTGGCCGGGATTCGATCCCGCGACCTCGTGCTCAGCAGCCCAACACCATAGCCACTGAGCAACCACGGCGGGGACAGATAACATAAGTCTCGGCGACAACAGACAGCGGTAGAAGCATCGATAACTTTCCAGAACCTTCGGATACATGCAGGCGCGTCCCATGCTGTGCGATTACATTACATTTGTTAGGCGGCGAAACGTGGTTGCCCGATAAAGATAAGTACACGTGTCAATACCCCCCTCTTAAAAAGCATCGTCCCGATGCTACAAATATAAGAGAGCGAAACACAAAAGGACACTTATTAGACATAAGTAACAACAAAAAGAAACAAAGTCCAAAGGTCAGTTACGCGAAGCCCGAAAGTTCATTAACGCTGGTAGTAGGGCTTTAGTCGCACAACGTGGACTATTTCGGGTCGTGAGCGGCGCCGCTGTGATAGCGAAATACCGTCTGGCACGACCTCATAGTCCAGTGCGCCAATACGTCGGATGATCTTGTACGGTCCGAAATAGCGACGCAAAAGCTTCTCGCTCAGTCCTCGTCGGCGTATAGGGGTCCAAACCCAAACACGGTCACCGGGCTGGTACTCCACGAAGCGTCGTCGGAGGTTGTAGTGTCGGCTGTCGGTCCTCTGCTGGTTCTTGATCCGCAGGCGGGCGAGCTGTCGGGCTTCTTCGGCGCGCTGGAGGTAGGTACGCACCTCCACCAGATGTCACGTGGTAGTGACGGTGAAGAAAGAACACAGTAGCAGTACTGTGAAAGAGAAAACTATCTTTTATTGGGCGAACCTGTGCCCACAAAACAGGCTACACTTAAAGCACAACGATAGCGGCGAACACAGTCGGCGATCGTCGAAAATCTGATCTGCGGGTCAAGCGCGTCGGCTTTTATAGAGCAGTCGTCGAATGTTCCAGACTAATCGTTCGGACCCGCGTGCCTTCCACAAAGTTCTACACCATTCGCGTCAGGTGATGAAATCAGATAACATAAGTCTCGGCGACAACAGACAGCGGATAGAAGCATCGATAACTTTCCAGAACCTTCGGATGCATGCAGGCGCGTCCCATGCTGTGCGATTACATTTGTTAGGCGGCGAAACGTGGTTGCCCGATAAAGATAAGTACACGTGTCAATACTTTACAGCATACAGCACACGGCGACGTCGTTATCGCCCCTGGAATTTATCTGGAACGTCACGGCTACAGCGACGGCAGAAATGTGCCTACAGTGTCCATATAATTGCTGTTGTGACAAAAACAGATTGGACTAGGTAAAAGTTTCACCAGCCCGGAGTTGGTCGCGGCTCTCTGCGTCTGCAGTGACATATCGTTAACTAGAAGCTGTGTGACCGCGTTGATTGCACCACATGATTTAATAACATTGCAGTTATCAGCACTGGCACGGGAATGTGTAATTAGATCATAGTATCTCCAATGCTCTTGCCTTTATGCAGAAAAACATGCACAATGCTGCCTCTTTATATACTGTAATGTTGTTTTCGTGTTGGTCTTTAATATACCTATGTGCTTTCGAAGTGCTCTCTAAATTCCATTATTCCACCAAAATTGACATTGGCCTGCTCCAAACAGCATCAAAATGAATATTTTCTACCCCAAATTGATCCAAAATACAATTTTGTCTGCTCCAGACTGCTCTAACACGCAATGTTACTTGCTCCAAGAATTGCTGAAAAATAATTTGGGGCAGTTTCACCTGTGACATTGCCACACTACATTACTAGTAAACCTTGAAACATATGCTGGTATTTTTAAGAAGTTTTATTTAATACATACACATTAGTTAGAAATCAACACTAAACTTGTGGTGTATAGTTTGTAATAAATGAGGCCATGACTGTGGCCAACTCCGAAATTGGCCTCAGCTGCCGTTCTAGGGTGTCTGCCTGCCGCTCCATTGCGTCGGCCAGCCTGCTAACCTGGTGATTGAGCGCCTGCAGCTCAGCATTTTGCTGCAATAAAAATCTTTCATCAGGAATGCTTCTACACGTTACTGTGAAAGGCAGAGTTTTGCTGAACATGCAGTCGTCTTAGACGGCAAAACAAATGGCCATGCAATGCCACTAGCACCGACACATTCATCCAAACTTGGGCTCTTTCGTACACATCCACCTAATAAACGTGCTGCCACGTTCTGACTTGCTGTCGTTAAATCTTGCAAAAATGTAACGGACAGAACGAGGCTACTACTTTCACTCTACCAGCATGCAGCAGCACTCATTCAGCCTCGCTTCTAATAAAATGTACTGCCGCTATCACGACAAGAATATGTGAGGATAACTGGTAATGTGAAGCGGCACTGGATGCAATTGCACTGGGAACACGAGAGTATGGTTGGGTCAAAGCCAGGCATGCGATACGTGTAGACAATCTAATGGACCATTACTGTGGTTATCACTTGAACCATGTAGTGTAAGTGAACATGGCTAGCCTTCACCGGCACAAAACTGAGCTTTTTGCACAGGCGGCAACTCGCATGCGAATTAATTTGTCAATTACGGCCCAGCCTGGACACGCTAAGGCGGCGTTTGCATAGCGTCCCAGCAACTGATCATCTGGCGTGGTGCAGGTGTGACTTGACAGGCATGCATGTCTGGCCTGTGCCTCTGGGTCAGCAGAATGACAGCTGGTTTCACATACTGCAGAAATGGACTGCATGCCTAGTGGTAGGTTGGGCGCAACCTTGCTCTTGTATAGATTACATCCAGTGCTGCTTTGTCATGGTGACGTTGCCCAATGATATTTGCATTCGCATTTGGGTGAAGTGTCGAAATGGCAGCACATCACGTCAACTTGCTAGTGCTTGCCTAGTGTGACTCCTACTTGCATGTGTGCGCTCTCAATCTCAGTACTGCTTGCATCACTGCAAGGACGTATCAACGTATTGTTTTCTGAGGGGGAAATGTTCGGTAGGCACTGCAACATGTCCGATTGTTAGATACATAGACAAGTGAACAATACACTCTATGTAATGTCAACCTCACGACGCAGGACATATGCAAGCCTGTTTTGCGAAACAAAGCTTTCGTAGCTTCGTTTGGCTCCTCTGTACTATCCACCTTTATCCACCTATCCACCTATCCACCTGTAGGTTTTGGTGCAACTATTTCTGCTACTGCACTATAGCTCTCGATCCGCAATTAAAATGGAATGCATGTTCCTGTGCTAGCCAAGTTCTCTGCGAAGCATGTATTGCATTGATAGTCAGATGTCGTGTAATTTCCTCCCATTTCTACAGGTAAAAGTGATGCGTTGTAATGGACTTATTCATTAACAGTGTGCGGTTTGTAATGATTCACATATTTTACTAATTGCCCCGTCACTGCTTCGCAACTGACATGTTTATATGTATTGATATTGTTGGTGCTATTCATTTGCCTTACTAGCCACGCGCTCGGGTGTCTCGTTTCATAAAAACTACAGCTGTACCTCGCACTGTCATGTGCTGGTCGTCCGTCTCTCTTGTTATGTAGCATTGCCGTTTTTTTCAGTGCTTGTCAACACCATGTTTGTAAAACTTTCTGATGCAATCATATGTCGCTCCGTGCTGATTGCTGTCATCATAATTGGCATAAATCTTTTAAATGTGCTGTGTGCTGCTACGGACACATGTGCAGTCACAAATAAAATAATAAAAAGATGAAGTGCTACAAAGCAATCAACAATGGCTGCTTGACCCTATAGACTCTCACATGAGATTCTGATATTGCCAAATGTGTGGTTACAGCACAGTTATAGCAGCCGTTATAGATGAATGAAAAGCATGCTCGGGTACAGATATGCGTGGCATCTTGACGCATTTACGAGCAGAGCAAATTTTTTTGAGAACATTTGAAACGAGACACAGTATAACTGCGCTGGTACATTTATCAGGGGCCTCTGACAACAGAATGCTTGACCCGGGAAAAGTTCACAGGGTGTATGTACAAGCAGGACTGCATGGTCAGAGTGCAAGACCCAGGAAAACGCTGCAAGCAGGCAAACATCAATGAAATGTCACATGTACAATACATGTTAGGTCACCTCCACAGAATGACAAATGTGCAGTGTAGAACAATGCAATTTTACCACACTTAAGTGTGCCTATCTTGTGACGATAGGTAAGCAACGAATGCACTCAATTTTAAAGTAACATTGTGATATGTAGGGTTGCTTATGCACACATTGGTATTCAACGAACAGCTAGTTAAAACAACGTTGTATTGTTCCACTTGCACATCTTGCCATTTGTGTCAAATGTATGTATGTTTTCTAAATGAATGTGCCAGTAATAACGCTTCAATGTTTGGAAGCACAACCACTAGAAAGACTGCTGTTGTCACAGGCATGATGTGGCACCTGACACCAGGAGAAAGTATCTCGCATTTTGGCCGTTGCAAGTGCAACATTGCTATTCATAACGAAAGGTTCTCAGCCATACCAAAGGGGGTCATGGAGGAGTTGGTGAAAATTATGAGGAGTCTCAAATTCACATAAACATCGCCCTGTTTTGACACGCTACACTTATCCATATGTCTGACTAATGTCATGTAGCTGCATCAGACAGTGCTTTTGAACTGATTACAGAAGCGTGTATAAAACTCGTACTGGAGGCCGTGAGGTCCTGATAAGCTATCACCTGAACCCTTTCAGATCCGTCGACGTACTGACGTGTTTCTGCGTTTCTTTCCCACAAGAGTTGCTTTGACATTGCTTTTGTGTGACAGTGATTTGAGAACCACAGAAAGGGAGCATTTGCCATTGTAGGTGGCATCATATTTTTTTCTTTCTGCACAAACAAAAAGAAACTGGCATTTTGTTTGCAATATCTGAGAAAGAAAAACCGCTGGGGGTGTTTCATGCTCGAAAGGAAAACAAGAATGAAAGGGTTCATCACTTTGTATTGCAGAAATCAGTACATTTTATGCTAGCTATGCGTACATGAATAACAATGTATTGAACAGCTCTACATGTGACAAAAGGTATTGCGGCTGCCTAAGCATTACAAGCTGCTTGTTACAAGACTTCAATCCCATTTTTTAGGGCATAAGCTTGCATGTGATGAGCAACTTTGTTTTGCACATTAAGTTATGTTCACACCATCTGGAAAAGCGCAACACATTCCAGAATCCCCTAGACAATGGTCAATTAATACTTCTGCTGTCAAATGTTACGTACATTATGAAGATTCATACATTCGTAACATACATTCCTTGTGTCTCTGCATTTGAGTTTCCAGTGTGAATTGTGAGAATTACAAGTTTGCTTAACATGCTAAATTGTAGGAACTTTTTCCCTGATTTCATTTCTATTCACCAACTACACATCTGTACTCGGCCGTGGCAAAAATTGTACTCTGTACTAGGCCGTGGCATATGAAGCTCTGCCAGTAAACAGAAGTGACATAGACCCCCTAGAATACACTCCTAGCTTCATGCACAGGCGAGCTTTGTTAGCAAGCCACTAGGTAATCGCACATGCATGACTGAAACTCTGTGCAATATTTTTTCAAAGATTCAACGAATACATAGCATGCAGGTGTACATTCAGCGTGCTGTAGTTGTTGCCTTCATTCAATTTTTGTTACCTTTTTGTGGGCATTTCCCATGCGTTAGGTTTGTCTACCCACCAGTAATACTACATACCTTCGTAGTTCTTTTTCACGGTGGCCTTTGTTCTGCTCAACAGTTAAAAACCTTTCTGGACAAGTTCTTTATTCATGTATTGCCTCATTACTAAATATCCAAACTACCTGAACCATACAACATCCATTTGCAGTTATTATGTATAGCATACGTAGCGTCACCATTCAATAACAGAGTATCCATGAAGTGTGCGTTCAGTTTCTTTGACTCTTCACCACTCCAATTAAAACTGAAAGCTAAACGTTCTGCTGCACAGCTGAGAGTAGGTGAAACATGAAGTTGCCTCAAGCACACGCATAGCATGTAACATAGCCACTAATGACCAAGACTCTTACATGCATTACTCAGACGCCTCACCCAACTGCATATTACATCCACTTGGGCTCGTCGCACCGCATGTTCATATATGAGCAGGCTTGGTTTGTTCAAATGTTATTGCCCTTTATGTAATATTCCTACTCTGCGGTCTGTAAGGAAATGACATGAAATGAAAAAAGCATGTGTGGCTCCAGGTGAAATTGCCAAACATAACTGCCTTGTCAGTGCGAATGCTGGGACCTTTACCAAGCGTCTAGTGATCAACGAGTTTACAGTGGTGCGTTACTACATGTCCTGTTCCATAAAGTTGATCCCCCAAAATCCAAAAGAATGGGTTATCAAATCACTGCCATGGTGTGAAATTCTGATATTGCAGCATAACGACGTACCGCATATGCATCGTTACAAGTAGGTGCACATCTTACTGCTTCAGGAAAGCAATAGCAAATATACGTGCAGAAAATGTATGGCATGCCTTGCTGACACACCTTTTCCTCAGTGATGTTTCGGTGTCTGTGTGTATAGCGTTCATGAGCAGTTCCACTAGGTTGCAGTGCTGTCCGAACAAGTGCTCCTTGTATGCCTTCAGTTTTCCTATTAACCAATACGCCACGTGGACAAATAAACTTTACGTGCCTTTCAAATTTAAACACTTGCTATGAAGCGTGCATAATCGGCCATATCGGTAAATAATGTATGATAACGCCGTGGGAGACGGGGACAAGCAACATTATACACATGTGAAAAGTGTGTCTTCCTTCGTTTGTCCCTGTCTGTTGTACTATTCTTATTTTAAAATAACCACTTTTAAACAGTCGCTGCCTTCACAATGAATGCACGTCGTGCAAAGCATGACAAGTAAACGAGACACTATACCTTTTAGAGCAAAGGAGGAAAATGTTCGCTACCACCATATTATGCTGCCGTGCACATGTAACCCAGTAATTGACTGCACGCAACAAGTTCGTTACAATACTACTACATTATACTAAATTTTTAAGGCGTAAAAGAACCATACACAGCAGACAAGAGGGAACAACGCGACAGTGCCTGCCTACATTGCTACTACGTTACTCAGTACTGCATTCTTTGCTCTCTTATACATGTTTCAGCGGCGGGCTATTTGGTGAACATGAATGAGATAAAAGCTAAGGTAAGAGCCAATTCACACTAGCTATTTCAGAAGCGTTCAGAACGATACTCCATGCCCATGCAAAAACTGCATTGTGTTTGCACATGCCAGCAATGTTCTTACGAAATTGGATGTTGAGGTCAATATGTTTTGTGCCACCTGTCACCAATCCTCTTTTGTTCTCGGGCATCCTTTCTTGGACACTAAGATAACATTGAACCAAATAAATAACAGTAAATTAAATTGTGTAACACGTTCATATCAGTGTCACCGCAGCTGAGAGGAAACATTGATTTGTGCAGTGATGTGGAGTTTGCATTTTCAAAATGTTGCATTACATTTTCGGGCTTTCTCATTTTTGTAACGATTGCATCTTTTATTTCAGGGCATTACATTCAATCTATCGTGTCCCGAATTAAAAAAAAATAGGTTTTGTGCAGTCTCTTCATCACAACACTACTATGAAGGTTACTGCATTTTTTTGACATACCACTAACCAGTACACATTTACTGTGCACAGACAGTACACATAGAACCTTTGCGTAATTTAATTGTGTCATGAGGTATAGGTTCCTAGCTAGAAAAACAAATGTCAACATGTTCACGCAACAAGCAAATGCCACGTTAACTTATTTGGTGATCTACAGGGTTTTTGTGCTTACTTTCTTTTTTGCCTTGCTGTGCCTCTGTGTGTACACTGGTACTGACCAAGCAGCAATAAAATCAGTTGGTTGTAGTAGCTCTCTTGAGTATACCTTCTCTGTGTGGTTTCCTGTCTTCACTTGACATGTTTGTCTCACATGCATAAAGTACTGCAAGGTGCTTTTCATCTGTAGTGACCAGTACAAGGAACTTCTATATCACTATTACAGCTATGTTGACATTGAATGCACACATTTTTGGCGTGAGGTCACAATTACGTTCATACACCACTCACTTTCATACACGTTCATACACCACACACTTACGGCTGGTAGTACACCTGCTTCCTGTGACGCCGGTGTTCACAGATGGTGGTCGGTGCTCAGAGACTGAGGTGTCGCCTGGCTGTGACACCCCAGTCACAGCTGAGGTGTGTGGTTGCTCGGAGTCGCTCTGCATTTAAGAAAAACAAATTGTTAAGCTTAAGAGATGCAGACACTGGTCACAATAGTTACAAAAGGTGAAGCATATTGTGCAATGCAGTAGGCTTTGCTCTTTTAGGTACAGCATTGCCTCCGAGGCCTTCATTTGTAGTGGAAACTTGTGCTCCAGCATTGTTTATTGCCTACTAGTTTTATTTACAAGATCTCATTACGCCCTTCCTTACTGCTTAGTTACACAAGGCAAGAGGACAGGTGAAAGTTTCTAACTGCCAATCCTGGCCTTTCTAAAGGAGTACAAATATACAAAGGAGATTCTCACTTCGCAGTGGCTGGTCATGAAGGGCGCAGGCCGCGCCGGTACGGTGCTCGCAGGGCCGAGTAGGGCGAGCACTCGGCCCTTGGCGCCCCCAAGAAGTCCACCGCCGGTAGACCTGCAATGTGGTTTCCGTAAACACTCGAAACAGACGTTGCCGTAAAGCATGCACGCCTGGTTTGCTTACTTCATCACGGCGGAGAGGTTGCCTGCGTCCGCCCTGGCCCGACTTACGAACCTATTCCACCAGCAACGCCACTGCACCACGGGCTTTGTGGGAGGGCCGGCATCATTTAGCAAATTGGCGAGCTCCTCCCACATTTCCTTTTTCCTCTGAGCGGTGAATTTTGGGTCCAGATCTCCGGATGATTTACTAAGCGGGGATTTCGTTCCATAAAGTTCATTATAATTTCCTGTTGCTGAAGGTTTATGTGAGGGCCAATGTCCCGTGGTGCCATGTCGCTGTGATGGGCAAACGCTGTCGTCTGGAAGCTTGGCTGCGGAGGGGTAGAAAACATTCAGGGAAACGTACAGACCGCCACTGGACTCTTTTATTCAGCATCATGAATAAATGCTTTGCAGTACACTCTTCTTGACCTTGTGGGCCTGCATAAAGATTATTATGCGCAGTCAACATCACTGCCGTCTGTTCAACACCGTGACTTACCGTTGAATGTCATATTTCGTCGACGCAGCAGACGATACAGTTGTCGGTGTGGTACTAGAGGCGATTCGAGTTGCAAGTTCTCTCGAAGCATTGCAGTCGTGACGACCAGGCATACATCGTCTGGTGCGCGTCCATTGACAACGATGTCAGCAGTACTATGGGAGAACTCTCCGAGACAGCAACCATCAACACGACATACTGCCACCGCTACTTTACAGGGGTTACCCACGCTCAGTAGCCGACGATCCTGCGTCAACTATTCACTGCAAGCGCAGACGCTGTCATTTTGCGCTTCAGTTCCAACACTAGTCTCAGCGAATGCACCAGGACAGCAACTACCAACAAGACATACTGCTGCCGTCAGTTTACGGGGATGCTCGGTAAGCGACGGTTTGTGGTCAGCTGTTTCATTCATTTCAAACAGCTGCCATGTTGAGTTTTGGTTCGATACATGGCCCTCTGGTGGCAAACTAGCAATTGCAGTCGTTACAATGCCAGAAAAAAGTGAAACGCCGCTATACCGTACATAAAAATGATAAAAATAACATTTTCAGACACATTATGTTGTTACCAGTCACGCGGCCAAGCTCGTCTCACATCTTCACTCGGCAAACCACAACCAAAACTAATAGCAAATGGCTAAACGGCATTTCATTCGATTTACGTTGTCACGGGTTAGTTCCAGGGCGCCCCAGGCACTATGCTCTTCGTGTACTAGGTCTTCCACTTCATTTTAGTGCAAGTTCAGATTTTCTTCTGGTGACGTCAGCACTCGCCGAAGTTCAGAGCAACAGAACGCGCATCTGGTGACGTCAGGCCGAAGTGGACAGTCCACTAGGTGGACTCTTGCAGAATAGCCCCCCTGGTGGTAGTGCGTCGTCTGATATTAGTGAATTATTCCAAACAGAAATTCATCTTCACTCTTTCTTCATCCCTTTACTGAGCACGAGGTGACATCAGTTTTCCTTTCACTAAAGAATAGCTCAAGTTGCGATGCAGAAGGCATGCACGTTCGCCCTATCAAGTATGTGATTGATATCATTTCCCCGTACATTACCTATATTTTTAATTTGTCTTTGTCAAGCGCTATCTTTCCTAAACGGATGCAAATAGCCAGAGTGTCTGTATTGTTCAAGAAAGGTGACGTAAATGATACTAAAAATGATAGGCCCATTTCTACATTAGCTGTTTTTTCGAAGGGTCTAGAAAAACAAATACTAATGCAGGTTTCGAAGTTTTTTGACAAGCAAAGCCTAATTTCTCCAGCCTAGTTTGGATTTAGAAAACGACGGTCTACAGAATTAGCACTACTCCATCAAAAAGAATTTATTTTATCGCAATTTGAAATTAAAAACATTGTCCTTGGTATTTATATTTATTTATTTATTTATTTGGTACATACTGCTAGCCTTAACGAAGGCTTTGGCAGGAAAGGGTACATTCATAAAAGGGAAAATACATCATTCACACAGGGTTCAACGATAATCGTTCACAAGAGGCCTTGGCTTTGGTTTAAAAACAAGCTTATGCATACTCACGTACAGCGATATAGACAATGCACATTCATGGTGACAATAGAACATAATGTAAAAAACCACATTTCATCATGTAGCAACAAAGATATGGTTAGACAGCTTAGACAAAAAAGAATCGAGGGATGTACAATCGACAACTTCTTGTGGTAACATATTCCATTCACTGATAGCTTGCGGGAAGTATGAATATCTGAAGGTGTCATTGTGAAACCTATACCCAGATAATTGTTTATTCTGTTTCGTTCTTGTAATTCTAGCGTTAGAGTGTACTAAAAACTTATTTTTGTCTATTTTTAGGGCATTGCTCTGGAGCATAAACAGGAATTTTAGTCGGAGATATCTAGCACGATCGCTAATTGTTGGGAGTCCGGCTAAGCGTAGAAGTTCAGTTGGGGAATCATGACGACGGTATTTATTATAAATGAATCTTACTACTTTTCTTTGTACATTCTCTAACTTCGCTATGGCACATTTAGTCTATGGAAACCAGCATATGGCGCCGTATTCTATAACGGAGCGAATGAGTGACGTGTACGCGAGTAGTTTGGTGTTGGGTGAAGCATATCTGAGGGACCATTTGAGGGAAAAAAGCGCTGAGAGTGATTTTGTTGCCACATATGACACGTGTTTGTTCCATTTTAGATCGGAAGAAATAATTATACCTAAATGCTTGTATTCTTCTACCCTATGTAGTTCTCTTTGCTGAATTTCGTATGGAAAGGTTAGTGGTTCTTTCTTTCTCGTTACTGTCATGTAGACAATTTTTTCTGCATTTAGCGTCATCTGCCAGTCTTGACACCATTTTGCTATATTTTTAAGTGCGTCATTCAGAACAACCTGATCATCCTTGGTCTGTATTGGTTTATAAATAATGCAGTCATCTGCGAACATGCGTACCGTTGCGTCAATGCCATTTGCGATGTCGTTAATAAAAAGAAGGAAGAGAATGGGAGCTAAAACTGTGCCCTGAGGCACACCGGATAAAACTTCAACGTAGTCTGAGGATTGGCCTTCGAAATGAACGAATTGTTGACGTCCTGACAAATATTCTTTTAACCATATTGTAAGAATACCGTGTCCCAGAATTCCTTGCAGCTTATGGATTAGTTTTGGATGCGATACCCGATCAAAAGCTTTTGATAGGTCTAGAAAAATTATGTCTACCTGTCCTCGCTTATCGATTGTTAATGCTAGGTCATGAATAGTTTCTATTGATTGAGTTGTTGTAGACAAACCACTCCTAAATCCATGTTGGTTAGGGTTAATTAGAGAATGACTTTCAACAAAAGTTACGATGTGTTTTAATATTAAATGCTCAAAACTTTTCCCTGCTGTACAAGTGAGTGAAATAGGACGGAAGTTGGAAGGATTTGTAGCGTCACCTGATTTATGTATCGGAATAATTTTTGCAATTTTCCATTCTTGAGGAACCTCAGAAGTTTTCAACGATTTTGTAAAAATTAGCAATAAGTATTTGGAAACCCATTCAGCGTCCCTTCTGAGAAAAGTATTTGGAATGTTATCTGGGCCGCTGGATGTTTTTATATCAAGATTAAATAATAAAGAAAGAATTCCCGCTTCCGTTATATTTAGCTCACATGGTACTTCACCTATGTCACTTCTCTGTGCGATCTTGTCTGGGATAGTGTTATTGTCTACTGTGAAAACTGATTGGAAAAACTGTTTAAATTGGGTTGCCTTGGTTAAGGCTTCTGTTGGCAATAAGTTGCTCTTTTTCGGAACCCTAGATTTGAGATTATGCCAAAATTTATGAGGGGATTTTTTAATGAAGTTATTTGGGTTTCATCTAAGTACTTTTGTTTAGCAGTTTTCGCTGCTATCTTCAACGCGTGGGAAAGTTCGCTAATTTTTCTTGTACAATTGATGAAAGAAGTTCTTTTGTTTCTAAGTTTTCTGAGCCTTGCAATTCTGCGTTTTCAATGTACAATCTCTCTTGATATCCATGGGTTCGTTTTGCGTACGGTTTTTATTTTCTTAGGAATAAATTTTCTGAGACAGTGATCAACATTAGCCCTGAAAAGCACCCATAGGTTATCAGTTGGCATGCTTCCATCGTGGAAACAACGAAGGAATTCTGGGTAAGATTCTCCTAGGAAGTCAAGAGCACTAACGTCATCGGCATTTGTCCAGTCATAAAATTGAGTCTTTTTCTTTCGCGCTCGCGGCCGGTTGTGTATTGTTAATGAACATATGGTTGCTTTGTGATCTGCAATGCCATTGACTGTTTCCCAAGAGATTGCGTTATCGGGAATATTGTCGCTTAAGAAGGTGAGGTCTGATATATTGCTGGTTTTCGTGGTTACCAGTGTTGGTGCATGTATAATCTGCTTGAGGCTAAAGTTAAAGACAACTTCCAGCAGTGCTTCTGCGCAGGAAGGATCGGCAGTCCCACCCTCGAGCGTTGCCCAGTCTATTGAGGGTAGGTTATAGTCACCCGTGAGTATAATTTTATGAGTATCCTGAAGATGACGTTGCATGTAATCAGCCAGTGCGGGAAGTATACTGCAGTCGGCGTTTGGGGGCCGGTACATAGTTCCGACGAAGAATACAAATTGACCGACAGTAATCTTGCACCACAGTGCTTCTATATCATGTACGTCAGGCATGGGCATCGTTGGAATGTCGTCTCTCACCAAAATTGCAACACCACCCCTCCGGGTGCATCTATCTTTACGCAGGACAATATAGCCGGGAGGAAAGATACCGCTGCTCGGAATTCGTGACGACAGCCAGGTTTCACTGATTGTGACTACTTGCGGAGAGTGCTCCAGAAGAAATGCTTCTAATTCTTCGGTTTTGTTTACAACGCTTCTGGAATTAATGTTCACTATAGTTAGCTTTTCTTGTTGGTCAGGCTGTTCCCGTTTTTTGCAAATTTCTGCTTTTTTCTGTTTAATGGTACTTTGTCACCACTTTCTTCGTCCCAAACGAACACGTCATCATTAACCTTAATTTTATCAAAAATCAATTTGACTTTATCCTTATTTTCTCGATTGGTCTTGCAGCTATCCCATAGTTGTTTCCTAATATTACGCACCCTTAACGAGAAATCTTCGCTGACTGATATGGTGGTACCTTTTAGTTTGGTGCAGTTCTTAAATATTTTAGTTTTATCTCTGGAATCAAGCAGCCTAAAAATGACAGGACGTGTCTTGTTTTCTTTTTTGGCCCCAAGGCGGTGAATCCTCTCTATTCCAGAAATAGTGACACCAAGTTTATTTTGAATGAGTTTCCCACGTATTTCATTTTCAAGGCGCTCGACAGTCTCCTCTTGTTCTTCCTTAATTCCGTAAACGATTAGGTTCGATCGCCTACTTCTGTTTTCGAGGTCGTCAACCTGCCGTGCTAGGTTAGTCACGGTTCGTTCCAATCGTATAATTTTGTCTTCTACGTCACCTACCCTACCCTCGATATGCGACATACCATCCAGTTTGACGTGAATGGTTGCTAAGGATTCAGAAGCCGCCTTGTTCTCGCTTTTAATGTCGTTAAGATCTGCAGCCATTTTGCGTATTTCGTTCGTGACGTCTTGCATAGTAGGACCAAGATTACTTTCTATGTCTCCAGACAAGAGTAATAAATTTCTTAAGGAAACACCATACTCGGCAACAAGTGAACACATTTGCCATGGGCACGGCAGCACCAAAAGAAACACATTGTTACTACGAAAACATTTCTCGTAATCCTTCCTCACCTTGACGAGAAAGATGAAGTGGTTCGTGAGCGCCATGCTCACTGCGGTGCGGCCGTGCCCAATGCCGACGATCGGCAAGTTGCTCCATTTATACGCCGTTGGTATCGCTGCCATCTCAGTTGTAGAAGTGAAGCGGTAGGGTGCGCTCTCCCGCCAGTCCATCTCGTCGATGGCTGCGCCGGACAGGGTGCGCATCCGCTGTGTTCCATGGATTTCGGCAAACGGAAGATCAAGCAGCGAAGCCGGGCCGTGAGCCTGTTTGCAGATGTTGTGGGGCAACAAAAAACCAAGGACCTGGACGAGAAAGATGAAGAGGTTCGTGAGCGCCATGCTCACTGCGGTGCGGCCGTGCCCAATCTAAAGCATTCCATTGCATCCTTTACTCGGTTCTACTTGATAAGCTTGAAACCTACGGTATTGGAGGACGCTGTGGAAGCCTTATAAAATCTTATCTTGACAATCGTTATCAATATGTCGAAATAAACAATAGAAGCTGAAATTTGAAGCATATCACCAGAGGCGTTCCACAGGGTAGTATTCTTGGCCCGTTCATGTTTATTATATGTATAAATGAGTTAGTAAATATCTATAAAGATGCGAAATACGTAATGTACGCAGACGACGCCAGTATATTTTTTTCGTCACCTGACTCTAGTAGCCTTGAGAATAAAGCTAAGACTGCTCTGAAAATTCTTCATGTATGGTGAAAACAAAACTGTCTACAAATCAATATAAACAAAACAAAAGCAATAATCTTTAGGCCCAAATCTAAGCAAATAATTCCATCAACCTTGTTTATGACGATGTAAACCTAGAAATTGTAGATAGTTTTAAAATACTTGGCGTTATTTTCACACAAAGATGCTTTGGGACATGCACATAGAATCGGTATCGGGCAAATTATGTCGTGTACTTGGCATGATGGTGCGGCTGACCTCTCGTACCTTACAGAATCAAGGTTCTTATTTATAACACCCCATTTTTTCCTACACTTTATTATTGTCTGCTCGTGTGGGGTACCACATCACATACGAATCTAGAAAAGATACATATACTTCAGAAAAAAAATTTGCGAGTACTATTTAACCTGCCTTACAATGCCCACACATCAGACTTATTTCCGATAGCAAATGTAATACCCGTGTTTAACCTTTATATTTGCAAGTTAAGTCAAGCTTTCAAACGGGAGGTAAAAGAGAACTTAAAGTTTCTTCATGAGTTATCTAATTTCACCAGGAACACACATTCTTACATCACAAGGTGTACGGAACAGTGGAAGGTGGTCACTCCGCGTGCCAATTTTTCTGCACAAAATATATCATACACACTACCAAGACTTTTAAATTTGTTTTTGAAATAAGGTCTTGATATTTATATAACTGGTGTACGAGCTTTACGTGAACATTTTGTCACTCAATCTTTCTTAAATAATTGAAGAGGGGCTTTCAGGTAATTTGTGTTTTTGCTTTTTTTTGTGCATATTTCACATGTAGTCAATTGCTGTCTATATATATGTCTCCTGTTCAATCGCTGTTTGCATTGTAAAGGAGGCTGCGTGCTCTAGTCAAGTCGCTTGCCTCTAAATCGACTTTTACCCAGTCTCCTCCATCACTGATGGAAATAAAGAAGTAATTATTATTATTATTATGATTATTATTATTATGGTGACAAGGGATGAAGTCACTGCATTATATGTGTCCACAATGAGTTTACAGTCCTCCGGCGTTGATGTAGAGCCACCGCACGGATAGGGTGTGTTTGTTGTGGAATTGCCTGGAGACTTCGTATGACCCACCAGATCTTAGATAGAGGCTTTCTTGGATCTCCAGATGTCGAAGAACATGTCGTTGAGCTCGGCAACTGCTCGAAAGATATGACGGTGACTTTGTTCTTCTGTATCGCCCATCCGCACGGCGACGAATTGCACGAAGGGCCTCATATTGTATGTCGACCGATGATCTATGCCTCGGTATGCTGACTTCTCTGGTTTTGTCCCGCAGGGTAGAGGCAATGATGTCCCCTATTTCGGATGGAGACGTCATACTCTGACAGGCGGTGTCGACAGAAGTCTTAAATAAAATCAAGTCTGTTTGACGAATGCAACGTGAGGCTGAACGGCGAAATCAGCTAAAGTGAGCGTAAGTGGGGAGGTGGTCACTACCATAAGTCTCTAGATCCGTCGACCAGCATGCTGAAGACAGAACGCTCCTTGTAACAAACGTTAGGTCAAGACAACTGCTGTAGGACTTGCCACGAATAAATGTAGGAGACCCGTCATTGAGCACATTTAGTCCACGACTACACATGAAGTCGGCCAAATATTTGCCACGAGAATTCATCGAGGTGCTACCCCACAGGGGATGGTGCGCTTTAAAATCACCAACCACAACATGAGGACTTTGCGATGCTTGCAGCAGAGACATCAGGTGCGACCAATCGATCCTCGCTCTTGGGTGGATGTATCCTCCAATCACTGTAACCGTGCAACATCTGTGTTTTGTGGTAAGGCTTACATAATCATTAGTGGTATGAGATGGGACGTCATGTTTGAAATACACCATATCGTGACGTATACAGACTAACACTTTGCTCGAGGTTTGGTCCTTAGAGACCACATCTGGACATATCAAGAAATACGGAAAGAAGAATCCATATTAGGTTGACAGATAACAATAACTGTAAATTGGTACTTAAATACCCGCGGTTGGAAATCCGACAAACGACCACGTAGACCTCGAGTATTCCATTGCATAACAAGCGATTGACGGATCTGTTCTTCAAACATCATCGCCATACTTGCTTAGTGAAGAACCACTAAGCAAGTAGGAGCTGTGCGTGTAGGAGCTGCGCATAAAGGCGTTGCCGCAGCCCTTGATGGTAACGAGGGCCATTGAGTCTCCGATGTGTTTGGGGCCGATGATTAACCGCCTTGTACTTTCGCAGCATACAAAGGTTTTGAGGCACGCGCTTCTTCGTTTCTGAGACGAAGGGGTGGATGCTGCACTTGAGCTGTCGTTCCTCCTTCGTGAGGAGGGCTGCGGTCCCGTTGATGTTGTTGGTGTCGTGAACGGCGTCTGCTGTGGCGGATAGCCCTTGCCGCTTCCCTGTGCGTGCAATGATCTCTACCCATCTTTTTCAGAATACCTATTTCCTTCCAGATCTTTGGGCACTCTTTTGACGTTGCCTCGTAAGCAACAGAACAATTTGGACACTTCGCAGCAACGTTGCAATTGCTGTCTCCGTGAGGTCCACCACATCGTTTGAATGTTACTGCAACCTTGCGCACTGCACTGACGTGCCCAAGTTTCAGACATTTGTGGCATTGTAAAAGCCTTGGCACGTAAGGACGTACCGGATGCCTCACATATCCAACCTTGACGTGTGTTGGTAACGTTTCCGACTGAAACACTTATTTCACACATCCGGATCGTCCAAAACAGCGAAAGCTGAGCGCAGGATCCGACGATGATAGTAGTTCCGACAGGTCAGTGTCTGTAATTTCAATGTCCACGTCCTAGATGGCGCCTGTCGTCGCTTCCTTGCCGTATGTGGGGAATGCGCGTACAGGGATGCTTCCCAACTGAGTGACGTTTTTCAGTGTCTCCAGTACTGTCGATGTATTGACTTCCACCGAGAGGATGTTGTTTCAAGCGTTTATGCGTATTTCTTCTACTTGACCATGGGAAGTTCGTTCAAAAGTTCAAAATAAAGGTGTAAATGCCACGCCAATAAAGCCTGGAGCGAAGTTGGGCGTACGTTTTGAAGACACCCGCATGAACACATTTTGGGTCAGTCTGGAAGGCAGAACATATTTCACGCCGAATATGTTGAGGTATGACCAGCAGCCACTTGTGGACATCATACATGTAGTTCTTGCGATAGAGAAAGCTATCCTGCATCTTGAGATGAGAGGCTTGACGGTGGATGCTCGAGAAGTCGGAGGAAGAGCCGATTGGTGTGAAAGGAAACGGAGAAGAGCGCTAAAGCATGCATTCTTGCGTTGCTCTGAAGCTACGTTGCAGCCTGCTGGGAAAGAAATTCCTGTGTCAACGGCAGACAGGCAGGCAGCGCCTTCGGTTGACAAGGGCGAACATGAAAGCGCGTGGGCATTGGTGTGGCGACGGCCGGACCTGTTGAAAATGCGCGTGTCCAAAGCTTGCAACCGCAAAAGCCAGCGAGCTTGTGAGCCTGCTGGGTCCTTCAACGTAGACAGCCAACAAAGCGGAAGGTGGTCTTTAACTACGTGGAAGGTACGACTACATGGGTAATCTCTAAATTTACCAAGTGCTAAGATGATGGCCAAATATACCTTTCGTAACGGAAAAATTTATATTTGCTTTGGTGAGGGTGTGGTTTGCGTATGCAACGACGTGAGTAGAAGTAGAATGTGAGTAGAAGGCATTCTGGGAACTTCTAGCATAGTCTGGCTGTGAGCCTGTGTTGTGGCCACTTCTGTGCACGTAGCGTACTATTGCGCCCACTGAGGCGAAGTTGTTTTGGAAACGCGCAGTTGCCCGTACTATAGAGTGAGTGAGTGAGTGAAAAATTTTATCAGCTCTAGATTCGCTGGTCTTCTGCGGTCTTTCGATGGATTCGTCCATCTTCTAGCACAAAGGTCGGTTGCCCTTAGTCCAGGGGTCCGCTGTTGCTTGGAAGAGCTCCGAAGTTGTTTTGGAAACGCGCAGTTGCCCGTACATTTGTGCTATAAAGAAGGCTTTGGAAGATGTAGTGGGGTCGTCCTCTCCAGTGCTTTCTCTCGTGAATGCCGCTCGTGTTGAGATGATGATGATGATGTGTGTGGTTTAGTGGCGCAAGGGCCAGATATGGCCAAAGAGCGCCATGTCCGTGTTAATTTGTTTGCAGTGAAATCATGAGTACTATGAAGTTGGTGTGCCGTGGCTGTAGAGGGGCCTTAAATATGGTAGCGCTAAAGTGCGTAAAATCTGTATAATAAGATTATGGCGATGACTTATGAAGTGTACTATGAACAATAAAACAATTAAAAAGAATGATATGATGTCTAAAGATCTATCAGGTTATATAAGATATGCTAGAGCACTAATGCCTCCTTAGAGTCCTTGAAACACAAGGGCCTGGAGGCATGTGCTATTTAAAACAATTATCGCAGCGGCATCCTCTGGAGCGAGGATGCTCTACGAATTTAATGGGCTTATGACGTGTAGAACTACATCTTTTAAGAAGTCGAGGACTGCCTTGGTGTTAAAAAGCGGTTCATGACCAAGAAATATAGCCGGGTGCAGAGGGATGTAATAACGGTATGCTAGCGGAAAATGTTTCTTTCTTTCAGGTTCGGCTTTCCGACACTCCAAGAGGACATGGAGGACGGTGAGCCTCTCACCGCATCTACCACAGGTTGCAGGATCGTTTCCCGTGAGTAAAAAGTTGTGGGTCCCAAATGTGTGTCCTATTCTGAGGCGACAGAATAGGACTTCTGTTCGCCGAGATTTTGTTGGGGAGGGCCAAAAACCTAACCGGGGCTTTATAACGTGCAGTGTGTTATTTGTTTGCGCGTCCCACGTGCACTGCCAGTGACTTCGCAGTTTATTTCGTACGAAAGGCCTCAGGTCTGTGACAGGCAGATCAGCGGTAGGGTTAACAGCTTGCAATGTGATCGACGTGGCCATCTCGTCGGCGAGAACGTTACCTTCGATTCCCCTATGGCCAGGGACCCAGCATATTATGATATTCTGGTTAGATGAGTACGCTTTACATAATGCCGAATACAGTTCATTGAATACGGGATTTTTATGCTTGTAGAGTGACTTTAAGGCCTTCACGACGCTTAGAGAGTCTGTATAGATCGCTGCTTTTGAAAGTTTTGATCTTCTTATATGCTTCACAGCAGAGAGTAATGCCTAGGCCTCGGCCGTAAAGATGCTTGTTTCGGGATGCAGTACATCGGATTCCGAGAAGGATGGGCCGACTGCTGCATAGGATACCCCGGCATTTGTCTTCGAAGCGTCTGTGTAGAAATCTGCGCAGGAGTGCTTGTACTGTAGTTCTAGGAAATGCATTCTGATTTCGGCCTCAGGAGCGTGCTTTGTAACTTTTATAAAGGATATGTCACATTGTATCACCTGCCACTCCGAGGGAGGTAAGAGCTTGATTGTGTGCATTAAGCGATGCTCGAGGAGTGGGACATGCATTTCATTGCTAAGCTCCTTCACACGCAGCGAAAAAGGCTGTCTTATGGAGGGACGCTTGCTGAAAAGTGTAGCGCACGTCATATCGGTAACGGTATCAAAACATGGATGTTCAGGATTGGAGCGTACTTTAAGGAAATATGTAACGCTGATGTATGATCTCTGTAGGTGGAGAGACCATTCATTGGATTCGGCATATAAGCTTTCAATTGGGCTTGTTCTGAAAGCGCCCGTGGCTAAGCGGATACCTAGATGGTGAACAGCGTCTAGCATCTTTAGCGCTCTCGGGGCGGCAGAGTTATATACCACGGCACCATAATCTAATCGTGACCAGATGAGGCTCTTATACAGATTTATTAGGCACTTCCTGTCACTACCCCACGTAGTCTGGGATAGAAGTTTCATTAGGTTCATTGTTTTCAGACACTTTTCTTTGAGTTGTTTAATGTGTGGGACGAAAGTGAGTCTATTGTGAAGTATAACACCTAGAAATTTGTGCTCTTTGTTTACAGGTATCTGTTGTCCACACATTTGTAAGCAAGGATCCGGAACAAGGCCTCTCTTCCTTGTAAACAGCACACAAGAACTCTTTTGAGGATTGATTTTAAAACCATTTTTCTCTGCCCACCGTGACACCTTGTTCAAACCATGCTGTACCTGTCTCTCGCATACTGTGAGGTTACAGGATTTGAAGCCTATTTGAATGTCGTCCACATAGACGGAATACAAAATGGCTGGTGGTAAGGAAGCACGAAGCGTTGTCATTTTAACAATAAAAAGTGTGCAACTGAGCACGCCTCCCTGGGGTACACCAGTTTCTTGTGTAAAAGGACGTGACAGCACATTGCCGACTTTCACCCGGAAGGTACGATTGGACAAGTAGTTTTTTATTATGTTTAGCATATTACCATGAATGCCCATTTCCGATAAGTCTCGCAAGATCCCGTATCGCCACGTTGTGTCATACGCCTTTTCCATATCGAGAAATATCGAGAGGAAGAACTGTTTATGTATAAATGCGTCCCGGATATTTCCTTCAATACGTACAAGATGGTCGGTTGTGGAGCGCCCTTCTCGGAAGCCACACTGATAGGGATCAAGCATTTTGTTCTGTTTAAGGAAATGGATCAGTCGCTGATTTATCATTTTTTCAAATACCTTACACATGCAGCTTGTGAGGGCTATCGGGCGGTAGCTTGCCACTGAGGAAGGATCTTTCCCTTGTTTTAAAACAGGGACCACAATGGCTTCTTTCCATGCGGTCGGAAGGTACCCTGCGTCCCAGATAGTGTTGAAAAGTGTAAGTAGTGTCAGTTGCGTGTCATTGTGTAAGTTTTTCAGCATTTCATACATGATTCTGTCAGATCCCGGTGCAGAGCTCTTGCATGCGCTCAAGGCAGCTCTCAACTCTACAATACTAAAGGGGCGGTTGTACGATTCATTCTGCCGACACTTTCTTATGAGTGGCTTGCGTTCTTCTATTTGTTTATATTTGAGAAAGGGTTTTGAATAATTGTTGGAACTTGACACGCTCTGAAAGTGCTCCCCAAGTGAGTCTGCTTGTTCAAGCAGGGTATCGCCTTGAGTGTTTACCAGGGGGAGTGAATAAGTTTGTCGTCCTTTTATCCTGTTAACCCTGTTACAGACTTTCCCCTCCTCTGTATAAGAGTTGATACCCGAAAAAAACTTCTGCCAACTCTCTCTTCTGGCCTGTCGGCGCGTTCTCCTTCCTTCGGATTTTGCTTTTTTAAAATTAATAAGATTCTCCGCAGTGGGAGAGGCGCGTAGCAACCCCCACGCTTTGTTTTGTTTCTTACGGGCGGTCCTACATTCGTCGTTCCACCACGGGACGCGCCGTTTGCATGCGAAACCGCTCACTTCAGATATGCATTTAGATGCGGCATCTATAATGAAGGCTGTAAGACACTGAACGGCAGCATCAATTTCTAAAGAGGACATGTCATTCCATGAGATCCTGGTGAGAGTTCGGAATTTCTCCCATTCGGCTGTATCGATTTTCCACCTGGGAGCCTGCGGTAGACATTCGTTTTCTTTATATGTTCTTAGTAGTATAGGGAAGTGGTCGCTCCCGTAAGGATTGTCGTTAACTTCCCATTCAACTTCAGACAGTAGTGACGGGGAGATTAGGCTAAGATCTATTGAAGAAAATGTTCTGTTTGCAAGAGAATAGTATGTCGCTTCCTTCTTATTCAGAAGACAAGCACCAGAAGAGAAAAGAAACTGTTCAATAAGACGACCTCGCGCATCTATACGAGGGTCGCCCCACAGGTCGTTGTGTGCATTGAAGTCGCCAAGAACAACATAGGGTTCTGGCAATTCATCTATAAAGGACTGAAATTCATGTTTAGTTAATTTGTAATGTGGGGGTATATAAAGCGAGCAAATAGTGATGAGTTTGTTTAGCAGAACAACTCGCACCGCCACTGCTTCAAGGGGCGTTCGAAGCTGTAAAGGTTGACATGCTATACTTTTATGAGTGAGAATCGCAACACCACCCGATGATGCGACGGCATCATCGCGATCTTTACGAAACGTAACATAAGTACAGAGAAAGTTTGTGTGTTTGTGTTTTAAATGTGTTTCCTGTAAACACAGCACTTTTGGATTGTGTTGGTGGATGATTTCCTGCACATCATCAAGGTTTCTAAGGAGACCTCTGACGTTCCATTGTATGATTTGTGTATCCATATTTAATGTAAATTGGTGCTGTGTATACGGAAACAGAAATGTTGAATTAGATTACAGAGCTCTTGCGAGGCCCTGTAACCGGGGTTTTGCCTTTTTTGGAGCGCTCGAGGGAGCCTCGCCGCTCCTTAGGCGCTTGGTGCGCCGTGGGGATAGGTGTTGTGTCCATTGCCTCTTGTGAGGCGCCGGACACGTGCTCTTGCGAGCGGGAAATTACCAGCGAGGGTCCCGCTTTGGAGGGCAAGACCCCTGCGCCCACCAGCCCGGAGGTCGATGGGGCTCCCTGTGGAATTTGGCTGCGCTGGCTGTTGCCAGCGCTGGGAGGGGCCGGGGAGGTCGAGGCAGCCTCGGCTGCGCCTACCTTCGTGTCCGCTATCGGCCCTGCGGGATCGCTGCGCGTAGCGCAGGTTGCCGCAGATGACTCTTGTGGGGCCGGCAACCCAAGGGTAGCCTGGCCTGGTTGCTGGTTGGATGGAGTAGGCTTACCTACTTCCACCCTGGGGGCAGGAGCCAAAGGTACCTGCTCGCTGCACGCGGGCTGTGTACTTGGCATTGGCCGCTGCGACGCTGCCCCCCGACGCGCCGCATCAGCATAAGGTGTGCTGTGAAAAGGTGAGCACCGTTTACGAGCTTCCTTAAACGAAATGTTTTCCTTGACTTTAAGGGTGATTATACCTTTTTTTCTTCCAGTTCAGACAGGAGCGTGAGTAAGCTGCATGGTCACCACTGCAGTTCCCACAGTGAGGTGTGCCACTGCAGTTGTCGGAAGGGTGGCCCTGGACTCCACACTTTGCACAAGTTATTTGACCACGGCAGCTCTGCGAGCCATGGCCGAACCTCTCACATTTGAAACACCGTCTAGGGTTGGGGATATATGGTCGCACAGTTAACCTGATGTATCCTGTTTAGATTGTTTCTGGTAGTACGCTGGATGCAAATGTCAAGATAAGATGCTTGGTTGGAATTTCCTTATTGTGCCGTCTAATGATAATACGCTTTACATCGGTCACATTTTGATTTTTCCACCCTTCCAAGAGTTCAGCTTCTGTCAAATCCTGAAGGTCTGCCTCTGACACGACTCCGCGTGAGCTGTTCATTGATCGGTGTGGTGTAACAGAAACTGGTATGTCACCAAAGGTTACCAGACTGCCTAGCTTTTCATATTGATTTTTCTGGGGGATCTCAAGAAGAAGATCTCCGCTTGCCATTTTCGTCACCTTATACCCTGATCCTAAGGCTTCGGTCAAGGATCTTGAAACTATGAATGGTGAAATGAGTCTCGCCTGTTTTGCAGCGTTCTCACTATGTACAACATGGTATTTCGGGTAATTCTCTTTTGCGCGGGTCAAATATGTAGTTAAGTCATCGGTGCGTCCCCTCTTCTGAGGGTGACGATCAAGTAGACGGGGAAATGCGGGTGTTCCCATAGTATTTCTGTTTCTTTTCGGGGGCAATGGCGGCCAACCACCACGGAGCCAACATGGGGACGCTGCAGAACTTAACGCGTAAGGCTGCAGGCGCCAACCGTGCATTGCCACTATAACCTAATATATTATACCCAAGGGAGGGCACATACACAAGGTTAACCCTTGCCGCCGTGGAGAAAGGAAGTAATAAGAAGTGAAGACAGGAAAGATGTAAAAGTGGGAGAGAAAGACGAAGATTGGAGAGGAGGACAGGAAAAGGCGGCTACCGATTTCCTCCAGGTGGGTCAGTCTGAAGGTGCCGTCTATGTGAAGCCGAGGCCGAAGAGGTGTGTTGCCTCCACCGGGGGGCCTTAAAGGTCCAAATACCCAGCATCGGCTCAACCTCCAGGATCCCCTTTTCCCCAGACACGGCTAAGCCGCGCACGGCTACGCGCGGGAGGGTCCAACCCTCGTGTGCTCGGGTACGTGGTGTCGCAACACACCAAACGCCTGCTCACGCAGACGCCCCTGCGGGGCCGTGTTGAGAGTCCGTGCCCTGCGCTAACGGTTGCTCGCAAACGCCGGTGACTAATAAACGCCTTCTGTAGGTCTGTGTTCCTACTTTAGACGGTTCATCCGAATTTCCTTGGAAGAAGTGCGCCCCTCACTTCGTGGTCGTCAGAGGGTGACGAGGCGTTCACAGTGCTGCGCCGTTTGCTGACGTCCACTCCAATTTTGCGTCACTGCAACCCGAACGGCCCCTGCAGAGATGCACACTGATGCCAGCGGTGTTGACCTCGGCACAGTCCTTGCGCAGCGGAAACGCGGGTTTTCTGAATACGTTGTGGCGTATGCAAATGGCACGCTTACGAAAGCCGAGGGTAACTACACCGTGACGGAAAAGAAATGTTTGGCGACCCTTTGGGCTCTAACTAAGTCCCGATAGTACTTGTATGGCCGCCCATTTGACGTCGTCATAGACCACCACGCTCTTTGCTGGTTGTCGTCACTGAAGGACCCCTCAAACTTCTGTGGCCGTTAGGCACTTCGCCTTCACGCCTAGGATATTCCCGTGCTCTACTGTAGCGGCCGCCAGCACTTTGTCCACGACGCCCTCTCGCGCTCTCACTCACCCGGCAACAATGCCCGTTGCTCGGTATCCCAGCTTGCCGTTTCTTCCATCGACATTCGCACCATCGCTTCCGAACAGCGCAAGGACCACAGGATCGCCTCGGTGAGAAGCATGCTCTCTGATTCACCGGCACAACCAACCACTCGCGCGTTACGTCATCAAGCCCACATTTCGCCATTCGTGACGATCTACACCACCGACACAATTACAACGCCGCTGGCCGCCAGTGGTTGCTAGAGGTACCCCGCAGTCTGCGTTCTGAAATACCTGTGTCATTCCGCTCTAACCCAGAGTGTCCGCACTCTGGAGTATTCGAAACTTACCAGCGCATCCGAAAGCGGTACTACTGGCGCGGGATATACAGCTACGTTGAGAAGTTCGGTCGCTCGTGCCCCGATCGCGAGCGCCGGAGATCGTCACCCCGCCTCTCGCACGCTGGTCTGCAACCATTGCCTTGCCCTACCCGGCCAGTCTGTCACGTCGGCATGGATTTGTATGGGTCACTTCTGGGTCACCCCCGACATCTGCTGCTAACCGCTCAGTCATCGGGGCTGTCGACCACCTCGCGTGATACGCCGAAACTGGCGCTTTCCAAGCGGCTAGAAGACACGATGTTGTCTCCTTCCAGCTTCGCCGATCGATAGTGCGTCATGGTCCACCACCGGAGTTGCTCAGCGATTGGGGACATCTCTTCCTCTCGGAAGTCGTCGAGGCCATTGTTATAGAGTACCACGTTGTGCACCGCACAATTACTGCTTACCACCCGCAGACCGATGGCCTCACAGAACGCTGTAACTCTACGCTTGGTGACATGCTCGCAGTGTACATAGCCTCCCATCACACAAATTTGGATGACATTTATCCCTTCACAATCTATGCCTACAATGACGCTACTGAGAGCACCACTCGCTTTTCACTCTTTTTCTTATTGTACGGTTGACACTCGTCGCACACAATCGACACAATCCTTGCCTACAAGCCCGGTGCATCTGAGTGTGGGCCTATTTCTGCCACAGCCAGACATGTCCAAGATTTCGCGATCTCGCCCGGGTATATACTTCATATGACCAAGAGCGCCAGAAGAGTGTTCGCGGTGGCACCACATCAGCGCCCACGTTCCACGCCGCAGCGCTTGTGTGGCTCTAGGTCCCTTCCACTGCGCCCGGGCTCTTGTCGAAACTGTTAGGCCGTCGGGTGGCTCCCTTTTTCACCGGGGTAGTTGTAGAGAAGGATTGGGACGATATTGTGGGTCGTTTTCTCCAGCGCTTTCTAGTGGGTCGATCTCTTCAGCGCTTTTGCTCGTGAGTGCCGCTCATGCCGAGAGTGTGCCCGGCGCTAACGGTCGATCCGAAACGCCGGCAACTAATAAACGCCCTAAAGATGCTCTTGCAGTGCAGGAAATAATGCCCGGGAATGGGGAAATGCTTGGAAATGAGATGCTTTCTTCATAATATACAATATGGCTTGGAATGGGTCGGGTATTTTCGACGCTAGGTAGGTAAAGCGGACACTTTGGTTTGTAGTGTTGCCCATTTGCCGTCTTTCGCACGTTTCCCCTCTCTACGCAGCAGTATATAAGATGTAAATACCCATATGCCACATGTTTGTACTTTACTTGTTTGTGCTGATGCCATCCGGTAGAGCTTCGTACGGGAACTACTGCTGCTTAGCTGATGTCACAACCTTCGATGAACGCACAAAAGGTCTGGAACGAGCATTTATATACAGCGAAATAAACGTCTCATTTACAGGGTGTCTTGCGTCTACTTTAAGAATTTGCACGTCGCACACAATCGATGGAGGCTTGCAAAGATCTTTCGCGACCGTTTAACTAAATAAACGATACCGCAATGAGACCGAGCAGGATTGAGCAGCAGGAGGAAAAAAATATAATAATAACAATAATAAAACCACGCTAATTAGCGAAGCCGGCGTGGCGCCTGCCAGCTAGCGTTCTAGTTTGATCACGAAAAATTTTTTTCCTTGTGTGCTAAATGGAAGATGGACTTGAACGTAGCAAAGAGTTATCATGTTCAATTTACGAAAAGAAAGCTGTCTCGTTCATACTTCTCAATAAAGTTTTAGTGCAATGCGTTGATGAAGTCAAATACCTGGGCAACTACGGCATTAGACTGGACATCCTACATTCACATAACGCGCGCAAAAGCGTGCCGCCTTTTTGCACCTTTTCCAGAGGAACCTCCAAGTATGCGCCCAAACCTTTGAAGGAAGATTTGTATCATACAAATGTTGGCCAGGTGTTAGATACGCTTGCGCAGCATGGAACCCCTTTACAAAGTTCTTGAAGATAAGCTAGACCGTGTTCAGAAAAGGGCTGCAAGATTTGTCACGGGCATCTATGAGTACAAAATTAGAAGTTCGCAAATCAGGGAAAATCTGGGATAGAAGTTGCTGTCCACACGAAGAAAAATAATCAGCTTAAAGCTTTTACACAACATTAACAGCGGTAACACAGGAATCAATAAGAACATATTGTTACGCGAAAAAGGAGTCAGTAAGACGAGCAATTAATTTACTGGTTATATTTACAACAGCGGTTGCAGCACCGACCGGTTAAATTCACAGCGCGAGCCCAGTTCGTTCTTCCTCCTCTTTTCTCGAGTGATGGCACCGACGCGCCTCGTTGAAACAACGAAAAGCCATACGCGTGTAGCATAATCCCGCGGCGGCGGAAGTCACGTCCCAGAGCGTCTAAATGTCCTCATTGGGAGGGTGATAGTGCTTCAGTCGTGTAACGTGCACAATATGGTTTAACTGGGAAGCAGATGGGGCCTCAGAGGTCATCTTGTAGGTGACGGGAGTCACGGCGCAAAGCACTCGGTATGGGCCTGTGCAACGAGACAGCAGTTTTTTTGACAGGCTGACCTGACGCGACGGAGACCATATAAGCACCAAAGAACCAGGCGGGAAGTGCAAGTCTCGGTGTTGGCGGTCGTACAAACGCCTTTGACACTTTTGGGATTTCAAAAGGGGGTCACGAATAATTTCCCTTGCGTGTGATAAGCGGGCAATTGCGTCAAGTGAATATTCACTGGTCGGTGCCGCGTGAACATGGAGGGTTGTGTCGAGGAGCAGTGTTGGTTCTCGGCTGAACAGAAGGAAAAATTGGAAATGACCGGATGTGTGCTGGCGCGAGGAATTAGAAGCATATGTGACAAACGGTTGAGCGGGGTCCCAGTCAGTGTGGTCTGACGAGATATTTCGCGAGCATGTCTGTGAGAGTGCGATTGACACGCTCCGTGAGGCCATTTGTTTGCGGACGGTATGATGTGGATAGCTTGTGCCTCGTGGCACAGCACTGCAGAATGTTCGCGATAACTTTTCATAGCAATGTCCGGCCACGGTCTGTGAGAAGTTGTCGCGGAGCTCCATGTAATATAATCATGCCGTGTAGAAGAAAATCGGCGACATCTGTAGCAGCGCTTTTCGAAAGCGCTCAGGTGATGGCGTAGCGCGTGGCGTAACCGTGGCCACATCAATCCACCGGTTCCCAGAGGTAGAAAGAGGAAAAGGACAAGTAAGTCCAAACCAACCAGAAAGAATGGTTTTGCGGGAATGTCGAGTGGTTAAATGTACCCAGCAGGGAGCGTCGGTGGTGTCTTGCGTCGCTGGCATTTCTCACACTCAGCTAGGTGTCTTCGAATGGAGCAAGCGAGTCCTGGTCAAAAGAAGCGTCGGCGGATCCGGTCGTAGGTACGAGACACACCCAGGTGACCGGCAGTCGGGAGGCCGAAAGTGCGTGGAGAACGGCCGAGCGAAGGTGTTTAGAGATCAGAAGGAGTAATGCAGGGTGCCCGGGGTGAACGTTGTAGCGGTAGAGTACGCCATCTTAAAGTGTGAATAAGCGAAGGGAACTGTCCGCAAGTGACGATTCCAGGCGGTCAGTGATGGTACGCAAAGACGGGTCACGGAACTCCTCGTCGGCTACATGGAGCAGTGGAAAACAGAGAGAACACAGGCGTCGGTGTCAGTATCAGACGTAGAGGTCGCGTCTTCGACTGGGTAGCGAGAGAGGCAATCTGTGTCCTGGTGTTGGCGTCCCGAGTTGTAAGTCACTGTGTAGGGATATTCTTGTAGCCGGAGGGCCCAACGAACGAGCCGGCAAGTAGGATCCTTGAGCGACGAAAGTCAACAGAGCGCATGATGGTCAGTGATTACTGAGAAGGGCTTGCCATATATATATGGGCGGAACTTTGAAACAGCCCAGACCAGAGCAAGACATTCGCGCTCGGTAATGGAATAGTTGCGCTCTGCAGTTGTCAGGAGCCGGCTAGACTAGGCTATAAAGCTCCAAAGTGGCCGCACTATCGTCATCTCAGCCATGGCTTCCGATGGAATCACCCCGTCGCCACCTACACCTCCGGCGCCCACCGCAATGTACGTTATGGTTCCTAGTTTCAGTGATCCTAGGATATCACCCGCCCAAAATGACGTTGATGTCGACGACTGGCTCAGCATATGTGAGCGTGTTAGCCAAAGCCACCACTCGGACCATACCATCATGCTTTTGAATGCGATATTTTATCTCGACGGGACATCGCGTGTCTGGTTTCGCGCCCGTGGGATCGAGCTCTCGAGCCGGGACATTTTCAAAGAGCGTCTTCGCGACCTATTTGGCAACACGTCAGGTCGCCAACAGGCGCCCCCAAAAGAGCTTGCCACCCATGTCCAGTCGTCGACCAAATCGTATTTCTCCTATATACAGGAAGCGCTCGCGCTTTTGCCGGAAAGTCGACGAGCACATGACCGAGGTTAACAAGGTGGGTCATATCCTAAAAGGCATCACGGCTGATGCCTTCAATTTGCTTGTGTATAACGACGTTTCTACACTGCACCCCATCCTCAAAGAATGCCGCCACTTCGATGTAGCCAAAAGCCGCCGCGTCGTCCAACAGTTTTCCCGGCTCCGAAACACCCCTGCCACGTCCTCTAGCTCCGCTCCTACGGCCACACAACCATTTCAAAAGAACGTGACACGTATCGTTCACCGTGAGATTGAATCGGCGAGAACGGCCCCCCTTCATCCATGACCCCCTCGCAGTAACTTTGACCAAGCGGCCCCCACTCTTTCCGTTATTCAAGCAGTTGTGGGGCAAAAAGTTGCAAACCTTGGCATCCCTACCGCCTCCTCTGTCTCCCCACCCGATTCGGCAACCGTTTCGATGTCCACAAACTTTAGTGACTAATATTTCGCTCCCAGACCACGCAATCCTGCTGAATGGCGAACCCTAGACTACAAACCGATCTGCTTCCGCTGCCACCGTGTTTGTCATGAATTTCGCCACTGGCGCACCACCTGGATGCCGCCGTACTGGATCTCATTCCCTGCTCCTCGCCTATACGCCTACGCTCGCCGTTATTCATCTCGCCACCGGTACCCTACTTCTGATGTCCCTGACAGCCGTTCTTCTGTGCGATCACTGTCGCCTCAACGCCGTCGCTCCACGTCAACCCAACCTCGCGACTTTTCCTCGCCAAACCGACGGACGGAAAACTAAGCCATGCAGCTCTTCGAGGTAATGCTGCATCACGTTCGTCATGTCGGAAGCCTCCGTTGACGATCCTCAGCAACACGAACCTAATTGAAGTAGACGTAGATGGTGTTCGGTTGACGGCATTCATTGATAGTGGAGCCCAAGTTTCCATATTGATTGCTAACCTGAGTCGTCGCCTCAAAAACGTTCTTACGCCTGCCATCACTCGAGCCGTACGCGTCGCCAATGGCGCCACTGTTGCCGTCAGGGGTATGTGCACTACTCGCATAGGAATTGCTGGCCGCAAGTTCCAGTCCTGTTCACCGTGCTGACCAGTTGCCCTCATGACGTAATCTTCGGGCTGCACTTTCTGACGACGCATCCTGCCCACATCGAGTGTTCCACCGGTGCGCTGTGCCTCGAGCTTCCTCTTTCAGACGTTCGACCCGAACAACCGAACACCTGTTGTACTACAGCGTTTGTACGCTTATCTCTAAAAGCCCTAACATTCGTCTAATTGGCCTCAACGGCAACCGTGCTTGATGGCGACTATGTCGTCGCACCTATTCGTGATGTCCTCCTGGCGCGCGACATCTCGGATCGGATGTGTCTTCCCGTTATCAATTTTAGCTTGACGGAGCCAGTGTTACCTGAAGGTATAGCGTTGGCCGCGCTGCCGTCAGTGACAGACGACACCGTCACTGTTATTGCGGCCGACGCGTCTCCAGATTCAAGTGATTACTCGCAGGATGCACTGAACCTCGGCGGCCCATTACGTCCCATGGTCGCGCCGGATCTCGCACCTGACCACGCATCCGCCCTATATCGCCTTTTGCTTTCCTCCCACGACATATTTGACATTGACAATCGACCACTTGGTCAGACGTACCTTGTTAAACATCGCATAAACACTGGTAATGCTGTTCCCATTCACCGCGTACCGTATCTCGTGTCCACGGCTGAGCGGTAAGTTATTCAGCAGGAAGTAAACAAGATGCTCGCCAGAGGCATTCTTGAGCCCTCGTCGAGTCCTCGGGTGTGGCCGGTCGTGCTCGTGAAAAAGAAAGATGGCACATGGCGTTTCTGCGTTGATTACCGCCACCTAAGCCGAAATAAGGAAAACGAGGTTTACCCTTTACAACGAATCCACGATGCTTTTGATTGTCTTCACGGTGCCAAATACTTTTCTTCCATCGACCTTCGATCTGGTTATTGGCAGATTTCTGTCGGTTTCGTCACTCCTGATGGCCTCTACCAATTCAAAGTTACGCCGTTCGGTTTACGCAATGCCCCCGCCACGTTCGAACGGATGATCAACTCTCTGCTTCAAAGTTTCAAATGTTCAACTTGCCTTTGTTACCTCGATGACGTCCTTGTGTTTTTTCCTACATTTGAGACGCACCTTGAGCGCGTCGCAGCTATCCTTGGCGTCTTCCTTAAGGTTGGGCTCCAATTAAGCTCACCAAAGTTCTACTTTGGGCGCCCGCAGATTACAGTGCTAGGCCATCTCGTCGATGCATCCGGAGTACAACCCGACCAGAAGGTCCGAGGAGTAAACGTTTTTCCTGTACTTGAGTCCATCGATGGCGTGCGCAGTTTTGTGGAACTCTGTTCTTATTTGCGACGGTTCGCGAAATATTTCGCCGCAATCGCTCGACCACTCACCGAACTTCTGAAGAAAGACGGGCCTTTTGCGTGAGGTTCCTCTCAGGCTGCTGCATTTTCATGCCTTATAACGATTGTCACCATTCCACCGGTCTTGGCCCACTTTGACCCATCGGCACCTACAGAGGTCCGAACCGATGCCAATGGTTATGGGATCGGCGCCATCCTATCGCAACGCCAACACGGACACGGCCGCTTTATAGCCTACTCTAGCCGGCTCCTGACAACTGCATAGCGCAACTATTCCATTACCGAGCGCGAATGCCTTGCTCTGATCTGGGCTGTTTCAAGGTTCCGCCCATATATATATGGCAAGCCCTTCTCAGTAATCACAGACCATCATGCGCTCTGTTGGCTTTCGTCGCTCAAGGATCCTACTTTGCCGGCTTGGTCGTTGGGCCCTCCGGCTACAAGAATATCCCTAACACAGTGACTTACAACTTGGGATGCCAACACCAGGACGCAGATTGCCTCTCTCGCTACCCAGTCGAAGATGCGACCTCTACGTCTGATACTGACACCGACGCCTGTGTTCTCTCTGTTTTCCACTGCTCCATGTAGCCGACGAGGAGCGCCGTGACCCGTCCTTGCGTACCATCACTGACCGCCTGGAATCGTCACTTGCGGACAGTTCCCTTCGCTTATTCACACTTTAAGATGGCGTACTCTACCGCTACAACGTTCACCCCGGGGGCCCTGATCTCTGCCGGTCACTGCCGGTCACCTGGGTGTGTCTCGTACCTACGACCCGATCCGGCGACGCTTCTTTTGACCAGGGCTCGCTTGCTCCATTCGAAGACACCTAGCTGAGTGTGAGAAATGCCAGCGACGCAAGACACCACCAATGCTCCCTGCTGGGTACTTTTAATCACTCGACATTCCCGCAAAACCATTCTTTCGGGTTGGTTTGGACTTACTTGTCCTTTTCCTCTTTCTACCTCTGGGAACCGGTGGATTGATGTGGCCACGGTTACGCCACGCGCTACGCCATCACCCGAGCGCTTTATAAAAGCGCTGCCACAGATGTCGCCGATTTTCTTCTACACGGCATGATTTTATTACGTGGAGCTCCGCGACAACTTCTCACAGACCGTGGCCGGACATTGCTATGAAAAGTTATCGCGAACATTCTGCAGTGCTGTGCCACGAGGCACAAGCTATCCACATCATACCATCCGCAAACAAATGGCCTCACGGAGCGTGTCAATCGCACTCTCACAGACATGCTCGCGAAATATCTCGTCAGACCACAGTGACTGGGACCCCGCTAAACCGTTTGTCACATATGCTTCTAATTCCTCGCGCCAGCACACATCCGGTCATTTCCCATTTTTCCTTCTGTTCGGCCGAGAACCAACACTGTTCCTCGACACAACCCTCTCTGTTCACGCGGCACCGACCAGTGAATATTCACTTGACGCCATTGCCCGCTTATCACACACAAAGGAAATTGTCCGTGACCCCTTCTGAAATCCCAAGAGTGTCAAAGGCGTTTGTACGACCGCCAACACCGAGACTTGCACTTCCCGCCTGGTTCTTTGGTGCTTATATGGTCTCCGTCGCGTCAGGTCAGCCTGTCAGAAAAACTGCTGTCTCGTTGCACAGGCCCATACCGAGTGCTTTGCGCCGTGACTCCCGTCACCTACAAGATGACCTCTGAGGCCCCATCTGCTTCCCAGTTAAACCATATTGTGCACGTTACACGACTGAAGCACTATCACCCTCCCAATGAGGACATTTAGACGCTCTGGGACGTGACTTCCGCCGCCGCGGGATTATGCTACACGCGTATGGCTTTTCGTTGTTTCAACGAGGCGCGTCGGTGCCATCACTCGAGAAAAGAGGAGGAAGAACGAACTGGGCTCGCGCTGTGAATTTAAGCGGTCGGTGCTGCAACCGCTTTTGTAAATATAACCAGTAAATTAATTGCTCGTCTTACTGACTCCTCTTTCGCGTAACAATATGTTCTTATTGATTGCTGTGTTACCGCTGTTAATGTTGTGTAAAAGCTTTAACCTGATTATTTTTCTTCGTGTGGACAGCAACTTCTATCCCAGATTTTCCCTGATTTGCGAACTTCTAATTTTGTAGTCATAGATGCCCGTGACAAATCTTGCAGCCCTTTTCTGAACACGGTCTAGCTTATCTTCAAGAACTTTGTAAAGGGGTTCCATGCTGCGCAAGCGTATCTAACACCGGGCAACATTTGTATGATGCAAAGCTTCCTTCAAAGGTTTGGGCGCATACTTGGAGGTTCCTCTGGAAAAGGTGCAAAAAGGCGGCACGCTTTTGCGCGCGTTATGTCAATGTAGGATGTCCAGTCTAATGCCGTAGTTGCCCAGGTATTTGACTTCATCAACGCATTGCACTAAAACTTTATTGAGAAGTATGAACTAGAAAGCTTTTTTTTTGTAAATTGAACATGATAACACATTGCTACGTTCAAGTCCATCTTCCATTTAGCACACAAGGAAAAAAATTTTTCGTGATCAAACTAGAACGCTAGCTGGCAGACGCCACGCCGGCTTCGCTAATTAGCGCGGTTTTATTATTGTTATTATTATATTTTTTTGCTTCTGCTGCTCAATCCTGCACGGTCTCATTGCGGTATCGTTTATTTAGTTAAACGGTCGCGAGAGATCTTTACAAACCTCCATCGATTGTGTGCGACGTGCAAATTCTTAAAGTATACGCAAGACACCCTGTAAATGAGACGTTTATTTCGCTGTATATAAATGCTCGTTCCAGACCTTTTGTGCGTTCATCGAAGGCTGTGACATCAGCTAAGCAGCAGTAGTTCCCGTACGAAGGTCTACCGGATGGCATCAGCACAAACAAGTAAAGTACAAACATGTGTCATATGGGTATTTACATATTATAAAATGCTACGTAGAGAGGGGAAACGTGCGAAAGACGGCAAATGGGCAACACTACAAACCAAAGTGTCCGCTTTACCTGCCTAGCGACGAAAATACCCGACCCCATTCAAAGCCATATTATACATTATGAAGAAAGCATCTCATTTCCAAGCATTCCCCTATTCCCGGGCATTATTTCCTGCATTGCTAGAGCATTGTAAAGGCGTTTATTAGTCGCCGGCGTTTCGGACCGACCGTTAGCGCCGGGCACACTCTCAGCATGAGCGGCATTCACGGGCAAAAGCGCTGAAGAGATCGACCCACTAGAAAGCGCTGGATAAAATGACCCACAATATCGTCCCAATCCTTCTCTACAACTACCCCGGTGAAGAAGAGGGAGCCACCCGACGGCCTAACAGTTTCGACAAGAGCCCGGGCGCAGTGGATGGGACCTAGAGCCACACAAGCGCTGCGGCGTGGAACATGGGCGCCGAAGTGGTGCCACCGCGAACACTCTTCTGGCGCTCTTGGTCATATGAAGTATAGAGCCGGGCGAGATCGCGAAACTTTGGGCATGTCTGGCTGTGGCAGAAATAGGCCCACACTCAGATGCACCGGGCTTGTAGGCAAGAATTGTGTCGATTGTGTGCGACGAGTGTCGACCGTACAATAAGAAAAAGAGTGAAAAGCCAGTGGCGCTCTCAGTAGCGTCATTGTAGGCATAGATTGTGAAGGGATAAATGTCATCCAAATATGTGTGATGATAAGCCATGTACACTGCGAGCATGTCACCAAGCGTAGAGTTACAGCGTTCTGTGAGGCCATTGGTCTGCGGGTGGTAAGCAGTAGTTGTGCGGTGCACAACGTGGTACTCTAGAAGAATGGCTTCGACGACTTCCGACAGGAAGACATGTCCCCAATCACTGAGCAACTCGCGTGGTGGACCATGACGCACCATCAATCGGCGAAGCTGGAAGGAGACAACATCGCGTCTTCTAGCCGCTTGAAAAGCGGCAGTTTCGGCGTATTACGCGAGGTGGTCGACAGCCCCGATGACTGAGCGGTTACCAGTAGATGTCGGGGGAAGTGACCCGTACAAATCCATGCCGACGTGACAGAATGGCCGGGTAGGGCAAGGCAACGGTTGCAGACCAGCTTGCGAGAGGCGGGGTGACGATCTCCGGCGCTCGCGATCGGGGCACGAGCGACCGAACTTCTCAACGTAGCTGTATATCCCGCGCCAGTAGTACCGCTTTCGGATGCGCTGGTAAGTTTCGAATACTCCAGAGTGCGGACACTGTGGTTCAGAGCGGAATGACACAGGTATTTGAGAACGCAGACTGCGGGGTACCTCTAGCAACCACTGGCGGCCAGCGGCGTTGTAATTGTGTCGGTGGTGTAGATCGTCATGAATGGCGAAATGGTGGGCTTGATGACGCAACGCGCGAGTGGTTGGTTGTGCCGGTGAATCAGAGAGCATGCTTCTCACCGAGGCGATCCTCTGGTCCTTGCGATGTTCGGAAGCGATGGTGCGAATGTCGATAGAAGAAACGGCAAGCTGGCATACAGAGCAACGGGCATTGTTGCCGGGTGAGTGAGAGCGCGAGAGGGCGTCGTGGACAAAGTGCTGGCGGCCGCTACGGTAGAGCACGGGAATATCCTAGGTGTGAAGGCGAAGTGCCTAATGGCCAAGGAAGTTTGAGGGGTCCTTCAGTGACGACAACCAACAAGGAGCGTAATGGTCCATGATGACGTCAAATGGGCGGCCATACAAATACTACCGGAACTTAGTTAGAGCCCAAAGGGTCGCCAAACATTTCTCTTCCATCAGGGTATAATTACCCTCGGCTTTCGTAAGCGTGCCATTTGCATACGCCACAACGTATTCAGAAAACCTGCGTTTCCGCTGCGCAAGGATTGTGCCGAGGTCAACACCGCTGGCATCAGTGTGCATCTCTGCAGGGGCCATCGAGTCGCAGTGACACAAAATTGGAGGGGACGTCAGCCAAGGGCGCAGCACTGTGAACGTCTCGTCACCCTCAGACGACCACGAAGTGAGGGGCCCACTTCTTCCAAGGAAATTCGGATGAAGTGTCTGAAGTAGTAACACAGACCTACAGAAGGCGTTTATTAGTCACCGGCGTTTGGGAGCAACCGTTAGCGCAGGGCATGGACTCTCAACACGAGCGGCATTCACGAGAGAAAGCACTGGAGAGCACGCCCCAGTGCGGACGTTCGTCGCATGGGCTCCGTAGATTCCGACACTCACGGACTATGTAGACCCACCGGGCCGCCAAGTTTCGGGTTGGATCAGAGAGAGCTCACAAGCTGGATCACCCGGACACCGATTTCAAGACGGTAGGACCATTTTTTGGCAAATTACCGGACTTTGACGGCAAACGCTCACCGCTAAGCCTACCGAGGGTTAGCACGACTACGGGCGTTTGCGGGCAGCCAGGCCTGCTCAGCGGTAGCGATGCAGCCTGGACCCGACTCCCGCTCCACGATATATCCGAATTTTGAGCCATCGACGAGTAGACTAGCCCAGAATGTGCTAGAAGCACAAGAGATGGACGACGACCGCCTCGGCGCCTCCGACTCCGAGAATTCGGTGGACGGGGACATCGAGGACTCCGCCACGCAGGAGCAGCAGGACACTCACAAAGCAGACGAAGCAAATTGGGAATTGGTTATGACCAAACGCCAAAAGAATCGACAGAGGAAGAACGGACGGAACGCCGCCAACGCCCGGAATTCCCCGGCCCCACCGCCGACAGCTGGTGCGCCAGCTTCCGTCGCACTGAAAAAAGACGGGAAAGGAGCGCAGCGGCAGCCTAGGCAGAGGCTGGCCCCGCTCCCCAGAGACGATTTGAAGATTATTTTGCGACCAAAAGGACTCGTAGTCAAGTCGCTCCAGCAATTTCAATTGGCCCGGGACGTAGCCGCGGCATGCAGCAACAAGTTCGAGGGAAGAGACCTGATCACGAGGCTCCGCACAGGGTCCAACATACTAATCGTGAGCATGCCGAACGAGGAGGCCGCCCAGCTCCTGAGGCGCATCACTAGCCTCACGATCGAGGGACGCTCATATGACGTGAACGCTTACGTGGCCGCACCAGAAAACACCCGGCGTGGCGTGATACACGGAGTGGACCCCGGAGCGACACCGGAGGAACTGAAAACCGACTTGTGGACGCGCACACGGGGTGTCACCATCCACAGCGCCCGAAGACTAGGCAAGACCAAGACGGCCGTCATCACCTTTGACGGACCCATCACACCGAAACACGTCATCTACTGCGGAGCCGAGTACAAGTGCTACCTGTACCGGCCAACAAGACAAATCTGCTACGTTTGCTGCCAACAAGGTCACCGCCCCGACGTGTGCCCCACACCGGACGCCAAGGCTTGCAAACAGTGCGGGATGCAGAACCAGCCAAAGGATAACCAGTGTACCCGGATCTGCGGAGGCAACCAGGCTACCGGATCGCGGGAGTGCCAAGACCGTCTAAAGAAAGCCAGAGACCTGCGAGGCAACGCCAACGGCGGCAACAACGGCGGTGGACGCGAGAGCAGACGTCGCAGCCGGGACGACCGCGGCAAGAAGCCGAGGTGGTTCAGCTCGGAGTGGGAGACTTCGCGGAGCCGTTCGGGATCCCGGGAGTCGCGGAGTCGTTCACGGAGCCGGTCACGGTCCTTCCCGCCCCTGCCGCCCCTGGCCATTAAGGGAGGGAGCCAGCTGCTGCAGCAGCAACAGAAGAAGCAGACGAAGAAGGAGCCTACCCGAAAGAGCGGCGGCGTCAAGGTGAGCTGGGGAGCCCAAAACCCTTGGTTTGCTCCGCACTCGGGTGGTGTAGCTAACGAAAAAAACAACACAAACAGCAACCGCGAACAGCCCAGACACGAGAACGCGGACAAAGTAGCGCTGAGACGCGAATTAGACCTATCACGCGCTAGGCAGAAAGAGCTAGAACGCCAAATAGCAGAGCTAACGAAGGCAGTGCGAGACCTTAGGTCGAACAGCTCTCCGCAGCCACAAACCGTACAAACCCAAGCCCCATGGCAAGCATGCAACGAGGATTTCGCGACGTTTAAAGCAGAGATTCAGCAAATGATTTAGCAGATGATGCAGCAACAGCAGCAACAAATGCAGCAAGTGCAATTACAAGCCACAGAGCTCCGGAGCAGCATCCGCAAGCAGAAGTTTACCGAGAACATAAGAGAAAAGGCCTACCACCGCCCCGCGCTCGCATCCCTCGCCGACACATCCGCAAACAACACCGAGGCTTGAACATGGCCAGTACAACTTTAAGCAAGCAAGAAACCTTAGATATATGGCAATGGAACTGCAGAGGCTACCGTAAAAAGCAGGGGCTCCTCCAGCAATACATTCATGCACAACAAACACCGCCCGACATCATATCGCTTCAGGAGACGGGCACGACAGTAACACTCGCAGGATACACGTGTTAAGAGACTCAAGAGAAAGGAAGAACGGCAACCCTAGTCAGCAAGACACTCATCGCCATAAGCCACGACAGGATAGCCGACACCGATGTAGAGCACGTGATTGTAGAAATTATACCAAAGAAGAAAAGAATGAGGGGCAGTATATTTATTGTAAATGCACTCAGCCCTCCGAAAGAGCTGAAGGCGAAATTCTACGAGCTTTTCCATGGCGCACGCAAACTAGCGAAAGACAGCATGCTAATCATCCTAGGAGACTTTAACGCCATGGACAAAAGCTGGGGATACCAAAAAGGCAAAACGCTAGCGGAGGCAGCAGAGAACACCGACTGCAACCTGACACTCAGACCCAGACACCCAGACACTCCAGACAGACGCAGACCCAGACACTCCAACCAGAATCGGAAACAGCGTTAGTACTGACACCTGCCCCGACCTCACGTTCATACGAGGAGCGGAACAAGCAGTGTGGGAGAACCTGTTAGGGAACCTGGGTAGTGACCACTACATACTCAAGACGCAAGTAACTTCGGACAGGCTAAGGCGTCAGCTGGAATCGGCAAAAATTACGGACTGGAGCGCTTCTCGAGAGGCATGCGATAGGAATCTCGCCGAGAACGGGATCCAATCGATAGAAGAGGGGGGGAAATGCTCAGTGGAAAGCAACGCAAGTACACCAAAGAAATCGCGCGAACGACGCAGACGCCGGAGGTAGACGCCAGACTGCTCAAGCTGTGGGAAGCTAGACGCGGGCTCACCAAGAGGTGGAAGAAACAAAAATACAACAGGTAGCTAAATGTAAAGATCGCAGAAGTGACAGCGAAAGCAGAGGAGTACGCGGCGCAATTGGCAAGGCAAAATTGTTAGCAATTCAGCGACTCCCTCAACGGAACTTTGAACACAGCGAGGACGTGGCATATCCTCAAGGCTCTCATAGATCCGACCAAGACCGAGGCAGAAAACAACAAAACCATCTACTGGTTCATCCACCAGCTCGAGGGACCAGACTCGGAACTCCTTGATCCTTGAGAAGGTACGCGTTAAGTGCTTCGGGGACACAAACCCAGCAGCTTATGCAGAGCGCTACCGAGGAAGAGAAAACGTTAACATGGACAGACCCATCACGCGAGAAGAGGTCTGCGCAGCGATTCGAAACACAACCAGAAACACGGCCGCGGGTGCAGACAAGATAAATAACGCACTCATCCGCAACCTCAGTGAAGAGTTAGTCGCAGAATCAACCGACTTTCTCAACAAACATTGGGAAGCTGAGACCGTCCCCGAGGAGTGGAAGCATGCGGAGGTTGTGATGATTCCTAAATCGGACAAGAAACTGCAAATTGAGAACCTCAGACCGATCTCGCTCACATCGTGCCTGGGAAAACTGTACGAACGAGTGGTGACGCTGAGGCTACAACAGTACATGGAGGACAATGACTTGTATCCCCACAACATCTTTGGATTCAGAGCGAAATTATCGACCCAAGACTTACTGCTTCAAATCAAAGAAGAAGTACTCGGGAACGTCCCCAGGAGCGGGGAGAATATAATAATGGTATTGGATATCAAGGGGGCTTTTGACAATGTAAGCCACGAAGCTATCCTCACGGGCATGAACGACCTGAAGTGCGGGAGGTGAGTCTACGGCTACGTCAAAGCCTTCCTTTCAAACAGAACGGCAACGATTGGCCTGGGAGGGCTCCGATCAGAAATGTTCCTTACTCCAAACAAAGGAACGCCTCAAGGGTCGGTCCTCTCCCCCACGCTTTTCAACATAGCAATGATTGGCTTGGCAAAACAGTTAAAACAAATCGACGGCATACACCATGCCTTGTATGCCGACGACATCATCTGCGTTAACGCAGGCTCGCTCAGACAGAAAGAAGAGAAGTTAGAAGAGGCAGCCACCTGCGTAGAGGACTACGACAGAGCAAGAGGGCTTGCCTGCTCCACTGAGAAGTCCGAGCTCCTGAGAGTTTGGAGAGGAAAGCGAAACCACACAGTGCCCGCCAGCGACGAGTTAAAGCTCAACGTCTACCTCGAGGGGAAGCCGATACCGGAAAAGACGCTCATCAGAATCCTGGGGATGTGGATACAGTCAAACCAACGCTGCACCAACACCCTCGCCGTACTCAAGGCATCCACCCTACAAGTGGCGCGCATGATCACGCGCATCTCACACAGACGCCAGGGCATGCGAGAGGAGGACACACTCAAGCTGGTCAGAAGCTTCGTCGTCAGCCCAGTGGCATACAACCTCCCATACTACAATCCCATCAAGAGTGAGGTACAACAGGCGGACGCGATTCTACGCAAAGCCTACAAAACCGCACTCCAGCTTCCCTACAACACCTCAACCGAAAAGCTCCTAGCCTTAGCACTGCACAACACCTTCGACGAATTGAAAGAGGTGCAACTAGTCTCCCAAGAACGCAGACTACAGTGGACCCCATCTGGCAGGGAGCTCCTGAAGAAACTAGGCTGCGCCGATCAACTTCAAGAGATGCAGAGGACCGAAACAATTCCGCACGAGTATCGCAACACATTCAAAGTAGCACCCATACCCCGGAACATGGATCCCAACCTACACAAAGCGCGCAGAGAAGCGAGGGCTGAATACCTACAAAAGACACTAGCACCCCAAGAAACGACGGTATATGTGGACACAGCCACATACGCCAGAGCAGCGGGGCAGAGCAACAGCAACGCGGTAGCAACGGTGATTGATTCGAACCTACGCGAGATCACCAACGCATCACTACAAGGCTGTACGATAGTCGAGGCTGAAGAAGCGGCCGTCGCTCTAGCGGCAGCGGAGGAATATCGGTCTAAACGGTCTCTAACAATCCTTACAGACTCGCAAACAGCGTGCCGCAACTACCTACGCGGCAGAATACGGCACGGAGCACTCCGCATACTCCACCCCGGAGACCACATAACACAACGACAAACAAAAGAAGAACCAATCAGGCATACGATAGTATGGACGCCGGGACACACGGGAGTGGCAGGGAACCAAGAGGCGGACAGGATAGCTCGAGGGTACACTTATTACCGAGCATCCAACGTAGGTGACCTCGAGGAGACCGAACCTATACCCCAAGGCTATTCGGTGATACTAAATTACTACAAGGGCTGCAGAAAGCGGTATCCACCACCGCACAAGTTCCTTAGCAGAGAGGACTCTGTCGCGTGGAGGCAGCTACAAACGGGCTCTTACCCGAACCTAAACGTACTCAGCAAAATTACACACAGCAAAAGTACACAGAAATCCCGGCAAATTGCCCAGACTGCCCAGAACCCTATTGCTCACTCTCGCACATGCTTTGGCAATGTACCGCGTTACCAGAGGGCCCTCTCTCCAGTGAGCCAGAATGGGAAGAAGCCCTCAAAAGCCCGGACCTCAAACTCCAACTCAAGGCCGTCCAGAGGGCCCAAGAACTGGCGGAGCGTCACCACATTCCCGTCCCGACTTGGGCGTCGCCTACGGTTTCGGCCCAAGGAGCTCCCCGCGTGCGATCTCCAACGGCTTAGACCCCTCAGGACCTCAGTAAAGTTCTTGACTGACTGACTGACTGACTGACTGACACAATACAATGACAAATGCCCCGGGTGCCACGAAACACCCATGCTGTATCACATAACGTTGGCATGCCAGAAGATAGACGTGGTACCCGTTGTACCAAACCCGAGTGCGGAGCAATGGGAGGGAGTGCTCTCCAGCCATCGCCAGGTCAACCAAGAAGGCCTGATTCGGCGAGCACAACTGGCAGCAGCATCCAGCGGAGCCCTGGACTAAGGGCAACCGACCATTGTGCTAGAAGATGGACGAATCCATCTGAAGACCGTAGAAGACCAGCGAATCTAGAGCTGATAAAGTTTTTCACTCACTCACTCTCTATAGCACAAATGTACGGGCAACTGCGCGTTTCCAAAACAACTTGGCCTCAGCGGACGCAATAGTACGCTACATGCACAGAAGTGGCCACAACACAGGCTCTCAGCCAGACTATGCTAGAGGCTCGCAGAATGCCTTCTACTCACAATCAAGAGAAATTCGTGGGTGAAACGCCTGTTTCAGTCGTTCAGAAGGCAGAATTTTTGAGTTCTTGCTTTTTTGAGCTCCTCGGTGTTATATTTTGCGCATTCTGCGGGTGCGAGAAACACACTCCCTAGCTATTACTCTTGGCAATTGCTCGTCGCGTCTTTGACAAATGTGAGTACCGAAAGAATGTATATGTTGCGGGGCCATGGAAGGCGTAACAAGCTTGTCTATGATTCCTTACACGCCAATGCTTCACCACGGCTGGTCTGCTCTATTGCTAACTGCGTCACGGCGGCAGGTGGCGGGACCGTGCCTCGAAAGTATCTTATAACAAAATTAAATGCAATAATTTTGGGTGCCAGAGAATGCGTCACGAACTTGTCCCACTACGATTCAGTACTCGCGAAAGTAACTGCGGCCATGGCGGAGCTGTCTTTGGCTAACTACGCCACAACGGCGGGCGAGGCCACTGTGCTTGAAAAGTACTCCAAAAAGTAACGAAATTAGTTGCAATAATGTTCGATGTCAGAGAAAGAGCAAGTAGTTGTCCCAGTAAGGTTCAATATACACGAAACTTACTACGGCATACGGCCGAGCTTATTTTCGCTGACTGCGTCACAACACCACGCGCGGCCACTGTGCTTCAATATAGACAACGCAGTAGCGAAATTAGTTACAATAATGTTCGAGGTCAGAGAAAGCGGCAGAACTCGTCCCAGTAGCATTCAGTTCACGCGAAACTAACTTCGTCACATGGCCGACCTGGTTTTCGCTAACTGCGTCACAACGCCGGGAGCGGCCACTGTGCTACAAGGCTACTCCAAAAAGTTAAGAAATTAGTTCCAATAATGTTCGGGGTCAGAAAAAGCGGCAGAACTCGTCCCAGTAGCATTCAGTTCACGCGAAACTAACTTCGTCACACGGCCGACCTGCATTTCGCTAACTGCGTCACAACGCCAGGTGCGGCCACTGTGCTTCAAAAACACACAAAAAGTAAAGAAATTAGCTACAATAATGTTCTGGGTCGGAGAAAGCATCAGAACTTCTCCCGGTAAGATTCAGTACACGCGAAACTGCGTCACACGGCCGAGCTGCCTTTCGCTAACTGCGTCACAAAGGCGGGTGAGGCGAGCGCACCGAAAAATTACCGAAATAAGTTATATTAATGCTGGGGCTCATAGAAAGCGTCGCGAACACTTCGAAGTACGATTTACTAGCTTCAATAAATTACGCCAGGATGGCCGAGCTGTTTTTCTCTAACTGCGTCACAAGTCTCGGTGACGTGCCGTAAAAGCCTAAATTGCTTGAAATGCGTCGAAGACTGCAACAAAATTTCTCGCCTTGCCGTTGTCCAGTAGTGCAGTGGTGCCGTGTCGAAGTGCAGAAGGAACGCAAGAACAGGGCGGGAGCCCAACTTCTGAGCGCAGGCGAACTTCGCATACGCAACCAACCTGGCTGGCTTTGGTGGCGTGTCTGGCGCATGACGCATGCATCTGGTGCGTCGGGCGTCCCGCTAGCTTGTTGCTAGGCAACGCAAGAAAAATAGGTCGCAAACTATACCTTTTTACTTTTAGCGGGAAAGAGTGCTGAATTCTTGTTCCAACGGTCTTATTTTGGGCTGGGACTTTCCACTAATAAGGCCGTCATCGACTGTTCTCCTGATGCAGTGGAATTTCAAACGCTTTGCGACGCCTCGCTTCTTGACGCCCATGAACCTGAAGACAATGTATTTGCTGCAGAAGGGGGTGGGGAGAGTTGCAATACCACGACACTCCTCTATTCTTGCCTCTGTGCTCTGCAACGTCATCACTGATACAAGCACACTTTTTAAGCCATCTGCTATCTTCGTCGGCGCCAATTTTAGCCGCTGCCTTTCGCTCTTCTAGAAGTGCGCCCTTGCGCCAGCAGACTGCTGGTATCAAGCCAATTGTCATGAACGCTCACTTCGCATCGTGGGAACTGCGTTGGCCGTGTTCAGTGTGTCGACCGGGCTGCTATCGTTGACATGCCAGCTTGTTTCATCACCCCTCATTAGGTCGCCAGAGTGACCTGTAAGCCCGCGCAAGAGCCGACGTCGACCGATGTTCTAAATAGCTCCATCGCCGACACGTTGACTGATTCGCAAAGCGCCCAGCTTCTCTGTCTTCTCGATGAGTTCCGTAATTCTTTTGTCTGCCAGCGTGTTTCCTTCGGCCACACTTCATCTATTTGTTACCACATTGACAAGGAAATGAATGTGCCACTGCAACAAAGACCATACCGCGTGACCGAGACAGAGCGCCGTGTTATCGATGACCAAGTAGCCGATATGCTCAAGTGCGGCGTAATCTAGCGTTCTAATAACTCCTGTTCATCCCTAGTCTTGTTAAAAAGGATGGATCAATTACTGTTTGTGTCGATTACCGTCGACTTAACAAAAATCGCTATCTCAAATATGTTTATCCTTTGCGGAGAATCGACGGTTCCCTCGACTGCCTTCAAAGTGCGGAGTTGTACTCTTCTGTTGTCTTACACAGTGGCAATTAGCAAGTCCCCATGGCTCTAGACGACCTACCTAACGCGGCCTTTGTCAGGCCAGATGGCTTCTGCGAGTTGCGTGTCATGGCTCTCAGGTTTGCAACACTCTCACAACAGTTGAGCGTCTCCTTAACAACCTTATGAGTGGTCTCAAGTGGAAAATGTGACTGTCCTACTTCGAGATGTGGATATTTTTTCACCCGATTTTCCCACCCATCTCTGTAGGCTAGAGGAAGTGTTGCAGTCCCTAACTGATGCCGGTCTTCAGCTTAACCTTAAGAAATGCCGATTTGGCGCAAGGCAGCTTACGATCCTTGGTCATATAATAGCTAAGACGGTATTCTTCCAGTCGCCACCAAGCTCCCTGCAGTTGCTGATTTTACCCAAACTTCCTTCATGACATACCTTCGCAGTTTCCTTGGCCTGTGTTCGTATTTTCGCCGTTTCATTCAGAACTTTGCGTCCCTCACCGCTCCCTTGTATCGCCTTCTATGGAGCGACTCGAACAAATACGCCTAGTCGCCCGCCTGTGACGATGCCTTCTAAGAGTTGCTTCGTCTACTAACCTCGCCGCCAATACTGCGTCACTTCGACCCTGCAGCTCCGACCGAAGTATACACCTACACCAGCGGTGTTGGTCGTAATCCTGTGTCGCGCAGCGCAAATCTGCCTTCGACGGCTTCGACGTAGACCTTCGACGTAGTTAAAGACCACCTTCCGCTTTGTTGGCTGTCTACGTTGAAGGACCCATCTGGCCGACAAGCTCGCTGGCTTTTGCGGTTGCAAGCTTTCGACACGCGCATTTTCTGCAGGCCCGGCCGTCGCCACACCAATGCCCACGCGCTTTCATGTTCGCCCTTGTCAACCGAAGGCGCTGCCTGCCTGTCTGCCGTTGACAAAGGAATTTCGTTCCCAGCAGCCTGCAACGTAACTTCAGAACAACGCAAGGATGCCTGCTTTAGCGCTCTTCTCCGCTTCCTTTCACACCCATCGGCTCTTCCTCCGACTTCTCCAGCATCCACCGTCAAGCCTCTCATCTCGAGATGCAGGATCGCCTTCTCTATCGCAAGAACTACATGTATGATGTCCACAAGTGGCTGCTGGTCATACCTCGACATATTCGGGGTGAAATATGTCCTGCCTTCCAGACTGACCCACAATGTGCGCATGCGGGTGTCTTCAAAACGTACGCCCAACTTCGCTCCAGACTTTATTGACGTGGCCTTTACACCTTTATTTTGAACTTTTGAACGAACTGCCCATGGTCAAGTAGAAGAAATGCGCATAAACGCTTCAAAGAACATCCTCTCGGTGGAAGTCAATACACCGACAGTACTGGATACACTGAAAAACGTCACTCAGTTGGGAAGCATCCCTGTACGCGCATTCCTCACATACGGCAAGGAAGCGACGACAGGCGCCATCTACGACGTGGACATTGAAATTACAGACATTGACCTGGCGAAACTACTATCTTCGTCGGATCCTGTGCTCAGCTTTCGCCGTTTTGGACGATCCAGATGTGTGAAATTAGTGTTCCAGTCAGAAACGTTACCAACACACGCCAAGGTTGGATATGTGAGGCATCCGGTACGTCCTTACGTGCCGAGGCTTTTACAATGCCGCAAATATATGAAAGTTGGGCATGTCAGTGCAGTTTGCAAGGGTGCAGTAACATACAAACGATGTGGTGGACCTCACGGAGACAGCAATTGCAATGTTGCAGCGAATTGTCCAAATTGTTCTGGTGCTCACGACGCAACGTCAAAAGAGTGCCCAAAGATCAGGAAGGAAATGGGTATTCTGAAGAAGATGGGTAGAGATCATTCCACGCACAGGGAAGCGGCAAGGGCTATCCGCCACCACAGACGCCGCTCACGACACCAACATCAACGGGACCGCAGCGCTCCTTGCGTAGGAGGAACGACAGCTCAAGTGCAGCATCCACCCCTTCGTCTCAGGAACGAAGAAGCACGTGCCTCAAAACCTTTGTATGCTGCGAAAGTACAAGGCGGCTCATCATCGGCCCCAAACACATCGGAGACTCAATGGCCCTCGTTACCATCAAGGGCTGCGGGAACGCCTTTATGCACAGCTCCAACACGCACTGAAGAAAATGAAAAGATGGATGACATTGACGTCGCGAGTATGTTGAAAAATATGATGGGCTCCATGCGCAGGATTCTTTCCGGCCTAAATACCCCGGCTGCCATGGCTGCCGTGCAGCTACTTGAAGTGTTGGAACCACTACTAGTGGTTCCTCACTAAGCAAGTATGGCGATGATGTATCAAGAACAGATCCGTCAATCGCTTGTTATGCAATGGAATGCTCGATGTCTACGTGGTCGTTTGTCGGAACTCCAACAGCGGGTATTTAAGTACCAATTTACAGTTATTGTTATCTGTGAACCTAATATAGATTCTTCTTTCCGTATTTCTTGATATGTCCAGATGTGGTCACGTAAGGACGAAACCTCGAGCAAAGTATTAGTTTGTATACGTCACGATATGGTGTATTTCAAACATGACGTGCCATCTCCTACTACTAATGATTACGTAAGCCTTACCACAAAACACAGATGTCGCACGGTTACAGTGATTGGAGGATACATCCACCCAAGAGCGAGGATCGATTGGTCGCACCTGATGTCTCTGCTGCAAGCATCTCAAGGTCCTCATATTGTGGTTGGTGACTTTAACGCGCACCATCCCCTGTGGGGTAGCACCTCGATGAATTCTCGTGGCAAATATTTGGCCGACTTCATGTGTAGTCAGGGACTAAATGGGCTCAATGACGGGTCTCCTACATTTATTCGTGGCACGTCCTACAGCAGTTGTCTTGACCTAACATTTGTAACAAGGAGCCTTCTGTCTTCAGCATGCTGGTCGACGGATCTAGAGACTTATGGTAATGACCACCTCCCCACTTACGCTCACTTTAGCTGGTTTCGCCGTTCAGCCTCACGTTGCATTCGTCAAACAGACTTGATTTTATTTACGACTTCTGTCGACACCGCCTGTCAGAGTATGACGTCTCCATCCGAAATAGGGGACATCATTGCCTCTACCCTGCGGGACAAAACCAGAGAAGTCAGCATACCGAGGCATAGATCATCGGTCGACATACAATATGAGGCCCTTCGTGCAATTCGTCGCCGTACGGAACGGCGATACAGAAGAAGAAAGTCACCGTCATATCTTTCGAGCAGTCGCCGAGCTCAACGACATGTTCTTCGACATCTGGAGATCCAAGACAGCGTCTATCTAAGATCTGGCGGGTCATACAAAGTCTCCAGGCAACTCCACAACAAAGACACCCTATCCGTGCGGTGGCTCTACATCAACGCCGGACCGAATTGGAGGTAGCAGAGGACTACTGTAAACTCATTGTGGACGCATCTAATGCAGTGGCTTCATCCCTTGTCACAATAATAATAATAATAATAATAATAATAATAATAATAATAATAATAATAATAATAATAATAATAATAATAATAATAATAATAATAATAATAATAATAATAATTACTTCTTGATTTCCATCAGTGATGGAGGAGACTGCGGGTAAAAGTCGCTTTAGAGGCAAGCGACTTGACTATAGCCCGCAGCCTCCTTTACAAGGCAAACAGTGCTTGAACAGGAGACATACATATACATAGCAATTGACTACATGTGAAATATGCACAAAAAATAAACGCAACAACACCAATTACCTGAAAACCGCTCTTCAATTATTTAGGAAAGATTGAGTGACAAAATTTTTACGTAAAGCTCGTACACCAGTTATATAACTATCAAGACCTGATTTCAAAAACAAATTTAAAAGTGTTGGTAATGTGTATGATATCTCTTGTGTAGAATAATTGGCATGCGGAGTGACCACCTTCCACTGTTCCGTACACCTTGTGATGTAAGAATGTGTGTTCCTGGTGAAATTAGATATCTCATGAAGAAACTTTTAAGTTCTCTTTTACCTCCCGTTTTAAAGTTTGACTTAACTTGTAATTATAAAGGTTAAACATGGGTATTATATTTGCTGTCGGATATAAGTCTGATGTGTGGGCATTGTAAGGCAGGTTAAATAGTACTCGCAAATCTTTTTTTCTGAAGTATGTGTATATTTTCTAGATTCGTATGTGATGTGGTACCCCACACAAGCAGAGTGGGGTAATAAAGTGTAGGAAAAAATAAGGTGTTATAAATAAGAACCTTGATTCTGTAAGGTAAGAGAGGTCAGCCGCACCATCATGCCAACTACACGAGATAATTTGCCCAATACCGATTCTATGTGCATGTCCCAAAGCATATTTTGTGTGAAAATAACGCCAAGTATTTTAAAACTATCTACAATTTCTAGGTTTACATCGTCATAAACAAGGTTGATGGAATTGATTATTTGCTTAGATTTGGGCCTAAAGATAATTGCTTTTGTTTTGTTTATATTGATTTGTAGACAGTTTTGTTTTGACCATACAAGAAGAATTTTCAGAGTAGTGTTAGCTTTATTCTCAAGGCTACTAGAGTCAGGTGACGAAAAAAATATACTGGCGTCGTCTGCGTACATTATGTATTTCGCATCTTTATAGATATTTACTAACTCATTTATATATATAATAAACATGAACGGGCCAAGAATACTACCCTGTGGAACGCCTCTGGTGATATGCTTCAAATTTCAGCTGCTATTGTTTATTTCGACACATTGATAACAATTATCAAGATAATATTTTATAAGGCTTCCACAGCACCCTCCAATACCGTGGGTTTCAAGCTTATGAAGTCGAACCGAGTGAAAGATGCAATGGAATGCTTTAGTAAAATCAATATAAATATCAAGCACAATATTTTTAATTTCAAATTGCGATAAAATAAATTCTTTTTGATGGAGTAGTGCTAATTCTGTAGACCGTCGTTTTCTAAATCCAAACTAGGTTGGGGAAATTAGGCTTTGCTTGTCAAAAAACTTCGAATACTGCATTAGTATTAGTTTTTCTAGACCCTTCGAAAAAACAGCTAATGTAGAAATGGGCCTATAATTTTTAGTATCATTTACGTCGCCTTTCTTGAACAATACAGACACTCTGGCTATTTGCATCCGTTTAGGAAAGATAGGGCTTGACAAAGACAAATTAAAAATATAGGTAATGTACGGGGAAATGATATCAAGCACATACTTGATAGGGCGAACCTGCATGCCTCCTGCATCGCAGCTTGAGCTATATTTTAGTTAAAGGAAAACTGATGTCACCTCGTGCTCAGTAAAGGGATGAAGAAAGAGTGAAGATGAATTTCTGTTTGGAATAATTTACTAATATCAGACGACGCACTACCACCAGAAAAGTTCACAAGGTAATCATTAAATATATTTGCAAGAGCACTTCCCGATACTTCGTTTCCACCAAGTATTAGGGTTTGTATTCGCGGAGCTGATTTTCGACGATTTAAGACATAATTTACCTTTTTCCATACAGTATCAAGTTTGTTCAAACAACCCTCGAATTCTGCATGAAAATAGAACTTCCTATGGAATTTTAGTTCCTTATTTAGCTTGTTTCTATACGACTTGTATTCCTTTAATATACTTACATCCTTGGTCTTGACGAACGTGTGATAGAGCGCGTTTTTATAGTTAATACGTTTTAGCAATTGGGGGGTTTATCCACGGCTTCCGTAATTTTTTACCGAGCCTGAGCTTTTTCTTTCTGGAAAATTGTTCTTACATATTCTAGAGACTTCATCAATATACGCGATCTATTTCTAAAATTTGTTTATGGTCACACCGTAGAATTTGGTCTCTGAAGCTATCTAGACGTGTTTGAGGTTTACTTTGACATAGGATTTACTCATGCTTCCTGTTCTTTTTAAAGTTGTGTTTTCTTAGAAAAAGAAATACTGGAAGGTGATCACTAAGATTGTGTCACATCACCCCGGCAGTAGCATTTTCAGTGTCAGCATTTGTAATGAGCAAGTCCAACAATGTTTCAATTTCGGATGTAATGCTTGTTGGCGTACGTAATAAATTTTCATAACCATTTGAAGCTAAAATATTTAACATAGTCTTTTGTGGTACAGAAGCGGTCAGCATGTCGATATTAAAATCGCCAGCAGACACCAAGTATTTCCTATTTTCTGCAGTAAAAGACAGCAGCTGTTCATAAACAGAAAGGAATTGAACAACATTTCCATTTGGAGGCCTGTAGCAAACAGAAAATATGTACTCCCATTCGCACGAACTTTTACCATTTCAAAATCTTCGAAACAAACACAAAAGTCGGGAAGCAATTCACAACTTACATGTTCTTTCAACAACAGCAAAACACCGCCGCCCCGGCGGTTCGCTCGGTTCACACAAAAAAGGTTACTCCATTACTCCATCGCGCTCCCGCCACCTGATGAGCGACTCGAAGTACCGTTAACGATGCAAGAGCTTGACGCTGCGATTTCGGTTTCTCGACGCTCATCGGCACCAGGACCAGACGGAATCACATGCGCTACACTCTGCCATCTTGGCACCGAATTACGACGTCTTCTTCTATCTTATTATAATACGATGTGGGAGACAGGAAATGTTCCAAATTGTTGGAAATGCAGTCGCGTTGTAGCTCTGCTTAACCCGTGGAAGTGCCCTAACGAGCTTTTCTCCTACCGACCGATCGCCTTAGCCAGTTGCGTCGGAAAAGTGATGGAAACAATGGTCTTGTCAGCGCTGCAATGGTTTCTAGAGAAATAATTGCTTTCCTGATTTTATGCACGGATTTAGAAGAGGCCGTTCTTCCATTGACGGTGTTATCGACTTGGTCTCCACTATTCAACAGGAAAGAAGTCGCCGTCGGTTAGTTGGAGATATTTTTCTGGATATTAAGGGTGCATACAACAATGTACTCCACTATGCAATCGTTGATGCACTGGAAGATTTACACGTCGGTGGCCGGCTATATGCATGGATTGTTAGCTACCTCATTCGCCGCACGGTGCATATGTCGACAAGTGATGGCGACACCGGACAGTACCATATACATCGAGGTGTTCCACAAGGGGGAGTTCTCAGTCCAACTCTTTTCAATGTAGCGTTGATTGGCCTTGCATCCGAACTTCCTAGCACGGTGAAGATTAGCGCGTATTCGGACGACATGCCTATGGACAGCTGGAGCCACCCGTCCCCAAATGTGTGCTGGGCTTCAACGTACAGTGACAATCGCAGTTAAGTATCTGAGGCATCAAGGCCTCCAACTCTCAACAAAAAAAAATGTTCCGTGATTACATTCACGCGAAAACAAATGACCAGGTACCCGATAATCGTTAACGGAGTAGCGATACCTACGGTTACACACTACAGATTCCTTGACTTAGTCATAGACCGGGGATTATTTTGGTCAAGACACGAAGCCGCACTGAAGTCAAAGCTGAACAGTTTTGTTCACGTCCTTCGCGTCGTTGCAGCAACAAGATGGGGAACATCGGAGTCATCATTACTCCAATTATACCAAGCACTATTCGTAGGGTATATACGGTACAGCATTCAGGCGCTCTCAAGCATGGCACTTAGCAGTGTGCGCGCGCTGGAGAGCATTCAAGCTCAAGCATTGCGCACAAGTTTAGGCCTCCCGCGATGCACGTCAAACAAAGGAACAATAGCGAAAGCTCCTGCTTGTCCTACTGGGGTATACTTGCTGTGCGAGCCCCGTCGAATGTACCTTCGCGTGTTGACCCGACACATGCGCCATCATATGTCATGGCTCCCTGCCACCCATCCAGGTTCCAGCTTTTCAAGGTCTATATCATGCCATCAGAGTGTTTTGCCGTCAAGATTTTCTCCCGCCTGTATTCCGAGAATGCCCCCGTGGTTTCTGCCTAAACCTGTCGTTACATTGCAGATCGCTGGAATTACTAAAAAGTCATCCGTTGCATCTATTGGCGTCTGGCAACTCACCCTGTTGCACATTTCTGCAACCTACGGAGATACTGTACACGTGTATACCGATGGCTCTGTCACATCATATGCCTCTACTGCAGCCTTCATCATTCCGCAGATGATCATCGCTCGGCGGTTTAAACTAGACCATAGCTCAACATCAACTGCCGCAGAACTTGTTGCTATCCGGGAGGTACTTCGATTTCTCTCCGTGGAGCCTCCACACGCATGGACGATATTCTGCGATTGCAAGCCAGCTCTTCAAACGATTGACAGTGTCTTCAGACGGGGCCCGTATTATTCCATGGCCATAGAAATTACACAGCGTCTCGACCACGCAACTAGAAATGGTTACAATGTCACCTTTCAGTGGATACCCTCACACTGTGGCCTGATCGGGAACGAACAGGCGGACGCTGAAGCGAAAACTGCTTTAGATAATGCTCGTGGAGTACGCATTCCGTTCTCACGAACAGACACAAACGCCCTACTTCGTCGCGTAAACCGCAACTCTACGTTAGAACACTGGACCCAACCAGATCGACGAGACAAGCGATTACACAAATGGGACCAAGAAATGAAATTTCGTATGCCTCACAAGCTCAAAAGAAGCCACACGAGCTTGGTGCACCGGATTCAGCTTGGTGTCGCATTCACCAACCGTTATAGACATATGATAGGTGCCAGTGATACTAGCCCAAACTGTGAATGTTGTGAGGTGCCAGAAATGCTTGAACATATATTTTGTCTGTGTCCCGCGTACGCGCAAAAACGACAGCAACTAATCTTTTCCATTGAAAAGATCCATGGGAGACCGCCATCAGACGGGTTTCTTTTATGTCCTTGGCCTAATGCAAGCAGCGCAGCCCTAGTAGCAAGAGCCGCTATAGCTTTTCTCCAAGCCACTCGGCTGGACGCACGGTTTTAGAGATGCCATCACTATGTAAATTTGTATATACGCATCTCTTCCTTATACCATCATCATTCATCAGCCCTTTCACTTCCCCTCCCTTTTCCCCAGTGTAGAGTAGCAGGCCAGAGCAAGTTATGGCTCAGGCCGACCTCTCTGCCTTCCTGTAACTAAATTTGTATCTCTCTCTCTTTCTCTTTGTCAGAAAATACCGTCGATTGTGCCCTCAGTGCCAACGCCGCAAGGTTTCTGGTCAGCGTCTCTCTGGTCCACTCCAGCCATTTACCGGCCCTGCCAGGTCCTTTGATCGCGTAAGCATTGATCTGTAAGGTCCTTTCCGAGCATGGCTTCCAGAAACCACTGGATAGTCGTTTCCATCCATCATTTGACGCAATATGCAGCAAAAACCGCCCTATCTGCCCCAAAAGCAGCAACGACATCGCTTATCACACCACCACCGCCTGCTGTTCTTTAACTAATGGTTTGACGGAAAAATTCAACCGTACTCTTCGTGACACGCTCTCCACATACGCCGCCTCTGATCACGCTGATTGGGACCTTATTTTGCCGTTCATGACGTGCGCCTACAATGCTGCACCACACGAGACCACAGGTTTTCCCCCATTCTCCATCTTGTATGGCCGCGAACCTTCGACCACACTCGACACTATTCTTCCGTAATGACCCTACTCATGCGAATGTACGCCCTCCTCTGATGCTGCCCGCCGCGACAAGGAATGCCGTCAGCTCGCCCGCTCTGGCACAACCGTCGACCAAGCGCAACTGCAAACACGACAGGACGATAACCAGCCTGCTTTTCACTTTCTTCCAGACTACCTTGTGTGGCTTTAGGTTACAGCTGTTACTTCTGGCCTCTCCTCCAAGCTGTCTCCAAATATCAAGTATCCTACCACGTTGTAGCGCAGATGCAGATATTGCATGTGAACAATATCGTCGAGTCTGACACGCCACCTACGGCCCAACGCTGTCGTAGTCGTGAAACCGTGCACGTACAGCGCCATAAGCCGTATTATGACCCATTCATACTATCTTAACCATGAGTCGCCAGCATGGCTGCTTTTCGCATTGGGGTGAATGTAGGGAAGAGGACTGCCCGGCTCTGCAGCCACATCGCGAGACTTCCGGGAGGTGCGAGCTCGAGATTGCCTGGGCTTCTCTTGAGGAGACGCTGCCAACGCTGCCAGATGTTCTATTTTCCTGTTCTTTGTTCGCATTAGAATATACATATATTTAAATGCATTATGAACGTCGCAGAGAGCAGTGGTCCCAGTAGCACATATCGACTCACATTTCCGAGGTTGGCCAATAAAACAATGCTTGAAAAACACTCGATACGGAAAAGTCGTGGAAACCCTTTGATTCCAAAAAATCAGAAAGGCAGGAAACAGCGATAAGAAATGGGTCTCTTTCACGAAAACATTTGGCATTCGTTAGGCAACTAACCTGTAGAAAGAAGAACCTTTTTATGACCATTGTCTCAGTGGTGCATTACATCAACTGTCCCCAGCGCGTTGACTGCTTTTGTGGCCGCGGCAGATTACCCACGCTGACTTCAGTGTGCGTGTCAAGTAGGCAGACTAGATTTCATCACTGGATTTGGTGGGAGCGTACTGTTTATTCCAGGGGTTTAGGACCAGACATATAGGCTCGGCTTGAGAGCTGGGAAGACAAGCCAAAGGTAAATTTCGGACTGTCATAGCTTTGGTAGCCTGAAAAAGAAAGAGCATTTTCATGACCATTCTCACAGCGGTGCCGAGCAAGGATCCTTTAGGAAAAGGACCCTTATTGCTCCTTTTAGTGAACACACACGATAACACTTGTGAACTTTAGAACTATGCTATTATTCTTGCCCCACACTTCCTCACGACTGAGTTCTTCTTGAAGCAGTTTGGTTAACCCGTTTCATCTGGCACTTTGCCCTACAGAACACAGTCATGTGCAGACATTGGAATGTTGCACCTAATTACAGCTGCAATATCATTTATCAAAATACAAAATGAGTTGGACCCCTAAGTCACCCAAGAGGCAGCAGAAATTAAAGTTGATCTGGGTTTATTTAGAACGACACTCACGTACTGGAATGAAAAGTCCGTAATTCATTTGAAAGAGGCTTATCGATCAGCAGATTTTTTTTTACATTTGTATTACAATTGTATGTGACATCTTGACGAAGGTTTTTTCCAACTCTAAAAACAGGCAGCCACATTGCTCCTTTTTGGCTAAACCGACAGCTTACTGTTGGTCGAATTAAAGTGTATTAATCGTATACCGAGCCTTACTTAAAATATCCGTGTTGTTTAGCGGAAAAAACAACAAAGGATAAATTTGAAATAAACTAAGTTATTTTACGTACGAACACCACGATTTCATTATGAGGTGAGCTGTAGTAGCGGACTCCGGAATAATTCTGGCCACCTGGGGTTCTTCAAAATGCTCCGAATGTATGGCAAATGGGCGTTTTTGCATTTGGTCCCCATCAAAATGCGACCCCCGGGGCAGCGAGTTGATCCCGAGACCTCGTTCTTAGCAGCGTAACACCATAGCCACTAAGCCACAAGGGCAGGTAACAAAAACAAACAAACAACAATTGAACTAAAGTGGGGTATCAGGGTGGAGTATAAGATATTGCCGCGAGACAGAAGAAGTCTTTCGCATTAGGCCATCATCGATGAAGAAGAAATAGAAGTTCCTCCTCGCTTCTTGGCTGCTGTGACGCCTGTACTGCTCGCGTTATTTGCACATATTTGTAAATATACGTTTTTTGTGCAGCATTTCTGGTGCAGCTCCTGGGTACGCTGCCTGTTTATCACCATCAGCGCAGCACGGATTTCAGAAGCGGTTGCCGCGTCGTTCTCTGGGCGATGGCCACTGAAGCCCCCACCATGCCGGAACTTACCGTGCCGCAGCTGTTCCTACCGTATATGTTATCGCTCCCAAAAGGCCCAGGCACCTTCTGTGGCACAGAAGACGTGGGCCTTGAGGATTGCATTTCATGGTAGGAGCGTGTCAGCAAACAGAACAGGCGGGACGATACCCTTATGCTGTCAAAATGTGGTATTTTATATTAAGAGAACCGCACGCGTCTGGTACGAGACGTATGGGCACAATCTCGCTTGCTGGGACTTAGGCAAAGAAAGATTGAACCACCTGTTTGGCGAGCCATTTGGTCGTCAGCTAACCGCTGACAAAGTACATGGCTCTCGCGCACAGTCATATCCTGAATGATACATTTCGTATATTCAGCATATTCTAACACTTAGCCGCAAAGTTGACGGTAACATGACCGAAGCGGACAAGATCGAGTACCTACTCAAAAGCACCGTCGACGACGTATTCAACCTCTTTGTGTTGACACATGGACTTTTTTATATTTTAGGGCTGAGCGCTTTTCACCATCTAACGAATGTTATCACTAAGCGTCGGACGCACCCGTATGTATCGGAAGTTTTTCGAATGTTATCGATGGTTTTGTTGTCACCGAAGCTTTTGTAAACTTATTGCATGTGTGGCACGAACTGCGTAGAACTTTAGGGAAGACACGCGGGCACCACCGATTACTCGGTTACCTTCAATGACTCAAAGACAAAGTATTTTATTTTGGCATCAATGCCTAAGAGTTGCCTAGGAGGCAGACGTAGAGGCAATAAATGCCTGACAGAGTGTCCGCCCTCTTCTCCCAACTCTAGTGGATAAAAGCCGACAAGCTTGACCGGCATGTCAGATTTCGACGATCGTCAACCGTGTTCACCGCTATAGTTGTGCTTTCAGTGTAACTTGTTTTGGGGGTACAAGTTCGCACAACGTTACTACTACATGACCTCTGGTGGAGGTGCTAGTGCTTTCATGTACCGAACGCCCCCGCAAAACCATGATCAAAGCCCAAGCCACGAAGACAATGCCAACGTCGCCACGGACCAGCGAGTTAGCCGCAGGCTTCAAGGACTATGCCCTGAACACAGACTTTCGCCTCAGAAGAACAAGAAGTGCACAGCCATGACAGCAGGTAGAATGACAACGCCAGTGTCGCCAGCACCGATCCTGCTGCAGCAGCCCAGGGAGCTACCGACTTTCTGCGGTTCAACATTTGAGGACCCGGAAAGCTGGATGGAGACGTATAATAGGTTCGCAACGTTTAACCGCTGAAAAAGCGACGACAAGCTGCGCCATGTCTATTTCGTATTGGAACACGCCGCCAGGACGTGGTTCGAGAATGGAGCAGCTACCTTAACGAAGTGGGACCTGTTCCGAAGGGGCTTGCTGCTGACATTCACAAGTGTCGTGCGCAAAGAGCACGTCCAAGCTCTACTAGATACCCGAGTACAGCTGCCCAATGAGAGAATAGCGATCTTTATGGATGAGATAGCCCGCCTTTTCAAGATCATCATAATCATCATCATCCTATTATGTCCACTACGGGGCGAAGGCATCTCCCTGCGATCTCAAATTACCCCTGTCCTGTGCCAACCGGTTCCAACTAGCACCCGCAGATTTTCTAATTTCGTCGCGCCGTCTAGTTTTCTGCAGTTGCCGTCCTCTACTGCGCTTCCCTTCTCTTGGTACCCATTCTGTTACCCTAATGGTGCAACCGTTATCTAATCTGCGCATTAGATGACCTGCCCAGCGGCATTTCTTTTCTCTTGATATCTATTAGGATATCGTCTATACTCGTTTGCTCTCTGATCCAAACCGCTCTCTTCCTCTTTCTTAAATTTTGTGTCGTTCCGGCACGGCGATCAGCAAATGTCGGAGGAAAAAGATACCGCTTCTTTATGCGGGCCTGATCCGCATCCCTCCGAAGACCATAGCTGAGTTTTCTACAGAGACACCGATGATTGAGAGGACTCTGGAAATGCCCACTTGGCAAATTATCGCCAAGTGATGACGCCGCAGTTCGCCATCCAAGCACTGGGTTCCGACGACCTTCAAGAGACCACCAGCGCCGTTGTGCGCGTAGAGCTGCCAAGATCGTGTCTTCCCCGCCACCCCTGGTGGCCTCGGTCACTGACATAGTGAAGGATGAACTGCATCAAACACTTGGAGTTCAAGTGAAGCCGCAATCGCTGCTACCCCAGCCAGAAGCGATGGCTTACGCCGCCGTCGCCTCCCGGCACTGTCCGCCTTCGCGCCCGCGTCAGGACCCCACAGTGCCGCAATTCCGTCGTGTATCACCGCCGCTTACAGCACTCCCGAGCTTCGCCAGCTCGGCGTTCCAAGGAAGACGAAGTTAGCGCAGCCCCGACCATCGTCCGCCGTGTTATCACTGCGGAGAACTGGGCATCAACACGGACATCCCCTGGACATCCCCTAAGCCTACCGAAGGTGCACATACAGCGAAATGGAACTACGAGGGTTCGCTGTCAACGCTTCCCGCCCATAGGAAGGTGAGCGCCCTCGCGATATAGCCGACTACCTAGCCACCACTCAGTGGAGCCCTCGACGACCCTATGGTGCGCCATCAGCAGGCCGCTACCTGTCGCCGCAGCGCCGACCATACACTAGCCGAGCCCGGGGCCGGAATGTCAGCTCACATCCGAAAGACTAAATGTAGCAACCGGTGGAGGAAAAGCGAAAGTTATGCTGAGCGACTTCAGCCAGGAGTCCAAGCACGTCAAAAAGGGCACCACGATCGCATACATTGAGGAAAATGAAGAAACCAGCAATACGTTTGTCCTCTCGAATTCCGCCGCATTTGCCCCGACAACCACAGTTCTCGAGCCAGACTTCGACATAGAGCTATGTCTCCCCGTGCGAAATTAGTAACGGCTCAGAAATCTTTCCGATGATACAAAGGCTGGTTTTCGACGTCATCAAGGATCTGACGAACACCAGTTGCAAAACATCGCACAATAGCCAAATAGGGCAGCTGACAATCCCGCCAAGGCCTTGCTGAGTTTCGAAGCGAGAACGGGAAGCTATAAGGCAACAAGTCGACGAAGTGCTGCGCGACATCATCCATGTGTCGAAAAGCACATGGACATCCCCTATAGTCTTGTTGAAGAAAAAGGACGGAACCCTGCGTTTCTGCTTCGGTTATGGTCGACTGATCACGAAGAAAGACGTATATACCTTTCCACAGATAGACGACGCATTAGATCGGCTCTGCAACGCTAAATACTTTTCGTCGATGGATCTCAAGACTGGCTACTGGCAAATAGATGTAGATGAGAGGGATAGCGAACAGAGTACCCTAATCATGCCACACGGCCTCTATCAGTTCAAGGTCATGTCATTATTTAATTATGGGGTTTTACGCGCCAAAACCACTTTCTGATTATGAGGCACGCCGTAGTGGAGGACTCCGGAAATTTCGACCTCCTGGGGTTCTTTAACGTGCACCTAAATCTACGTACACGAGTGTTTTCGCATTTCACCCCCATCGAAATGCGGCCGCCGTGGCCGGGATTCGATCCAGCGGCCTCGCGCTCAGCAGCCTAGCACCATAGCCACTGAGCAAACACGGCAGGTAAGGTCATGTCATTCGGACTGTGCAGGACACCTGCAACGTTTCAGCGCGTCATGGACACTGTCTTAGTAGGAATGAAGCAGCAGACGTATCTGTTTACTTGGATGAAGTCGCCATCTTCATTGAAAATTTGGACTATCACCTTAGGCATCTTGCGACAGTAGTAGAGGCCATGAAGTCATCGGGGCTCACTCTGTAGCCGGAAAAGTGCCACTTCGCTTACGACGAGCTGCTTTTCTTGGGTCACGTTATCAGCAAATCTGGAGTCCTCCCTGACCCGCAGAAGAGAGCTGCCATCGGAAAGTTCCAGCACCCCATCGACAAGAAGACAATGCGTAGAATTCTTTCCATGTGTGCCTAGTACAAGCACATTGTTAATGTCTTTTGGCGCATCGCTGAGCCGGTGACACATCTTACTAAATGTGACGTTGAGTACAAGTGGGGAATCCACAGGCCGACGCATTTCAAGAACTCAAACGACGCATGCAGTCACCACCGGTATTTGAGCACTTCGACGAGGACGCCGACACAGAAATCCACTTTGATTCCAGTAGCCTAGGCCTCGTGCCATCCTAGTCCAGAGGAAAGACAGAATTGAACGTATGATAGCTTACGCAAGCCGGCACTGTAAAAAGCGGAAGCCAATTATTTTACGATCGAAAAGCAATGCCTCGCATCTTTTGGGCTACAGCGAAATTCCGCCTTTACCTATGTGGTAGGCCGTTCATATTCGTCAGCGACGATCACGCGTTTTGTTGGCTAGCGAATTCATGACCCTTCAGGACACCTGACCCGGCGGAGCCCCAGACTGCAATAATAAGGCATCACTGTTCTCTACAAGTCCAGACGAAAACACTCTGATGCCCATCGCCTATCATGTGCCACCATTGACCTGCCGCCGCAAGAGGACGAGGCTGCGGAAGACTTCGCTTACCAGCGACGACTACACCCTGAGCTAAAATACCTCGTCGAGTATTTGGAAAGGAACACCGACGTTGTCACTAAGGCACTTAGGCGAGGATTATCTTCGTTCTCGCTTCAAACCAATCTACTCGTTATGAACTTCTCATCAGTCCGCTTCCACTACCTTCTTCGTGTTCCTTGAGCGCTGCGTCCAGAACTACAGCACGCCCTGCATGAAGCATGAAGAGCCGACCGCTGCGCACCTCGCGTACTCCCTGATGCTATGCAGGATGCAGGAAAGGTATCAGATCAGTGGACGTCCCTGAACGCCGACGTCACCTGATCAGTCAAGACATGCTGAAACTGTCAGCTGCGCAAGACGCCGCCTATAAGGCTAGCAGAATTAGTACAGCCGATCGAGCATTTTTGCCGACCTTTTCATCAAATCGGGATGGACTTGTTAGGACCCTTTCCGGCGTCGACATCGGGAAATAAGTGGATCTTCGTGGCGATGGACTACCTCACCCGCTTTGCTGGAACGAAAGCTCTGCCAAGAGGTAGTGCGGCAAAAATGACGAATTTCTTCGTCGAGAACATCTTGCTGTGACATGACAGCCCAGAAATCCTCATCCCCGACAGACGAACGGCCTTTACAGCGGAGCTCACCCAAGCCATTCTGCAATACAGCTATACAAGCCATACGATGACAACGCCCTACCACCCACAGACGAATGGTCTTACGGAGAACGTCGCCGACATGCCAGCAATGTACATCGATGTGGGGCATAATGCGTGGGACGCGGTCCCGCCGTATGTAACTTTCGCTTACAACTTGGTGGTGCAAGAGACAACACAGATCATGCCGTTCAAGCTGGTTTAGCTGGTTCAAGCTGGTCGTCGTCTGGCAGGAGCCAGACGACGACTCTCGGCGCCACGCTGCCGCACGTCACCGACGATGCTAATCATGACGTCGCCACCTATCTCCAGCGCGCCGACGACGCCTGACAGCTCGCTCGCTAGTGTATCAAGAACCAGCAGAGGACCGACAGCCGACACTACAATAGAGCTGAGACTCTGGCTAGGCGACACTGCGGAAAAACCCGTCACCAGCGCCCCCATCGCAGCATTGGCGCTAACTGAGTAGAGCAAGGAGAGCTGTCCGCAAGCAAAGGTGCATAGGCCACAATGGATCCTTCTCTTTCGTTTGTGTTGAGGCGTGGTTGCCTAAAAATCAAAGACCTGGAAAGCTTATTCCGCCCATCCACGCTTCGGAAAGGAAGCTCGGCAGGGCGAAGTACGTGTTCAATATCAAATAAAGTCGCAAGTGTTATTTCGGCGTGCTGCAACTCGCAAGTACAGAGAGCATCAGGTTTGTTTAGAGGCATATCAGGATAAGAATCTAAGCATTTCAAATTGGTTCATACTGAATATGTCCTGCGCACAAGACCTACGTATCTCCTATATTTTTATGTATGTTATCGTAATGTTTTGTCTCGCAATTATTTACAAAGAGTAAATCCTTTCATAGTCTTTTCCAGGGCAGCAAACAAAAAACGTTTTCTAAGGCAGCAAACAGCGTGCGATCATAGCGAATGTAAGCTTCCTACAGTGCCTACGCGCTGCATCTTTCTTTCTCGCAGGAGCTACAGCATCGCTCAGTACTTTAATGGGACACTAAAGTGAAAAATGATTTCTTCTGCATCAGTAAGTTACCGTTCTACAACACCAAAAACACCACTCTTACAACGATAAGATGTTTGGTAAGCCAGAAAAAGCGCAAGAACGAAATACGGGTGGCGACGCCTACTTAAGTTCTCGCACCTGGGGGCTGTGACGTCTTGGATTTTGATGGCATCTTCTTGGGCATACTAATGACATATAGCGGCACAGATTGACTACATTGTGTTCTAAAGGAACCAAATATTAAACATGGCAGGTTTCGGGAACCTTTATTCAGCCTACGCGGCCCAAATGCGAAAACATATTTTGGTATTCCTGACGTCACACTGACGTACCGGCGCTGGGGTTTCGGCGCGAAATTCAAATACTGATGCTTGGACCTTCATTCTCTCATCTAATAATCAAACTATTTTTTTACATGACTGCCTGCAGGGTTCTCAAACAGTGCTTCATTAGTCTAAGCTGATTTGTTTCCCTTTAGTGTCCCTTTAATTTGAACTTTTTGCAGACGCCTCGAGCAACAAGCGCGCACGAAGAAATGTAAATAAACATGTTTTTTTTCGTTACACAAGTGCGTTACTTGGCAATTACTCATCCAGAGCTCCTACAGAAACATTATTGCTCACCTTTTAAAAACGCCGTCGAGCAGGCTCGGCACATTGCGAAGCGTGTTTGTTGTATCGGCGCCGGACATACAAAATACCGAAAGTAGAAATGAGCTCGCGATACAACGATGCTCTAGAACAGAATTTTGAATTAATAAACGAACCAAAATGTTTGGTTAAGCTGACCTGCCAAATATATCCGTTCCACTTGTTGAGTCAAGCGGAGGCGGACGTCTGTTAAAAGGTAGAGATATCGATGGCACATAAGCAGGATGGTTCCCAACGTTGTTTTTTCTGTTACCAACGAAGTGGCGGCTGCAGATTCTTCAGTTTTCGCTTGGTTACCACGGTCCTCCGTCAGGGCTAGGCAACACAATTACAGAAGAACAAAATTGTCGCACACTCTCATGGGAGCCGCTGTATTGTGGGGAATTCAAGTAATCCGATTACCCAACAGGTTGAACGGCCCGTATCCAGCGCTCTCGCCTTTCCCCTTCATACGATCGCGATGGAAACCAGTAAAACTGAACGTTGTTATTCCATCCCTCACGTTCATGGCAATATACAACACACCAGTAGCGTCAATTGCGGCGTTTCTTCGTAGCGCGCGGAGCTATCGCGGTTGCCGTCATTTCCGTCATCAGTCAGAAGAGTGAGCCAGCAAGCGCTTTCTGGCAGTTCGGTGGCGCATCCGACTAGCATAGAAATTCATAGCTCTCTGTCTGGGAGTTAAATGCGCAAAACACTCGCAATATGGACCAAAATCTAGATAAATCGTTGTTTCGCTGTCGCTAGCTGCATAGGCAACTTAGCAAGGGAGTCGGGCTTCGCACTACTCAATTATTACCGCTTCGCAATCGCCGGTGGCGCTATGCATCTTGCAAAACTCCAGAGTCTGACGTCCATCTTCCACGACGTTACGTCGAGTACCAGCCCGACGACCGTGTTTGGGTTTTGACCCCCATAAGTCGATGAGGACTTAACGAGAAGCTTTTAAGGCGCCATTTCGGACCCTACAAGATCATGTGACTCAGTGGCGAACTCGACTATGAGGTCTCGCAAGACTGCATTTCGCTATCACAGTGGCACCGCTCACGACGTCCACCTTGTGGAACTTTCTACCAGCCGTTCTACCAGCGCTAAAGAATTTTCGGATTTCGCTTAGCTGAAATTCGGACTTTCTTGGACTGCGTTACTTTGGGCTTTTTTTTTGTTGTTTTTTTACTTGTGTTTAATAAGCGTTCTTTTGTGTTTCGCTCTCCTGTTATGCATGTAGCAGCGGGACGATGTTTTCTGAAAGGGGTCATTGACACGTGGACTTGTTTATCTAATTTGTTTTTTCATCCACTTTATATTTCCTTAATTTATAATTTCCTTATTTCAATTAGTCAGTTCAAGTAACTTCCCTTGTGTTGTCCTTGGTGTCCTTGTTTGTTCCCCGCAGGGGCGTCTGCGTCAGCAGGCGTTTGGTGTGTTACGACACCACGGACCCCAGCACACGAGGGTTGGACCCTCCCGCGTGTAGCCGTGCGCGGCTTCGCCGTGTCTGGGGAAAAGGGGATCCTGGGGGTTGAGCCGATGCTGGGTGTTTGTACCTTTAAGGCCCCCCGGCGGAGGCAACACACCTCTTCGGCATCGGCTTCACATAGACGGCACCTCCAGACTGACCCACTTGGAGGAAATCTGCACTCGCCTTTTCCTGTCTCTCTCTTCCTACAACCTTCGTCTTTCCCTTACTTTCCACCTTTCCTGTCTCCTTTCTTCTATTTACTTCCTTCTTCTTGGCGGCAAGGGTTAAACATGTGTGGCTATCCAACCTTGGGTACACCATATTTGGTTACAGTGGCGGCGTACGACTGGCGTCGTGCAGACTTGCATGCAAGCTCTGCCGCGTCCCCCGTTGGGCTCCGTGGTGGGCGGTCGGCACTGTTGCCGAACTTTTATATATTTTCATGGAAACTTCTTTCCCCAAACTTCCTGATCGCCCTCAGAAACGAGGGCGCACCGAAGATGTATTTCAGTTTTTCGGACACCAAATCCAGAATTTTCCCTGCTTCCATGTTATTCACTCTGAAAAGCCAAACAAAGCAGCGCGAAACATTTCGCTATTCCCTGTGTCAAAGTCCTTGACTGATGTTTTTTGTACAGGTTACAAAGTGTCCAGGATGGCAAGCGGTGACCTACTCTTGGAGCTCCGCGATTTGAAAGAATATAAAAAACTACCGAAACTAGTGTCATTTGGGGAAACCCACATAACAGTAACCCCGCACCGTACAATGAACACCACCCGAGGTGTTGTGTCGGACGATGATTTGCTCGAGCTGACTGAAGCGGAACTCCTGGAGTTCAGCGAACAAAAGGTGATCAAATGTCAGAAGAATTAAGATGAGGCGAGATGGTAAAGAGATTCAGACGAAGCACTTAATAACCACCTTTGGTTCAAGTGTCCTGCCCGAGTCAATCGAAGCCGGGTACATCAAGCTCCGTATTAGCTCCGTATTAGCTCCGTAAAGAAAATATCTCATTCAAGGAGGCACGCAGGCGGGTAGCATATCTGCCAAAGAAAAGCTTTGCCGGTGTGCAGCGTCAGGGGGCAGCGTCACAACGGCCTCCGGCGGCTGTCCGACCCACAAGCAGTGAGTCGGCAGCTACGCCATCTGCCCCCACGGCGGTTGCAGCTAGCGCTGCTGCGCCAACCCAGCACACCGGGCCATCGACCCCGAAGGTGGGCGCAGCCGAGGCTGCCCCAACCTCCGAGGCCCTTTCCAGCGCTGGCAACGGCCAGCGCAGCCAAATCCCTCAGGGAGCACCATCGACCTCCGTGCTGGTTTGCGCAGGGGTCTTATTCCGGGGCAGGACTCTCTCGGAAAACCTCTCGCTCGCAAGAGCGCTTGTCCGGCGTCTCACAGGAGGCAATGGACACTACACCTGTCCTCAAGGCGCACCAAACGCCTAAGGAGCGCCGAGACGCGCTCGAACGCTTCAGAAAAGGCAAAGCCCCTATTACAGGGCCTTGAAAGGGCTCTGTAATCTAAGACATCCCTTCCGTTTTCGTAAACACAGCACCATTTACTTTAAATATGGACACATAAATTATTCAATGGAACGTCAGAGGTCTTCTTAAAAACCTTGATGACGTACAAGAACTCATCCACAAACAGAATCCAAAAGTGCTGTGTTTGCAGGAAACACACTTAAAATCAAAACACACGAACTTCCTCCGACAATACACCATTTTCCGCAAGGACCGTGATGAGGCTAACGCCTCATCCGGCGGTGTAGCAACCCTTGCAGGCAAGTCAGTAGCTTGTCGCCAGGTAGCATTACAGACGCCCCTCGAGGCAGTGTTAATTAGAGGGATTATTTTCAATAAGCTGGTAACCGTCTGTTCCATTTATATATACCTCCAAGCTATCGCCTCCAAAAAAACCGATCTCTATAACCTGATAAATCAGCTCGTGGAACATATTACAGCCTTCAACATTATTCACATTCATCCATAGACCTAGCAATAGGCTCTGCTTCCCTTGTGCCTCATCTTGAATGGAATGTGAGAAAGAATCCTGTTGGAAGTGACCACTTCCCTAAAACTTTAAAATCACTAACGCAGCATGACACCACTCCCCGGTTTCCCATTTGGAAATCAGCATCGGCTGACTGGGAGCATTTTAAAGAATATACTCATTTACAACTCGGTTTTATAAACAATTTTAGTATAGATGAAGCTGTCGCATATTTTACCGCTTTTATTTTGATGCTGCAGAAAAGTTTATTCTGCAAACAAATGGTGGCTCACCTAAAAGGCGTGTTGCCTGGTGGAATGATGAATGTAGAAATGCCCGAAAGAGGCAGAATAAGGCATGGGGAATATTGCGTAGGTCGCCGAATGCAGCAAATCTTATCGAATTTAAACATATAAAGTCACAGAGAAGGCGCATACGGCGTCAGCCGAAGAGAGAAAGCTGGGTGAGATACCTCTCAGGTATCAGTTCTTACACACAGGAGGCGAAAGCATGGAATGGCGTAAGGAAGCTAAAAGGGCAGCAAATAAATCCGTTGCCTTTGGTAAACGATCAAGTAAATACCTTAGGAGAGCAGGCAGACACCCTAGGGGAGCACTTTGAGCGTGTGTCGAGCTCAATCTATTATTCCCTATCCTTCCTTAAACATAGAGAAATAGAGGAACGTAAGCCAATCATAAGAAAATGCTGACAGAATGAACCGTATAACCGACCTTTTAGTATTGCTGAGTTGAGCGCTGCCTTGAACACATGCAAAAGCTCTGCGCCGGGACCTGACAGAGTCACGTATGACATGATCAGAAACCTACATACTGACACAAAGTGACACGACTCACACTTTTTAACACAATTTGGGCTGCGGGATACCTCCCATCTACTTGGAAGGAAGCGATCGTAGTTCCCATTCTGATGCTGGGAAAAGCCCTTCCTTGGCGGCAAGTTACCGTCCGATAGCTCTAACAAATTGTCTGCGCAAGCTTCTTGAAAAAAATGATAAACCGCAGACTTATACATTTCCTTGAGCTCAACAATATGCTCGATCCTTATCAGTGCGGCTTCCGAGAAGGACGGTCGACAACCGATCATCTTGACACGTGTACTTATCTTTATCGGGCGACCACGTTTCGCCGCTTAACAAATGTAATCGCACAGCGAGGGACGCGCCTCATGTATCCGACGTTCCTGGAAAGTTATCGATGCTTCTACCCGGCTGTCTGTTGTCGCCGAACCTTGTGTTATCTGATTCCATAGCATAACGCAAATGGTGAAGAACATTGTGGAAGACACGCGGGTCCCAGCGGTTAATCTGGAACATTCGACGACCGATCTATAAAAGCCGAGGCGCTTGACCCGCTGATCAGATTTCCGACGATCGCCGACCGTGTTCGCCGCTATCGTTGTGCTATAAGTGTAGCCTGTTTTGTGGGCAAAGGTTCGCCCAATAAAAGCTAGTTTTGTATTCCACCGTACTGCTTCTTTCTTCACCGTCACTACCACGTGACATCTGGTGGAGGTGCTTTTCGTTCATGTACGGGACGCCCCCGACAAGCCGTGATCCCAGCCCAGACCGCAAACAGAACACCAACGTAGTCCCGAACCACCGAGCAAGCCGCCGTCTTCAACAGCTGCCCCCGGAGCACGGACTTCTACCTGAGAAGACCAAGAAGATTGTGGCCAAGGCAACCCCAATGACAGCCCCAGCGTCCCGCATCGTGCTGCAGCTACCCAGGGAACCACTGACGTTCCGCGGTTCCACATTTGAGGACCCGGAAACCTGGCTGGAAACGTATGAGAGGGTCGCTACGTTTAACAACTGGGCAAGCGACGACAAGCTACGACATGTCTATTTCGCATTGGAGGACGCCGCCAAGACGTGGTTCGAGAATCGAGAAGCCACCTTGACGACGTGGGACCTCTTCCGAAGCGGCTTCCTGCAAACATTTCAAAGCGTCGTGCGAAAAGAGCGAGCCCAAGCTCTACTGGAGACAAGAGCGCAGCTGCCGAATGAGACGATCGCGATCTTCACTGAGGAAATGAGCCGTCTGTTCCGCCACGCCGACCCCGAAATGTCCGAGGAGAAGAAAGTACGTCTAGTGATGCGTGGTGTAAAAGAGGAACTTTTCGCCGGTATGGTAAGAAGCCCACCAAAGACCGTCGACGAGTTTCTTCGTGAGGCGACGAGCATCGAGAAGACACTGGAATTGCGGAACCGGCAATTCGACCGACGCACCAAGCCAACAAGCTACTCCGGAATTCAATCACTGGCCACGGACGATCTATGCGAGACCATCAGGGCCATTGTGCGCGAAGAACTGCGCAAGGTCTTGCCATCGTCGCAGCCTCAAGTGGCCTCGATCGCCGACATCGTTTTCCGAATAGGCGCTCACCGACCGATCGCTAATTGGGCCACTGTACATTTGGCGTTACGGTGGCAGTTAGTGGCGTTACGATGACGATCCGGAAGATTGTCCATGTCTCTCTCAATTGTGTGGCAGCCAGGTAGTCAGTAATATCGCGCTGTCGTTCGCCTTTTTCTGGATCAGGCGCATTGACTGAAAGCCTCCTATCTTGTGGCGCGCGCATCGGCAAGGCCCGCTTCTCTATAAAATCTGTCGGTGGTCGGTTGCGTGCCATATTTGTGCCCTCAGGGCGCTGCGAGGCCGACAGGCGGCTGGACGTGCAGGTGACAGAATTGCGGCGGGGACACAAGGCCCTAGGGTGTGCTTGGAGGGGCAACGTAACGGATATTGGCACTGACGTTTGCGGCAGGCAGTGGTAGTCTATTGACCCCTAGTGACTTTTGAATCTTCTCATGAACGATATTAACCATCGAGGAAACTTGAGGCTGCGACGAAGGGAACTTTTGCAACTTCTCCCGCACGACCACTTTAATGGTCTCGTGTAGGCTTTCGGGGCCTAGCGATGTGACTGAAGGTCAGCGTAGTTCCTTGTGAGCGTAGGGCGGTTGTATTGCCTGTTCCGCGTGTCGAACGTCTTCACAATGATGGTGGCCTCAGGAACGAAATCTTTCACAGTATTCGGCGGATTGCATTGCATTCCAGCGAAATGTTTTTGCTTGCACTACTTGTCAGGAGGCGAACTCTTTTCACCTAAGACATTTCCGCTTCGGCGTGGTGTGAAGATGAGTCATGTGTTCTGCAAAGTTCGCGTTTGTCTGCATTAGGCAGCTGCATGAGTCTGCCAGCAGAACTTAGATCCTTTTTCTTCGGACAACGCTCGTGAAAGGCTTTAGGAAGTTGCTGCAAAACATATCCCATGTTGTTAGAGTGGACTCCCTGCTCGTGCGCCAATGCCTTGTGACGCCTTCCAAGCAGAATCTAAGAACAAGTATACATGGCGCAACTTGTCGTAGAGCTCCACTTGTCGAAGTTTTAGACCCTTGCGAAAGGGTGTCGTGCCAGGTTTCTTGGTCGTCCGACGAAGTTCCACGGAATGTAGGTGCTTTCCTGGGTTGTTTGAGTACGACGTTGGTAGTGCGTTATCGTGCTATCGTTAGGTGGCACCGCCGAACCGATCATCATCATCACTTGGTGTGGAACGCTGAAGTGTGCTTGTTTGTGCGCGCACTCTGATTGTTCTGTGTTGTTCTCGCGAAGCCTCGCTTTTCATTTTATTAAAATCTTGTTTTTTCTGACATCGTTTGCACATCATAAATTGTATGAGACTGCGCTCATTCGTTGATTGGGAAAGCCATCGAACATTTGTGAGTGACTGCTACCGTTCGGAGTTCGAGAAACGTGCTACTGCGGAGAACGGCTGCCTATCGCTAGCACCGAGCTAGGCCTGACCCATCGATGGAGTCCGTGGGGTCTTGGACATGTTGGCGCAAGTGTCGCGTCATACCCAACAGCTCCTCGAAAACCTTGCGACGCAGGCGCCTATGCGAGTGACTCCGGACGCGTCCGCAATCGTTTCACCCTTTTCAGGGCTCGAGGGTGACATGGCTGAGGAGGAATGGATTGTCGCTCCATCGCGCCAAACGGCAAGCTTGGCGGGATGGAGCGACGAGAAGAAGCTCACCGTGGCGAAGTAAAAACTGTCGGGTCCTGCGCGCCACGGACAGCAGTCCACGGAAGGAAGATGTCCTTCGTAGTCGTCCTGGGAAGCCGCCTTCCAAGATGCCTACGTGAAGATGCCTTCACCCACCTTCAATGACATAGTATTGTGTCTTTCATGCATTTCATTCCATGCAGGCTCATGAAATATTGCGTTCTACGGAAAGGGCAGCACTACGAGAGCTATGTTCCTGAGAAAGAAAACATTGTGTCTTGGCCCCACTGTGGAGGAAACAAACAAGAAATCGACGCAGGCCAGGTGTCGATAAACTTAAGTTACGCCATGAAGAACCGTGTCCACAATTCTTTTAATGACCTGCTGCGCGACATTAACAGTTATGAGTGCTTCGAGAAAAACTGCGAAGTGAAGTTCGTTCCAGATCGATGACACAGGGACGAGAAGCCTGCGCAATTTTCTAAGACTAGCGAACCGCCGTTACGACAGGAGGAGAACACTGTGAAGCAGACATGCAGGCAGGGACAAACATGTTACAATTTTCAAGAATGTGGTCTTCTCGCACGAGATTGCCCGAGTCCACGACGTGAAAAGATGTGCACTTCTTCTGGCAAACAAGAGCACGGTACAGAGGTTTGTCCCGAGCTCAGAAGAAATACGCGTCACGTAGTGCACGTAAAACAACAAAAAATGACGATAAAAGGTCGGGGCTGTTACAGTCATTGAAAATTGTAAACGTCAGTGGCGAATCTGCAACCGATTTTCTCCACACTGGTGCACATATCACCTTGATCAAGTCAAAACTTTGCATGTAGCTCAGCAAAGAAATAGCCAGCCGAAATAACTGTAAGCAGTTACACGGTATTGCTAAAGCCGGTGAAACAATGGGCGAGATCGAGGCTGATTTAGAAGTTGACAGCAACCTGTTCAATGGCAGAAGTAAGTACATGTACATAGTTCAAGGCGATGCCTTCATGGGTGCTGATGTTATCGCGGCCACAGACATTAATAGACAGCTTTAGTTTAGGGAACGCAAGCAGCTTGCGTACGCAAGAACTAGGGGCGACGGTACTGCGCATGCGCAGACCGGTACGTCTACTGGCGTTCTTTCGTTGTTGGGACGGCCGAAAACATCGCTGCTTCTAAGAGGGTGGTCCCTAGAATATTGGCTAGCCTGTCGTCCGCCCAAAGGAGCGAAGGTTCTTTTCTAATGACGGTGTGACTGCGAACAGTCCTTATGCTACGGGGCGGCGCTCGGCCACCCGGCTGCGTGTTGGCGAAACGCGCGCTCTCAGCGCAAAGTTTAGCTGCTTATCTCTTTCAATTATTTTCGGCCGCTGCATGCTTGCGCCGCATTGGAGCAGTATTTGTACGGGTGTGATGAGAGGTTCTAGCTGCGTAAAGTGGTATTCGTTCGCGAACACTTTTTGCTAAGTCGTATGAAGCGTACGACTCAGAACACACAGCGATGGCGCAGCCAGGAATAGCTTGAGCACTGACTGTACTTATTCATGCAACGCTACTGCCCTTTGGCAGCCAAGGCTGCAGTGGTTAAAAGGGAAACAATAAAATTGAAGGGGCCCTTAATTATCCCAATACGAAAGCACTGCGACCACATCTCAATACCTATGCAGTTTCAGTCGTCTTAATTGATAACGCGCATGGTCAAGGAGAGCACCCGAACATGTTTCGACGATAGATAAAATTGTGGAAGCGCGTTCCAGTGCGCGTTAATCCCACGCCAGTAATCAAGCCCACAGGCAAAATAAATGTTGAAGAGACGAAAGAAGAAGGTTTTGTAAACAGTGTAAAGAAATTACAGCACACAACCTCCGATGAAATGGCAAGAGGTTCATGAATAAGGAGATAAATTATTACCAAGGCTGCTGAGCGTGCGTTCCCGATGTAACGCAATCGCCGAAATGCAATTATTTTCATCTTCTCATATTCAAATGTTCTAGCTTTTCCTTCTTTGTTGTCCTTTCATTATCGAGAGACTTCGTGAAAAACTGTTGACGCAGGCGATGTTGTAAGCCCACCCACGCTAACCCTGCGCAGTGCATGCAGGCACCCAAGCAAACGACTGCGAAGAGTGCAGCAGTGGACTGCTCGCCGCGCCTACTGCGCTTTCATTCAAAAAGCGTCCCGCCCGCTCCATACGGAGCGGTGCGCGGACGGCAAGCTACCCAATATACTAGGGGCCATACCAAGAGGTGACATCGCCGACGTAACTCTCGCGGTGTACAATAACTTAAGAGAAGCGAGACCAACAGAGACAAGTCGTCCATCCCGCCACACAAACGGAGAACATGGCATGCAGGAGGCTCTAAATAAACAACACACAGACCACAACAGATTATACTGCATGAGACGCCTTACAGTTTACCAAACGTATGTTTGGAGTGCTTGGGCTCAGTCTCAGTCGTAACGTAGGCGCGTTTATAATGGTCTAAATATTGGGCCCAATATCGACAGACATCGTTATATATATATATATATATATATATATATATATATATATATATATATATATATATATATATATATATATATATATATATATATATATATATATGAACCCTGTTTTGGTGCTGGTCTGACTTCATCGTCGTGGCTTGTCCCTACCTCAAGGACACAGCGACACGTCTCTGTGGGCCAAGGAGCTCGACCCTTCCTTCCCCCGGAGAATTGGTCGGCTTATCAACCCAGATATGACCGAAGATGACAAGGTCAAGAACATCTGGGCACGGTGGCACCGGCGGAAAGACGGTCACTAATCCGTTTGTTTTCATCGTGCAGCTCTCCATCGGTCTTTTCGTATCCCTGGATGGCATACGCATGCTACCGGCGGCATCGTCCAGGGAAGCAAGCCACACAAGCTTCCTCACGTTTCACGGGGCAAAGATAACGTGTTGAGCACCTTGGAACTGTTCGCCCCCATCCGCGACTAGGCCCACGTGTGACGAACTATGTCACCAGCAGCCAGCGCCGCTTCACAGCGCGCCTATAAGTAGCCTGCCTCCTCGCATCGCGTCCACTGGGCACGGTGGCACCGGCGGAATGACGGTCACTAATACGTTTGTTTTCATCGTGCAGCTCTCCATCGGTCTTTTCGTATCCCTGGATGGCATACGCATGCTACCGGCGGCATCGTCCAGGGAAGCTAGCCACACAAGCTTCGTCACGTTTCACGGGGCAAAGATAACGTGTTGAGCACCTTGGAACTGTTCGCCGCCATCCGCGACTAGGCCCACGTGTGACGAACTATGTCACCAGCAGCCAGCGCCGCTTCACAGCGCGCCTATAAGTAGCCTGCCTCCTCGCATCGCGTCCACTGGGCACGGTGGCACCGGCGGAATGACGGTCACTAATCCGTTTGTTTTCATCGTGCAGGTAAGAAGGCAACACGGCTACTGTATCCGTTCTAGTGCTCCGTTCTTGCTGTTGCTGCCGTGCCCGCAGCTTTGTTGTATGCTTGTGAACGCAGTGACATGGTTAAAGGCGCTGCTTTTGCTAGCGGGAGACATTGAGAGCAATCCAGGTCCTGATCTAGCGCAAATTGTAAAGCAGTTGAAGGAAGTTGCAGCCGATATCAAGGAAATTAAGGAAGGACGGCTTGCCAGTATAGATAAAAACTAGATGCTCTGTCATGCCTGGAGTCGACGATAACCTCATGCGTAAGCCAAATACAAGACATTCATGAGAGTGCAAGGAAAATGGAAAAACGAACGGACGACTTGGAAAACCAGAGTAGACGGTCAAACCTAATAGTATGCGGCCTGACGGAAGCAGAAGGCGAAAACAGTGAAAAGCTAGAACAAACTGTAAATAAGACCATTATACAGGACACGCTTGGCTTGCAGCCTATTGCTATAGAGCGAATTCATCGTCTCGGTAAACCAGCGCATAACAAAACAAGACCAGTAATCTTTAGGCTTCTGGATTCTAGACAGAAATCTATAATATTAGGAAAAGGGCGCAAGCTAAAAAACACAGGTTTCACTATCGGGGAAGACTTCTGTGAAAGAACTCGAGAAATCGGGAAACTGCTGTGGAATAGCGCCAAGGAAAACCGAGAAAACCATGACAGGGTTTCTTTGTAATTAGACAAGCTTTACATTAATGACAAAGTTTTCGCTTGGGACGAGGACAAGGGGGAGAGAGTTTTACTTAAAAAAAACGTAAAAGCAAAGCGTCCAATTACGCGAAGCGAAGCGCAGTAAAAAAACTGATGTTATTGAACGTAAACGCGAGAAGCATTTTAAATAAGACTGAAGCGCTTGAAAATCTACTCTTTGAACATAATCCAGACATAGTAGCGATAACTGAAACGTGGCTTCCCTCGGCTATCTTATATCACGAATTTGTGCTTCCCGATTACTCCGCCATTCGAAAAGACAAACAGACACGTGGTGGTGGCGTGGCACTGCTAATAAAAAAAATCCCTCCCATACGAACCATTGCCAAATTTGAGGGATGCTGAGGACGTGTTCTGCAGAATTACCTGCAACAACACTGCCATAATTGTAGGCTGCGTTTACCGAAGTCCTGACTCGGACGAAAGCTTCATAAAGAACATATATGAGTTTCTGCAGTGCCACGCTCACAGCCTAAGAATTATCATCATGGGGGACTTTAACCTTCCAGAAATTAACTTGTGGCGACGAGCGACCACGTAGACCGTTAAAGTCTCGGGCTCTCGCAGGAGAGGAAGAACCGACAGTCCGTCTCTTAGCGTAGCATTCTTTTTAATGATCTCTTTCGGAACGCTAGCCCGTGCCGGAGCGCCAGCCGCTCGAGCCTCGTGTAGACGCGAGCGTCTACGTCATCCCTCGTGCGACACCGATGCTGCTGCCGCTACAGAGGGCTCCCCCCTAGAGAGGAGGAAAGTTCGGCGAACGATGGAAAGTCCACGTGACGCGGCGTGTCTTGGCGTTGGTCTTGGGTGTCACGTGCACTGGCGGCGGCGAAGGATGCAGCCGGGTCGCGTCGCATACTGGTGGAGCTGATGGCGTGGGTGCTTCTATGTAGGCGGGTTTGAGACGTTCCAGGGCAATTGTGTCTGATCGGCCGTTGACATTCACAACAAACGTCGTCGGACGACGCTCTAGAACACAATATGGCCCGGAGTAGTGTGGTTGCAAAGGCTTCCGCACAGCACAGTTACGCACGAAAACATGGGTAGCAGAGCTGAGTGCGGGAGAAACGTACGGGGACCTTGCTTCTTGTGAACGTGTAGGCACGGGGCGCATCTGGCTGAAGAAAGCTTGCAGTTCGGCAACGTAGTCGGCAGGTGATGGCATAGGCGTTTGGGGGTGGCGACAAAGAAATCGCACGGAAGGCGTAGGTGGGTGCCGTAGACTAGCTGAGCACAGGAGCAACCTAGGTCACTCTTGAGTGCGGCTCTGATGCCAAGTAAGACAAGGGGCAAATGTAGGACCCACTTCTCCGGCGATTCATGTGCCATAAGGGAGGCCGTGAGATGCCGGTGAAAACGTTCAACTAGTCCATTGGACTGAGGGTGGTAAGCAGTTGTGCGAAAACGTGGCGTTCCGAGTAGTTTGAGTAGCTCGTTGAAGAGTGCTGAGTCAAACTGTCGACCGCGATCTGTGATTATTGTGGATGGGCAGCCGAACCTTGCTATCCACGTAGACATGAAAGCTGCTGCAACTGTGGGCGCTGATATGTCAGATATAGGTGTAGCTTCTGGCCACCGTGTATAACGGTCGATGCATGTCAGTATGTAGCAGTAACCTTTCGAAGGTGGAAGAGGGCCGACGAGGTCCAGGTGTGCGGTGTCAAAACGAGCATCCGGTGGAAGAAAAGACTTGGCAGGCGGAATGGGGTGACGCTGGATCTTCGAACGTTGACACGACAAACAGCAGCGAACCCAATCGCGAACTTGCGCGTTTAGCCGAGGCCAAACGAAACGACTGGAAAGAAGCTTCTGTGTCGCGCGTATGCCAGGGTGCGACAGGTTGTGCACGGTTTCGAATAGACGTCTGCGAAGGGATGCCGGAATGTATGGTCTAGGTGTGTCGTTAGAAGTGGCGCAGACGACGGACGTACCATCTGGGGTCACAACGACGTCTTCCAATTTCAGGGACGTTGACGAATTCCGGAGTGTACGAAGTTCAGTGTCGTCACGCTGTTGACTGGCGAGTAAGTCGGCCTCGATGATGAAAGGTTCCGATGTCAACGTGGAAACGACATTGACACGACTGAGGACGTCGGCTGGAACGTTGTCGGTGCCCTTGATGTGGCGGAACGTTGTTGTAAACTCGGAAATGTAGGAAAGGTGTCGAACCTCGCGGGGCGAGTAACAGGACGCCGAACGATTCATTGGGTGCACAAGGGGCTTGTGGTCCGTCAAGACAGTGAATGCACGGCCGTCGAGGAAATGGCGAAAATGCTTGATAGCCAGGTAAACAGCGAGTAATTCACGGCCGAACACGCTGTAGCGGGACTGCGCAGGCTTCAGTTTCTTGGAGGAAAAAGCGAGTGGATGCCACGCATTGTCGATGAATTGCTGCAGAACGGCACCAACGGCGTTGTTTGAAGCGTCGGTCATGATGGCAGTGGGTGCGTCTGGCTTTGGGTGTCTAAGCAGCGTGGCGTCGGCGAGGGCAGACTTGACTCTTGTGAAAGCGTCGGTGGCCTCTTCAGTCCACTGAAGCACTTGTTTGCGTTTGTTTATCAGGAGAGCGTCTAGCGGAGCCATAAGTCGTGCGCAATCGGGAATGAATCGGCGGTAGAAATTGACAAATCCGAGAAATTGGCGAAGCTTGGTGAGTGTGGTCGGTCGGGGAAGGTTTTCGATGACGCGAATCTTAGACGGCAGAGGTCGAATGCCGTTAGCGTCGACGATATGACCGAGGAACTCGAGTTCGGGTTGACCGAATTCACTCTTGGCGGCGTTGATGACAATTCCTTTACTGGCAAGGCGCGAAAACAACAACCGCAAGTGGTGAAGATGTTCTTCTGCCGAAGAGCTTGCGACGAGAAGGTCGTCAATGTATGCAAAAACGAAAGGCAAACCTCGGGTGACGGAATCGATGAAACGCTGAAAGGATTGGCCCGCGTTCCGTAAACCGAAAGGCATGCGGAGAAATTCGAAAAGACCGAAGGGTGTGGTGATGGCGGTCTTGGGAATGTCTTCTTCAGCGACCGGTAGTTGATGGTAGGCGCGAACGAGATCGATCTTAGAAAAGATCGTCGCACCGTGCAACGCTACCGTGAAGTCCTGAATGTTCGGTAGAGGGTAGCGATCAGGAACGGTGACGTTGTTTATTGCCCGGTAATCACCGCATGGGCGCCAGTCTCCCGTCTTCTTAGGCACCATGTGAAGTGGTGATGCCCAGTTACTGGAGGAAGGGCGGATGATGCCAAGTTGCAGCATGTGTTCGAACTCCGCGCGAGCGATCTTGAGTTTCTCCGGGGACAAACGCCGGGGTCGGCAGTAGACCGGTGGGCCGGAGGTGACGATGTGATGGCACACGTCATGTTGTACTGGTTGCGTCCAGTCCGGCAGGCGCGTCAAAGTGGGAAACTCGCGAAGGAGCGCGGCGAAAGGTTCGTCCAACATGGCAGAAATAGGCGCTATGGGCGATGTGCCTGATGATGGGACGCCGGGAACGGATAGCTGGGTCACGGAGTCGATGAGACGGCGTCGTTGGATGTCCACAAGGAGTCCGTAGTTATGCAAGAAGTCTGCTCCAATGACTGCATGACGGACGTCTGCAACCAGGAAGATCCAGCGGAATGCTCGTCGAAGGCCAAGGTTTAGCATGACGGAGCGTGACGAGAAAACTGGAATCCTGGTGCCGTTGACTGCTTGCAAAAACGACACAGGAGTCGCTTTTCGGTCGGAGCGCTGGGCGGGGAGAATGCTGACGTCAGCACCTGTGTCGACTAAGAATCGTTGTCCCGTAACTCTGTCCGTCACGTAGAAAAGGCGACTTGTGTGTTGGGCCGGACCACTCGTCGCCGTTAGAGGTCGGCCGGCCTGTTTCCCTGCCAAGCGCAGGGACGCCGACAGTGACGAGCGTCGTTTCCAAAACGGCGGTGGTAGTAGCAAACGCCAGGCGCTGTAGTTGAGGTTTCATTTTGAGTGCCCGTGCGTCTTGATCTGCTGGAACTACGGCTGCGTGTGCGATGAGACGCGCGGCGATGTTCCGCTCCACAGATGATGCGTTCCAGGCGCTCACACAAGGAGTCGAGCGGAGATTGCACTGCGGAAGAGCAGGGAAGAGTTTGCAGAGCGGTTGTATTGTCACCCGGAGACGGTGACGTGGCTGCGATGGTTGGGGTGGCTACTTCCATGACTTTGTCGGCCAAAGCGGTAAGTCCGGTAAGGTCCATGGTAGAGGCTGTCGCCAGGACCATCTGCACGTTAGCCGGGAGTCGTTGCAAAAACAGTTCGCGCAACAGCGTGTCGTCGATGGATCTCGCGTTGTTTCCGAGCAGCTGGCTCATTCGGCGAAGAAGTTGACTAGGGCGTCGGTCGCCGAGTTCTTCAGCGGACAGAAGCTGCTGGATGCGAGAACGTTGTGAAGCTGCTGTGCGCTGTAGCAGCGCTGCCTTGAGATCGTCATAGGCGGTGGCAGACAATGGGGAGTTCAGCAAATCTGCCACCTCGTCAATGGCGGCGGGCGAGAGCGCTGCGACGGCGTAATGGAACTTCGAGGCTTGAGAGCGGATACCAGCGACTTGAAATTGCGTTGCGGCCTGAAGAAACCACGCCGAAGGATGCTGGTCCCAGTACTGTGGGAGGCGGACAGCGATGGCGGAACAGGAGGGCTCACCGCGTTCCTCGGATGGGTTCTGGCCTTGAGCTCTCGTAGCGTCGGTCTGGTCCATGGTCGTCTCTACCACAGGAGCGTATGGCAGTATCACGTCCGGGTCACCAAACTGTGGCGACGAGCGACCACGTAGACCGTTAAAGTCTCGAGCTCTCGCAGGAGAGGAAGAACCGACAGTCCGTCTCTTAGCGTAGCATTCTTTTTAATGATCTCTTTCGGAACGCTAGCCCGTGCCGGAGCGCCAGCCGCTCGAGCCTCGTGTAGACGCGAGCGTCTACGTCATCCCTCGTGCGACGCCGATGCTGCTGCCGCTACAAACTGGAAGAAAATGCAATACTCATCACGCACTTCAGAAGCACTAATTGATTTAATGCTCAACTTCAACCTACTACAAGTAATTGATCAATCAACACGCTCACATGGTACTGCAAGTAATATACTCGATCCAATACTACTCTCTGACCACTTCTTTGTAAACAAAATACACACTAGCATTGTTGAAGATATATCCGACCACGATATACCAATATGTCACCTACCTCTGTGGTTTAGCATACAAAAAAGGTCTTTAGAAAACACCGTTATCGACTTTGCGAAGTCGGTCGACGCCAATGTTTTGACGTACATGGCACATGAATTCACAGATTTTGCGGAAATGGCTTGCAATCGTTCGGCAGACGCAAATTCCCTCTGGATGAAGTTTAAGACAGTAATACATGACTGCATTGAACAATTTATACCGTTAAAAGCAAGAAAATTGCGCAAATACAACCCATGGGTAACGCGTGAGGTAATTCATGCCAAGCGAAAAGTGAAAAGGTTACGTCGGTCTTTGAAGAAGACTAAAAATCAATCACTTCAGACATCAAAATTGATTGTCGCCAAGGCAGAACTTTAAGTCAAACTAAGCCACTCCAAAAAAGAATATTTTAATACTACCCTGCCTAACTTCGTAAAAAGTAATCCACACAGATTTTGGGATCACTTCCGTGCACGCAAAGTAATCACGCCAGAACGACCCCACGATGAAAAAGTTTCTCAAGCTAATGCATACAACAAGTACTTCCAATCGGTATTTACTGCAGATAACGGGTTTGTCACCCCAATAATTCCTACAGGTTTCACCATCGACTCACTAAACATAACTGACTCAGGAATCTTTAACCTCCTACTCGGATTAGACATGAAAAAACCTAGTGGCCCTGACGACGTTCCGAACGAATTCCTAAAGCGATACGCAGAATGGTGCAGCAGGTATCTTGGCATTATCTATCGCATATCACTTTCAACCGGACGTGTGCTCGATGACTGGAAAAAGCAAAGATAATTCTAATCTATAAATAAGGTGACACAAACTCTCCTTCCAACTACAGACCGATATCACTAACTAGTACATCGTGCAAGATACTAGAGCATATAATTTTAAAACACCTAACAACATATATTGAAGAGAATGGCATACTAACAGCCAATCAGCATGGATTTCGGCACGGGATGTCAACAGTAACACAATGGACTGAAGTTATACATGACCTAGCACAGACAATTGACAACCGCGGCCAAACTGATATATTTCTAGATTTTAGCAAAGCATTCGACTGTGTGTGTCACAACAAGCTAATTGCAAAATTGGAGTCAATTATTGGAAATGGAAGCATTACAGCCTGGACTAGGGATTTTTTATCACAACGTTCACAGTTCGTTTACCATGATGAAGCATCATCTGATACAGTTCCTGTCACATCTGGCGTTCCCCAGGGCTCGGTCTTGCAGCCCCTACTATATATAATTTACATCAATGATATCGTCAATAACATAGCATGCAGCATAAAGCTTTTTGCAGATGATTGCATTATATATAAAGAAATAAGAAGTTATGAAGATCACCTCACTTTGAACAGATGCCTTAACGAGATAAATGCCTGGTGTGAACAATGGCAAATGTCTATCAACATCAAGAAATCAGTGACAATGCCAGTAACAACAAAGAAGATTAAGCCAGGATTCACCTACCTTCTCAATGGTACACCCCTAACTAACGTTCAGCAACACAAGTATCTAGGACTGACTCTAGCATCAGACTTGAAGTGGAACAAGCACATTGCCAACATCACTTCAGCAGCCACCCGTAAACTTTTCTTCCTTAAAAGGTCCCTGAAATCTGCTCCCAGTCATATCAAACTGCTATGCTATGAAACCTTTGTGCGGCCAGTACTAGAATACGCCAACACGGTTTGGTTTCCTCACACAAAGACAAACATAGCCGAAGTGGAAAAAGTTCAAAGAAAAGTAATACGGTTTATTCACAACAAGTACAAAACCACTGACTCGCCCACAGGTCTCCTGGCTTCATCCGGAATGGACACACTGGTAAACAGAGCACAGCAAGCTCGGCTAAAATTCATACACAATCTGTTGCACAACCGCATTAACATAAATTCTTCAAAATACATTACTTTCTCTACGTCCCGCATTTCACGCCATCAGCATAATAAAATGTTAGTTGAGTACCCTTGTAAAACGGACACATTTAGATACTCTTTTTTCCCTACTGCTGTTAGGGTCAAAAATAACGTACAGCGCAAAGGACCAGGACAGCGATAGACGACATACACAGCGCTGACTTCCAACAATATTTTATTGCGTTGCCACATCGTGTGTATATATACAAGAAGAGGCATGCGCAGAAAATGTACGACAGTCACATGGGGTGTTCTAACAGCAAGTCATTGAACGAAACATGGTCACCTCAAAAAATAATAATAATAAATAAAACAAATTAAGCAATACAATTTCTATCTGTCTAGAAACGCGACTTCACCAGGGGTCAGCGCGATTGAGGGCGCACTAACGCAAGAACTGCCAAGTTTTCTGATGAAATCAGCTTCCACTATTTCCCGTGTGAGCTGTGAGCAGTGTCTCGCTAAAACTTGCGTATCTTCAAAGAATGGCACGCAGCCGCAGTCCCGGCAATGGATGCCCAAGTGGCCTTGTACAGTGTTGCGGACGTTGTTAGAATGCTCTCTTAGTCGATCATTTAAGCACCTGCCCAGCACATGGCTGTTAGGGAGTGGAACCACCTCGACTCAGCAATAGCTGTCTTAGACTCGCCTTCAATTTTTAGTAACATGATAGAAAAGAATAAGGAATAACTGCTAGAAATATTTTAGTCTTATTCAAATTTGTTTTTTACATTGTTGAGATTTATCTCTATGTTATGTTAGATTGTATTAAGTTATGCACTGTTAGGTTGTAAATGGTTGTGCTGCATTTATATTTAACGAGATTGTATTGAATGACAGTTTATTGCATCTATAACATCTGTTTTATTGTTATAGCTGACTTCACTAATTATATGCATGAAACGATATCTTTCTTTTGGATTTTGTATTTTTCCAGACTGTACTGTGTAGCTACATGTAGCGTATATAGTTTATTGTACTTTGTATTGACATGTTCTATGAATAATGTTGTATCAACGCCTACATTGTAACAATATGCCCACCTGCTATGGTCTCGATAAAGAGACTGGCAGTATTGAAAATAAATAAATAATAAAATAATAAATAATCTTGAAAGGCATAGGAGATGACGCCTTCCAAATGCTCTTGGCAAAAATCCTCAGGCGATCAACGACCTCATAACGATTTGCCAGAGCTATGAGGAGCTGTGCAAACAACGGCTCTCTACGCGCCGAGCTCTCGCTCTGGACGTCGCGCTTTCAGCTCTGACTGATGGTGTCAGTGCTACTCCTTGGAGTTCAGCAATTTTCGACCAAATAAAGCAATTCGTACGAGAAGTGGCACGCCAACTCTCTCTTCTGCCAATCAGTCCAACCTCAGAGTCGCCCTTGCCTCCCGATCGCCGTCAGGTGATACAAGAACAAGTCGCTAACGCACTGCCACTTGCTCATCAACCGCCTCCTACGACTGTTCCACTTACGTACGCTGCCGTTGTCGCGATTCCAAGGCCTCCGTCTGCACGTATTCAATCCAGACTTACCAGCCTATGTCCCTCGCCTCCGCAAGCACCTGCAATATATGCGCCTACCCCCTACCGCCGCCCCCCCCCCCCGAGCAGCTACTGGCCGCCACAGCAGCTCGTGCGCCCACCTCACCAATACTTCCATCAGTCTCCGTTCGTTGTTCTCAATCCATGGCGCACCCATGACAACCGGCCTATCTGTTATTCATGCGGCCTGCCTGGGCATGTAGCACGGCTTTGCCGCCGGCGCGGATGGAATCCGTCGGATTCTCCGACGGCACAAAGCAACGGTTCGAACTCTCCGTACCGTTCCGCTACTGCCGCTCAGCCCTTCGAAGCCTCGCCTCCTGCTTCCCGAACCTTCAATACCCGTTGGTCTCCGTCTCCCCGTCGGCATTCTCTGTCGAACTTATCTATCGCCCTGGAGCTATCCGAGAGGAAAATTAAGGGCCGCAATTCCGGAGGCAAGAACGATCTCAACGAACTCCTCAAGACCTCATTTATTTCCTGCGAACGTCCTTGAAGTTTATGCAGAAGACATTGCTGCTCATGCCCTTGTAGACACGGGAGCAGCAATATACTTCATACTTTGTGGTTGCATGTGTTTGCGCTGTAACAATTTTTTTGTCAAGCTGTTGTCTCAGCTGATGATTTTGACCTTTGATGCACTTAGTTACACCGCAGTTCACCGTACTAACATTTGCGCCAGCAACATTGTCTCATCTTCGTGTTATCGGTTTCAGTCATCAGACAAGCGACCTCCTGGCATCGGATGAGCCTGGTAGTCGAGGGTGTTTCACAGTATACTGTACTAACATGGATATGCTCAGAAAGGGAGAGCAAAATAAGGTTGGCCAATCGTTGCGCCGGTGCGAAAGAAGGGAAGCACGGGTAGATGACACGCTCCTGTGTGTTTATGGCCATAGCTTCTGGGGTGAAGAATCTCGCCTCACACAGTTTTCGACCTACTCCACGTTTCTCATGGTAAGCTCTACTGCCATTTTCCCTTACCTGCGAAATGAATCTTAAGGCGATAACGCTAAGAGCGCCGTGTCGCCGGATGTACGCTGTCGGCGCATGGTGTCGCCGCCGTTACCCGTATGACAAAAATTATACCGAACAACGTAAGCCTTCCACCTGGTGCCTAGGCGTCACTCAACGAATTGGATTTCTAAAAGCAAAGTGCATCAGAAATGCGCAAAGTACGACTTCATCAAAAATTACAGACATGATAGCGTCGGACAGTAGTTTGAATATACGAGAGAAGATATTTCTGTTACGCGAAAACTAAAACACAAACCCGCTTTCCAGCAGCCATTTGAGGTCTGTCTTAGTGGGAGCGGCGCTTGTAACACCACCAACATGGAGCTGGCGTCCCCGGTAGCGGCGGCACCCGCCACGAGAGTGAAAGAGATAACCAGAAAGCCTTCGTGTATAGCGTTCTCGGCCAGCGTTTGCAGGTAAACATTACCGTTACATAAACTGCAGTTGCCGCGAAGCATGAGAAGCAGTCAGGGATCTTTGAATGCTATCGCGTTCCACTCTCAAAGATGACGCGTCCTTCAAGTTTTTGGCTCGTGCTTACATTCGAGATTCATTTCTATAGGTTCGTCCCGTGCATCGATTCGCTGGAACTTCAATTTCCGGGGCAAACCTAAAACACTCAGTGCCCTTCCACTCAGTGAAGAAGGATGACCAGCGAAGCTGTGTATGATCGTAAGTCTGGTTACGCCCATTGCAGGGCAAAGGCCTCTCCCATACTTCTCCAACTACCCCGGTCATGTACTAATTGTGGCCATGTTGTCCCTGCAAAATTCTTAATCTCATCCGCCCACCTAACTTTCTGCCGTCCCCTACTACGCTTCCCTTCCCTTGGAATCTAGTCCGTAACCCCTAATGACCATCGGTTATCTTCCCTCCTCATTGCATGTTCTGCCCATGCCCCATTTCTTTTTCTTGATTTCAACTAAGATGTCATTAACTCGCGTTTGTTCCTTCACCCATTCTGCTCTTTTCTTATCCCCTAACGTTACACCTATCATTCTTCTTTCCATAGCTCGTTGCGTCGTCCTCAATTTAAGTGGAACCATTTTCGTAAGCTTCCAGGTTTCTGCCCCGTACGTGAATACTGGTAAGACACAGCTGTTATACACTTTTCTCTTGAGGGATAATGGCAACCTGCTGTTCATGATCTGAGAATGCCTGCCAAACGCACCCCAGCCCATTCTTATTCTTCTGATTATTTCAGTCTCATGATCCGGATCTGCGGTCACTACTTGTCCTAAGTATATGTATTTCCTTACCACTTCCAGCGCCTCGCTAGCTATTGTAAACTGCTGTTCTCTTCCAGAAACTGTTAAACATTACGTTATTTTTCTGCAGATTAATTTTTAGACCCACCCTTCTGCTCTGCCTCTCCAGGTCCGTGAGCATGCCTTGCAATTGGTCCGCTGAGATACTAAGCAAGGCAATATCATCAGCGAATCACACGTTACTAAGGTATTCTCCATTAACTTCTATCCCCAATTCTTCCCAATCTAGGTCTCTGAATACCTCCTGTAAACACGCTGTGAATAGCATTAGAGAGATCGCATCTCCCTGCTATGTTGACCCCTTTATGGTGAACTACACCTCCGCCACGGGTCGGCTCGGCATTGCACTATCATTGGGATCGGCCCATGTATTGGGAGTGCTTGGCGCCTGCTTCACGTGCGCCTAGGGTCGGCCCGGCATTGCACTATCTCCGGGATCGGCCGACCTATGGGATGTTTTTTGCATACAACGGCAACGACATGAAAATTTCCTTGCACGGTAGAAGTATACAGCTTCGCTGTAGAGGTGTTGTGTGCAAGCATGATGCCGCAGCTGTTGATATCAAAGGTTCGTAACGGCGTCGCGGACATTTCGTTACGACGGGTTCTGCAAAGAGGGAGTGCCGTAGTCGAATGTGAAAATGTATATACAAATAAAACCGAAAATAATATTGGCTATATATGGTCACAATTTTTTCTGCTCATTTTTGTGTATGGCTACAGTTGGGCTACAATTTCTCTAGCTTTGGCTATGCCGCCTTGTCCGATCTGGCAACACTGATTGGGAGGCTTGTCTTCCCCTATTTTAGTTCACACATGTAGTTTTATTTACTGCAGAGAAAAGGCCAACACCGTTTGGTTCCACGCAGTCTTAGACCACAGTAACCCACTCAACCATGTTACCTTCAAGTTTGACCTTCTCACTTGTAAACAAGGCCACTTGTTCATAGTCGCTGTTGTTTCAATCTCGGAGAGTAACGGGACTTCTCACTTATCCAGCAGTATGGTGATTCCTTCTTTCCTCAGCAGCACATTTGAACAGTCAATAGAGAGATTTAGTTTAGTGTTGGGGCCCTTAGCGCTTGGGTGCGATTGTGTTTGCCGTAGGCAAGAAGAAACACGTTATATGTTAGCGGCCCGAAACGCAAGCCGCATTTAGGTCGCATGCGCTCGCAGCACATCAACGTCCGATCGTTGCTGCGTTATCATTCTTATTTAATATGAAGTCAAACGTATGAAGTAACGAACATTAAACTATTTTTATTAAAACCAGTTAATATATATATATATATATATTGTACTGTAAAATAAGGAGCAGTGGGGCTGTGGCTATGAGAGGGACAACGACGACGAAAGAGAAAAACCTTATTTCGGTGCTCTATCAGCTATACTTCCTCTCGCTACTCTATCGTTCTAGTCACGAACGATAGGGGCTGCAATGGGGCGGTTCAGCGTCGAGGGGGAGCTTTACGTCGTCAAACGAGACAGGACCGGACATAATGATGAATGAATCTGTATATCTCCCGCCAGTAGTAACGAAGGCGTAGACGCGGGTATGTCTTCAGTACATTTGCATGCGCGCACTGGGGATCGTCGTGGAATGCTGCACAAATATCCGACCGCATATGCCGAGCGATTACAAGCAACCATTTGCGGCCGTCCGGGAGGTAGTTACGACGGTACAAGAGCCCGTCGCGAATGGTGAAGTGATGTGCTTGGCGACGCAATGCGACATTGGTAGTGGCTCTCGATGGGGTGGACAAGAAACGCATCATGGACACAATCCATGGGTCTTTCTTCTGCTCCAGAAGAATGCCCGTGGCAGCAAGGGAATACTTGGACAATGAGGCCTTCGGGGAGCTAACCTCGTCTGCTAGTGGCAAGCAAGAAAAGGCATCCTCATCCGAGTGCTTTCGGCCAGAACGGTACAGCACTCGAATGTCGTACTCCTGCAGTCGAAGGGCCCATCGAGCAAGAGGACCGGATGGTTCTTTTGAGGACGACAGCCAGTACAGCGAATGGTGATCAGTTATCACTTCAAATGGGTGGCCATAGAGACACGGACGGAATTTGGTTATGGGCCAAATTATAGCCAGGCATTCTTTTTCAGTTACAGAATAGTTCGATTCAGGTTTAGCGAGCGCACGACTGGCGAAGGCAACTACGCACTCATCGAAGCCAGCCTTTCTCTGAGCCAGAACGGCACCAAGGCCAACGCCACTGGCATCTGTGTGTGTTTCAGTTGGAGCACTTGGGTCGAAATGGCGCAGGATTGGTGGTGACGTCCAGATACGAAGCAGCTTTGTGAATGCGGCATCACAATCCGGTGACCAGGTCGAAAGGTTGTGGCCACCACGAAGAAGCTGCGTTAAAGGTGCTAATATGGTGGCAAAATTGCGGATGAAACGGCGGAAGTATGACGCTAACCCAGTGAAGCTGCGCAGATCTTTCTTGGTCGCTGGTCGCGGAAACTGGGCAACAGCTTGTAGTTGCGCAGGATCAGGGAGTACACCTTATTTCGACACGATATGACCGAGGATGACCAGCTGCCGGGCAGCGAAGCGACACTTCTTCAAGTTAAGCTGGAGGCCAGCATTGGCGATGCACTTGAGGGCGCCTTCAAAACGAAGTAAGAGGGAAGGAAAGTCCGGCGAAAAGATAACGATGTCGTCCAGATAACACAGGCATATCTGCTATTTGAGGCCACGAAAGATGTTGTCCATCATTATTTCAAATGTGTCAGATGCGTTACACTGGCCAAATGGCATCACGGTGAATTCAAACAAACCGTCAGGTGTGATGAAGGCTGTTTTTGCAGGGTCTGACTCAGCCACTGGCACTTGCCAGAACCCGGATCGTAAGTCGAAAGATGAGGAGTCGTCCTGTCTGTTCCTTTCTGTGTCCGTGTTCACTACGCGCTACTAGCCAAGATCATGTTACCGTACCAACTCGACCAACTGTCTGTCCTTAAAGATGATTAGTATTCGATTCCTTGGAGGCAGTCTAGCGCGTCGTTAATACGGGGTAGCGGATAAACGTCCTTGCGCGTCATCTTATTCCGACGCCGGTAGTCCACGCAAAAGCGAATTGTGCCATCTTTCTTTTTTACAAGCACCACATGAGAATCCCAGGGGCTGTGCGAAGGTTGTATGACGCCGTGTTTGAGCATGTCTCCAACTTGCTCAGCGATGACGCTACGCTTTGTGGCGGATACACGATACGGCCTGTGGCGTAAAGGCGCATAGTTGCCGGTGTCGATGTGATGGACAACGGTGCAAGTACGCCTTAAGCGAGATTGTTGTAGGTCGAATGATGTGCGAAAGTGGTCTAGGAGATCTAAGATCTGTGCGTTCTGCGCTGGAGTGAGGTTGGGATCAATACACTGCGAAAATGTTGGGCCGCGCGGCGGCATGGGAGGAGAAACTTTAAGGGGCAGAGCATCAATCTGAAGATAAGCCGGGTCGTCAGGCACATCGTAAACGAAGCTTGGTTTGATTTTGTCGGCATAACCAAAACATTCATCGTGGAGCAGGCTAGCAGCGCCAGGAAACAGGTTCGATACATAAAGTGCGCTGGAACGTTATTGAATGGCAAGAAGGGCAAAAGGAAGCAAGAAGAGATGACAGCGAACAACCAACTTAGACGGCGTGAAAAGAACTGTGAAGTCGGAAAACCCAACGCAGGAAACGGGTACAAGTGCGGCCGAGTATGGAGGAATCTCGGTGTCGGCGCTGACGAACACACGACCTGAAGCGTCATCAGTATCTTCAAAAAAGTTGGTGCCGAATGGCGACAGCGCGAGTGCAGCAGGGGCACAATCTATAACGGCATGATGAGAGGACAGAAAGTCCCATCCTAAAATCATGGCATAGGAGCAGCGAGGCAGAATAAAGAACTCAACATGGTATAAAGCGCCACTTATAACAACACACACGGTACACTTCCCTGAGGGTTCAATCGGCGCAGCGCTTCCTGTACGTAATGAAATGGCGTAATACGGCGTCGCGACTTTTCTAAGGGTAAGACGAAGCTGGTGTCCCGTCCTTCATACTTTGTGGATGCATGTGTTTGCGCTGTAACAAGTTTTATGTCAAGTATGCAACAACTCGCCCAGAAAGAAGGTTTAATGAGACAACAGCGTACTGAGGAGAGGGGTGTATTTCGCGCACATGCACAGCCGCACTGCCGGTTCAGCCAGCTAAATTATAGCCTTCGAGATTTGTTTCTATTCGATGAGAGCCACCACTGGAGCGTGGATTAGGAAGCCCCTTAAAGCCCAAAGAAAGCCAACTGGCAGATTTTCAGTAGCCCAAATACAGCCACATAGCCAAGTAACCGAAGTCGACGCCAATTTTTTTTTCCGTAGCCCAATTTGTATATATATAGCCAAACCTGGCAACAGTGCTCCCAATCATGAATCTATTGCAAGCGGCCGTCACCTTAGAGAAATGTGACGTAGTCAAGCGTGGTTATCGCGTTGAGCTTCGGTATCCTAGTGGACCAGCATGTTCTCTGCAACCGGTAAACTTCACTGAACAAGCAGCAAAGCCAATATTACCAATGTAGGCTTATGAAGTCAAGGTCGGGCCGTGTATGACAGTTGCACAGAATGAAGATCTGTATGAGTTGAACCAATACCGAAAGTGCTTTGCAATGCACACCAAAAATTCCTTCTGGATTCGGGATGCAAGACTGTGGTGACCATAACCATTCAGGAAAAACCGGAAACCGACCCCCTTATCGACCTTCATGGGCAGAGCGGCAGGTAATTTGGTAAATCAACGACGAGCTCAAGACGTGTGGACTGATCCGAGAGAGTGAGTCTAAGTACAGCAGTCCCGTTATTTTAGACAGAAAAAAAATTGTGGATGCAGAATGATGGTGGACTATCGCCGTCTGAACATCCAAACTGTGAGAGATCGCTTTCCCGTGCTGATAATTGATAATCTACTGGATCGTCTCGCGGGAAACAACTTGTTCACAGTGCTGGACATGGCACATGGTTACTTTCAGATTCCTCTGGATGAGTCGAGCATGCGCAAGGTAGCATTCATCACTCCAGGTGCACACCTTAAAGCAATGCGTATATTCTTTGGTTTAATTAACGGTCCATCTGTTTACCGAAGAATAAGTTCCAAGGCTCTTGGTCCACTTGGGTGGAGCGTGGCGACGTGTTACTTGGACGATATACTCGTTCCTGCTCAGTATTGGCAGTGCATGCTGATCAAGCTGCAAGACGTGTTTGAGGCAATCTCCAAGGCAAGATTGACATTACGTTTATCCAAATGAATATTTGCAAAAACTGAGGCGGAGTACACGGGCTTTGTGCTCACTACAAAAGTAATCAAACCAGCTGCACGAAAGTTAGCGGCGCTCACAGTATTGCCAGCGCCAGCCAATGTGAGCGAGCTGCGAAGGGTCATTAGACTGATGAACTTTTTCAGGTGGCTTGTACCAGGTTATGAAGTCATTACAGACTATTGCACCGTCCACTCAAGTTTCAGACAGACTTCAAGTGGTCAGAAAACGCCAATCGTGCCTTCGAAGAGTTGAAGAGCAAACTTGTGTCAGAGCTAGTTTTACAGTTCTTCGACCCAAGGCGTGAAACTGAAGTGCTACAGATGCGCGTGCTAAGGAATTGGCTAGTATGCTCTTACAGAAGCACGACACAGGTGCGTGCCATCTGTATGTCTAAGAAACAGACTACAATATCTCTAGGACTATGTTACTGACCTACTGAGGACAGCCAGTGGGCCAGAATGGCCGAGCGTTAACAGCAGGTGGTGCCGCCGAACTGATCATCATCATCAGTTCGTGTGGAACGCTGAAGTGTGCTTGTGTGCGCGCGCTCCGATTGTTCTGTACTGTTCTCGCAATATGCCATTTCATTTTATTAAAACCTTGTTCGTTACAACATCGTTTACAATCGTGGCTGTTCAATTAGCGTCGTTTCGAGTCCTTGTTCCGGGGGTAAGTTATGTAACCTCAATCTAGGTTGATGGTCCCGGGCGACTTTGGAGTTGTCTGCGCGTGTAGAGCTTGGATCACGGACTCACGTGACTTAAATAGTTAGCTATATATGGGGCTTGCTTGTGCCCAGAGATACACAAGTAACACTCCGAGCATAACGAAGCGGCGATCACAATCGCCGAAATCTCGTCTACTCGTCAGATGGCCATGATACATGAATCAGCGTAGATTTGAGAGTAATCACTATTGTTTGCGCGTATTCTATAAACCGAAAGATAATTCCCGCCGAGCATGGAATCTGATTACGCAAGGCTTGGAAGCAGCATAGACCACAGATGAAACCAGCTTGTGCCGCTAAGCACGAGGTCCCAGAGGCCGCATTTCGACGGGGGCGAAATGCAAAAGTACCCGTGCACCGTGCACAGGCGGTAACGATGCCCTGGTGGGAAAAATTAAACCGCAGTTCCCCACTACAGCGCGCCTCGTGTAAAGGCGCGCAAAGCCGCAGAATTCAATTCACACGAAGCCAGCGACAACACTTAAGAAAGTTCTGATAGATAAAAGCGCAACACGGGTAGGACGATCACACTGTGGCAACGGTTAGCCGGTGAACAGTGATGACCGGAAAAGCATCAGCATTGTACTCGAGAATGTAAGAGACCGCCAACCTAAAGGCTGCATTTAATTTTTTTTGCATGTTCTTGATAAACGCTTCACTTTGCTAAGCTGCGACCAGTCATCGGCCAAAGAAAGAGCTCAGCACACAAAGGGTTGAACGCAATTTTACTGAGCGGTAAAGTCGACGAACACACTTAAGTGCTCAAAGAATAATTGATAGCATAAAAGCCATAAATGACAGCCTGGGCGAATAACGCAAAGTAACGCCTATACTTCAAAAGCTGCTGTCATGCAAAACTGTATTCGTTCTTGTGGTACACATTAGTGCATTCACACTATGTCATAGGAAAACTCACCTCGTCGAACAGTTAATACATGCATATGGCTGCGTTACCTTCCACACGTGAACAAATTTCTTTAAGGTGCATTCATAACGGCATTTTCAACTTTTAACCCGTCAAGATGAAGGAAGACACTCATAGCCAGATAGAAGTTAATTTATTTAAGAAGAACATCCTCACGCATGGCTGCTATACTGCGGGTCTTTCCATACATGCTTGCAAAGAATGCAGCACGTCTCCAATAGATATGCGAAAATACAGCAAGGGCTAAGCACGTGCCAGCAAGCTAGTGTATAGACCCTCAATCAAGTCAGTCAGACCCTCAGCAGTCAAAACTTGCTCTTCCTTCATTAGGCAAAGTACGCATGTCTTCTCTCGCGAAAACGGATGTCTTCGCAATACAATACCGATTACGTAGTTAAAATTGATAAAAAGCTTTATACGTTGCAGGGGCACTTATAGGATGTGAATGCAACAGTTCCCTCCATTTTTTGGGGGGTCTACAGTAGGCTACAAGCATGCGTAAGTATGTTTGTAACCGAGTAGACCTATAGGTACGGTCGTAGCAGACCTATTGGAGGGTCGGCTATTGCACCTGCCGTGGTGGCTTAGCGCATATGCCGCTGCACTACTAACCACAAAGCCATCTTTTCGATTCCCAGCCACGACGGCCGCATTTCCATGGGAGCAAAATAAAAAAAAACGCCAATGTACAGTGTACGCCAGTGTACAATAGGAGCGTTAAAGAAAATGAAAATTCCAGGTGATCACATTTAATCTGCAGCTCATCCCTACTACGGTGGGCCTCATAATCACCTCGTCGCCTTGGCAGATAAACTCCCCCATTGAGTTTAGTTCTTCAGTGCGTAAGTTCACGTGCAGCAGCTGCTCCCAACTTTACAAATTTTCTAAGCACAACTAGCGCAACCAAATTTACAAGGCACCAGACCGAAATTTCTCCGAAGACCTCGAGTCGTCACATTCAGCCAAGCTCATTTCTGCGCTCGACGTGACCCGCTGAATTGCGCCACTGCAGCACTGCCTGCCACGTTGCCACCGTCTTGTCAGCCCGACAGCGGGACAAGAACACGTTTTTATCACGGTTTGGAGAAAGCGAGATAATACCTATATCGAAGCAGCAGTTAATGAAAGCAAGGAAAGCTCGGGCAAAATTACTTGTTTTACCTCACATGTCGGTATGATAAACGAAATACATGTGACAGAGGCCAAGAGAACAACTTGCCGCCGGTGGAATCCAAACGCACTAACTCGGCATTACGCCTGCGTTGCTCTACACACTTAGCGACTGTTCGCACGTTCAAATGGTTGGGTTATTTATGTATGTGCGACGAATCTGACCCGAGAATTGTTGGCCAGCGCCACTAATGGCAATAAGGGGCAATGGCTAACACTTCCCTGGTCGGTCACAAGGAGCAGTATGTTGTTCACCATGGATGGATAGATGTTAAGAGCGTCCCCTTCGGAATGGGGCGGTGGGTTGCGCCACCAAGCTCTCGTTATTATACTGCTTAATCTCCTACCTAGTTAAAAACAAAGTGCACGAACCGCCATTTTCTGAACCCCCATTGTGAACTTTGTTTTTGTACGTCTCCGTTTTTTGTCGTTTCCAAACTTTTCTTCCGCCAATCTTCTAATCGTCTCTCACTAATCTCTGCTGCGGACATGTTTACTTTCGCCCTGCTCTCGCTGAACTCAAGGACTTCAAAAAGTCCAGTTGTGCCTAAATCCACCGCTGGGCAGATATTTTCACACTCTAGTAAAACATGCACCATTGTTTCCCTAGCTTTACCACCGCCAAGCACGTGTTTCTTCTTCCTTCTTATTTCTGGCTTTATAAGTGCGTTTTCTAAGGGATCCTGATGGCGATTCGAAAAGTAATGAACTTATCTTTGAGTTATCATCAATCGTTTCTTTCCTCATTTCGTGTTTGTCTTTTAAGGAGATACTCATGGCACGGTTCTTTTCCATTGCCGCCACTCATGAGATTATTTCAGCCTCTCTCACATTCCGCTTGACATTCTTTGTTGCTGCGTTGCTCACTCTACAAGCCGCATACTTGCTGGTAAGCTTCCTAGTGAATGCACTGTGAATCAATGTTTTTCCTGTACAAGTACCTCAACACTCTCACAGTCCATTTACTTTCTTCTATATTCCTCAGTCTTTTTTTATGGTCAATTTTACTGTGAGCTTCCCTCACTTCAAAACTTGTCCAGCCCGTATCACGCGGCACAGCTTCATTTGTAGTCTTCCCGTAAGCACCCAATGCGAGGCGTCCCACTGACCTTTGGCTGCATCGAGTCCTGATTGTACCCCTGATTTAAAGCAAACAACCGCGTTTTCAAAAGTAAGTGCGATAACCATTACACCTTTCCGCATACCTCGGAGGACCCCGTACCTATTGTATCCACATAGCTCTCTGTGCTTCATTATGGCTGCATTTCTCTGCCCCTTTACAGTTATAGTTTTTTCCTGAGTTTCCATATATCTATTGCCTTTGTTTATCCATATGCCAAGGCATTTATATTCTGTTACCCGAGGTATATCTTGCTCCTGTATCTCCACTGTCTATTCACTGTTTTCATTGAATACCATACCGCCTAGTTTTCTAACACTAAATTCCATACCTCAATTGTTGCCTTCCTGTACACAGATATCCGCCAGACGTTGCAAATCACTTTGCTTATTAGCTAGCAACACAATGTCATCCGCATAAAATAAACCTGGGAGTTGCTGCTCTACTACTGTACCCGCCTGTTTGTATGAGAGATTAAACACGATATTACTTCCTTCTAGCGCCGTCTCCATCCTCACCATGTACATCATAAACAGCAGCGGGGATAAAGGGCACCCCTGCCTCAGTTCCTTGTTGATATGAACTTTCTCTTCACTCATCATCCCTTCCCATTCAACGCTAACGGTATATTCTAGGTAAATCACTCTCAAAGGCTGTAGACAAGCGTTACCCAAACGTTCCCCTTCCAGAACATCCCACAAAATGTTGCGGTCTACATTGTCGTAGGCTCCTGTAATGTCTAAAAAGGCCACATATAATGGTCTGCTTCCTATTTTTCATATTTCAATAGACTGGGTAAAAACAAACAAGTTATCATCCAAACGGCTACCTATTCAGAAGGCATTCTGAAGCTCTCCCAAAATGCCATTATTCTTTGCCCATGCTTGAAGCTTTCATTCGATTGCCCGCATTGCTAGCCTGTATATTACCGATGTAACTCGGAAGTGAACTAGGAAGCCACTAGTAACTAGGAAGCTGAACGTAGTTGTGCGGTCTGACTCAAAACCAAAGCATTTCTCCGCGTGTAATATGTTCCTTGCGCACTTAATTAAAGACTTAGCGGACTAGTTCATAGGAGGTATAATACTGAAATCCATGCTCCGGAGACATTAGTGGTCGGCAGTGCAGTTCCCGTCAGAATGAAAATTAAGCGATAATAGAGAGTGGAACAAAGCTGTTTCAAAAAGGGCATATTTCTGCAGGCATTTGTACAAATGCCAACATATGCTGCTCGGCTTCAATATATGACGGGAGAGGAAACAAATAGTGGAATACAGTAAAAAGCACGACGGGACAAAAAACGTGGACGTTACTTAAGTGAGGTAATTGCAAAAACAAAAGACGGACACCAGAAGGCCAAAACATTTTGACAGGGCCTGTCCATAAGAAGTTAAGCTGATCGCCATCGGCCGTGCGGCCACTGGAGTGTCGGCGGGGAGCCGCATACTTTCCCACGGTGAGCCCGGTCAGATGGCGATCTTCGTTTTTACGAGCCCCGGCACCGATAAAAGCGCCCAAGGTGTGCGGGGGGGGGGGGGGGAGGGTAGGGAGAAGACCACCGCTGAGAGCTCTACCCTTGCGTCACCGCCGGCACTGTTCCTCATTGTTGGCACGGCAAGCACGTGATCTTTTTAAGTACAAAAAAGAAGAGACCAGTGTGTAGTAAAGGCAGAGCAGTGATGGCGCATTGACGGCATCGCTTATCTTGCCGGGAGAACTCTGACCGGTTGTACTTGGGCGCACACTGCCACCGTACGTATCGGCACTGATGCCACAGATCGTCTGCAAAAATTACGGCAGAGGAGTGCACTGCAATGATGCACTGTCTTTTGCACAGCGTTCACTTCACGGCTAGGTAAACTGCCGGCGCATCGGTGAGAGCGGCAAGTCATTCGTCTCCTTGCCCGTCACGCAGGGCTGGCATGGACAAAGTTTACAGGTGATTTTAGTTGTGCCAGCGACACAAAGCCAGAAACGAGAAATCATAATTAAATTGTTCGCCTTCACGTAAACATAATGAGATTCATTATGCCAAAAAAGGTGACGCGTGCAGACAGGACACATGAGAAGAGAAGTGGACAACACGAATTCCGCTATCTACTGAAGGGAGCACTGAGGCGAAAAAAGAAAGAAGACACAAAACTAATCTGCGCAAGCTCTGGAAAGGTATCACCACGTGTCAGTCGGTGACTGACACGTGGTGATACCTTTCCAGAGCTTGCGCAGATTAGTTTTGTGTCTTCTTTCTTCTTTTCGTCTCAGTGCTCCCTTCAGCTGATAGTCGGCGTTCGTGTTGTCCACTTCTCTTATGTCCTGTCTGCACGCCTCACCTTTTTTTTTGCATAATGAATCCTTACCAACTAGCTGAGCTTTCTGTCGTTATAATGATATTATAAGGCGAGGCGTAGTGGACAGCTCATGAATTATTTTGACTACTTGGATTCGTTAAGCGGACGCCAAAAAAGAAATACTAGGTACATAGATAGTTATCTTCAGACTTGTATGATTTTTACTGTTTCTCAGTATATGACTTTCCCGGATAGAATATTGTCACCGAGGGTACCATTGGTGCTCCTCAATTTCAATCACCGTCTCGAAAAGGCACGAGTTGACGTGGCTTTCACTTGACATTCTTCTCAGCCGCTTTACGTGAATCAGCCATTGATGACGTCATCTGACAAGAAGATCGTGTCAAAAAATTATCGCCGCGTCCATTTTTTATTGTCTTCATTTTCTGCCTTACAAAAGCCCTGTTCTCGCTACGAACGACCAATTCGTTATTACAGCTATCCTTCTAGCTAACTTGATATAATAATTTCCTTTACTGTTTCTTTAATTCTTTAAGGGGAACTGCATACATCATTCACGATCCTTTTCGCATCCTGCTCGATTCAGAATGCGGCTGCCGCCGCGGTGACGATGCAGCCGGCAACGTCGTGTGCTCAGCAGGGCTATGTCATAGCCACTGCATAACGATGGAGAGGAAGAAGGAATTCTGACCAGCTCGGTCCTCGCAGCTGGAATACAGCGACATCTTAAATACAGCTATGAATGCAAGGTACATTTACATCGGTGGTTTCTCCCAGCCAACACACGACCATTCCCGCACTTGAAAATCATGCTCTCACTTCAGAAGATGCGTATTGCCGAGCTTCATGAGAGCAATTTCGGCCGTGGTAGGTGGCATTTACTTACGTGCAGCGCCGTTTCATTTTGCAGTATCACATCAGATGCTGTAAGAAGTGCCTTTCGCCCACCGCACTTGATGGCAGGAAATTGATTTTATTGCGTTAGGATTCTTAGGGTACTTCACGAGCTTTCCGGGTCTGTCTGTCTGTCTGTCTGTCTGTCTGCCTGCCTGTCTGGACATATTCCGGCTATCTGAGCGTAGTCTGCAGTTGAATAGGTAGCGCATCGGGCTCCTGTGCTGACGTAACATGGTCCGAAACCAACAATCATATAATTTAATGATGGGGTTTTACGTATCAAAACCCCGATCTGATTAGGAGGCACGCCGCAATGGGGGACCCGGAATAATTTGGGTCACGTGGGGTTTTTTAACCTGCACCTACAGAAACCAAATCAGACCAAGTTAGGCTACTGAGCATGTGGTAGTGCGCACGTAGTACATGCCGTCTCAGTGCCGTCTTCAACGAACCCCTTTCACGTTGACGTGGACCCATTGTACCCTACCCACTACTGTACCCTACCAACTACCCACTGTAGTTGCTGGACCGGGTAGGTAGCGCGCGCTGTTTGGACACTCTTTTGTTAATTTCAAGTAATGGGTATGTGCTCCTTGGCCTGTGCTGCTATCCAATGAACCTATTTAGCACTGACTTAGGTCACTGGGTGTTTGCCAGAGGTGTGTCTCTCTTTAGTGAACTTTTTGGTGCACAACTTGAGTAACTATGGGTGTCCCACTGGGAATGTGCTGCTCAATAATGGCAACAAAGATTACTTGAATTTCTTCGATGCTGAGCAGAATCGAACCCACGTAAGAAAAGTTCCTCAATGTCAGCAGCCCGACGCATTAGCAGGCTGCTCCAGAAATGGACTGGGTATGTGACGCCGTGTAATTCACCTCTAGGCAACTTGCGTCACTGAGTATGTGTCACATTATGCGCGTCAAGCAAGGTAACAATTCCCAGCGTTCGAACGCAATGGTGCTCCGCGCTTGTTGACTAGGAGGTGCACGTGCGGACTTGTGTTCAGTGCCACTGGATGGCACAGCGTGTCTAGAAAGAAGCGCTAGACAGGAGCCCGGTTGCCGCTTTACGTGATCCTAAGCGTTCGCACGCACCGCCATGCAATGCATTTAGGATTCCACGTGTAAGATCCGTGCGGCGGCAATAAATGGCACCGTATGTTCTTAGCGGAGTACTAAAGAGAAGTCCCACTTTAGTACACACCTCATGCATAACTCGCTGTGTCATTACATTGATTTACTGCCAATGCATTACTGCCGACAGTAATTGTAACATGGGTTTTGTCGCCCTTCCTGTTTGATTTATAAAGACCGAATGTTGAGCCGGTTAGTAGAGATGGAGCATCTACTACCAGTACACGCCTCATGTATTACTCGTTGTGTCGCTACAGTGAGTTAATGCAAATGCATTGCTGCCGACAGCCATTGTGAGATGGGTTCTGTCGAACATTTTCGCCTTACAAACAATGAAAATTGACGCTGTTGGTATGGATGAATAACGTTAGGCATGCAGACACGGGCACAAGAGGGACATGGACAACACAACACTGACAATCAACTGAAAGATCTCACATTAACGGAAAAGACAGAAAACCTATCTGCGCAAGTCCACGAGAGGCAGCGCCAATCGCCATTCAGGTACACGCGCGGGCCTACTCAAAAGATAACTAATGATGCATTATATTTCGTTTTATCAAAGTTAATTTAACGCTGCTTAGCGCATGCACTTCCTCTAATACGTCAACTGTGCAGAATACCGCGCTCTTCTTCATTCTTATCTCATAACAAAGATATCCTGTAACAAAATTTTGGAGCGCATTTAGAAAGAATACCGGGCAACGAAAGGGTAAACGGTGTTCCTCCAGTTAATGACCATTTATGCTCAATTAATCGGTGATTGGTACAAAGATCCCTCTGCCCTACAATAAAGCAAGTGTAGCTAAAAGGAAGTTTATAATCTACGCGCATAGGACAATATATAAACTTTTAGATGCGTTTTATATAAAATTCGTTGCGGGTAATTCAAAGCACTCAGATCCGCATACATTCGGTTGCTGCGACGAATCCTGCGACTCATGACTGTCAGGTGCAGATCGCACTGGGTGAAAATAAGGCTCACTGCGGGTGGTCGTTGCTTCCGGTGCTGTATAAAAGGACACACTTCCACAGGAGTGCCGCAAGAAAATAATAAAAAAGCAAAGAATGTGGCAGAAGTTATGGCACTCATATGTAAGATCCGCCATGCAAGCCAGCCGAGAAGAGAACCACAACGTTGCTCTTTTCTAGTGAAGAAAAAATCTGGAAGCATGCCAACTTTGCTGCACCAAACCGTTCAAGCATCGGGATAAGTAGGAAGAAGAATTTAACCCATCTCCTCTTTCACAGATGCAGTCATTGAAGCTTTGCTACTAAAACATTTCATGCGAACTACAGCTACAGGTCATAGGTGAACAAGACATCACAACCAACCTATGTAGAGTAGCAGAAACGATTATAAAAGAAATGCGCAAAACGATCAGAATTTGGCTAAAAAGACAAAATGACGGTTAAGAGGGCTCTATCAAACCTCTCGAAATACTGGAGATATGAGCTGATCAGCTCATTGTTCCTGAGGACATCTTGGAATAGATGGAAAAGACATGTATGCACGGGCAGATGGTACTGTGGCACCAGCCCATTTGACGGGAGGCGGCATGGACATTCTTGTCTATGCTGACTATTACTGGGCTTTGGTGTGTGGTGAAGTGAAGAAGCTTCAAGGCGCACTAGTTGCGGTAAAGACCAAATTTCGCTGGACCCTGCGAGGATTGATGCCCCGCAGTAGCTCAGCTTCCTCCTGGGCAACCATGGCAGTAGTATCAGACGGGGCTCTCGCTCCATGCGATATGATTTTGATCCTTTCCTTCCTTTCCCCTTGGACGCTTACCGCCACCAGTGCGGTTTCTTAAGCGCTGAAAATAAATAGCCGAAGGTGCTTTTGTTCGGCAAGTCCCAGCCATTCGTTGCTCACTCTCATGCCTTTTGCTTAAAGGGCACATCAGTGCTTCATGCCAGAGTGTTTGCTCACACACGCCACTTGCCTAAGGAGATTAAATCCTTTTCAGAACCTGACAGAATAGGAATTACCGACTCTTGTGACCATCATCATCATCGTCATCATCATCATTATCAGCCTGGTTACGCTCACTGCAGGGCAAAAACCTCTCCTATACTTCTCCAACTACCCCGGTCATGTACTAGTTTTGGCCATGTTATCCCTGCAAACTTCTTAATCTCATCCGCCCACCTAACTTTCTGCCGCCCCCTGCTATGCTTCCCTTCCCTTGGAATACAGCCCGTAACCCTTAATGACCATCGGTTATCTTCCCTCCTCATTACATGCCCTGCCAATGCCCCATTTCTTTTTCTTGATTTCAACTAAGATGCCATCACCTCGCCTTTGTTCCCTCACTCAATCTGCTCTTCTCTTATCCCTTAACATTACAGTTATCATTCTTCTTTCCATGGCTCGTTGCGTCGTCCTTAATTTAAGTAGAACCCTTTTAGTAAGCCTCCAGGTTTCTGCCCCGTACATGCGTATTGGAAAGACACAGCTGTTATACACTTTTCTCCTGAGGGATAGTGGCAACCTGCAGTTCATGATCTGAGAATGCCTGCCAAACGCACCCCAGCCCATTCTTGTTCTTCTGATTATTTCAGCCTCATGATCTGGATCCGCGGTCACTACCTGCCCTAAGCAGCTGTATTCCCTTACTACTTCCAGTTCCTCGGTGCCTATCGTAAAGTGATGTTCTCTTCCTGAGACTGTTAAGCATAACTTTAGTTTTATGCAGATTATTTTTAGACCCACCCTTCTGCTTTGCTTTTCCAGGTCAGTGAGCATGCATTGCAATTGGTCCCCCGAGTTACTTAGTAAGGCAATATCATCAGCGAATCGCAAGTTACCAAGGTACTCTCCATTAACTCTTATCCCCAATTCTTTCCAATCCAGGTCTCTGCATACCTCCTGTAAAGACGCAGCGAATAGCATTGGGGAGATTGTATCTCCTTGCCGGACGCCTTTCTTTATTTGGATTTTGTTGCTTTCTTTATGGAGGACTACGGTGGCTGTGAAGCCGCTATAGATATCTTTCCGTATTTTTACATACGGCTCGTCTATACCCTGATTCCGCAATGCCTCCATGACTGCTGAGGTTTCGACTTAATGAAACTCTTTCCCGTAATCAATGAAAGCTATATATAAGGGTTGGTTTTATTCCGCACATTTCTCTATGACCTGATTGATAGTGTGGATATGGTCTATTCTTGAGTAGCCTTTACGAAATCCTGCCTGGTCCTTTTGTTGACAGAAGTCAAAGGTGTTCCTGATTCTATTTGCGATTACCTTAGTAAATACTTTGTAGGTAACGGACAGTAAGCTGATTGGTCTTTAATTTTACAAGTCTTTGGCGCCCCCTTTGTTATGGATTAGGGTTTTCTTAGCATTCTTCCAAGATTCCGGTACGCTCGAAGTCATGAGCCATTGCGTATACAGGGTGGCCAGTTTTTCTAGAACAATATGCCCACCATCCTTCAACAAATCTGCTGTTACCTGATCCTCCCCAGCTGCCTTCCCCCTTTGCATAGCCTCTAAGGCTTTCTTTACTTCTTCCGGCGTTACTTGAGGGATTTGAAATTCCTCTAGACTATTCTCTCTTCCATTATCGTCGTCGGTGCCACTAGTACTATATAAATATCTATAGAACTCGTCATCCACTTGAACTATCTCATCCATATTAGTAATGATATTGCCGGCTTTGTCTCTTAACGCATTCATCTGATTCTTGCCTATTCCTAGTTTCTTCTTCACTGCTTTTAGGCTTCCTCCGTTCCTGAGAGCATGTTCAATTCTATCCGTATTATACATCCTTATGTCAGCAGTCTTACGCTTGTAGATTCACTTAGGAAGTTCTACCAGTTCTGTTCCAGCTGTAGGGTTGGAGGCTTTCATATATTGGCGTTTCTTGATCAGATTTTTCGTCTCCTGGGATAGCTTGCTGGTATCCTGTCTAACGGAGTTACCACCGACTTCTATTGCACATTCCTTAATGTTGCCCATAAGATTGTCGTTATAATATTCAACCCTAAGGTCCTCTTCCTGAGTTAAGGCCGAATTCCTGTTCTGTAGCTTGATCTGGTATACCTATATTTTTCATCTTACCGCTAACGCATCAGTCCGCTTCTTATGTACCAGTTGCATCCGTTCCCTCCTCATGTCTAGGCTGATTCGAGTTCTTACCATCCTATGGTCGCTGCAGCGCACCTTGCCCAGCACGTCCACATCTTGTATGATGCCAGGGTCAGCACAGAGTATAAGGTATATTTCATTTCTAGTCTCGCCATTCGGGCTCCTCCACGTCCACTTTCCGTTAACCCGCTTGCTGAAGAAGGTATTCATTATCCCCATATTCTGTTCTGCAAACTCTACTAGTAACTCTCCCCTGCTATTCCTAGAGCCTGTGCCATATTCTCCCACTAACTCGTCGCGAGCCTGCTTCTTGCCTACCCTGGCATTGAAGTCGCCCATCAGTATAGTGTATATTGTTTTGACTTTACCCATCGCCGATTCCACGTCTTCATAGAAGCTTTCGTCTTCCTGGTCATCATGACTGGATGTAGGGGCGTAGTCCGTTACGACCATCAATTTGTACCTGTTATTAAGTTTCACAACAAGATCTGCCACCCTCTCGTTAATGCGATAGAGTTCCTGCATGTTACCAGCTATATCCTTATTATTCCGGAATCCGACTCCTAGTTCTCGTCTCTCCGCTAAGGTTTGGTAGCACAGGACGTGCCCGCATATTAGCACTGCATATGCTTTTTTCGTCCTCCTAACTTCCCTGAGCCCTATTGTATCCCATTTACTGCCCTCTAATTCCTCCAATAGCACTGCTTGACTCGCCTTACTAAATAACATTCTAGCTTCTTGTGTTAAACGTTGCCAGGTTCAGATTCCAATGGCGGCCTGTCCGGAACCAGGGATGCTTAGCACCCTCTGCTGCGTCGCAGGTCTGACTGCCGCCATGGTCAGTTGCTTCGCAGCTGCTGGGGACTGAGGGCCGGGTTTTGATGGCTGTGTTCATGTAGGAGGTTGTGGCCAAGTACTGCACCAGGGTGGCCAATGCTGCTCTGGTGAGGGAATGCGTTGCCGATTCTGGTCACCGGGATCAGGCCACACATTAGGCCTGTTTATGCAATTTTATCAACACGCGGTTTTTATTTTAATCCGGTGGAAAATTCCGCGGCACCGAGATTCGAACTGCGGTCCTCTTATACGCGAGGCGGATGTTCTACTACGCCACCGCTGCACCATCTTGTGACTGTACGAACGGATAAAGTAAAAAAAGTGATCGGCTGATTTTCGGCATGAGCCAAGAAATTAAACAAGCGCTATGAGGTAGGACATCCCCAGAAACAGCTAAATATGCAACTATTCGACAATAACACGGTTTCCAGGACCAACCTGACTAGCCTCCCGAAAAATTTACGAAAAAATGAGGCGAAGCAAATCGAAGATGACGAGGCTATCCTTCAGTAACTGGAACAAGGGTCAGCAGAACGATCGGAAGATATCAACAACGACGCAAGCTAAGTGTAGATAATGCTGCAGAACAAGCAGAAGAAGTCATTGCCTCTTTGCTCTCATGCCTCATTGTGCTTTCTTTAGACCTGGCAGCCTTTCCATGGCCTTTCAACCAAAATTAATATTGTATTTCATGGATGCTCTCACGGTGCAAGTTGCACGATCCTCGATCCTAAGTGAGACCCTAGAAGCAGGACCGAATTGAATCCAGATTTGCTTAAGGCGCTCCTTTATCTCTGAGTTCATCGTATTGGATTAAGCGCAGACGTTAAAAAGCATTTATACAAATTTTCGCTACCATCGAATGGCCATGCCCTCCGATTATTCGTGTATGAACATCTTCTAATGTATGAAGACTCAGAGCCTCCTATGGGAGTCGGAGAATTACACAGGTAATTTTTGGCATAACAAGTAGTCTATTCCACCGTCCAGCCAACCTGGGGCACCATTCATCCGCGACTATCCAAAAATAGGAAAAGCATCTGCGAGTGCCTTTACGTGGACAATCTCATAATAAGAGCGAACACAGTACAGGAGGGTGCTGACCAGTACCCAGGGACACTGGCCGGATATCATAAACCGAGCAAGCATGGCACTGCTCAAGTGTAACTAAAATTTTAAGCTAGTTCACTTCACTTTATTCACCTTGAAGACCCGCGGGGGGTATTAGATAAGGGGTGGGTTAGCATATTCAACAAATAAATACAAGTCACTGCCTTATAACATAAGCGGTTGCAGCCTTGGTGTGAACGTGATGGCGACTACGTCGGCGGTGAGGGTGCTCCAGTCCACAACAGTTCGGGGAAGGAAGGAACCTGAAAAAGACGTAGTTAGAGAAAGAGGCCTGGTAATCTGAGACGGATATGCAGTGTGGTTAGATATGCTGATTGGATGAGTAATGTAAGTGTTTGATTTGGTGTGTTATGCTAAAACTTGACGAGCCAACAGAGGCTGGCGATTCGGCGGCGAGCTTCGAGGCTTTCTGGACCGCAGTTCGCCTTCAGGGATCAAACGCTGATGTTATGCGAATATGAAGAATGGACGAAGCGAATGGCGGGGTTTTGAACAGACTCGAGTGTATCTTTTAGGTATATTTAGTGAGAGTTCCAGATCGGACTGGCATGCTCAAGCTTAGGCCTGATGATAGTTTTGTATGCCAGCAGTTTCACGTGCTGAGGCGCATAACGAAGACGGCTTTTTTTGAACCCTAGAGATCTGTTGGCAGATGATATGATTGCGATAATCTTTGTTCACCAAGAAACGTCACTCTAGAGGGTGATACGAAGATACTTGAATGACTGGACCCTTTCTATAGGTGAGTTAGCAACTGCATAGGAAAAAGAGGGGTTGTGTTGACAATAAAATGAGACCAGTTCGCATTTGTTAGCGTTTAGCATCATTAACCAGAGGCCATGCCATTCATGGACACGGTCAGGGTCGTTTTGAGGGCAGCTTGATTCGGAGTTTTAGTATTAGTACAACAAATGACGCAGTCGTCCGAGAAAATACGGATTTTGCACGATACTTGGAGTGCCAGATCGGTAATATATATCAGGAACAAAAGCAGCACGTGCTGACATCGCTGCGGCGCGCCCGATGTTGAAGGGAGAGTGCTGGAGTTCTGAGTGTTGGTGGAAATGAGCTGAGAGCGGTTAGCTAGGAATTCTTTCCTCCATGCTAGAATATTAGGGTGCAAATTTAAAACGGCGAGTTTTAGTAACATGCGTTGGTGTGGTACCTTGTCAAATCCCTTCGCTAAATGTGAAAATAACGCATCGGTCTGCAGGTTACGGTGATGGTTAGAATGTAGGCCGAAAGCGAAGATTGCCAATTGGGTTTCGCAGGAGAGGAAGCTGTGCTGAGCCGAATAAAGGAAATTGTTGAAATCGCGAAAGACAATGAAAGGCATGCTGGTTAAGGAGATGAGACGATAGTTTAACGGAGAATCTTTTGTACCTGATTTGGGAGTCGGAATTACCCTCCCCACCTTCCTGTTGTCCGGTAGGGTTCCTGTTGAAAGCGACTGAAAGATTGCCTGCGGTCTAGCTCTGGTTAACCCTAGTTGAATTGCGAAAGCAAGAGCTGCATGGCTACGCTTCGTCTAGCGTCTTTTGAGCGCGTTGTCTCTTCCTCGCTTCGTTCTGTCGTTGTTGCGTCTCTTTCGCACTCTCCATAAAGACTAAATACACTGAGGTGAAGCGCATATATATATATATATATATATATATATATATATATATATATATATATATATATATATATATATATATATATATGCCCCCCGCGAGGCGACACCTCTGCTCCCTCTACCCCAGCGGAGCACATCTGGTGGAGCGAGTGGCGACGGCAGCGGGCGTCGGCAGTGGAGCGCGGCTGCGGCGGTGCTAGGCAACGGCGGCTCAAGGTCGTTCGTCGGCCACGCCATATGGCATACGGCATACGGCTACCTGCATACTGCATACGGCGTGACAAGCCGAAATGGCTCGCTGGCTGGCGTAGTAATGCTTTCGCTTTAAAAAACAGTAATGAAAGATAAATGGCCTGCTAGCAAACGTAACCACTGTTGCAAGAATTGAAGACGACATCTCATCAGCTGATCTCGCGACGACCGTCAGACAGATTGTTACAGAGGAGCTACGTCACTGCACAGAATTGAACACTGAGTTCCGTGATGGTAAACAACCGTACAATCTTCCACCAGCTCCCCTTTCCGTCGATGCAACGACTGTCAAGGAGTGCCGCTTGAGACGCCAATGAGAACGCAACAGAACTACCACCGTGAAACAGGCAACGAGCGTGCCGATAGATATGCCCGTTGTTCAGCAGCGGCCTATTCGGAGCCACGTACATACGCATCTTACCGGAACGTTAGTCGTGAGCCTCCCGTGTGCTTTAGCTGCGGTGTCACAGGACACATCTCTAGATTCTCTGGGCAACACCATTTAGCACTGAAGTAGTACGAGTCACAGGCAACGCCGTATGGCACCGAACGTCGTAACTTCGACCAGTCCTGGCCTCTATGCTCCTTTCCTTCATCGACCACCGTCCCCATCAACATTCCACGACAGAATCACCGCGGCTACTCACCCGCTTCAGACCGCAGTCTCACTCCACCATTCTCTAGTCAACGTCGCTCTCCTTCACCGAAGCGACCTTCACTTTCACAGCTACCGTCGGGGAACTTAACTTCGTGGCCGATGGAGGTGAGGTTGCGATACTCGACATGACACAGATATCTCTACCGGTTACGATGCTGAGAAACAAAGCAGAAGAGATAATTGATGGTAAATGCGCAATGGCCTCGGTGGACACCGGGGCTACGAAATCAGTTATGAGCCTTTCTTTCAAGAACCGTCTTCGACGCAAAGTATTTGTAACAAGCATGTGATGCCCCCTCGGGCATAACATCGTTGGCCCGCCACGCTCGGTGGCCTGTCAGGCTGGTTAGGCAACATTGGTCACCGCACACAATAAACACCGATGAGCACAGCTGCTCGGCGGTCAGTCATTGTTTATCACCACCACGCTCCGGAGCGTCCCCAGGCAGCACACCAGCAACGGTCCAAGCATGGCCCAATCCTTGCAGAAATTGCTACCGATCTTCAACCAATGTTGGCATATTGGCAAAGCGCAACCCAACCCAATGCTCGCCCAGAGTTAAAGTCATGATTGGACCAATGTTGCGCCAATGCAGCAGCCATTGTGCTACCAGCGGAGGACCAGTGTTGAGCCATATTGTTGCAATTATTAATGCCAGCTTTAAGCCAATACCCTTTGCATGATGTATATTGTAGATATGCTGGCTCTAGTGTACGCAGCCATTCTTACCGCGAACCTTTTCCCAGCGCCATTTATTATAACCATTATCCCCTTACCGTTTTACTGAAAAACAGCTAGGGAAGCTCGACAAAATATATTATGTCAAGAAGCAGAAGTCGTCTATACTTGCAAGTAATAGTAAAAGACTACTGAAATTCACTTTTATGACAGTTCATTCGCGAATAAATTTGCATAAACAGACATTTTCCGTAGACCCAGATGGGTGACGCTTGGTTATGTTCAAACAGTTTGTTTACAGGCACTGCCCTCCGGATAGGAATTGGGCAGGAGCCGAGGACGGTGGGCTGGCCAGGGGTTTCAGGGCAGCGAGCTGACGTTGGTAGGCAGGTTGGTCAGTGCTTGGATGACGGCAGGCTGGCCAGGCCTCCGAGGACCCCGATAGCGCGGTGGCTTCGTTGAATTTGCTACGGCTTCCAATAGCGACTTCACCATTACTTGGAGTAGATGCTTGCACTGTAAAATAAAAAGAAATATCAGAGAAGTTGGTAGGACAAATTTATGTGGCAGTGTTTTCATTTGAAAACTCGCCATGCCGCAAGACTAATTTTGACCAGAAAGTTCTAAGGGGTAAATCAAGAAATTTTCTTGCAAGGGATTTGTCAGGTAACACTCTCTAATATTTCAACATACAAGGCATATTTCATAGAAGGTGTATTTTGTAGAACATTTAGAACACAAACATAAAATACGCAGGATCCGTCTGCCGTGTTTACACCCCAAAACTAGTCAGCGTAGCACTTTACAATTAAAATATTTCATCGAAACCTGCTAAAGCACAAAAAGCCTAGTTTCAGATAGTGTAGACACAACGCTGCCTTCGTTCGAAATTTTGAATGTGAAATTCGAGATGTTCCACCAGGAAACAGTAGCAAAATAGGCATTTATTATACGAAAAGAAAGAAATACTGCTGGCTGGAAATGATGCTTGACCTAGAACAGTGAGAAGAAGCGCGGTTCCTCGGTATGACTAGCAGGATCAGGCAGCGCGCATGGCGTGATAAAATGAAAGTCCTGGAATTTGGGTGATGCGCGTTTGGGTGATTCAAAGGCTGCCAATAAAGAGAGCTATGTAATTACAGGCACTCTACATTAGCCAGGGTGGTTTCAGTAATATATATACAGCGTGATATTGCTTTGGTTGGCAGCAGTTTATAACATTCATCCTAAAACATCCCAAAAGGATTGCCGATTCGGCCCACAGTGTTTCTGCTCAGTAAAAGGTTAATCGGTCTACACGCGCAATTTATCAACACCTAAATTTCCGCAGGCAGCACATGAATAAAATGAGAAAGCATATTTAGGTTATTATTCCGGCTGTGCGCTAACCTACTGCGATAGCAGCATTTTACAGCTGTGAAGACCATCCTTTTATTTTATATTGCCTGCTTATTCCTGATATAATTGCCTTCTGCCACTACAGAGAAGTCGACAACAATGTAGTGGTTATATGAGAATGTATTCATTTAAATAAAGTGTGCTGAAAAATATGTATTTTCACATTTCACATGTAACCTCTACACATAAAAACTGTTTTAAATTTCTAGCCAACCTAAGTTTATAATATGCACATCAACTCTCCAAGCTTATAGCAGACAAAAGCAATATAACGTTGCAATCGCCATCACACATTGTTCTTTAGGCCGTCCGAAATTGAGGTAGTGCTGAGCATGAATGGAAAAAAAATCTACGTATATTTATTTATTTATATTTATTGATTTATTTATGTATTTATGTATTTATTTATTTATTTATTTATTTATTTATTTATTTATTTATATATTTCACGTACTTTCAAGGTCCGAAGGCGTTACAGAAAGGAGAGGAGTCAGAAGAAGTAATGCAGTAAAAGTACAAACAAAAAGTATTAACAAAAATATTAACAAAAGGCATCCTGAACAGCGGTCTTGAAGTTGGTAGAGCCGGTGATGAGTGCGATTGATGCGGGAAGGCGATTCCAGTCCGTGCTTGTCCCAGGGATGAATGAGTCACTGTACCGGTTTGTACGGCACAATGGCACCCCGATTTTAAGGCTGTGCTCAGTGCGGGCCGAAATATAAGACGGAGGGGCAAAGAGGGTTTCAAGTGAAAAACTTTTTGAGGAAGGGAGGGACGGGAAGATTTGCGGCGTGACGAAAGCTCAGATAAGTTAAGAGTTTGTTTCATTGAAAAGATACTTGCATAGCGAGAATAATTGGATAAGACAAAGCGTGCACCGCGGTTTTGAATACTTTCAAGAATAGAAACTAATGAAGACTGAGTGGGATCCCAAATGGCTGAAGCATACTCCAGTTTGGAGCGAACTAAAGTTTTGTAAAGAGTTAGCTTCAGGGAAGAAGGGGCCGAGCTAAAATTACGGCGCAAGTAACCAAGCATGCGGTTAGCGTATTTAGTAACATAGTCAATACGCGAGTGCCAAGAAAGGTTATTTTATATGTGAAGGCCGAGATACTTGTAAGAGGTAACTGACGTCACAGGTGCATGATTAATAAAGTACGTGTGCGTGGCAGTGTTACAAGATATACGCATGGCCTTGCAATTATTTGAATTTAGTTGCATGCACCAATTAGAACACCACTCAGTTACGCGGTTAAGATCGTCCTACAGCTCTTGGGCAACTGAAGGATTAGTAACTTTACGGTAAAGACACATTCATCCGCGAAAAGCTTTATGGAAGAGGAAAGAACGCAGTTCGGAAGATAGTTGATATAGATTAGACAGAGAAGTGGACCCAGGACTGAGCCTTGAGGAACACGTGCTGGTACATTAGAAAACCGAGAATTGCAGTTATTAGCGTTTACAAACTGCGTCCTGTTAAATAGAAAATTTTTTTTCCACTCGAGTACATTTACGTCCAAGTTAAGTTCAGCCAGCTTAAGAAGAAGGAAATCATGGGTCACAGAGTCAAAGGCTATGGCAAAGTCAAGAAATACGCAGTCAATATCGGTACATAGCAAAGAAGTTGCAAAGAGATCGTCAGTAAATGATATGAGCTGTGTTTCGCAGGAAAAGAACTTACCGAAACCATGTTGACAGGGGTTGAAAAAGGAGTTTGATTCTAAAAACTCAGCCAAATGCGAATATATTATATGCTCGAGAATTTTACATGAAATGCTTGTTAGTGAGATATGCCTTTAATTGCCGGGTAATTGTGTGTTACCTGACTTATGAACTGGAATCAAGTTTCCCACGCACAAGTCGTGTGGAAGAACAGAATGCTGTAATGAATGAGTGAAAATGTACAACAAAATAACAGCAGGAAATACATTAGTACACTTCAAAATTTTTGAATTCAGGCAGTCTGGGCCGGCAGAGGAGGATGTTTTTTTATTGTTAATTAGGCAGCTAACACCAACCCAGTCAATAGAGATTGAACACATGGGCGAAAAACAAGAATTGCATACAAGCGGTAATCTCTGTGGCATTGCGGTAACATGGGAAGAAAACACATCATCAAGTGCATTGCAGTATTCTTCAGGAGCAACAGGTTCTTCATTGGGGTATTCTAATGGAATTATTTTGGTTGGAGTACTGTTAACTATGGTCCAGAACGAGGATTAGCTTGCAAGATAAACGGAAGTGTAACAGAATAAAAAGGCTGTTTCGCACTAGCGGCGGCTGCGTTGTAGTTACTTTCAGTGCGGTAGTAAGCGGACCAAATAACGTCACTGCGTGACGCTTTTGCGCGACGAAAGAATCGTTTTTTTTTCGTTACGTAGTCGCTTCAAAAAGAGGTTGAACCCAGGGGACCGTGGCTTGCAAGCGACCGTTCTTTGCGCTAAGAAACGTTCGATCAGTGACAACAATTTATTTTTGAAAATGCACCAGTTTTCCTCAACACAGTGATGACCGCGTTTAGCGATGTAAGAAGCGGCGAAATTTTCTATTTCAGTGTTAAGTGAAGCCAAGTCGGCTTTGCTGTAATCGCGGATCTCCTTCGCACTTTTCTTAACAGGAGACCGTGTGTTGATATGAGAAGTGAGTGCGTTAAGGACGCAGCGAAACCATGAGAAATGTTAGAACTTCAACCATAATATACACAAAAATCGTGGAATTAAAAAGCGAAAAGAAAAAGCCTGGAGCAGCTGGGCATAATCTTAAACTCAATTTCATATTTAAAACAGCGCCGGAAAGCAGGGACAAGGGAGGACACAGGACGAGCGCTGACTGCAAACAACACCTTTATTGAAGCCTGCACAAATATCTGCAACTCGCAACGGGCATAAAGAGAATGAAAGAAAGGAAAGGCGAGTCATCGTCGGTCAACTCCTGCTGCGCATGCGTCAATAACATTAAACAATGCAGATGTAACCATACACATAGTGGACACATTCCAAAGATAATCAGTTTGGCCTGTGTCCACTGTGTATATTACATATGTATCGATGAGCGGGCCTTCCAGCGCAGCAAGAAACTATTCAAGAAACTGCCAAGCCTGTCGTCTTGACCATAGATGCGTCGCCGAACGCCGTGGGAGCCGTCATGGCGCACTGGGGACAAGGATGGCGAGGAACGCCCTTTCTCATTTACTTCTTGTCGGCGTCATTCTGCTGAGCAACACTACCGCCAGCTGGGCAAGGAAGGCTTGGCCCTCATGTTTGGTGTCGAACGCTTCCACCAGTATCTGTGGGGCCGGAAGCTCGAGGCGGTCACGCACCACAAGCCGCCATTGGGGCTTCTGGGGCCTGACAAGGCAGTTCCCGTGCAGGCATCTTCTAGAGTGGTACGCTGGGCCTTCAGGCTGGCAGCTTACAGTTACCAGCTGGTTTACGGTCCGGAAAAGGACTTGGGACCTGCTGATGCCCTGAGTCGCCTGCCGCTCCCTAATGTGCCTGATGCCGTTCCAGAACCTGCGCAAGTGCTCATGCTAGAGCACGCGTAACCGGAGGGACCCTCCATATCTGCGGTATCGCAAGCGACCAGCCTGGACCCAGTCCTGTCTCAGGTGGTCAAGGCGGTGTCCCGTGGGGAGGAATTGGTTGAGCAGGCCTATAGCCACGCGGCCGCCAAGCTGAGCTTGCAGCAGGTTGCACTCACGACGGTATAGTAGGGATAGACTTTCGGCAGAACTGCGGGGCTTCAGTCAATTGTGGTGCCGCCGAGCTTTCGATAAATAGCGAGAAACCTGGAGTCGATGCCTGTCAGGATCTCTTATTATCAGAACTCGTGGATCAACGACCTGCTGGACAAGACATTTGCCGTTGCTGAGGGAGTAACGCTGCCTCCGTGGTCTTTAGCAGCTGTATCTGTCATCGTATATTGTACAGACGCTTCATTTGACGACTTGGCACAACCGTCTGGCGATTCTTGCGGGAAGACAAACCTACTGGTACCTAATGGTATCGTATTTGTGAACTATGGTAGCACGTTTTTATGGGCGTTAAATTGTTCTGGCGTCACGGTGCGTGTTCCCGAACACATGAACATTGCTCTCTTGGACCACGTCACGGTCGTCAGGGACGACGATTCGACTGAAGGACGAGCCGCGTGCCCTTACGAGCAGAAAATTTTTCGCATGGCCAGTAAGCCTTTGTCTTCACGTGAACGGGACACCTTACCGGAACTGCTATCCCAGTATGCTTCTGTGTGCGGCTTCTCTCAAGATGAGCACAGTACATCTATTTCATCCTCACGTGCTCGTCATCGCATTGACGCAGGATCGGCACATCCTCTTCGGCAGTAGCCTCACCGAGTGTCGTCATCAGAGCGCAAGATTATTGCGGACCAGGTACAAGAGATGCCGACGAAAACTATCATTCAAGAATCATCAAGCCAGTGGGCCGTACCTGCCATCGTGGTGATGAAAAAGATGGCTCGTGGAGATTTTGTGTTGATTATAGGCCACTAAATGTGATTGCCAAGAAGGATGTGTACCCGCTCCCGGGAACTGACGACGGAATGGGCGGCCTACATTCTGCCTCATACTTTTCGTCCCTCGATATACGTTCAGGCTTTTGGTAGGTACATGTGGATCACGTCGATAAAGAGAAGACCACCTTTGTTACAGCAGACGGCTTATTCGAATTTAACATTATGCCGTTAGGGCTCTGTAATGCGTCCGCCACGTTTAAGAGGTTCATACACACAATTCTTCTTAGACTGACGTGGGAAATATGTCTTTGCTACGTGGATGATTTTGTCAATTTCGGCCGCACTTTTGAAGAGCATAACCAGCGCCTTAGCCTGGTTCTGAAATGCATGGAGAAAGCTGATTTGCTTCTAAACTCTGAAAAGTGTAGGCTTGGGGAGCGACAGACATTGGTCCTCGGTCATGTAGTCGACAAGGATGGAGTCATGCCTGACCCCCGCAAGATTGAAGCGGTCAATGCCTTCAAACTTCGGCAGTCAGCGCGGGAACTGTGCAGCTTCCTGGGACTCTGTTCAGATTTCTGTCGCTTTTTCTTGAAATTCGCCCACGTTGTGCACCCGCTGACGTGTCTGTTGCAAAATGTTGTATCCTTTGACTGGGGACCAGAATGTGAGTCATCGTTCCGTCAACTTATGTTCGTACTTACGTCAGACCACATCCTGCGTCACTTTGATCCGTTTTCCCCTACCGAAATTCATACTGACGCCAGCGGAATAGGCATCGGAGCAATGCTTGTTCAACGGCGAAACGACATCGAACATGTTGTTGCCTATGCCCGTCGGTGCTTAAGCAATGCGGAGAGAAACTACACAGTCACTGAGTAGGAATGCCTTGCAGCTGTTTTCGCTGTTCAGAAATATCGCTGTTGCATCTATGGTCGCTCATTCAGCATAGTCACTGATCACTATTCTTTATGCTGGCTGGTCAGCCTTCGGGATCCGTCTGGTCGTCTAACGCGGTGGGCCTTACGACTGCAAGAGTATGACTTTGTAGTGAAAAACAGAAGCAGCCGCCGTCATACTGACGCCTATTGTCTTTCCCGCTTGCCCCTGCCAATGGCATATTCTGAAGAAGACACTTGCGACGAGTGTCTGGCCGCTATTGCACCCGAATTTCCGGACGCGATCGTTATCCGGGAGGATCAATGCAATGATGTCAGTATGGAACCTCTTTTCGTCATGGCCCGGAATCTGAAAGCCAGTGCTCGTTTTTCTATATGTGACAACTTTTATCAAACCAACCACTCTGCCTGTGGCGTCCGTTTCCTTCTTGTCGTCCCGAAGAGTATCTTTAGGGCTGTGCGACATGCCATGCATGACGATCTAACATAAGGTCATCTTGGATTCGCTCATAAGCTACAACGTGGGCAAGAGCACTTTTACTGGGCTCACATGCGTCAAACAACAAAGCAATATGTGGGTTGTTGTGACCAATGCCAACGGTGGAAACGATCTTCAACCGCCAACCAGGTCTTCTGCAGCCGTTGATTCTCCCTTACGCCCCGTTTGAGCAAGTCCGCATGGACCTCCTGGTCTTATTTCCAGGGTCATCAAATAGCAATCGATGGAGCATCATTTGTGCAGACCATGGGTCCTATAATTTAAAACTATTCCAATATGTTTTTATTCCAATCTCCTGACGCCAAATTTACGTAACCACTGACGCAAGCATCCGGCAGTCACCCCCAGGGTCGTCTGAACAGACCCATTAAACTCTCTCCTGGTTCATAGGTGGTCACCTTTGTTTGCTTGAAAAACAAATAACATTGCCTACACTGATGCGGCTTGTCTTATCTCATTGGCTGACAAGAAGCGATGATCACGCTCCAATGGAGAGGGATTCGATGGTGTTGAGCTGAATATCGCTGAAAATTGATAACAGGATGAAGAGAGTGGTGCCGGCGTCTGCGACTGGTCTGCTTTCCCTTACTTAGCTTGCGGTGGCTGGTCAGAAATCGCGGTGGCATGTAACGGAAGCTTAAAAATGACGCAAAAAAGGATCCTCAGAAAAGAGGAGTTGGCAGAATGAGGTCGTAAACGTGCTGAATGTGCTTTAAAACGTTACACGGCCGCACAGAAAGCTTTGTTATGCGCAAATAAATTCATGCTCTACGGAAGGTGCGAGTAGCCAGTGCCTGAGTGATCGGCGGCAGCCATCGTTTATTCCTTTCGGAACGGGGCAGCTTGCGGCTATTCAGAAGAAAATTCTGTTTTGTTCAGCCTATTAATGCATCTTTAACGTGTACACGTCGCTCTGACCTGGTGAGTTTTCGCGGTTTTCGGACGTCGCGTGACAGACAGGCGAAGTGGGGGGTGCTCCAAAAAATTTTTGACCAATTGCTAAGGGCTTTTTGAAGAATTGGAATAGAAAAATATGGAATAGCTTTAAGTTATAGCGCCTCATCTTACACGCTGAGCAGAAATCGTGGCAGTGCCGTCATCTACCGCTGCTTGCGTCGCAGCTTTCTTGTTGCGTTATGTCGTCCTACGCCATGGACCCCTCTCGTGATCATAAGTGATCGGGGTTGTCACTTCGTTGCCAACGCTATTGAAGAGCTGCTTCGGATATGTGGAACACAATTTCTTCACCCAACAGCGTACCATCCACAAACCAACGGTCCTGTTGAACGCACGAATCGAACCTTGACGAACATTTTATCCATGCATGTGTCCTCTAACCACAAGAACTGGGATGATGTGTTGCCATTCATAACATACGCCTACAACATTGCCAATCATGAGACAACGAATTGCAGCCCTTGATATCTGATTTATGATCGTTTGTCGCGGAGCTTTGTCGACACGATTCTGCCATTTTCTCTGGACGCTGAGGATTAGTAAGGCCTTGATGAGGGCTAGTTGGTTCATATTTCGCCAAGACACGTTGCCCCTCGCCAAGGAAATCCGCTGAATAGCACGTGTCCGCATATTGGCATCGCAAAACCGCTCGGGGGATCGGTACGTTGGTTCCCATCAAGCCATTTGTTTTGGACAAGGTGACCTATTATTGCTGCTATGGACCCCACAACGCAAGCGTGGCTTGTGCGGCAAGCTCTTCTCACGTTATGTGGGGCCATTTGTTGTGTCTAAGCCATTCTTCGACGTCCTCGCGGGCTTCCCTCCTATGTGCGAGGCACTACCAGGTGTTGGCGCTGCCACAGACTAGCCATTGTTTAACTGAGGTTTTTAGCGCACGAAAAGGGACGAAAGACAGTGGCGAAACGAGGACACAGCGCTGTGTCCTCGTTTCGCCACTGTCTTTCGTCCCTTTTCGTGCGCTAAAAACCTCAGTTATGGAATACCAACACGCCCTAACCTACGCTCTTTCAAGCCATTGTTTGCGTCGAAGATGCCGCTGCTTCGGCAGGAGTGTTGCCTTCGGTGTGGAACATCTCAAACACCAGAAGTAATGAGGGTAATCTAACGACTCGGCGGATTTGATGCAGAACAGGAGGTTGGAGATCCGTGTCATCCGTGCTGCGTGCTCCACAAAAAACTGTTACGGATGATCGATGTTTATTTACAGATGAATACCGGGATGGATTAGCGGTCGCCACAATGTCGCCACCGAAATGTTGCCTTCTCTCCTACTCAGCTCCTCGTCCTGCTCGTCTTCTATTTACGCCTCTTTGCCACGTTACAATATGTTTCGTGTTTTTAAATATTTTTGAGTTGGTTATTCGACTGCACCAGCTGATAACAGTTTTATTCTGTCGATAAGTGTCTTGACGCCTAGCCAAGTGGCTGTGATTGTTATCATTGCTGAAAGTGTTACGCTAGGCGGAGCGGACAATGATGAGTCTGTTTCGTCTGTGAAAACGGAAACAAACACAAGGTTAAATATGTCTGCACATCAGTGCCTTCCTCGCTTGCGGTGTTCGTGAGAGCGATGGCACATGTTTCTTGCGGGTTTATTAGCTTCTAAAACCTCCTGGGGTTATTCGTTAGGATTTTTGGCAGGTCAGTTTGAAAGAAAGCGTGTTTGGAGGAGCGAATTTCGTTATACTACGAATACTCGGCTGTATAGCATTTATCCCATACATCTACACAATGGTTCCGTTTCGCTGCACAGAAAAGACGTGTTTTCTTTCTTCTTTTTAATCTTTTCAGATTGTCTGAGAGGCACGGTTTCTGGCCGTTTGCACCAAGACTGATACACCGAGAAAGTTTGCTTGTTAGTTCTTTTATCTTGTTTTTCAAAACTGTCCAGTTACCAATGACAGACCGGTGATGAAATGTGGATAGAAAAGATGGCAGAAAAGCATCTAGTCCGTTGTTAATTCTTTCGTAATTTCCTGTCTTACATGCGCATAGTTTTCTTGAAGATTTCGCGGGGAGTAGAGGTAAACTTGAAGATTGATTTATTTATTTTACATACTTTCAAGGCCCGTAGACGCTATAGAAAGGAGTGGTGCATACACAGAAAGGAACGCAGAACAAACAAAACAGTAATTGTTAGATGGCATTGAGAACAGCAGTCTTGAACCTCAACGCGCCTGTAATAGTGGCGACTGATACGGGAAGGTGGCTCCAGTCATTGCACGTACGAGGAAAAAAAAACGAGTAATAGTACGCGTTCGCACGTCAGGATGGCACGGACACTTTACGAGACGATCGCTGCGGGATGAAAAGAAGGACGTGTTAAAAGTTTCTCTTTCAATACCGGGTTGTGGTAAATCTTGTGGAAAAGGCAGAGTCGACTGTATGCGCGACGTGCTGCAAGATCCGGTGTGCTAACGGTTTGCGTCATGAGTGTTACGCTAGCGTGGCGAGAGTGATTACATAGAATAAAGCGGGACGCGCAATTCTGAATGGCTGCGACGAAGAGGGTTAGTGATGCGTGAGGGGGATCCCCGATGACGGAGGCATATTCTAATTTCGAGCGAGCAAGTGTTTTGCAGAGCGTCAGCTTTAAAGATGCAGAAACGGCGTGAAGGTTTCTGCCCAGGTATTCTAGCGTGCGACTAGCATTAGATGTTCAACGTGCTCGTGACAAGATAGATCGTCAGTAGTATAAAGCCGAGATGCCTGTAGAATTTAACTTGACAGAATGGGGCGCTATTCAGAAAATACATGCATGTGTCAGTAATATTAGTGCGGCGGGAAATGCGCATATATTTACATTTATTCACATTTAATTTCATGTTCGATGTCTTGCACCATAAGGCTAAATTGTTTAGAACTTCTTGTAGTTTAGGGGAATCGACGGGGTCACTCATTTTATGACATACTGCACAATCATCAGCAAATAACTTAATTGAATATGGCTTCACGCAGTCAGCGAGGTCGTTAATATTGTCACGTGGTGGTGACGTTGAAGAACACAATAGCAAATACTGTGAAAGAGAAAACTAAATTTATTGGGCGAACCTGTGCCCACAAAAACAGGCTACACTTATAGCACAACGATAACGGCGAACACGGTCGGCGATCGTCGAAAATCTGATCAGCGGGTCAAGCGCGTCGGCTTTTATACAGCAGTCGTCGAATGTTCCAGACTAGTCGTTCGGGCCCGCGTGCCTTCCACAAAGTTCTACATCATTCGCGTCACGCGATGAAATCAGATAACACAAGGTTCGTCGACAACAGACAGCCGGGTAGAAGCATCGATAACTTTCCAGAAACTTCGGATACATACAGGCGCGTCCCGCACTGTGCGATTACATTTGTTAAGCGGCGAAACGTGGTCGCCCGATAAAGATAAGTACACGTGTCAATATAAACTAAAACCCCGAGGACAGAGCCCTGCGGTACACCTGATGTAACTGATGAAAAAGCAGAGGAAGCCTAATTAGCAGTTACGTACTGGGTTCGATTAGAAAGAAAGTCCTTAATCCAAGCTAATACTATAGGATCAATGTTAGTCTGATCGAGGTTGAGGTTTAGTTGTTCGTGAGTTACGGTATCAAAGACCTTAGCATAGTCCAAGAAAATGCAGCCAACGTCAAATTTATTGTCAGTTGGAGCAAGAAAATTATTAGGAAAGCAAGCTAGTTGGGCTTAGCACGAGAGCATTTTTCGGAAGCCATCTTGACAGGAATAAAAGAATGAATTGATCTTCAAAAAGTCAGCAAGGTGAGAGTAAATTATATGCTCCAAAAGTCGGTGTGGGATTCTTGTTAAATAAATGGGACGGTAGTCTTCGGGAGCATGCGCAATGCCTGACTTTGGGACTGGAATCACCCTTCCTTTTTTCCAGTCACGCTGGAGCGAAGAACGCTACAACGACTGAGCAAAAATTTTAGAAAGAATAACAGAGGAAAACACTTCAGTGCATTTTATTATTTTGGAATTTATACTATCAGGCCCACTAATAGACGAAATCTTTAGGTTATTGATTATCCGGCTGAGAGCAACCCATTCAATTATTACGGCATCCATTACAGGGAAGTTTAAACTTGATGCACTCGATGAATCGGCGACGATATTTGTATTGAAGAAAGAGACAAACGCTTCATTCAGAGAATTGCAACATTGATGAGTTGGAATACAGGGGCCATCAGAGTCAGTTAAATGTTTAATGTTTGTTTTAGTGCGATTGACAACACTCCAAAACTCCAGAAGAAACGAGGGCAATGTAACATTCAAGAAGTTATTTTTAGCGTTTCTAGACATTTGGATGTACTCGGCTTCCACTTGACGGTATGTTGACCAATGAGTGGGGAGTCTGCTTGGCCTAAAGGAATAACCGATTCTTTTTGTTGCGCCGGCGTTTAAGGGAGTTGTTGAACCATGGCGATCACGTATTATGAATGCCATGAATAACCTTATGATCGCTAATTTAACGAGGGTAAGTAATCGATGATAAGCTTTTGGGGTTGTTGGTTAGAATTAAATGCATAGTGTTTGATGATCGGTGCATAATGAGAGTAGGTTTGAGCACCATTTGTCTGAGGTTAAAGTTTAAACACATGTCAAGAAAGTAGCTTGCTTCAATGTTACCAGCAGTTAGAGGGCCTACGGTTTGCCAATTTGTAGTTGGGTAGTTAAAATTCCCCAGGAAAAGAATTTGAGCATTGGGTGTTTGCCAGCAATCAGGAAAAGTGCGTCGTTAAATTTATGCGCGAATTTTTGGTTACCATTAGGAGCCCTGTAGCAGAAACCAAGAAGAAGGATTTCCGATGGGGCGCTGCGTTTTACCACTATATTTTTAGGTCTGAAGTAATGTTAACAAATGAACATGGAATTTCTTCGTGAAGAGCAATAAGAACATATCCCCCGCGTGTACCATGACGATCATTACGGTAAACGCTAAAATTCGGTAAGTCATCCAAAACCTCATCATCTGTGACGTCGCTTGTCAGCCACGTTTAAGTTAAGATCAGTATGCTGCTGCTAGAAGACGAGAGGAGATTAGACAAGGCTTATCGCTTAGGAAGGAATCTGCGCACGTTGTTGTTGCAACAGTTGCAACAGTTGTTCAACGACAAAGCTACCTGGATTTTCCAACAGTAAGTGTCTCATGAGTCCTTGGACTTCTATGAGGACTGAGATCATTTAGCGTTTCACATAGAGGCCATCTTATATTTCCTAAAAGGAAACAGAAACGCAAAACAATACACCGTTAAGTAATTTTTTTAATTGTTTATTCGCTTCGTAAAGAGGGTGTTTCACGCAACTTGTGCCAAGGATTTAAAAACAAGTGGTTATCCGCACCTCAATGAAACCAACTGCATATGGTTTCCTGTCATGTGGCGCTCGTTAGAGTATTTTTATATTGCGCCTAGTTAGGTGATTAACCAAGATGAATTCTGCAACGTTTCTAATATTTACTTTAGGGCCAAGTGCGTTTCGTTGTGTGTACGGGGGGCTTAGAAACGACCCATCCAATTTTTTGTGGCAACCTACATGCTGGGTGGCGATTTTTTCGGAGTTTGAAGAAAGCCCGCGAAATATGAAATAAAACGTAGTGACTGCGATCGTGCGCTATCGTCTTGCAGCGCTCTCAACCATGCGTCGAGCCTATGGCTAATCAGAGACGGCGACGCTTCCTTGCCGTTTGCCACCGCCAAAGGTGCTGACGCACTGTGAAGCCGATGCCTAGAGCCGCGGCCGCTCACTTCGACACGGTCTACGCACACGGATCTTTAGCACGAACGTTCCATACATAGCAGTCAACGTTGTAGAAGCTACGCAAGAAGTTCGGTCCAGAAACGTGCCACTACGCGCGTAGCCCACGCTTCGCTGCGCGCGAACAGCGTTCGCTCGCGTGAACAGGCTGACAAAAAAAGAATACGGGAAAGAACAACAAAATAAAAATAGTATAAATCAACGCATTAGCAGCCGCATACCACAGTGTGTTTGTTTGTCAGGATTAAAACTTGTGTCATTCAATACTGAGCCTACATTAAAAAACAATTGGACACAATTGCTGTCAAAAAACATCCAACTATATCCAAGTGCGAACGAAGCCACTGGATGAAGTCTATCTAGCCGCCACAGCGCTGACTACTTTGTATGGAAGGGAGTACAGAGACATCGCTGTGTCAGTGTGTCTGCTTTTTCTACGTCCTCGTTCGGTCACGCTTACACATTATATCATGGATTCAAACCAACTAGCCCTCCAGCATGTTCCACCTAAACTATCAAGCACGGTGCCACGCGTGCACAGGTAAACATCAACACGTTTCGTCCAATGACCGCGGGCACTCGCTGTCAAAATACTGGAATGAGGAATTGTTGCAGCAGCAGCGAACCCGTTGATCTTCATGGATCTCTCGCCACAACGCGAACGAAATGTAGAAAGCACAGCGCAGACGACTGTACCGGCACTACACGCTCTGTACAAATGTTGCAGATCCCTTTGAAAATGAGGCCCGCGCGGTCGCGCAGTTTGTCCACGTCACATATCGCTGTCAAGATACGCCGCCTGCACAACAATCTGCCGACTCTCGGCAGAGAGCTCGGCGTCGGTACAGTGTCACCGAGGCACCGACACGAAGGTAAAAAACGCTGTCGCCGACAGTCGGCAAACCGCAGTTTGTATCGGGTCGCCCTAGTTTGAGTGAGCGTTGAGCAGCAGCACCGGCAGAACGCCCCCTCGCCTCCTTCGCCTCACCTCCGTGTCTCTCGCGCGACAGGAGAGGACGCGCTTCCTCCATCATGCACTCAAATTTCAGCGCGTTCTCCAGCTCAGCCTCCCACGCTTTCACTTTCACATACAGGATACGGCGCGCGGCGACTATGTTATCACCCTTGGACTTTATACGGCATATCACAGTGACGCCGACGGCGTAACTGCGCCTGGAGTGCTCATATAATTGCTATGGGAATAATAATTTTGCGCCGTGCTTCTCGCCAATCTTTTCGAGACTATGTGAAATCTTATGCATATAAGAAACCACGCATACCTTCTTGTTATGCTCGCCATCCTTTGTAGCTGCTGTGATTTTGTTACCGAAGTCTCTCCAAACTCTTTCCAGCTTAAGCCTTATAACTGTGGTAGGAAAACCACTGTCCTTAGGGTTCGGAACTTGCCACTGTGAACTATCTTTGATCAAATGGTCAGATGATTTTCTGGCGGCTTGGTTTATGCCTTAGACTCGTCGTGGTTCCTCAGTGGCTATGGTGTTAGGCTGCTGAGCACGAGGTCGCGGGATCGAATCCCGGCCACGGCGGCCGCATTTAGATGGGGGCGAAATGCGAAAACACCTGTGTACTTAGATTTAGGTGCACGTCAAAGAACCCCAGGTGGCCGAAATTTCCGAAGTCCTCCACTATAGCGTGCCTTATAATCAGAAAGTGGTTTTGGCACGTTGAACCCCATAATTAAATTTTTTATGCCTTAGGTGGTAACTGCCCTTACTGCTAACTTGTACGCCTGAACAAGCATAGCGCATTCAGCATAACAATGTCATACCAACTAGCCCCAGCCGAAGCCTTCATGGAATAGACCTGCTTTGATTTCTAGCCGTTTCCTCGCTGGCCAAGTCATGAAAGCATCACTGACATGACCATCCCGAAGGAGAAAAAATAAATTATTCGTCTTCACGACGGAACTGCAAAAGAGTCTGTCCTACCTCTGCAAAAATATAGCTGTTTCTTTAAACTGGTTCAAGTCACAGCCTGGGTACTACGATTTTCCCACAACGGGAGGTACCCGAACCAGAAATACGAGGGACGTCTTACGACACAGGAAGTTGGAAAGTCACAAAAATGTTTGAGTCTTTAAGCCAATTAGAGGCCTTCTAAAGTGAACTCCAATGTCTTCGCCGCCATACACGTATGCAAAGCGATTCCTCCGGCATGTGATTTCAGGGTCATCTATGACGAAGATGCAGTGCTAGAAGTGGCAGGAAGGTTCAATGCAGCGAATTAGCCCAAGACACTAACCATGCTATTATCCTCCCATCAAGACACCCCTTCACAGTGCTCACGATCAGCGCAAACCACTGACCTCTGCTGTATGCCAGCGCACTGGAGACTCCTACCGAACCAAAGGAACAGTAGTGGCTTTTGCGGGGAAGACAAACGGTGAGAAAGGCGCGCAAAAAATGTGTGACGTGCAACCGTTCTAGCGGTTATAACAGTGCTACTATTGACCTAGTCACTCATCTGCTTTGTGGGAATGTGACACGAGCTCAACATTTTGTTGTTACCGGTGTAGACTTTTCTGGACCACTGAAAACAAAAGGTAAATGAAAGAACTGGGAGTCTTAGATCATTATTTACAAGTGTCAAGTGATCCGCGTAATACACCTTGAACTGGTGACCGACGTGTCATGTGAAAAGTCCTGATGGCATTCCGAAGATTTATCCCGCGATGACTCTATATTGTGGATTTATCTTTTAGGACAACGCCAAGACGTGCCAGCAAGTTTCTGTGGACGTACGGAGACCATGGACAACAATAAGATAAGAAGACATTCAGAACTTCTTCAGAAGCCGCCATATCCGCTGGATATTTATAGCTAAGAAAAGCCGCTTGGTGCGGCGGATTCTGGGAAAGGTTGGCTCAGTATGTAAAAACATCGTTGAAGAAGGTTTTATGAATTAGCTACTGCAACTTCCAGGAGTTCACGGTAATACTAATAGAAATCGAAGCTCTGGACCCACGACGTACTCCTACACGCAGGTGAACAGACCCAAACCTCTAGCACCATCGCACTTTGCAGGTAGGAAAGCGACTGACCACTCTTCCTCTCAGTGGTTGCGCTACAGAGACTGCTAGCCATCTGGTCAACTCAGTCGTTGGTGGTGCTAACGCCGAAGGTCTGTTCACCAATTTTGGCATCAAAAGCAAAAGGAGTACCTGAAGAGTATCGGATCAACCCATATCGCTGTGCATAACTAAAGCGCACCAAAGGAAGAAACTATCTTTGGTGAGGATTATGCCGAGGGAGCTCAGGATAACTGGTCGAGTGGTAGAAGTTCTCGGATGACACGGAAGAATCCGAAACTGTATGGTGCGCATACCTAATGGAAGCGCACTGAGAAGACAAATTCAACAGTTGTACTTTATGCAATACACGGACTAATCACCTGCACCTCATAGGGAGTGGACATTGAAGAAACTGCAAACTTCCTCCTCCTTCTTCCCATCGATGGTAAACTTTACTACTCTTCCGAGCTTGTTGGGCAACGGGCATGTGTATCGAAATAAAGTTAATTGTTTTGTTCGCCTAAAACGAAGCAGTCCGCTGTTTTTTGATTTGCCATAATTTACTGAGACACCACTACTTTCAATTTCGGTGCCTACAACGAGGAACCCTCGGAGGATATCCTTCAACTTACGGTTGAGGTCACGTTGTCTCATCCCTTTGCTGTGCTAGGTGAACTAGATGGCTAAGCATGGCCCTGTTTTTTTTTTGTGGCCGAGATGTGGCCAGTGCCACATCTCGTTTCAGACTTATCTTTACGGCTATCACGCAATTCCCGAGCGCCGAACGAAACGCTGCATTAATGTTTGCCCGGGCAATTAGATTGGAAGAGCGCAGATTGGGGTTAAGCAATGAATTCACCACTGTTGACTCACCTTGAGAGGATTCCTGACGTAACGATCTTCGACCATGATAGCGACACACCAGCAAGTTACGCAGCTTTGGAAGCAGAAGACCTGTTCCAGCCAAATATCGCTGCTCGGGCCGGCTCGCTACATATCCGGACTCGCGCCACTTGCAGAGACCACTCAGAGTACGGGGTTGTCGTCAAAGAACCGCAACGACCTAAGCTAGTGGGCTTGCCGCTGCACCCCATGGCGGCCGTGGTCGATATCGCGCTTAGAAAGTCTTTCTTTCTATACTGAGGCGATAGCCCCAGGGCCCCGTGTCACTGAGAATCCTGCGTCAGCGTCCCGCGTCGTCCGCCATTTCGGCAAAAATTATTTCGTACCACGCACACGCAACCACTCAGGCCCTCCATGTAGCGCAAAGAAGTTACTAAACTAATCGAATTTCTCAAATTAAAATACCCCCAAAAATTGTCAAGCATGTCTTACAGACAACGTACAGACTTAGTCGCGTCGGATTGTAATTTGAATATAAGGGAAAATGTAGTTCTGTTAGGGAGAAACTCAAAGCACAAAACCCCTTCCCGGCGTTTCTACGATTCATAGAGCGCCCATGGCTTCCAAAATTTGCGCGCGCCGGAGTACGATAATTTTGTACTCAATAAAGCGGAGCGCCTTGTTCTTAGCAACACCTCCAGATGGCGCTCGGCTCTCGAAAGAATGGCTTCAGGATAGGTAGGCGTTTGGATGATAACTTATGTGATCTCACTCAGAGTATTTAAATATCAAGAGTAGCAAGATGACCATTATATGTGGCCTTTTTAGACAGTACAGGAGCGTATGACAACGTAGACCGCAACATTTTGTGGGCTATTCTGGAAGGGGAAGACTTAGGCGACGATTGTCTACAGCTTTCGAGAGATATTAACCTAGAAAATACCGTTTGCGTTTAATGGGAAGAGATGAGAAGCGAGTAGAAAATTGATATCTACAAGCAACTGAAGCTGGGGTGCCCATTACCCCCACTGCTGTTTATGATGTACATGGTGAGGATGGAGAGGGCGCTAGAAAGAAGTAATATCGGGTTTATTCCCTCAAACATACAGGCGGGTACAGTAGCAGAGCAGGAGCTTCCAGGTTTATTTAATGTGGACGGTATCGTGTTGTTAGCTAAGAAGCAAAGTGATTTCCAACGTCTGCCTAATATCTGTGGATAAGAAGGCGAGAATTTAGGTTTTAAATTTAGCATTAGAAAATCAGCTGTTATGGCCTTCAGTAAGAACAATGAAATGACAGTGGAAATACAGGGCCAGGAAATACCTCGGGTTAAAGAATGTAAATACTTTGGTACATGAATAAACGAAGGCAATAGATATATGGAAACAAAGGAAAAAACAATAACAGTAAAGAAGAAGAAGAGAAATGCCGTCATCATGAAGCACAGAGCGCTATGGGGATACAATAAATACGAGGTGCTCCGGTGTATGTAGAAAGTTGTAATGGTTCCTAGACTTACTTTTTGAAATGCGGTTGCTTGCTTGAAATCAGGAGTACAATCAAGACTCGATGGCAACGAAAGGTTAGGTAGACACATCGCATTGGGCGCTCACGGGAAGACTACAAATGAAGCTGTGCAGGGTGATATGAAATGTACAAGTTCAGAAGTGAGGGAAGCTCACGGTAAAATTTATTATGAAGAACGACAGAGTAATATCCAAGAAAGTAAATGGGCTGGGAGAGTGTTGAGGTATTTGTACAGCATAAAAAATAATTCACAGTGGAGAAAAACAACTTGGAAACTCACCAGGAAGTATGCGGCCTGTAAGGTGAGCAAGACAGCAACAAGGAATGTCAAGCGGAAAGTCAGAGAGGCTGAAATAATCTGATGGGTGGCGGCAATGGAAAATAAACCTGCCATGAACAACTACTTGAGAGTGAAAACGAAATCAGGAAATGGACAATTTATGATAACTCTAAGGGAAGCTCATTACTTTTCGAAGCGAGGGCAGGGTGCCTTAGAACACGCACCTATAAAGCGAGATATAAGAAGAAAGAAGCATCTGGTTGCTGCAGTATAGCTAGGGAAACGATGGAGCATGTTTTATTAGAATCTGAAGATATCTGCCCAGCGGTTGATTTAGGCACCAATGGCCTCTTTGAAGCCCTTGGGTTCAGCGAGAGCAGGGGTAAGTAACCGTGTCCGCAATAGAGATTAGTAAGAGGTCATTGGATGATTCGTGGAAGAAAAATAGAAAAAGGACAAAAAAGCAGACGTACGAAAACAAAGTTCACAATAGGGGACAGAAAATTTGATTGTGGGAATTCAGCGTGGTTATTTCTTTGTTCTCTTTTTTCTATTTTTTCTAGGTAAGAAAAAGTATAAAGTACAATAGCAAGAACTTGGTGGCACAACCCACCGCCCCGTTCCAAAGGGGACGCTCACAACATCCATCCATCCACCCAGCGCCGGCAAAATTACGGGTGAGATTATTTTCCCTTCTTCAGCTGTCCCTGTGCGTGCACGCCGCACTGACGCCGACTGATGTGGTAGCTAAATCGCGCGCACACTGCACACTGGGACCCCGTAACGTAGCTGTCAGTATCTTTCGTGTGGTGCGCGGAGGTGAATTATCGTAATTATGGCCCGTTCGTGCTTGCTTTCTTCCGCGTTCATGGAAAGGCTCTGGTACTCTCGCTGCGCTCGCATTGGATCACAGTGTGCGGAAGAATTTTTTGAAAGTTTTGCATCACGTGCTGTTTCATCCACAATTCTAGAGTATTTACGCCCGAAGCACTGTATAGCAGCAGTCCATGCCGCGGTATTTGTACGATGCCGTGTTACCTGTGCAACGAAGGAGCGTTTGCCGAGTACGTCTAGAAAGATTAGGCTGGCGCGTGCAGCATTCTTGTATTCAACTGTCCGTGAAGTGTGCATTGCTGTATGGATAACAAGATGATTAGTAAAGTGACAGACATGATAAATGTGCTTTTCGAATGTTCGCTTTTGTCGCAGGGCACACTTAGCGAAGAGTTTGAAGAAAATTGCCCTAAAGCTTGTTGATGCTGCCAAAATCTGTACCTATCAATTATTTTTTTTCTTCTATGGAGTATGCTTGTGCCGGGGAAAATTTCATATGAATTGGCTAAAGAATTGAGGTTAAAAAGTTACTGTTTTGTACGTGATTTTCCATTGAGAAATGGTATAGTCATTTCTACAGGTACGTCGATGTGTCTTCACATCTAAAGGCGGAACCGCATGGCGCGATTTCAGGCGCGATTGACGCGCGGATGGTGGGACGCGCGCGTCATTTTGACGCGTGCCCAGCATGATCCGTCACGAAGTCGCGCCGCCGCGTGCTGCTGCTCGGAGTAGAAAAAAACGCGGCACGCGGCGCGTCCACCAATCAGAGTTTAGGGAAGTCACGTGGCATTTTGGTTCTTTTTTTGCCACCAGATGGCCCTGCTCTCTGCGCATCTTGACGGAACCTCCTTGGTGGAATTTTTTTTTTCTCGGCAAAACTGGCGCACGCGTCAAGGAAAACCTGCTACCGTGATTTCGTTCGCGCATCGTGTTGGTTCGCGCATCGTGTTCGCCTAAAATGAACAAAACAACCTTCAACGAGGCCCTAATAACTAAAGTGGAGAAGCGTCGCGTCTCATCGCTAATACTGGCAAGACAATTTGCTAATAATATTACCAGTGTATGGTGCTCGCTCTCTTCTCAACCAGGCAGGCCGCACCCACATGTACCTCCTGACCCGCATTTTTTCTTGCTTCAGTATCAGCATCCCCCTTAATAGTAGCAATCGCCTCTTCTGCTCGGTAGTAAGCAGCCGACCCTCCTTTGTGTATGTGAAGTTGTAAACAAGCAGCGGCATCTCAGCATGCGCAAGGTACATAGTCGCAGTTTCGCACACAATATTGCTGCTTGAAATCAAGCTTGATAAGTACACTTCGGAAGGAAACGTCGCTGTCTAATTACACTGAGATTATATTTATTGTAGTGTTCTGTAAGTTTGAGGGCATGTTATATATGCGGTAACAGAGACAATACATGTCGTTGAGAGTTATGTTGTCTGGCAACCCGGAAAACGCGGCGCGAAAGCGCCGCTCCTTTTTTTCGTACGTGTGCTCGCGCGTCGGCGGCAACGCGGGCGTTTGCCGCCCGTCGCGTTTTTCGCTCGCGAAAAACGCGCCATGCGGTTCCAGCTTAACGGCTGCGCGAGACGGCACCCAATTGCTGTGTCTAACGCATGGCCAAATTTTAGCTAGTATGCCAATTTTTTTATTTATAGTGTCACCAGACAGGCTGTTTTTCTTGTGTTGGATGTCGTGTGTTATCGTGTGTTTCTAAAGGTTTCTGATTTTGCAGGGAAGCGGAGATTTCAACCGGAGTGTTTTCTTAATCGAAAAATAAAATTGTTTCCTCACCTGAAAAAACGAAGGAGTTTGTTCTTTTTCAGTGCATCGTCATTTGGGGCAGGGCTTTGTTGCACCGCATGAAGAAATTAGGTTTTGAAACGCTTATCATGTGTTAAGAAATATTCTGCAATTAAAAATTTACATTTGACGTAGTTCAGATGTGCGTTTTTGTTAAGCTTTTGATAGTAAATTTATGCTTGCCCCAGTTCTAGTTACACGTTAAATAACCGCCTGTGTATTTGTACACATCGGGTATTTGTACAAAAAGATGCAGCGTCAGTAGCTGTTTGTACGAGAATTTGCAGAATGTAACATCATATTGTTAAATCACAAGCTTAAAGTTTCAACAAGATGAAAAATAAACTGAACATTTCTTCTAGTTAAGGGAAGTCACGAGTTTGTGAGCCATGAGAATCTCCAGACCACTTGGGAACCTGCGGCACTTCTGAAAACAGAACAGCACGTCAAGGCATCTGATCTGCATGCTGCAACAAGGCGTGTATAAGACGGTCACTGGCGGTCACATCTGGCAACTCTCCTGAATTTGCATGAAGTTCACAAGTCTGGGCTCATTCTACAACTTTACGGATGTCGCATTAGGTTTTACGAGAATAAAGTTCCGTTCTGTAACATGTTTTAAATCTGTTAAAAGATGGGTGATTGATTCATTGCATTATTTGCTTCGTCACCATACAGCGTAAGAGAAGGCGTAGGGGGAAGCCGTTCAAATAATGGCTTGAGGGATCCTTTGCCCCCTTTGCTAAAAAATGCAAAAATACGTGTAACAAAATTAATTGTGGTGACACCTATGCTGCTTTCTTATCAACACAATATCCCTAACAAGTAAACAAGAGGGCATTCTTGATTTAAGCACGTTTGTTCAGATAAATGCATGCAGCAGGCTAAATCAGCAGCAGCAAAAGCTCTGAAAAAGCTGTGTGATCAGGAACCCACCAGTCAAAAGCCAGCTTGCATTGTGAAAAGCGATCCCCCCCCCCCCCCCCATGTGCATATGTACATTTTTCCACGCGCTCCAGAATCTTACCTTCGTGGCCTCGTCCCTTTGAAGTAAACGTTGAAAGTCAGCGCTCGTGGTGTCGTGTTCTCGTCTCGTGTCCCGCCTACGTACACCAAGCAATATAGCAAGTTCTATTACACTATCTAGCGTTATACTGATTGTAATGCGGCACACTGGATTCAAGTTCATCTTGATTCCAGGTCATCTCGGTTGACTGGCCAAAATTCGAGAAATTGCCCAAAGTGCATGACCCTTGTATTTTGCCAATATATGGCAAGGCATTGTTCCTCATATTGTTTCAGGATTGTACTTCCCAAACTCTGTCTTTAAACTATGTGTTGTGGGGTCTCTCACACCCGTACTCTTGGGACAAAGGAACGACAACACAGTAGTGCAAACAATCACAAGGGCATTTATTGCACCTTTCATAGATCAGTGCCTGCTAGCCGAGTTGCTATCCACAAAACATGCCGATGGGCTCGCGACAAATCTAGAAGTCTGACTCACCGCGACCGGAAGCGAGCGAATATGTTCGCCCCATGCTGGATCCCAAGGCCTGGTCGTTCGCGTGTATGGTCACGCGAATCGTGGCGCGTTCGAGGTCGGCCACGCGAGGCGGTCTCGCAGAAGCATGGGTCGGCGCGCACGCGGGAGACGTCGCCGCCGTGCGCCGACCCGCCGGGCAAGAGGGTCGCTGCACGTGCGGCACGACCGTCCCGCTTGCTGTCTCGAACCCAACAGCCAGAGCGCCTTGTCTCCCGACGCCCGAGTAACCCCGCAGCGGCGCGACGCTCGCGCCATCTCTCGCACCGCGCTTGTACCACTCCAACCGCCGCGGGCGCCAGGCCACGCGACGGGCGAAGCCGCCCTGCAGGAGACGAGCCATGCGGGAAAACTAGATCTCAGGGGAGGCGTGAGAGTCACGCATCCCCACATCCCCCCAACCTTAAATCACTACATATTCCGGCCAGACATGTGACACGGTCTAACATCAAACTGTGCTTCGCAAACAAGGTAGAACATTAAACAGTGGTCGCGCCGAAGAAATGTCCGCACGCTGTCCATAACATGCGAGCCGACATTGTCCTTGGGTGCACCGCTGGCGTCCGCCGGTCACAGCGGCAGCTTTGCAGACTCGACGGCACGATGCCAGGCCAGGACTCCGGAGACGACGACGCAGTAGTCGGCACGAACAAGCGTCGCTCGCGCCGACGCGCCCTGCTGGGAAGAGCCGCCGTAGCTGTCGGTGACCGCCGGCTCTTTTGTCCGCCACCGAGGGTTGTGAGCTGGATGCAGGAGGCCGCCGAAGTCGCCGCGCCGAACTGGCCACAGCATCACCATCGCCCGGGGTGGCTCGATCGTAGTCCGGGGCAGCAGCAGACGATGTGCAGGTGACGGCAAACCAGGGGTGGCTCCAATCACGCTGCGTAAACTCAACACACTCGGCAAACACTAAAGTAGTGCAAGGGAGAGGAATTATGCATGCGCATCGCCCACGTGGTACGATGTTCAACTCGGCTAGCAAAAGATCGGGCAGCTACTCAGATGCTAAGTTCACGTGAACGAAGCTCGCTTTCTTGAGTCGAACGAGTAATTTCAATTCGTGCGAGGCTAAATAGAATGAGGGAAGCGAATTGCAACACCTCAACGCCACGGTCCACCAAGTTGTGTCCCTCCACGTGCGACAGGCAGCTTCGTAAAGCCTTAGGCCTAAATCGTCGCTACTCTGACAACAACCGGCATCCAAAAACAACGCCCAAAATGAGCGCAAAACAGGCAGCCGCGAGGAGACGTTAGCTCTGTGAGGTGGTCCTACTCCGCTCGGTGCACGCAGCATCCGAGTTGACGGCGCCCACCGTCCCAGACGGTGTCGGAGCGCCCGCTGCCAGGCCGCAATACCAGTCAGCCCGTAGTGGCACCCGTGGCCCGCGGCCACCCGGCTCCCAGAGCCGCGACTTCATCCGAGTCAAAGAGATAGAAGAAGCTATTTACATAACAAATTCTGACCACCCACGAGGCTTCCGTACTCACTCGCTTCATGCTTGCCACTGCTCCGCGAGCGCTCAGCCTCGCTCTCCCAGGATGCAGACCACGTGGCTCTCGTACTGACGAATGCCATTAAAAAAACACTTGCGAAAAGGCTTAGCATGTTGACATGTTCAAACACACTACAGCCACCATCACCTCGCTCAAGAAAGCACGCCGCCGACGCTAGCGATCAAAATTCACGCTAGGCCTACGCTTCGGTTCAAACAAAGGTCTCGAACGAAGCAAACTGTTAAAACTATCGTCCGATGTCCCAAGAGCCCCACGTTGGGCAGCCAGATGTGGGGTCTCTCACACCCGTACTCTTGGGACAAAGGAACGACAACACAGTAGTGCAAACAATCACAAGGGCATTTATTGCACCTTTCATAGATCAGTGCCTGCTAGCCGAGTTGCTATCCACAAAACATGCCGATGGGCACGCGACAAATCTAGAAGTCTGACTCACCGCGACCGGAAGCGAGCGAATGTGTTCGCCCCATGCTGGATCCCAAGGCCTGGTCGTTCGCGTGTATGGTCACGCGAATCGTGGCGCGTTCGAGGGCGGCCACGCGAGGCGGTCTCGCAGAAGCATGGGTCGGCGCGCACGCGGGAGACGTCCCCGCCGTGCGCCGACCCGCCGGGCAAGAGGGTCGCTGCACGTGCGGCACGACCGTCCCGCTTGCTGTCTCGAAACCAACAGCCAGAGCGCCTTGTCTCCCGACGCCCGAGTAACCCCGCAGCGGCGCGACGCTCGCGCCATCTCTCGCACCGCGCTTGTACCACTCCAACCGCCGCGGGCGCCAGGCCAAGCGGCGGGCGAAGCCGCCCTGCAGGAGACGAGCCATGCGGGAAAACTAGATCTCAGGGGAGGCGTGAGAGTCACGCAACCCCACAGTGTCTAAAATTTATTTTCCTTATTTTGCAGAGTATACATGCAGAAAGTTGAAGTGTGCAGATCTCGAATTGAAGAGGAGCACAGGTTCCATACTGCAGAAAATGGGGGCCTAGAGCGAATCCTCTTCCAAAAAATCAAGAGGTGAGGGAAGATTCCTCCTACTCAATGCTTCACCGTTCGTTGTGCTGTGACATACACTGTGACACACAAATGTAGTGGAAACAAAACCCCACAACAAGTGAAGCGCAAACAGTCAGCTGAGTCAGATGAACAACAAGAAAAAATTTATACCCGTATTTGCCATCATCAGCTGCAGGTTACATGCGGTAAAAGAGCAGAAAAAGATGTCCAGAATGAACGAGAACCAATGACGTGGGTGATCAACTTCAATCTAGTCAAGGCGATATGTTCGAACTTGTGTTTGATGATGAGTTTTAACACAAACGGTCACTCACGCAGGCTTCAGCACCAGCCGCAATGTTGCAGAAAACTCCCATGTCTCTCGCCACTTTGCGCTTGCTTCTGAGTAGGATTTCCGCGCTGTCAAAAGATTGAGAGCAACCCTATCTCATGCAGTGCGCATCCAAGTTGCCCGGTGCATTTACTAGCCTCAGAGCATGTCTGTAATCCCTGAGCCTCTGATTCCAGCATTGGCTCGTTTGTCCAACGTAAGCGCAGTTGCATGTGAACGGTACCTTGTAAACGGCTCCCTCTCTTATGTGACATGTGTGCAAATGCGTCAGGTCACCTCGTTGTGCTCATGCCACCCTATAACTGTCAATTCAAACCGATAGCGCTCGCATGACATGACACCAAAGGTTTCGTGGATGGGTAAAACAAGACATTCAAGATGCAAGACGTGGAGCCGCTGCTATGGGAGGGGGTGCAGAAAGTGATTGTGGCGAAGTAAGTACAGCACGTTCTATAAGAAGAAGCTTCGATGAAGAAAATGGATCACATCTTTGATGGTGTTGACATTCTGGACCCAGTGGTGGTGAACCTCGGAGAGGAAACAACGAGTAGATGGCACAATCTCTGATGATGATGACTACCTCGGGTGCGAGCCTCTGTGACGGCCTTCATCAAGACAGGATGTGCACTTCGTGTGTACTCGGTGCATTTTACGCGTCACTTTTTCATTATGAATCACGTTCAAAACTATACCTTCGTCCAGCTCTGAACGTTAAGTTCAGAGCGGAACTGGCGTTCAGGCGTTCAGTTCTGAAAGGCTTTTATAGGTTTGACAGCTGCATCTCTTAATATTTTTTTGTGTTTCATGGTAGTCGTCGAACAAACTTGCTTATTAACTCAACCAGGCGCGACGACAGGAGGTTGTATGAGCATGACATTTTTTTATATTTTTTTATTTACAGATACTGCAGGCCCTTCTCGGGCCCATGCAGGAGGGGATACTTAGAATACGAACAATAGAAGTAAATTTAAACTAATTTCTTGACATAATTGCAAAAATATAATACATTTTGTCCTAGGAGACTTCAACTTTCCCGAAATTAATTGGCAGAACCCATATAACACGACTAATTATTGTGCGCGCGATTTCTTGAATACTTGTCACGCTTTTGGTCTGACCCAACTGGTCACCAGCCCAACAAGGCAGAATGCTCAATCATCGAACATATTAGACCTAATACTGACATCACATGCTGAAAACTTGATATCGCTCTTGAATCTACCGGCAATCAGTGACCACTCAGTAACACACACCACGTTTTTCAACCACTTACCGCACCCCAAGAAAATAACTAAAGCTATCACACTTTATGACAAAGGAGACTATGAAAGCATCAACAGTGAACTTGATGCGTTCCGAACCTGGTTTCTAACCGATTTTCATGATCGCACTCCTTAAACTAATTGGCTATTGTTCAAAAACAAAATGCACGCTCTAATTGAAAAATTTATACCTACCATCAGCGTTACTGAGCGCCATGAATTACCTTGGTTCAAGTCCGTGCTAAACCGCATGAATAACAAAAAGAAAAGACTTTTTGGAACCGCCAAAAAAAACCAATAACCCCACCATGTGGCAAACTTATTACGAAGCAGAAAAATCCTATAACCTACAAGTATACAAAACTAGACACTCATTTTTTTCTTCTACTCTACCCGACATGATTCGTACAAACCCACGTCAATTCTGGAAATGCATCAATCCTAACCCCATCAGAAACATAACACTGTGTGACGATGATAATAATCCAATTGAAGATCATGATGTTGCGGAAGTTTTGAATTTATCATTCAGCTCAGCTTTCACCCACGAACCGGATAACGAATTACCAGATTTCCCTTCCTTTAACTTTCCACCTATGCCGGGCTTCAGCTTCGAACCTGATGGCATTGTCAAAATAATCGACTCTTTGAAATTAACCGCCTCAGCTGGTGTCGACAAAATTAATACTAAAGTGTTACAAAATACAAAACATGCAACTCGCACCATTTTGTCTCATATATTTCAGCAATCCCTTTCATCAGCCATTATACCCCATGACTGGAAAATAGGCAAAGTCATTCCAGTCCCCAAAAGAAGGGCCTTCATCTTCTCGCCTTAATTATCGACCAATATCTATCACGTGTATCACTTCCAAACTAATGGAACATTTAATTTTCTCTCAAATTATAAAATTTCTAGTATCCGTCAACTTCTTCCACCCTAACCAGCATGGCTTTTTAGAGGTTTGTTTTGCGAAACACAGTTAGCTCTCTTTATTAACGACCTTAGCTCTAGCATTGACCTTAACATTCCTATTGACGCCCTCTTCCTCGATTTTGAAAAAGCTTTCGACAAAGTTCCTCACAAACGACTATTCCTAAAACTTTCTCGTCTCAATCTTAACGAACATGTTTTTAATTGGATATGCAGCTTTCTCATTAATCGGCAGCAGTTTGTCTTTGCTTATAAATGTTCATCTTCTTATTCCTCTGTTATATCTGGGGTACCTCACGGCACCGTCTTGGGCCCCCTTCGTTTTCTCATATATATTAATGATTTGTCTGCTAACATATGTTCTAACATCCGCATATTCGCTGATGACTGCGTTATCTACCGGCCTATTACTAACACCGATGACATTTTGTTTCTTCAGTCTGACATTCAGCACGTACTAACCTGGTGTAATTCATGGCTAATGTCCTTAAATGTGAATAAAAAAACATCTCTGCTATCATTCCACCGATATCACTCACAACTATCTTCAATATACCTAATCGGGAATGCAGAAATCGCTTCAGTATCAACTTACAAGTATTTAGGCATCCATTTGACATCTGATCTAAATTGGTCTTTTCATATTTCACAGGTTACTAACGAGGCAAATCGCGTCCTTGGTTACTTTCGACGAACCCTGCGACCAGCACCCCCATCAGCGAAATCCCTTGCTTACTTAGCACTTATCCGTCCCAAATTAGAATATGCATGCGCGATCTGGGACCCTCATCAAAATAACCTTTCCATTACTCTTGAATCTGTTCAAAATCGCTCTGCTCATTTCATTTTCTCCGCCTATTCCTATCATGTAAGTGTAACTGAACTAGAACGTAATGCTCATCTCACAACTTTAGCGAACCGCCAAAAAATTTCCAGATTGTGTCTGTTTCATGAATTCTTTTATCATCCATCTCTGAACTTCATTATCAGCCCCGCCAATCGCATTTCAAATCGCACAAACCACGGGAAGGCCGTCTACCCGCCCCCTGCTCGCACTTTTGCGCATATGTCCTCATTTTTCGTCCATACAGCAAGGGACTGGAATGACCTGCCAAACGCCATCGTTGATCAGACCGACTCATCGTCCTTCAGATCATCCATAGAAGGAATGTTCTGCTGAAATTCTATCCCCTCATGTAATACCCCTTCCATGGGGCCTTTGAGGTACTAATAAATAAGTAAATAAATGAATAAATAAATACAAAAGGGGGAAAACATTCCAATACACTGGACACAGATGACATAAATGAATGCTCGAGCAAGGAAATATCATCAACTCAGAGTGTGATCCGCTATTGGACTAGAATTTCCACAAAAGTTGATATGAAACGTACTTATTTTTGGGCTAAATGGTAGCTGTTAATTATAAAATATAAAGACGCCAAATATATGGTTACACACAAGAGAAGAGAACGGCATTGGGCGCCATGCACAACACCTTTGTTCACAGAATGCAGGCACATATATACCATTAGTCAACGCATTCGCACAGAGCAAACTTACAATCACGCATCTAATCTTTGAGGGAGCATGAAAGAAATGTTGTGCAAACGAAAGGGGGCCAAAATTTGCCTAACGACATCAGGACTTGTCCCTCACGCTCTTGTGAACCGCGTTTTTCAGATGTGCGGATTTGTGCCCGAAGCACTGATACTAGAGCAAGGGAACTGGTTGAAGCCTATGACACAGGCAAGAAAGGCAGCTTGTGCCTTAGCGAAACTTAGTTATCATTATAACTATCACTATCATTATAGTTATCATTATCGTTATTATTAGTTATCATGATAAGTCCGAGAAGTTTCTTCAGCGTTGTGCATCATGAATGTTTGATTAGATGCGTTATTGTAGGTTTGATCTGTGCGTATGCGTTGACGGACGGTATATATGTGCCTGCGTTTTGTCATTAAAATACTTGCGAGTGGCGCCCTGTCCCGTTCTCTTCTCTTGTGTGTGTCCGTTTATTTGGCGTCTTTATATTTTATTATGAGAAGTTGATATTACTAATACATTGAACAATTTTTCCAACGAGGCGGAGTTCACTGCCTCCTCAGATAACGTATTGCAATAATAAATTGCCGCGAGCAAATAAAAAGAAATTGTGAACAATAATGTGCCTGACTGGTTGTGTAATAATTTTACTGTGGTGCGCTCTCTGTGATCGTTTGAAAGGATCCCGACGATATCGTTCCCGTGATAGCTTAAGGTCCTCGTGATAAATTTGGTAAATAAAAGTTAATCTAGATATTATCCTGCGCTGCTCAAGTTTTGCTAGGTTGGCCCTATACGTAAGTTGCTGACACTAGAGTGACGGGAGCAAACAGAATAAGTAAAACGCGAAGCTAAATTCTGTACTCTTTCGATTTTATTAGTCAAGTATTGTTGGCAAGAGGTCCAAACAACCGATGCATACTCCAATTCTGGTCCTGTTAGCGCTTTGTATGCATTTAGTTTTACTGCAGGAGGGGTATTATGCAGTTTGCTTTTGAAGAAGGACAATTTCTGTAGTGCACCCCGACAGACATTATCAACATGCGGTTCCCAATTGAAATTACTGGCAAGCGTGATGCCTACTTAACTTCGTCAGTTCTGGTGAAGCTAACGTTAGCTAAAGAGTAAGTAGAGTCAAGGGGCTTATTTTTGTTGCTAAACGTAATGGGAGCTGTTTTAGAAGTGTTTATTCTTAAGCCCCACCTTTAAAACCATGAATAAATGGAGCGTAAAGAATTCTTCAACTTAATTTCGTCATCTCGGTTATTTATCACTGTGTATACAACACAGTCGTCCGCAAATAGTTCAATCTGGATTAGTGGTTCAACGCAAACATGAATATCGTTAATATATACAAGATAAAGGAGAGGCCCGAGGACCGAGCCCTGTGGAATGCCCGAGTACACATCCAAATCTTCGGAGGCACTCCCATTTATGGCGACACGCTGCTTTCTGTCTCTTAAGTAAGATTCAATCCATGCGACTACTTTCTGCTCAGTGCGAACTGACTTTAGTTTTGTTAGTAAATCTTTATGAGGAACGACATCAAACATTTTTGAAAAATAAAAAGGAGCGTCTGTTTGGCCTTTTATATTCAATGTACAAATTAATTCACCAGTTATTGCAGCTAGTTGGGTTACAGTAGATAGACCAGATCTAACGCCATGCTCTTGGGTTGGAAGCAAGGTATTATTTTCTAAGTAATAAAGGCCTTAAAGATAATGTGTTCAAATAATTTACAACAGGTCTTAGTTAAAGACACGGGCCAGTAGTTGTTAACTTAAAGAGGAGAGCCAGATTTATGTACCGGAATGATTTTTGGTGAGCACCAATAACCAGGAATTACTGTAGGGCTGCAGTGCGCATTAGGTGGCAGCCTACCTTATGAGCTTCGCCAAACGTGTACGGGAAAATTAGTTATATTCAGGGCCGCCATGTGAAGTTGCAAAAAAGATGTGAACCTCAATTTATACTTTTAGGGGCGGTTTTCGTGTTTTACATATTCTGAGATGGCTGTTTCTGTGCAGATAGAAGTAATGTTTGTTACAGAAAGAACTGCAAATATTTTAGTGCTAATCCCCAATCACCAAAGTTGACGGTTCTCCAACTGTTTATGGTGCAATATGCAAGCCAACCTGCTGTGCACATATACATAATGCAGACAACTTTCGAAAAAGGGCCTGTGTATTTTATGTGCATCTTTCTGAAGTGAACAAATGAAAACCTGTCCTGTCAGGCGTTCTACATTTCTGCATATGTTAGACAAGTGTCGTATTATCTTTCGTCACTTTCCTTTCTTTTACGCTGTGACGTGGTAATAGTTGCTAAATAAACATGCTTGTACAAAAATGACAGGGTCTGCTAAGATCTCTCTTAAGAGGTGAACGGCGAAAGCTTACTCTTCCTCCTCTTATCATTCGCCTCTTTCTCTTTGACTCTTCTCTTTCTTTCTTTAGTCATTACTCCTCACTACTAAGTATTTTAAGTCAATTGTAATCAACAGTGATCATTACAAGCCGTCGTTAGACATGTTGGTCATATCATAGTCATTAGTAGTCATTACAAGTCATGAGTGGGCTAGGCTGTAGCGGCACCGGCACCATGTTTAATCGCTGCTTGTTCTTCATGCAGTTCTTCGGCTTCCTTGCTGTACCCCGCCTTTGCGGCATCACATGGCTTGGAACTGCTTCGTCTGACTTGGCTCCCTTCGCGGTCGAGCACGTGGATGTCATCGAGTGCTTGCCCAGAAATTGCTCTATCGCTACCATATGCGATTACCTCGGCGTGTCCCACTTCAAGCTGCAGCATGCCAGACACCCCGGTGTCCTGTCCTTTGATCAGCCAATCATCGACAACTCTCGGTCTGTGACGTCAACAGCCGACAGTATAAATGTCCAGCGCGTGGATCGACTCTTCAGTGGGCTAGGCTGCAGCGGCACCGGCACCATGATTAATCGCTGCTTGTTCTTCATGCAGGTATGTTACTATTCTGATGCCGAGTGTATCCGATCTGATGATCGCGTTCTGCTGCTGCTCCCTTGCCCACAACGTCTTGTATCCTGCTGCTCGCATGCATTGTATTGCGCAAGTTGTCTCCTCTTGAGCGGAGATGTGGAAATCAACCCTGGCCCGGGCCCTCGGTCTAAGTCTAGGCGTGGATCCGGTTCCGCTCTCGATGAGAATGATGATGCTCGCCCTTCCTTTGACAAAAACACCCTTCGGTATCTTTGACATGACAAAAACGACCCTTCGGTATCCGAAATGTTCTCTAAATTATTGGAGGGGCAGACTCAGTTGACACGATATGTTGCGGAAATCAAGTCATTTCAACAGTCAGTCGCGCGTCGCTTTGATGTTTTAGAGTCACGTGTTCATGCACTAGAATCCACTCCTATATCCACAGACTCTAGTTTACTGTGTGATTTACCTACTGAAATTAATGCCTTGACTAATAAGGTAACGGACTTGGTCTTAAAAAAATGAGTCTTGAAAATCATTCTCGTAGCAACAATCTGATAATACACGGTATTTCTGAAGCAATGAATGAAAACGCTACCACCCTGATGACTGCAGTTTCATCTGTGTTTACTGAGAACCTGAAGACTAGCTGCCCTCATATTGAGCTCTGCCACAGGCTCGGTAGAGCACGCACTGGTTACATTCGTGCCGTCATTCTAAATCTTTCTAACTTCAGCGACAGAACCGAGGTTCTTAGGAACGTATCAAAACTCAAGGGCTGAAATTTCGTCAATAAAGAAGATTTCTCTTCTAGGGTTTGGTTAATTTGGAAAAAAATCTGGGACGCATCAGCCTCTTTTCGGGACAGCGGTTCTGTTGTGAAGTTGAGATATGATCATGCTTTCATTAACAAGGTTCGTTATAACTGGGATGACAGTTCAAACTCATTAGTAATGGCACCCGCTCAACGTGTTTCTTCCGAGTCTGGCCGTTTGACTTCCGTTCCATCCACTTCCTGAATTCACCCTGGCCGTTTTGAGAACCTTTTTGTCTTAAATATAAACGCTCGTAGAATTGTTAAAAAATTTCCTGATTTATTGTCCCTTATATCTATTCATTCCCCCCATGTTATCGGCATCACAGAGACTTGGCTGCACAATGGTATTTACGAATCTGAGTTCACTCCATCCGGTTTTGTTTCCGTGCGCTTAGGCAGGATTTGCGGTACTGGTGGTGGCGTGGCACAGCTTATCCGGTCGGATCTACGATTCACAGTCTTGCCTTCTCCTCCAGAAACAGAATCCGTGTGGTGTAAAATTTGCCTTCATAATCCGTGTATTGGGATTAGTATTATATATCGTCCCCCCGGCTCTACTCTTGATGTTCTTCCTGGTGTTGAAAATTTCATGAGCGAGATTAACATTGCTTCGTCGAGTTTCATCTGTATGGGTGACTTCAACGCCCCTGGCATCCACTGGCCATCATTGTCTGCAGTCGGTCGTGACACAGATATTTGCAAAGAAGTAATAAACATGTCCTTGTCCTTTGGTCTCACCCAGGTTGTTCCTAGTGTAACCAGATTAAATTCCGTCCTTGACTTAGTTTTTTTAAGCGCTAACCTAGCCGAACGTGACTTTTCTTGCGAGGTAATTGATGGTATTTCAGACCATAAAGGCGTTTTACTGTCACTCTCCTGTCCAATTTCTAAATCCCCCTACACGTTTGCTAGTTTCGCTGATTTCACTCATGCGGACGACAATTCTATTACTGGTGTCTTATCTCATCATTTCGATACGTTTAGTGCACTTCCAGACAACCAGGACGTCAACTGCCTTGCTAATTACTTTGAGCGTCTTGTCAAATCATGTATCGAACGTTTTGTGCTCATCAAAATTAAGAAAAGAATTTCTAACATTCCAGGGATGACTCGTGATATCTTGCATTTGTCCCGTCGCGTTCGAAGGTTAAGGCGTTCCAGAAGAGGCGCTGATCCCATGGCGTTGGATAGATATGTTAAGGGAAAGAATGAACTGAATCTTAAGTTGCAAAATGCCAAGGATTTCTTTTTTCGCGTTCGCCTGCACAATTTGTTAAGAACTAACCCACGAAAATTTTGGTCTTCTATTTTACCTCGCGATGCTTCATCCACTTCTTTCAGAATAGATAATGACGTCATCAACGACCCGGCGGTGATATCCGATGCTTTCAACAAGTATTTCCAATCCGTGTGGGTTTCCGATAACAACTTTATCCCGACACTTACCAATATAGTTTCTTCTGAAGCAATCAGTGACATTGAGATAAACTGCGAAGGCATCCTCAACTTTATATTAAATCTGGATGTTAAGAAATGCACCGGTCCGGACGGGATACACAACGCGTTCCTTGTTCGTTATTCGTTGTGGTCATCAAAATATCTGTCAGTCATACTCAGAAAGACCTTATCATCCTCTACTGTACCTTCTTCATGGAAGTTAGCCAAAGTGCTCCCTCTTTATGAATCTGGAGATAAGCAGTGTTTGTCGAACTACAGACGAATTTCACTGACGTCACAGTCATGCAAAGTGTTCTAACACATCATTCATAAGCACATCACGCTCTTTCTGGAATCAAATAATTTACTGTTTAACATGCAACATGGGTTTAGGCGCGGTTTTAGCACGTCAACGCAGCTAGTTGAGTTCACGCATGACATTTCATTTAACCTTGATGTAGGCAACCAGGTTGATGCCATCTTTATAGATTTCTCGAAGGCATTTGACACCATTTTACATTCTACATTTATTGCTAAACTTAATGCTGTACTGAATAATCATCATTCAGTTAACTGGATTTTAAGCTTTCTCTCATTTCGCTCCCAGTTCGTCTCTTACAATTCGACTGACTCCGCTACTGTTGATGTGACATCAGGTGTGCCCCAAGGCTTCGTCCTAGGGCCGCTTCTTTTTTATTATACATAAATGATTTGCCACTTCACTGCTCTTCTAACATCCGTCTCTAGCTGATGACCGCGTGCTATATGAAGTGAATAAATCTTCTAATGATCATTATCGCCTTCAAGAGTCGTTTTATAGATATTGGGATTGGTATAACACTTGGCAAATGAACATTAATTTCAATAAAACCGTTCTGGTGTCTTTCTGCAACAAATCTTCCCCCTCCCTTTTCAGTTACTCGTTCAATGGCCGTGCTGTAGATAAGGTTTCTGAGTATAAGTATCTTGGTGTCATTTTTACGCATAACATGTTATGGTCCAAACACATTGATTACATATGCAGTAAAGCACTAAAAAAATAGGTTACTTGAGGCGAACGCTAACCCGATCTCCTAAAGACACAAAGTTACTAATGTATAAATCTCTAATCCGCCCTGTTCTTGATTATGCATCTGTAGTTTGGAGCCCGCATAAGCAGTTGGAGATTAATAAACTAGCAGCTATACAGAAAAAAGCTGTGCCATTTATATCTCATCGTTACGATCGCGACTTTTCGCCCTCTTCAGCCCTTTCTTCCTTGAACCTAAACATGCTCTGTTCTCGTCGCCGTGTCGAATCATTAAAATTTTTGCATTGCATTGTCAATTCTTTAGTTAGGCTCTCAAATGATAATTACATTAACTTCGCGCCGGGATCATCAACGAGAAGACATCATGACCTAAACTTGATACCCTACTGCGCACGTACTAACATGTTCAAATTAAGCTTTTTTCCCCGCTCAATCGAAACTGGAATTCATTACCTGGGTCCATTCGCTCATGCTCATCCCAAATTTTTGCAACTGCCATCCCAGATGCATAATCGTGCTCACCCATGTCTTGCAGCATTTGTATAACTTCTTGTGTATTTTTCTTTCATTTTCTTTCATCAGTGCTCTTTTTGTAAAAGTGTTCACTTTTGTTTATTTGTGTATTTTCCTTTCATCAGTGCTTCTTAAAATTGTTCACTTGTGTCTACCGCTGTATATTCGAATGTATTTTCTGTGCCTTTTCTTAACCCACTCCTGCTATAGCGCAAATTGCGCTGCAGTATGTATAAATAAATAAATAAATAGATAAATAAATAAATTATTAGTCATTACTCATCATTGCTATTCATTTTAGTAATTTCTAGTCAATTGTAGTCATTACAATTTATCGCTAGACATATTGGTCATTTCATAATCATTAGTAGTCACACAAGTTATCTGAGACGTTAGTAGTCATTAATTCTCACTAGTAAGCATTTTTAGTCATTTTTGATCAATTGTGGTCATTACAAGCCTGCCATTAGACGTATTGCTAATTTCGCACTCATTAGTAGTGATTACAAGTCATGAGTAGTCATTATTAACCTCTATTAATCTATATTATAACGTTATCATTCACCAACTATCGCTATCAATCATTTTCCATACTGTAATCTTTCTTTTCCCCGTCTTGATATGGCGTGATGACGCTTCGGTGGACACTCCGGCACTCAGGTCTGCTGACACAAACTTCACCATGAGCCTAGATAGGCTTTCGCCGTAATAAAGAGGCATCCCTTAAGCGAGGGGCTGCCCGTTTCATAGTTGCTTTGTGATGCTTCTGGAATGGCGTAGCGGCGGCATCAAGTTATTTTTATCCTCACTGCGACTGATAATTATCCGTGGTACCGACTCAGACAAACATCCCCACGATTTTGTTGTCATCTGAGCAGTCAAACCTAATAAGATTTGTTTTAGGATAATTTCGTAGAAGCACGAGTTACAGCCCTTTTCGTAACCTTCCTCTTCCCATTAAAGGCCATATGTTCACGGCAGACGGAAATTCCAAAACGTTTACAACTGCACTCTAAACTAAACAAATACTACAATAAAAGAAACTCGGCGTTATGCTCCAGTCGTCTTAGAGGGCTCCTGCACAATGATTTTTTTTTTCATAAATAGATTGAGAGCTACAATGCAATCAAGAGAAAGTTGGCTTTGCCACATAGCGTATTCTGTTCACGGACCATGCCACAAAGAGATCCCGAGGTGTAAGTCATATACAGTTTCGCTGAAAAACGACATTGTACCCAAAACAACACAACCAACCTTAAAGAAAAATGGGCTGCTTTAGACGTTTTTATCAGCTTCCGTGAGGAACAATCGTAGATCGCGTACACCCGGTAAGCGCGCTACAGAACGCAAACGAACAAAAGTACTACTGAAACAGTGTGGTAGGGTGCAGTTGCCTTTAGGTAGCCACAGAAGTTTAACATAAAAATTTGCAGTTCCGCCCGAAAGGCGAAGCCCCGATTTCGATAGCAAATTAGTAGATGGCTGTACAAATTAAGAATAGTAGTTTTATTGGCCGTATAAACATGTAAACATTCGCTTACTTACTATATTAACAATGAAATAATGTGTAAGCGTGACTCAAAGAGGACGTAAAACAGACACACCGAGACAGTGCTGTCTTTGTCTGTCTGCTTCTTTCTACGTCCTTGTTCATTCTAGCTTACACATTCTCTCATGGATTCAACCCAACTAACCCGCCAACGTGTTTTCACTAATGTAGCCAGCATGGTGTCACACGCGCACATGTAAACATGAACACATCTCGCTGGATGAGCGCACAAACTTGCTGTGAAAATTCTGGAGCGAGGAATCCCGGTAGTAGGAGGCGAATGGACCTTCGTGCATCTCGAAAGCACGGCGCTTACGAAGCTACCGGCACTACCCGCACTCTGCAAACATGGCAGATCGCTTTGAAGCGTCCTGCATTACTGCGATCTGTGATACTTGGCATCCGGGACGGCGTCCAGAATGGACCTTTAACGCATCCGCTTCTCTGTTCAGGACCTTCCGGAGCTAGCCGGGCTTTTTGCCTGAACGTTAGTGGCCAAGCTACGTGACAAAGGACAAAGGGCAGGCAAAGGGCCAGCTCGCACAGTACCACGTGGTTATTACGGCACACTTTGGTATCGGATGAAAGGACACCGGACCACTGCAACGGAGACTTGGAAGCCGGGGCGGAGTACAGAAAGGACCGGACCCCTGCAGCCACGTGTCTGTTAAGGATCATCTCGAGCAAGCTCGGCTGCTTGCCGGAAAGTTCGTGGCCAAGCAACCAGACGGCTACAGCGGGAAAAAGGGCCAGCCTGCACCGTACCACGTGGCTATCACGTCACATTTGGCATTGGATAAAAGGACACCGGACCACTGCGACGGACACTTCGAAGCCGGCGTGGTGTATAGTACAGATTCATTATTTAAAAACTTTTTGTGCGCAAACAGACAGGGACGAAGAAGCGGAGCAACGCATAACACATGTGTTGCTCCTCTTCTTTGTCCCTGTCTGTTCGCACAGAAAAAGTTTTTAAATAATGAATCTGTTTCAACTAGGCCGACTCGCAGTTATGCTTTGGTACAGTACAGACTCTTAACGCGTTTGTATGTTGCTGCCTCAGGTGCCATTGTGACTAATGTTACGTGTTGTTAATGAATTTTGACTATGACTGGATAACTTAATGCGTTGAAACGTGATGTTCGTAAATAAATGAGAGAGATGAAATATACTATGAACTTCTTGAATAAAGAGTTTGAAAGTTTGAAAAATGATTGCAATGAACTAAAAAAGAAAAATGCGTCCCTCATATCAACGCAGGAAATGCATCTGCTAGCAGTTAAGGCACTGAAGAAGAAAGTCCAAGGAAACGCCGTAAGTGTTAGAGCAGAGGAACAATATTCTAGAAATGAGAAAAGTGAGGTCGGGAAAATTCCGCAGGAATTAAACGAGAACCTCGAAGGTATACTTAGAAACGTGGGCAATGTAAGTGGTGTGCTGATAAGTAAACATCACATTGAAATTTGCCACTGGTTGCCTGTGCGGGGCGCTAATTTTGACCCGATCATTTTAGTTGTTTTCAACAGATGCGCTAAGCACGTAAATTAGCACGTCTGTCGGCGGGTGAAGAAGCTTTTTGGAATTACCATAGCAAAAAAAAAGGGAGTTGAACTGGCGCTTCGCGTGGGATGAAGTTGGCAATGTTTTCGCGCGTCAAACGGAAACTTCCTGCATTGTTAGGATTGCATGTGAAGCTGACTTATGAAAGGTGTTGGGACCGACGCTTACCTGTTGATTGGGTCACTGTCGGCGCAACAATTTCCGTGATTTTTTTGTGACAACTGTGCTTTGTAAAATATATATTGCAAGCGATGGCGACTAGCTCAAATTCTTGCATTGCAATGTGCAGACTGCGAGTAATGAATACGAGGAGTGAACTTTGTTTTTTGGCGAGTTTTCTTATACATTTGACGTTATATTATTACCAGGAACTTGGTAGAAATATTATGAACACGTACTTTGTGTCCCAGGCTATCATCTTTACTTTTAAAACGATTTGCACGCAGTGTTAGTCTCGAATGCGCTGTCATGCACGTTCCCATCAGAATCATTCTCTATAACGCCAGACTATGAAGTCTTGGGCGTGCAATTAAAAAAAAAGAATATGTTCTTGTTCTGATGTACCACCAACCAATTGCAAATACGAATATGGAGGCATGCCTTTTTTTCCTTGACAGACTGATAAAAATTGTAACAGCGCAAGCACATGCGACCACAAAGTAACAAGGACGAGACACAGCGCTTGTGTCTGGTCCTTGTTACTTTGTGGTTGAATGTGTTTGCGCTGTTACAATTTTTATGTCAAGAATGCACCAACTCGCCCAGAAAGAAGTTTTAATGAAGACTGCTACGTTTCGTCTGCCTTAATTACCTATACCTTACGATCGGTGGTGACTCCCACGTTAACCTTTTGCAAAATACTAAAAATGTGCGTGATCTGCAACTTCTTGTTCAGTCCTTTTATTGTAGCAATATCATAGGAGCCTTACCAACACTTCTGATAGCCTTCTTGACCTTTTCTTTTCTTGACCTTTTAACTGTGCTAATGTAGACATAAGATTGGGTATTATCGTGGCTGATATGGGTGATCATTTACCCATTTATACGTTCTGTCGGTTTTGTGCCGACTCTAAGGGCGCTCGTCACTCGGAGACATTTTTTGTCCAGGAAATAAGCTGCAAGACACTCAGCATATTCCCTAATCAAATCGCAAACATAAATTGGGCACCTGTGTTTCAGCACACAAAACCTGACAGAGCACATAAAATGTTCCTGCGCATGTTGAAAGATGTGTATGAGGGGTGCTTCAAGATTAAGAGCGTTGAAAAATGTTCCAGGATTCGTAAACCATGTCTCACTAATGAATGTGTTGTCATATTAAGCAAAAATAATTCATCATACAAAAGGTTTGAAAATTAGGGATCCGAGTGATTTTACAGTGTTCAAGCAATATCGCAACCAGGTAACAAACTTTTTGAGAAATGCCAAAAAACTTCATTTAGAAAACCGTTCCAGTCAAATAAGAAATCAGAGCGACAAGCTATGGAGGGATATTAACAACTTAATAAATCGAGATATCTGCCAGACTGATGAGCTTGAGCTAATTTAAAATAAGAGAACCCTAAAACGAGCGGAACTTGCAAATAAATTTTACGATTACTTTTATAGTTTGGTAAATGGAATCAAAATGTGGCCGCAAATGAAATTCTGGGTCCGCGCAATGTCCATACCGTTTTTTTTTGCGCCAACAACTTCATATGAAATCTTAACCACTTGTACGTCCTTGAAAAATAGGAGAGCACGCGACATAAACGGGTTAGAGATAAGACCAAAAAAGTTTGTGCTTCATTTTTTATCACCTGCACTTTCCCATGTTCTAAACCTTTTGATGTCTGCTGCAGTCTTTCCTCGTGAAATACAGTGGGTGAAAGCTGGTGTCATTTTCAAAGCTGGTGACAAAAAACGTGCTCTCCAATTGTCGGCTACTGTCTTTCCCACCCTTTATACCAAACGTATGGAAAAAATTATTTGCAAAAGAATAACACCTTTCCGTTATAAACACTCAAACATAATGACGCAACAGTTCGGTTTCCGTGAAGGAATGTCAACGGAATTGGCTTTACAAACACAAAAGAAGCGAATCTCAAACAGTTTTCAAAAGAAGTAATTGCTATTAGGTACATTTATTGACTATTCTAAAGCGTTTAATAGACTTAATCACCGAAATTGACTACAAAACTAGAGGATTACGGATTTCGTGGTGTGCCGCTTGATTTCATTTCATATGTAAAGCACAGAAAAGAATGCGTTGCCATCATGTCTGAACAATCGGATGCGAGAAAAATAACTCATAGAGTACCACAAGGTGACATACTAGGGCCGATGATTTTCAATGTTTACATCAATGATATCATAAACATTTGTGAAGACGCCCACTTCATAGTTTATGCAGATGACACAAGCATTTTTTTAGATCTCGCGATGTAAGCAGCCGCTCGGTCATCTCCAATGCCACACTAAACACTTAGGGGAATGGAGCACAGTTACTCGCTAAAATTGAATACTACAAAAACTAAAGCTGTTCTTGTCACCCCATACCAACGACATATCGATGAAGAGTTTGCATCACAACTTGGATCTGGTAATACAGAAGTGGCATCAAATGTCAAAACCTTGGGAGCTTTTACTGATCACTTGACCTGGAATGATTACGTAGACCTTATCGCTACACGATTAGCTAAAATTTGCGGAATGCTCTCTAGGCTGCGATATATTTTAACACGTAACGTTAAACAAATGACTTGCAATACAATGATTTACAATGCCCAGTATGATGCCCATACTCGAAAGATTTTTCCGCCCTTAAGGTTTGCCCCTTGCGACATTTTTATAGTCTTAACCTTGCTCTAAAATGCCAAAGAAATACTTCACATCCGGGCCGCGGCACACATCCGCGCCGAGTTCCTCGCTCGCGCACGCGAGATTGAACCGCGTTCGCCGGTTCACCCTCACACGCTCTAAGACACGGAACTTCACGGCGACGCCGACGGCAGTTAGCTCGCTAGCTCGCCAGCGTCACAAACCTAATCTTTGCGATACGGCCCCTCGAAAGATTATTTGCCTCTCGGTTATGTATACCAACATACGCAGCCTGCTTCCAAAGAGCGATCTTGCCTCCAGCGTCGTGTCTTCAACGGGCAGCAACCTGCTCATCTTGACAGAGACCTGCCTGACCAATAATATAAGTGACGCTGAGGTTCCTTGCAACCTACCAAACTTTAATCTTTTCCGTGCTGATCGCACAAACTCTCGAGGGGGTGGCGTCCTTATTGCTACAAGCCATCAGCTACAGTGTTCCCACATCAACATCTCATCAGACCTTCAAGTATTATGGCTCCTTTGTCGCACCACACCAGTATCTATATTAATTGGCGTTTGTTATAAACCCCCTCATAATAGCACCGAATTCCCCCGTAAACTGCACAACATTTTAAACGAACTTAAAGCATTACACCCCAAGGCACACATCCTTCTTTTTGGGGATTTCAACTATTCTGGCGTAAATTGGTGTGCCCCTCATAGACCTATTTTTAGACACGATGAATCACGGGAATTTATGGATGTCTGCTTAAATTTTAACTTAGCCCAACTAGTAACCCAGCCAGCCTACATGCATCGCCGGAGGCTAACATCCTTGACATCTTACTATCTAGCCACCCCGACCGCCTCAACGCTATTACTTATCTCCGTGAAATCAGCTATCATAAAGTCATTCATGCATGCTTTAAATTCACCCCAATACCAAAATCAACTTGCCAAAAAAAAAACAATTTCTCTTTACAACAAAGGAAACTATGAGGCCTTCAACGCGGAATTGGAGGCCTTTTTTCCATCATATCAGGAGTCATTTGACGTACAAGACATCCGCACAAACTAGTCAGTGTTTAAACATAATATGAATGAATTGACTACACTCTAAAAAAAAAAAGAGAGTTCCGGGCATCCTCTTTGAGGGAGTAGCGGCTTGTCCCATATTTCACTCTCTTTTCGAGAGTAGATCGACCCTCTTTGAGACAGAGTAGGTCAACTCCTGTTGACAGAGTATTGTTACTCCACCGCAAGGGATTGCTAGTACTCTTCCGCAGAGTGATACTACTCTTCGCACAGGGAGTGCTAGTACTCTTCCGCAGAGTGCTAATACTCTCACCGCAGGGGTAATGGCACTCAACCAGACCGAGTACTTCTACTCCCCCAAACAGAGTGCTAGTACTCTTCCCAATACCCTCTTAGCGAAGTCCTGGCCACGCATGCAGGAAGGAAATGAGATCAAATTAGGGCCGCTGATATACCGTTCCCTACGCGGCTCATCAGAGTCAGTGGCCCAATTCCAAGCGGCCTTCAGAATAGGCCTGAGCAAAGTTATGCAGGATTTTAAAGTCATTTTTCCTGGCTATTTGCTGCCTACCATGAGGCGTGACTGCTCGGAATCGGCCTATGCGTATGCGTCCCGAACGCCACTGCGGAGAAAAAAAGCTAATTAACATTTAATCCGCAATTATCTTCGCAAATTTCACAATCAGGAGTCACATAATCTAAGTAGAACACAATTGTCGAGGGAATCACATACTTATGAAGAACCACATTGCTCTATACATCACGTGGATCCGAACCCGCGTACACTCCCATCTATACAATTCAAAGCACACATCCTAACCTTTACACCACAGCGCCACCACGCCCAGTCATGTTCTTTTAGAGGTTATATATATATACCAAATGTATTTGAGGAATCTGCTGCGGTGGGTGGAGTTTCTCTGCAGTGTAATGTGTGTTGTGTTATGGAATACGTTTGCGTTTGCATCAATTCCACTCTTTGCTACGACTATCGAAGGAATACACCGTAGACGACAACGTGAGAACTATTCACGGCTTGTCGTCACCCCAGGAAAATAAAAAAATGTGCTGTTCAGCTCATGATCGAGTGCTTCTCCAGTCCATGCATTATATGTTCTCCGAAAATACGCGGATACAAAGTATCGCGCCAACCATCCACGTATGTGAATTTAATTCGCGCGTATACTGGTGAGCATCTCTGTTTATTTTTTCCGCCAGTTCCATTCGTATGTGGTCAACTGCGACGCCAGTACCAGGCATTTCGACGTGCCTCACGCTGCCGTGTAGGAGTTCTTTTCAAGTGCATTAGTTTAGAGTTTGGTTCAGTCCGCTGTGAGCTGTTGTCCTGCATTAGCAGCGGATCGTTAGCGTTTTGAAGCGCATGTATTCCAGCATTTGGAGACTGCTTATGCCGATAGCCGCGTCACATGCATTGGCACGCATGTTTAAATGACTAACGTGTCCACTTCTTACGCGCGCACTGCTCGTATCCTGTGGCAGTACTCGTTCTAAAAGCTTCAAAGACCATCTACACTCATACGTGTGTTCAATATATATGGACAGGATGGACTTGCCGGCTAGTTGATTGAGCATTTTAGAAGAAGAAACAGCGCAACACAATTGCGACGCAAAAACATGGATCACACCACGAAGCGCTGGTGTGGTTGATGCTTTTTTTTCGTCCTGGTGTTTGTGCTGTTTCTTCTTCCACGATACACGCACACCACAGGTACGCGAAAGTTTAGGAGCATAGGGCGTTAACTTTGTTTTACCCGTTTCCTCTCAGTGTCAATGGCACAATGCGTTGCCCGGAATTGCGCACGCTTACCCCAATATTCAGAAATGCATCATAACTTGAAGCCCATGCTTGACTTGATCTAAATGACGCAAGTCGTGAAGGCACAAAAAGAAAGGCAGTGAGCGTCTAGGGGACGTTCGCACCAGGCGTCGTTTATATAAAGTCAGGCATTAGCTTCGTATTAAGATACATTTCTGAATACGGGGGTTAGTCATCTACTTCTCACAGAAAATGTCTAAGAAACGCCCACCAAAACCAGGCACATTCGTAAACTTAGCTAGGCAATACGAAGCTCCATAGAAAAAGAGTGGTATTAAAAGCTTTCAGTATTTTCCTTTACTCCAAAATGGTTGCGCTCTCGTGGCTTCAATGTACAGAGATAGCACAGCGTTAGCTAAAAAGCATAGATTTTCGAACTCCATGCCAAAATAAGCTTGTAAAATTATTTAGGTGCTAGAATCCAGGGTTTGTAGCGATCCTTGAAAACCTGTTATTTCTAAAATGCCATTTTCAAGGCATTGAAAACCCTGGAATTTTTAGAAGTACTGGAAAGTCCTTAAATTTGTACACTTGGCCAGACTAAGCAGACATTGCAAAGCGTTTTTTTCCCTTCTGTGACACTCTTCGCATGTCGCAGAGAATTGTCTGTGGAGGTAATAGAAGGAAAGCGACATCCTTAAAGTTGAAATTACAAAGGAGCTGCAGATACCAATTTTAGGCACATGGAACCGGCGACAAATGTAGTTGGAGGAGCAGAAGCAGGAAGCTCAACAGTTGAGGCATTCAAAGAAAAGCCATTATGAGTAAACCGAGAGCTATAGACACAGGAAAAGGAAATTACAAAGGACTATTGCTTATTTGATGGTGAAAAGCTGCGGCAACAGATGACATCACATACACTGTCAAACGAAACAGTATTCAAAAACTGCAAATGTTGCAGGTCCAAGTAGTTAATTGTGCTATTGCAGAAAAACTTTGAGAGCTTTCTTGAAATGCGTCCTTGTGTGCGTTTAGTGATGGGTGGTGAAAGGCAAATTAGCAGTCTTTCAAATGTTTGAAATCAGTGAAATGCAATTTGTTTTGTTTTCTTTTGTTTGCATTAAAGTTAACGATGTTGATCAACAAGTTATTGCCTGTCCAAACTACTAAAAAAATCGCACGAGGTCCTTGAAGTTACTGTGCCGGGGCCTCGAAAGTTCTTGAAAACCATTGAATTATTTTCTTCAATATTGCTACGAACCCAGTAGAACAACTGTCATGGAGCAAAAACCTTGGCTGAACAGGGGCTTATACGAAGAGCACAGGAAGACTAGAAATGCAGTAGTAGGCATGGATGGCCTTGAAAAAAATGTGCCATATCTGCTCGTCTGCCTTATGTTTCTGCATTGACTGTCACATTTTTAATAGAAGTGCACTTCCTGTTCTACTCCAATAAACGCAACATTACCAACTCCAGTATGGGGCAGTCCCTCAGCCAGCGCAGAACTCTTTCTGTAGATCCCTGTCAGCTCTGTCATTTTTCCAGCATTGTAGTACGAGATTTGTTAAACTGGTTTTGCAGAATATGAGCAGTATACTATTAAATTAGCTGTTTATTTGCATGCACAAGTTCAGGCCCTCAGTTTGGTTGCATGACAAATAGCCATACCTCAATAGATACAAGAAACAATTTTATTACAGTTTAATAAAATCCAAACAGTAATAATCACAACAATATAGTGGCATACATTTCTTTTGGTACATATACAGCCCATGTCTTGGCACTGTATAAATTCAACTATACATCGCAAGTACTGTGTCCTGACCACTATTATTCACATGTGTAAAACCATTACAGCAATTCTTCAACAAATATCACAGTGATTAGTGACATACATATTGTAACTGCTTTACATGAGCATAATGTATACAAATGGTCCCTGTGTACCTACACATGACTAGTGCCACCCGAGTACTATTACTCACAGGTGTAAAACCAACAAAGCAGTTCTTTAAAAATATCACAGCGCTTAGTGATGTACATGCTGTAACTCCCTTGTAAAAGCTTAATGCAAACACGCGAGCACACAGAAAGCTAGCAGTGGGCCTACATGGAAATACCACCGCCTCAATACTAATTCACAAGTGTAAAACCAACCAAGGAGTTTTTTAAAGAATATCACAATGCTTAGTGAGATACATTTTGTAACTAGCTTATAGAAGCTTTATACAAACATGAGAACATACACAAAGCTATCGGTGCACCTACATAGAAGTGCGGCCATCTGAACACTACTATTTGCAAGTGTAAGCTCAACAGAACAGTTTGTTATAGTGACGCACATTTTGTAACTGCCTTATACAAGCTTAGTGCAAACACAAGAATGCGGAAAAAAATAAATTAAAAACTTGCTCTTGGATACACAAACAGATCAACACAAATGGTAAACACCGCTTTGGCATAGCGCAGTGCTGTGCCGGTTGAAACTGCCATCCACAAAAGTATTGAGCAATGCTTAAACCACACGCAATAAAGTGCTGAAAGACTGCGTCTCTAACGTACTTATGTTAATTCAAATTTCTTGAATATAGGGCTCTCTTGCAGATAAGGCATCTGATCCAACTGGCCTGATTTTACACCTGCTAAATGCATACAATGCACTCAGATATAACTGGTAGTAATAATTATAAAAGGCATTTAAAAACTTGATAGTATGATGAAGATGCAGGACTAGAAAAGTTCTTTCCCCCTCGTACTTGTTAAAAAGGTGCAAGTACGACACATGTTCTTTTTTTCCGCAATTTTTGCATTAATGGACACCCGGGAACCTCGAACCCACAAAAAAAAAGAAGAAGATACTGCCGTGTTAATAGTGTTCTGAATAATTTTTTGTGAAAGCTTTTTACATACAAGTTGCAGTCTCGTTTCAGGAGGTTGAGCTGTATTATGCAAAATAACATGTAAAGTGGTTACATGGCAGCATGACGCTATGCCACAATGTTCGTTTCAGTTGACTCTCTTGCTCTTCAAGTCACTGCTCACTGTGACCAGTGATGGAACAGCAGTGCCTGTGTGATTTTCACCACACTTCTGTCCTATGCCATCCTTACCAGAGTTGGCGGCACATAGATACCAAAATTTCGAGTGTTGCTTTCTCAGGTGGTTGTTTTTGATTTGCTCAATATCAGTTGGCACTTCAGCTGCATCAAATTTTTTTACCTCTGCAACAACAACATCAACAACAATCCTATGACACCTGTGTTGTCCTTCTAGTTGCCTACAAAGACCAGTTAATCTAGCAACAACACTGACAGCCTCTACTATCTTCTAATGGGGAAGAGGTGTGTCCCACCATGTGTTCCACATTGTTGACGCTATGTGGGCTGGCTGGGGAGGCAACAAATGTAATATGTTTGCATATCTTAAAGTGATGCTTGTATTGTGTTATAACACCTAACTTAGTCTTGCACTTGCTGCACAAGAACACTGGCTCACAGTCGTGGTGAAAAGCTTTTGTATGTTGAACAAATGAGTTGTATGCACTACAAAAAAGTCACAGTGATAGCACACATGTTGCTCTACCAGGCCTGGTGCGGTTCCTTCTGACACTGCTGCTGATGCTGACACACTGCTGCTTGCCTCGTACACTGTTGCAGCTGCAGTAGACATGGCCGTCCCTGTATTTATTGCTGCCGCGTCACCTGTCATGGTAACTTCAAGTGGTGTCGGGCTCACTTCTGCAACAGAGATGTCGTTTGCCCCTTGAGGGCTCTCGTCATCAGGGCCAATAATTTTGTAGGCATTGCCTCCTGTATCGAAGAACCAATAAGAACAGCCTGAATTAATAAACATAGCTCTAAAAATACGGACATCAAAACTTAACCACAAGCTTTGCACATCAGTGACCAGGCTTAATGAATAATACTTGCAGGAGGAGTTACACTATTGTGTGTGTACATTACAGTTAAGCCTCATTAGAAGAAATACTCAAGAGGCACGGGAACGTGTCTCTCGAAACCAAAAATTTTAAAACACTGAGGAGCTAGACTAGATCACCTTATTATGCATCATCACTAAATTATGTTTAGATATACCTGAAGGAATAATTGCTCAGGGTGACTTAAAGGGCCCCTAAACCACTTCTTGACATTTTTTGAACATTTCAAGTAAACACCCGCATCAAAATCGGAATGCCGTCACAATTGACGATGCCAAACGCCACAGTGCGTAGCACTGTAGGAGCCCCACAATATGAAGAAAATGACCCCGTGCGCCTCTCTGGACCTATCCTGCACCCCCCCAGTTTGTCCTAACATCACCAGGCTGTCTCTGATGATGTCACCAGTTTCCGGTGCTGTCGATTGGTCGAACGAAAGTGTACGACTGCCGGCAAGGCCTGCAAGCAAATACACACTCCTTCTTCCTCGTCGCGTTGCTCGCGATGCCATTGTGGGCAGCCAATGGGGGCAAAGAACAGAAACGCCAACAGAAGGGTCTCCCTATGAGGCTCAACTAGAGTCACCATAGAGTTCCATTGTATTGGCGAGGTCATTAGCGCCACCCCTCGCAGGACGACGGGCCTGCGCGGCAGCAACAGAGCTCGTTGGTGATGGCCTGTCCGGTAACATTTGGAGGTGTACTAGGCGAGGAAAAGACAATACTGTCCAGATGGTGTGTACCATATGAAAGAGTAAAATGAGCGGGGACTACTTTTCGATAATAAAACACACGTAGCTCCACTATTACTGCACCATTTCGAAAAATTCTCGTGACTACGTGTTCATTGCCTTATCTTGTACAACTGCAACACCACAACTAAATTTCAACCTCGGTGGTTTTGGGGCCCTTTAAAGAAGACATTCACAGCTTTTTTGTGACTGTAGATTGTGTTAGCTTCCTTCCTAACTTCTGGAAGTTAAACACTTCACTTTGCAAGCCTTGTTGCTTGCAGTACCTTTGAGGTGCTCTTAGACGCTCGTCAGCTTCAGCTGCCGACACTTTCTGCCTTGCACTGTCCTCGTTGCCCTCCTTTTCTAGTTCATGCTTAAAGAGACATGCGCAATTGACTTGTGTGAGGATTGCGTGATGTTTACGCCCTTCGGAACACACAAGGCGCATGAAGTGAATGTGTCTGGGTTGTGTCCCTTCGAAGTAGAATACTTAAAAAGTCGTTAGTAACAAAGGTGTCTCTTGTGTACAGTTTTGTTAACGTTGCAAACATCGGAAAACCAACGAAACCATTTTCAGATGTCTCCTACAACCAAGTGTATCTTGTAATGAGATTCTACTGTACTGAATATTTTTCATCTATGGATCATCTGCATGTACATGTAGTCACAAAGACATGTGTGGAATGGCGAATCAGGAAAAAGCTCGTACTCTTACTTTTGGTCCCTAACATAAGCAGCTGATAACAATATGATAAAAAAGCAGGTAATGAGGCTAGCATGGAACATAATCCTTCAGCTCTAAACAGTTTTTTGGGCCCACATCATTCCCTCATATGACATAAGAAAACAACTTGATTGCAGTAATGGCTGCATGTGATCCGAGTTGATTGAAACAAACAATACGTAAGGTTGCCCTGTATGTAATTTTATCAGAGTGCTTTTTAGATGTCCTGCTGGCGATCCTGGCTGCACGATGTTTCTCATGCGTTTTGGCACGATTCCTTTCTTTTCCACTCCACTCTTTTTTCTGGTTTTCTCCCCTTTCCCTTCCCCCTTGTGTAAAATAGCACACCTGAAATATCAAATCTGTTGAATTATTGTGCGTATCAAACCTGTTAATATGCGGGCCTCTCTGTGGTCTGTGTTTTATTTTTACGCTGTACAAGTCAATTAAAAAAACATGGAATGTCCCTGCCTTCAGTTTATTGTATATATATACATATATATATATATATATATATATATATATATATATATATATACATATATATATATATATATATATATATATATATATATATATATATATGTCTCTTTCATGTTTTGAAATATGTGTACATTCTGGAGTGCCTGCATGCTCTTCTCCCCTGCTCCAGTGACATAAAGGAGAGCCTTTTTATGTACCATAGTAAAACATTCACAGGTTTTCGCTGTGCCCATTACATCCGTTATCATATGGATCTGTCACAATACAGAGTAGCTGTGGTCCATAATACTAGCCCATCCCAACATAACTATAAATTAGCACATACCGACATGCTGTGAAAAAGCTGTTGCAAAGCCGCTGGTGCTGGCAATTTCCGCAGCACTGCAGTGGTACAGCCGAGTGCCACCTGTATAGTGACAAATGCATATGTATGTTAGCAACTCAGTAGTTGCTGATGGTTTCATAAGCTTTACACTACACAATAAAGTTATCTAGACAACTTTGTTGGAACAAATACACATAATTAGGACACCATTTAAACACTAACACGATTAATTGCCCCCAATCTCACTCACTAAGGGATAATACTACTGAAACATCGGTGGAGAGCTCAGATTAACACCGCCCATAAAGGACAAGCTTTCTTTGAGGAAAACAGCTATAACAGCTGTTAATTTTTTTTGATCATTTTATGTGCTAGCTTTGATTTAAATGTCATGCAGTACTATAAAATATGAAGTGCCGCATTTCTAGCAGCAGACGGCGTCGTCAGCCTCATGGTACAACTGATTTTTGCACTGTTTGTCAGTGAGCCGACACATACAAAGAAAACCGAATTCACACATACATATACAGTGCCAAGTGCACTCCTCCTTCTGAAAACGCAGCCACCAGTTCCAATGCTGCTGAAAGGAAAGGTTATATAGAGTGCGAGACTGCATGGAACTACCACTTATGACTGTAAGTGTATGATCTGCTGATTGGAGAGGTATTCACATGCTATTTCTAGTCTCTTTTAGAAGCATTACTAAAGGATGAATTAAAATCTATTCATAAGTCACGAAATTCACGCATCCACAGTTTTCTTAAATAACTTGTGAGAAAAAGACATGTTTACCTAGAATAGCAACCTTTTTTTGCTGCTGCAAAACTTTCCTTCGAATTAATGAAATAACTTTACAGCGTGATAATATATTGTGTTTCTCGCAACTACTTGCCGGCAGTGGCGAGTTACAGTGTTTATATCTGACTCATTGGGCGACAATACTGCTAAACACAAATGCTTCACCAACACGAGAAGACGTCCCTCGCAGAGAATAGCGACCATATATGCCTCTGTGAGACATGATCGCACATTTGTGGTCAAAATGTACATTAGCACACCACCATCTTATTAAAAAAAGCCTCAGTAGAAGGCAGCAGCCAACTGCATAATGTAAAATTGCAACTGATGTCCACTTACTGGTGGCCTGTGTGTGAGTCACTTCTGGCAGTTGACTGGGTGCTGAGAAATGCACGTCCTGGGTCGTCCCTACAAAACATACAGGGTTATGTCAAATGTTGAAAATATATATACACCGGCATTTCATAAATTGCAAAACAAATGAGTAAACTAATAAACAACTGTAATGTAAACAGAGTACACATGATAACATAGGCTGTCAACTGGTAATGCATTACGCGAAAAACCTAATGCATAGGAAAGACTATATGTATACACACGAAGCTGGTGCCCAATTTAATTCGCTCTAGGTTTTTCCGTGCAGCATATTCAAATTATTATGTCTCGTGGTTAGAGAAAAATTAGTGTAAATTACGCACTAAATTATGTACCTTGGAAAACTTTTCTTCAATATGCACCTGTGCGTGCTTCGAATGAGTAGCGTTGTAAAATTTACGTACATGGCATTTAACATAGTTGCTGAACACGGATTTCCTTTGCCCTGTGTCGTGTACAGTGACCTACATATATCTGCCCCCCCCCCCTTTTTTTTTGTACTAGCCATACTGCGTGCCACTGCACCTATACGCACATCAATAAACCTCACGACACAGAAATAAAAAAAAGCGCCAATCACCCCATGCCTGCATGTTGTAGTGGGCCTAACCTAACCAAGCATGGGCTCTTGCTTTTTATAGTGAACACAGGCACCGTGCTCATTGCAAGTATGTATCACGTCACTAAGCAAATATGCAATTTCATTGTACCACTATTTTTTTATCACATGGATGTATCTGTTGAGATGCAAGACAAAAAGCAGTCACTTCTCAGAACTAATCAGCTTTTTTAAAACACATTTCTAACTTTTCAATTACACTTGCTGCTATGTGTTTGTCTCCAGAGAGCATACTTGATTTGACTTTCCAATCAGAGACATTAGATAAATATACCATGTTAAGATGACTGCCTGAAGCACGTGAGAATTTTCATCTTGGTGTAACATACTGCATCTTGATTTTGTTGACATTTGGTCAAATGGTACACCCAGTATACCCACATACTAGTTTTTTTGTCCGAATTGCATGCCAATGTATTTTGATTTTTTGGCATTGGCTCCTCTGCACTACGTGAAGTCGCGCTGCACTGGCTCTTTCACATCCTCGTGTCCTTGCAGCTGCCTTCTTGCGTTATATAATGCGGGTGCCTGAAAAATATCGTATGCAAAAGTCAACACAAGGGCATGGTGCAAAACAACATCAAGACAGTCAAGGCCATGGCAATAAAAGAAAGTCTTAGCTCTTAGTCTTCCTAGTGAAATGCATGCAAAACATCCAAATGACTGCAACAGTCAACTGCTAAACTAACTTCAATTTTTAGATTGAAGCAAAAAACAAATAACCAACAGTTAATCCTTGTTTGTCACGAATGTTAGAATACTCCTGCTTATGAATAGAATATTGGTCATTTTCCGACGTCATAGGTCTGTCATGAGTCTGGTGTATCGCAAACACCACTTGTGACACATCCTAAGCACGTGCCCAGTGTGCCCCCCGCACCATCCCTGGTTGTGCCACTGCTGAAGCCATAATTTGAGGATTATAGCTGCAAACATGATGCTCAGTAGGGATGAAAATATTGTCCTTCAGTTCAATGGATATATGGATGTGCCTATAAAAAAGGGCAACAAGGCTTGTTATGGCAAGCTTACCCACATTTCAATACTAACAAGAAAGTTCACTGCGGCTTGCATCTAAGCTTACTAAAAGGCATGCACTTATTTTCATGTATGAGGTGCGCAACTGAGTTCATTTTTGACAGACCCGACTACTGCTGCAGTTTGAAATCTAGCATTTTAGATTCTTGAAGGCATGTAAAAGTTGCAGTTAAACTGCAGTTTTTCGTTTATTACACCAACCTATTATTCTGTGTACGACAGACTGGTAACACGGAATTAAAGCAACATTTTATTTTGATATTTTATTTCTCTACTAAATATAATCAACCGATAAACACATTTTGATCTGCCATGCAGTAGCAAAATGCACACATTACGCTTGTAACCCCCAGAGGAAAGCTGATTTAGCTGTTTATACGACATAACTCTGACACGCCAACTCATGTTATCATATGCACAGGCATGTCTAAAACAATAAGCGTATGCAAAGCGCCCCTGCAATTGTCATTCCACACAGCGGCCGTTATATTCGATGCCGATGCATAACTAGCTGCTCGACAATTCACCGAGTTCGTAGACATAAGCATCCATCCTTTCAGTTTCGCACCGTGCACAAAAACCGCAACAGGAGACAAAACCAGACCTATAAACACACCATTTCAATACATGAGCAAGAACAGTTCAGTCTTAGGGATAAACACTGTGAGAGCGATTTAGTGCGCGACGGCGACGAGCGACAGCTTTGAGCGACAAAACGGGCCGTCGCTTGAACAGATGGCTTGGTTCTGGAAATCTAGAAATCGTCGCTCGTCGCCCGGAAGTGCTATGAGCGACTAGCCAATAGCGCGAAGCCGGAACTGGATCTGCATCACTCAAATACTAGCGACTGTCGCGGGGAACGAGCAAATGATTCAATTTTTATACGTGCAAGGATAAGAACCTACTGCAAGACCTCCGGAAATATTTTATGCTACTTTTTATAGTAAAATACATCAACGTAAATTATTAAAGCACGCGTCATGCGTACGCGATTGCAGCCCTCATGCCGGCAACACCGGGGAGGCGTCGCTCAAAATCGTCGCTCGCACGGAGTACGACTTGTAGGCGACGAGCGAACGCGACAGCCATCTCCATCGCGTCGCTTGTAGCTGCCGCGCGCAAGATCGCTTATATGGGGCTTATACTTTTTTCAGCATAAAACATGGATTCCTCATGCGATTTCAGTAAGTTCAGGATAACGCGCCCAACTAACCTCTTGCAGCATGCAGCTGAATGCCTGCGGCAAAGTTTCTAACTAGCACTGGTGCTGCACGTAACTTCAGTGGTCGCAGATTCCCCCTGCGCGAGACACCGTCAAGCGCGCGGTTTATTTATAAAAAAAGCATGCTGCTAGCAAAATGACGCCTTCTGTTATGTGATTCCTTAGTTCAACAGCATTCCGTACACAGTAGACTGCCAAACTAAATAAATTCAAACACACAAAATGCACGCTAATCACGCTCCGCATAGACTCGGAATCACGGGCTGGTGAACGAACCATTTTAAGCGTCCCCTCGCCTGGCGTCTTATTGAACATACCATAGTTCTGGCAGCGTTTGCGATTTTTAAAGCTCTTACGGACAACGGCAAAGTGATAAAATCACATGCAGTTATCACGACGACTGGCTTTTTCGATTGACATCGAGAGACACAGCGCGTATGCCTAGTCCTTTGTCAGTCGCGTCGGCTAAGCGCAGCGACGACTTCCTGGCGATAGCATGACATATACGGAGAATGTGCACCTAAGTTAGAATTCACTTACCGTGGAGGATTTGTTGCTATATCCAAGGCATGACGAACGACTGTCGTGTTTTCGTGGCGACGCGAGATGGCTGACACACGGTCTCCCTTGGCTGGCCTTCTTTGCTGCTCGCTGGACGGATCACCTTACTCCGGTGCTGTGTTGTACCGCGATCTTGAGCGCGCGCGCGCGCGGTGGAGCAAGTCCGAGTGAAAAAGTAGAGCGCTCGCTACGCGTTCCTTTGAACTGCGGCGGCCTGTTCTCTTAGAAGCAAAACGATGTGTTCTTTGCTCAGCGTGCATGAATGATAATACATTGCCATGTTCGGGGCCGGCCACCTACAGTTGAAGCAGAAGATTACGCTACGTTTTGTTCTCTATTGCCGCAAAAGTAGAACGGGCATTCTACTCTCCCTCTGAAAGGGAGAGTGAAAAGCATATTTCCCTCTCTCCTTGGTGACAGAGTGAACAATGCATTTCACTCTCCTCGACATTTTGCGAGAGTAAAACGACGCTTTGAAGAGTGAACCGGCCGCTTCACTCCTGCGATACCCTTCCTAGTTTTTAGAGTGTAATAAATATATCCCCAAATGCAGCTTCCGCGCTAACCACCACAAGCCATGGCTCACCAAGACTCTGGGAAGATTAGAAAATAAAGTGAAACGCCTTTTCTGTAATGCAAAACTAACCAGAACAGACTGCGCATGGGAAAAATATTACGCTGCTGACAAGGCGTATTCGGTCGCAGTAAAAAACGCTAAACGTTCCTTTTATTACACCGATTAGCCAAATATACTTACCGATAACCCGACTAAATTCTGGCAGCGTTTAAACCGCCAATCTTCGCGCGTTGTTAACCTGACTGACGATTCTGGACGTGTTATTTCGGACGTTGAGTGCGCTAACATGTTTAATTCTACCTTCGCATCTGTATTCACTAAAGAACAAAAACCACCACCTCTCATCACAGCCAGTCACCCCACAAATGGAATGCCAGCCGTTACGTTCTCAGAAACCGGCATATCCCTTCTTATAGATAAGTTAAAACTTTCTTCATCTACCGGCATTGATCAAATCAACACAAAGGTCTTGAAAAACACTCGCCATACGTCTGGCAAGTTTTTATGCTTGCTGTTCTCGCAGTCCATTTCTACTGGTATCATACCCGACGACTTGAAAGTGGGGAAGGTCGTCTCAGTCCGCAAGTCGGGTAAAAATGATTTACCACTTAACTACCGCCACATAACTTACCAGCATACCCTGCAAGCTGATGGAACACGTCATTTACTCTTTAACAATGCAGTCTCTCGGCTCAAATAATTTCTTTCATCACAGCATGAATTTCGCAAAGGTTACTCCTGTGAGACTCAATTAGCCATCTTCGTTCACGACCTGCATGCCAACCTTGACGCTAACCTCCAAATTGACGCAACCTTCCTCGACTTTGCTAAGGCATTTGACAAGGTACCCCATAACCGCCTATTTCTGAAGCTCTCCGGCCCAAACTTGCATTGTGAAATACTAGCGTGGATAAAAGAATTCTTGACTCACCGCTCCCTATCAGTCGTCATTAATACACAAATGTCTAACTTATTACAAGTTTCCTCAGGGTTGCACCAAGGATCCGTCCTAGGGCGTCTTTTGTTTTTAATTTATATTAACGACCTACCTGAGAAATTAGATTGCCATATTCGGATGTTTGGCGACGATTGCATTATTTACCAAACAGTTACTGACACCTTTAACCAGCAAGCCCTACAAGATAACCTAAACCTGGTACAAAACTGGTGCAACGACTGGCTAGTGACACTTAATATAAACAAATGCAAATATATATATATATATATATATATCTTTCCACCGCCACAGTAGTCTTCATCTGCTTCCCCACACCATCTCTAACCTTCCTATCGACCCTGTCCAATCATATAAATATCTCAGTGTTCCTCTTAGTCATGACCTTACGTGGAATAGCCATATCGCGAATATTATTTCATGTCCTAATAAAACGCTTGGCTCCTTAAAGCGCCATCTCCACTCTGCCCCCCTGCATGTTAAGCTACTCGCATACAAATCACTAGTTCGAGGAAAATTAGAATAGGCATCGCCCATCTGGTCTCCGAAACAAGTATACCTTGCTAATTCACTTGAATCAGTTCAAAACAGGGCAACTAGATTCATTCATTCCTCGTGCTCTTTTGATATCAGCATATCATCTCTGAAATCGCAGCCCAACCTACCTACTATTGCACTTCGTCGCCACGTTGCTAGTTTATGCTTATTTCATAAATTCCTTTATTTCGAGCTATCACAGGAACCCTACATCTGCCCTCCCGCACCACGTTTCTCTCTTCGCACGGGACATCAGCAGCAGGTATCTCGACCACGAGCACGCACAAAAACTTTTTCTTTGTCATTCTTCCCCCGGACTACTAGCGACTGGAACGGCCTTCCCTAAGAACTAGCTACCATCACATGCCCATCTATGTACCTTAACCAAATTACGCGTGCGCTTGTATCACAATAATCATTTTTGCTTGTATAACTCGTTCAAATTTTTTTTCTGTATTCTGTTCTTAACCTATACGTGTCCCACCCCTCATGAGGGGTGGGACACATGACACATGAGGGTCTTTAAGGAAATAAAGTGAAGTGAAGGCAGAAATGCGCCTGGAGTATCACATAATTGCTATCGCAATAAAGGGCGTTGAGCTCGACCTATCCGGATTCGAACCTGTATTCGCTCAGACTCGCACGATCTCGCAGTACGGGCATATAACCAGCTAGTCCACGGCTGAAAGCGAGCTCGTCCTCCTGATTGGTTGAAATACGGCTAGCTTCCGCAATGCTGAAACGAACTTGTGAGATTGACTAGTATTACTAGTAGACCAGTAGCGCTAGTACATTTATAAAATACTAGTATAACCGACATGTATCATTGTCCAAGTGAACCCTGCTGAACGTTCCTTCGAGTTATGGACTCCTCGCGGGCAAGCGAGGTCGTTGAGATGCCTGGCGCGTTCTGATTTGGCCTTAAAGGCCAACTGCGACGAAATATTGGGTCGCGTAAAACCCCCGCTTTAAGATAACTTAGACAGGATAATTCATAACAATTTCAGAATCACTTAGACGGTAGCGGGAATTCCTTCTTTATTACTTAATTTTGATATAAAAACATCCAGCGTCCCAGACAACATTCCAAATAAGTTTCTCAGAAGGTAGGCTGAATGGGTTTCCAAATACTTATTGCTAACTTTTGGAGTTCCTCAAGAATGGAAAATTGCTAAAATTATTCCTATACATAAATCAGGTGATGCTACAAATCCTTCAAAGATCTGTCCCATTTCACACGCTTGTACAGCGCGAAAAATCCTTGAGCATTTGCTATTAAAACATATCGTAACTTTTGTTGAAAGTCATTCTCTAATTGAACCTAACCTGCATGAACTTAGGAGTGGTTTGTCTACAACAACTCAATTAATAGAGGCTATTCATGACCTAGCATTAACAATCGTTAAGCGAGGACTGGCAGACATAATTTTTCTAGACCTATCAAAAGCTTTTGATCGGGTATCGCATCCAAAACTAATACATAAGCTGCAAGGAATTCTGTGACACGGTATTCTGACAAAATGGCTAAAGCATATTTGGGACGACGTCAACAATTCGTTCATTTCGAAGGACAATCCTCAGACTACGTTAAAGTTTTATCCTGTGTGCCTCAGGGCACAGTTTTAGCTCCCACTCTCTTCCTTTTTTTTACCAACGACATAGCAAATGGCATTGACGCAATGGTACGCATGTTCGCAGGTGACTGCATTATTTATAAAGCAATACAGACCGTGGATGATCAGGTTGTTTTGAATTTCGCACTTTGAAAGATAGCGATATAGTGTCAGGACTGGCAGATGACGCTAAATGCAGAAAAAAACTGTCTGCATGACAGTCACGAGAGAGAAAGCACCACTAACCTTTCCATACCAAATTCAGCAGAGAGAACTAGAAAGGGTTGAAGAATACAAGCATTTAGGTATCATTATTTTTACCGATCTTAAATGGAACAAACACGTGTCATACGTGGCAACGAAATCACTCTCAGCGCTTGTTTCCCTCAAACAGTCCCTCAGATACGCTTCACCCAATACCAAACTACTCGCGTACGCGTCACACATTCGCTTCGTTATAGAATACGGCGCCATATGCTGATTCCCATACTCTAAATATGCCATAGCGAAGTTAGAGAGCGTACAAAAAAAGCAGCCAGATTCATTAATAACAAATACCGTCGTCATGATTCTCCAACTGAACTTCTACGCTTAGCCGGACTCCCAACAATTAGCGATCGTGCTAGATATCTCAGACTAAAATTCCTGTTCATTCTCCAAAGAAATGCGCTAAAAATAGACAAACACAAGTTTTTCGGACACTCTAACGTTAGAATTTTAAGAACGAAGCACAATAAACAATTATCTGAGTATAGATTTCACGACACCTTCAGGTATTCATACTTCCCGCAAGCTATCAGAGAATGGAATCTATTACCACAAGAGGTTGTCGATTTTACAACCCTCAAATCTTTTTGTCTAAGCTGTCTGACCATATCTTTGTTGCTACGTGATGAAATGTTTACATTGTGTTATATTTTCACCAAGAATGTGCATTGTCTATATCGCTGTACGTGCGTATGAATAGGCTTGTTTTTAAACCAAAGCCAACGCCTCTTGTAAACGGTTATCATTGAACCCTGTGTGAATGACGTATTTTCTCTTTTATGAATGTCCCCTTTCGTGCCAAAGCCTTCCTTAAGGCAAGCAGTATGTACGAAATAAATAAATAAACATACAGCAGCCGCTGTGGAAAATTTTACATAGAAATGCAAGTAAAAAACGTTGGCAAAAATTGATGAAAAAAAAATCGTCGGGCTTCAGCATTCATACGGGCACGAGTTACTAGCGAAGCTGATTAGGCAGCATACATGGGCTGCATAGATTACGAAATCATGCATTCTTTTATACACAAGCGCCGCCGCACTCACCGCACTTCCCATGCGTCTGCTGCAAGCGCTGCTGTAGCCGCGCCAGCATTTCCAAAGCGCGTGGCGTTGTAAATAAGAAGCAGAGGACACGTGCACAAGTGCCGACGCCGCAATTTTTCCCCCTCTCATTATTCTTCCAGTAATATTTAAACAAATAACACACATGACGGCCAACTTGCTACACGAAGCGCACTTTCTTATATATATATATATATATATATATATATATATATATATATATATATATATATATTTATATATATATATATATATATATATATATATATATATATATATATATATATATATATATATATATAGCCCGTTTATCACCCTTACAGATGAAGGGGGCAGTCTATTTAGGTCGCGAAGGTGAGCGGAGGAGCGGCTAACTGGTTGATGAACTGGGCGTGGTCTTCTTCCTTTTTTCCCGCTCGGGACCCCCGGCACGGTCACCGGTCTTCGTTTTCCTCACGCGTAACATTCCTCTCGTCGCAGACGAAGCCCGCCGGGCGAGACAATTGATTTGTCTTGAAGTGAACAATTTGAAGAGGGCGACATACACAACTTGGGTCTTGGCAGCTCTTGTACCACTCGCCGTGAGGCGAGCTGTGGTATTGGTGACTTCCGTGAGTCTGTTAGTAATAACAAACGGTGCATCGTAGGGGGCCAAAAGCTTTTCCGTACTGGAGTCCACAGCCAGACTAAATCAACAGGGCAATAGGTTGCCAGATGATGGCGAATGTTGTAGCGTGCTTTTGATCTGTCCTGCGATGCCAAAGTGGGCAAAAGAGCAATACGACGAGAGTCTTCGGCAAGGCAGAGATTCTCGGCGACGGTGGGATTTTCGTGACCACAGAAACGGAAAACAGTGTCGATTGCGTACCGGGGTGGCTGTGCGCACAGTAAAAAGGAAGGGCTATAGCAGGTAGTCTCGTGCTCGGCGGTGTTGAACGCGTAGGTAATAAAAGGCAGTACTTCAGCCCAGTCTTGTGGTTGGATGAAACATACATAGATAGCATGTTTACAATTGTTCGGTTCGTGCGCTCCGCAAGCCCATTCATTTGTGGATGGTATGGTGTCGAGTGACGCAAGTGGGATTCACACAAACGACACAGCTCCTTTACGACATCCGCTGTGAAGTGTCGTCCACGGTCGCTGATGACCACGCGAGGCGGACCATGTCGCAGGATGACATATTGCAGCAGGAATGTTGAAACGCCAGTGGAAGTTGCGGAGGGCACGGCCGCCATCTCGCAGTACCCTGTGAGGTAGTCGACGCAAACAACTATCCAACGATTTCCCTTGGCTGATCTTGAAAAAGGGCCCATGAAGTCCATGCCCACTTGTTGGAAAGGCGTGTTTGGAGGCGGGATCGGCTGCCGGATCGGCTGCTGGAGCAGTAGATGGCCGTTTGTGGCGCTTACACTGCATGATGCTGGCCGCATACGTCTCAACAGACTATCGTATTCCAGGTCAATGAAAGGGTTCCTGAATCCGGTAGAGCGTCCTCGCCGAACCTAAATGGCCAGACGTCGGGTCATCATGCATAGCACTCAGGAAAGCTGTGCGAAGGCTCTCCGGTACCAGTGCTGGAAAATTTCTTATACAGGAGTCAATCACGTCCACAGAAACGGTTTACTGTCGTCGAGGCCGTCGTAGCTGTGAAGAGCGATGTTAATTTAGCGTCTTTTCGCTGTTCGGCTTTGAAACAGTCGAAATCTGGAAAACGCGGGGGCACCGAAGCCACGAGGTGATCGAAGTCGTTGGCGTCACAGTCCGTTGTACTAAGTGGCATACGCGACAGGCAGTCCGCATCAGCGTGTCGTCGACCGTTATTATAAGAGTCGGTGAAGTGGTATTCTTGCAGCCGGAGCTACCAGCGGCAAGGCGGCCACAAGCGTAACGAAGATTCACAAGCCGACACCATTAGTGGGGTTCGGTGAGGACTGCAAGAGGGCGTCTATACAGGTAAGGAAGAAAACGCTGAACCGCAAATATTACCGCTAAGCATTCTTGTTCTGTGACAGTGTAATTCTGCTCGGGCCTACTTAGTGAACGACTTGCATATGCGATCACGTGAAAGCGGTCACCGTAGCGTTGAACTAGGAAGGATACCTGCGCCACTGGCATCCGTATGGAGTTCCGTCGGATATGAAGGACTGAAGTGTTAAAGAACCGGTCGTGACGTCAGCAGAAACTTCAACTGACGAAAAGAAGAGTCACACTGCGGAATCCACTCAAAGGGGATGTCCTTTCGTAGCAGGCATGTCAGCGGATATGCGACGTCGGAGAATTTAGTAATAAAGCAGCGGAAAAAGGAACGAAGCCCGGAAAACCATGGATCTCCTTGACAGAGTGCGGTGCACTGAACGTTTCAACGGCTGCTGTTTTCTAGGGATCAGGGCTGATGCCCTCCTTTTCTATGAGGTGCCCAAGCACGAAGGTTTGACGGTCTTTGAAGTGGCAATTGTTGGAGTTTAAAACTAGGCCAGCGTTTCTGATGTAGTTCAGGACAATGTCCAGACCGGAGTTGTGCTTGCTGAAGGTGCGGCCAATAATGACGACGTCATCGAGGGAGCGCATGGAGATGTTCCATTTCAAGTAGCGCAGAATAGTGTCCATAAATCTCTCGAATGTTGCCGGAGCGTTGCACAGTCCAAATGGCATCACATTAAATTCTAAGAGCCCGTCAGAGATGATAAAGGCACTCTTTTCGTTGTGTTCGGGATGCATCGGAATTTGCCACTAGCCAGATCATAAATCTACCGAGGAAAAGTAAGCGGCGGAATGAAGGCAGTCTATTGCGCCATCAATACGTGGGAGTGGGTACATTTCCTTTTATGTTACAGCATTCAAACGGCGATAGTCGACGCGAAATCTCCACGATCCATCTTTCTTTTTAAGAAGAATCAGTGCAGCTGCCCACGGACTCACTGACTCTTTTACAACTCTATTTTTCAGAATTTCGTCCACTTGTTCGTTGATAATCCGGCGCTATGATGGTGATACAGGTATTTTGTCCTTCTGCGCAAAATCAAATATCGAAAATTGCTTCAAAAGCACACCACCTAACGTTCGGCGTTCACTCGTGCTGAGTGATTTATTTACCATTGACCAAATGTTTCGGAACTGTGGCCTTCAGGTTCTTCCGGCCCATCTGTAAGTTAAGCCCCTGATAAGGACGCGTGTTCCCTGGCGAAGCTAATTTCAAGTCGTAAGGCAGTATAACGCGCTCCATAAAACAGTTTACGGTCAATAAGCCAGTGCGTCCACCTTGAACCGACACCACACAGTGTGGCTCTAGTCAGAGTAGGTCTAGTCGGAGTAGAGCCGCTACTCTAGGAGTAGCGGCTCTAGTCATACTTAGAACGGGTGAATGGACGTCGAAAAAGGAACGGTGTTCAATAGTGCGATGAGATCTTGACTCTGGGCAGGCATTAGGTCAGCGCTCACGGTTGCCAAAAATGGCGTGCAATGGTCGTTACATGGCGGCGATCTTAACTCGGGTGGCACTGTCGAAAGTGTGACAATTGCAGAGATGAGTGTCAATAGCCCAAGTGACAGCTGATCAACGAGGCAACACTTCGGGTTTGGGAGTTTGGTTTAACGCGGTAAGCCATGCAGACTGTTGAGAGAAGCAATTAAGGCCAGGGGTAATCAGAATCCCTCGCGATATGGTAAGATCGTGGGGTAGAATGAGTACGTCGCCATCCACAATGTTGCAGGAATTGATACTTATAATCTCTTCTCTATATGGTCAAAGAACGTAATCGAGAAGGTGACGTGACGAATGCGTTCTTCATGGTTACGAAGAGAATTGCCGGTGGCATCCAGATGTATGAGGCGCTGACGACAGAGATAGAACCGGGCGCGGAAGACACGAAGTCCCAACCCAAGGTGAGTTCGTGAGTGCACTGAGGAAATAATGCAAAAGCAATGTGGTGACGAATTCTGTCTGTGGACACCCGAACAGTACACTGCGAGCTTGGACTAATAATAGCACTGGTCGCTGCACGAAGAAAAGGGTTGGAGTAAGGGGTCGTCACTTTTCGGAGGCGGAACAAATGTCCGCACGAATAATCGAAATGGCAGCGCCTGTATCATTGAGAGCTTCGACGTATATACCATCTACAAACACTGACAACAAATTGGACGGTCGCTCCAGAGGAATTGTAGGCTGTCTAGTGGATGCAGTTTCCCCTCCCAAAACAGTATCGGGGAGTGTTCCGAGAGGACGTTCGTGACATGAGATGTGGGTCGGAGAGGCGACCTCCGAACGACGATGTGGAGACGGCTACCGGCGGCGAGATTCACGAGAACAGGCATATCAGTAGGGTATGAAGGGGAAGGTGACCGGTGATAAGAGAAGCGGTAAGACGTGCGCGCATAGCTCAATGCTGGATGGACACTTGCACCTTCCTCGAGAGCACTGCTCATCCTGTTGAGGCCTTCGACAAAATCGGGAGATGTGCCCTCGATAGCGGCAGTAGTAGCAAATGGGCCTGGTAGGACGCGGAGCGTAGCGACGCTGTACGCGCACTGGCGGAGACAACGAAGCCACCGGAGGGCGGTCTCCTGGTGAAGTCAAAGGGGCGGTGATGGCTGGAGAGAGCGCCGCAGCGTCGGCATAGGTTGGTACCTGATCAGTGCAGGGGATGTTGGAGCACGGTAGGCGCGATGCGGACGTAATCTCTTGGCGAATGGTGCGCAAACCGATCGGTGGACAAGGGACGCTACCTTGCGGAGCTCAGAAAGATAACCGCCCATGAAGTTCTTCACGGTCGATGTAGAGAATACGCGTGCGCGAATCCATGGTCAAAGGGAGACGAACGTCGGAGGTATCGCTGCATTGGCGAAGGGAGTAGACCTTCTGAAGTCACTGGCAAGTACATATCACATCCTGGATGGTAGCAGGATCTCGTGTAACAAAGGCATTGAAGGTGACGGGATTTATGCCTTTAATATTGTGGCGCATTCGATCGCTCTGGGACATGGTGGTGTTCACACGTGTCACGATTCACCCGGGTTAGTGAACGAGGGAGGGCTCGAGGAACCCTCCGTTAGACAGACGCTCCGCAGCGCGGAGGTGACGAACGAAGACTAATCGTCGAGCAGCTGTGCTCGTTGGTGTTTATTGGGTGCGGTGACCAATGTTGCCTACACAGCCTCGCAGGCCACCGAGCCTGGCGGGCCAACGAAGATTATACCCGAGGGCGCGTCACATGCTTGTTACACCCGCTTACCCCAAGTCTGTAAAGTAAAAGAAACAAACGTCCATGTTCAGTGCATAAGGCTCTGCCGCCGTCCCAGACAAGTTGACGGTGCCTGCTATCCAGGCCAGTAGCGGTCCAGTATACTCTGCGGTCGAGAACTTCGCCTGGGCACCGGTGTTGATTGGCCGGGTGATGCCTGAGCCAGCCTCACTCCGTCCGGAGGGTCCGCAGTGGTCGGCCTGTGAATGGCGCCGGACATGACAAGGGCCCCAACGGGCACCGCACCACTGGGAACGCTTGCCACCTCCGAGATTGTCGGGGCTCCCCTGGAAGCGACTGGCGTTGCCGCTGGTCCTCCTGCGGGCTGGAACCTCTAAGTGGCAGTCGAAGGCGCTGGCCAGGTCCCGAGGAGAGGCCTGACATGGTCGACGTGTTTGTTCTACGTGGCCCGGTCTGGCATGCGGATGAGCTGCGATGAGACGCTGGCAGGAGACCCCACCCATCCGGCGGACCAGGGTGGGCCAGGACGAAAGTTCCTGGCTCACCCTGGTTAGCTTCAGCTGCTTCATGAGCACTGTGGATCGGAGATCCGGATGCAAGACGTTCAGGGGTGTCTTCACCATCCGACACAGCAGGAGCTCACAGGGGGCACGGCCAGTGACATGGTGGGGCGTGGTCCAGTACTGCAACAGTATCCGGGCAATCTGGGTCCGGAAATCCCCAGCGTGGCTCTTCTTGAGCTTGTCCTTGATGGTTTGCACCACTCGTTCTGCTGCACCATTTGAATCAGGGTGGTACGGCGGAACTACCTTTTGGTGAATTCCGTTCTTTGTCTGCCAGGCTAAGCACTATTTGCTGGTGAAAGCAGGACCATTGTCGGACATGACGTCCGGCAACCGCTGGGCGGCGAAGACCTGTCGTAGCGCTGAAATTGTTGTGCCTGCTGATGGAGTGGGAATAGGTAGAACCTCCACCCACTTCAAAAGGCGTCAACCACCCCTGGGATGTATTGGCCCTTGAAGAGCCCCCCAAAATCCACATGCAGGTGGGATGAGGGTCTCTGGGTACAGCCAAGGGGTGCTTTCTACATGACGTGAGGCCCGCTGATGCTCCTGGCAGCTCGGCACCACGTGAGCGAAATCCTGGTCCAGGCCAGGCAACCAAACAAGGGACCGGGCCACCATCTTGCTCTTTTCCAGGCCAGGATGACCCGCGTGTAGCAACTGCCGGGCCCTAGAGCGGAGACTTTGTGGAGTCACCACCCTGGAACTCCACAGTAGGCAGCCCTGCTGCAAACTCAGCTCGGCGGCCTTGTGGCTATTTGCCTGCTGAACCAATTCATCCCCACGGGACACCGCCTTGACCACCTGAGCCAAGATTGGATCCCGGCTGGTCGCTTGCGATACCGCAGATCTGGAGAGTTCCTCCGGGTACTCGTGCTCCAGCATGAACACTTTCGCAGGTTCTGGAACGGCATCAGGCACCTCTGGCAGAGGCAGGTGGCTCACACCATCAGCAAGTCCAGGGTCCTTTCCCGGACGATAAACCAGCTGATAATTTTAAGCTGCGAGCCTCAAGGCCCAGCGTACCACTCGAGGTGATGCCTGCACGAGGACTGCCTTGTCAGGCCTCAGCAACCCCTACAGCTGCTTGTAGTCCGTGACCACCTCGAACATTCGGCTCCACAGATACTGGTGAAAGTGTTCGACACCGAACACGAGGGCCAGGCCTTCCTTGTGCAGCTGGCTTTAGCGTTGCTCTGCAGCATGAAGCCAACGAGAAGCAAACTTCACTGGGCGTACCTGGCCATCCTTGTCCCGGTGTGCCAGGATGTGCCGGTGTGCCGGTGTGCCAAATGGTAAGCACATATACTCGAAGAGCCCCAATGTTGTCGATATTGTGGCATACTTACGGCAGGCATCCTAGAGCACCAGCTGCTGGTAAGCATCTCTGAGGTGGAGTTTGGTAAATTTCTGTCCACCGGACAACGCTGACCAGAGATCTTCAATCCGGGGCAGCGGGTACTTCTCAACGGTAGCGACAGGATTGATGGTAACCTTGAAATCCCCACAGATCCTGACATTACCGTCTCGCTTGAGGACTGGTAGAATGGGAGCAGCCCATTCAGACGTCTTGATGGGTACTATGGTGTCTTCTAGCTGTAGCTGTTGCAGCTCCTGCGTGACCCCGTTCTTCAGGGCGAATGGCAGTGGGCGAGGCTTGAAAAAACGAGGCCGGGCTCCCTTAGGTACATAGATGCCAGCCGTCGTGCCAGCCTAAGGGCCCACCCCTGGCTCGAACAGGGGCTTGAACTCGGTCAGGAGGCTGGGACGTCTTTCACCGCATGCAGGCTGGCTTCCTGTTACTCTGGCAGACGAACGCCCAGAGCATCCGGCCCAGCAGCGTCGGAGACGACCCCTTCGTTAAGTAGATGCGAAGGATTGCCCCACTGTAGCCAAACGAACGCTGACCTATGCCTCACTGAACCTGGGAGACCTGCCCGGAGTAATTGCGCAGCTTCATGCCCGAAGCCTCGACGGACAGGCCGGGGAAGGTACGCTTGAAGAGTTTCCCGGCCATTACCGACACGCTTGCCCCTGTGTCCAGATCCATGAAAATCTGGTGCCCGCAGATTTCGACGGTGAGCATGTACGGCAGCAGAGACGACGTAGCAAAGCCTTTGTGTCACATGTCGAAAATCGGCGTGTCCTAGGCCACGACGTGGAGCCTGACTGCGGAAGAACTCGAGCCTGCTGCCGCACGCCCCCGCCGCGGACACTTGCAACGCCTACCCTGGGCAGCGGGCTTGTGTGGTACCTGGGCGTGAACCAGGCGGCCGCTGCTGTTGGCTGTTCATCCTCCCCCTTCGGCATACCCATGCCAGGTGCCCAGTTTTCCTCCACGTGAAGCATTGTGCTTGAAAGAACTGGCACTCTTTGGGGGAGTGGGCGCCACCACAGCGACCGCAGGTACTGCCCTTTGTCGCCAACTTGTTGACCCCCGCTCCCGCGGACGGTGGGCCAGTCGCACGGGCAATCTCGCCTGCGTCCTTGGCAGCACCTTCCGTTGCCAGCGATGCCTTAACGGAGTCATCCACGGAGGGGTCTGGAAACTCCAGGAGTCACGTCTGCATGGCGGCGTTGCTGATGCCACAGACGAAACTGTCCCGGAACACCGATTGCAGCTGGTCCCCGAAAACACAGGCACTCGCTAACCCTCATAAAGCAGCGACGAACTGCCCGAGGGTCTCTCCTTCCCGGCGGTTCCGTTTGTTGAAGCGAAAACGCTCGACTAGTATGGGCGGCACGGGGTTGAAATGCGAGCACAGTATGGCGATAAGCTCACCCAGCGTCTTAAAATGCGGCCTGGCTGGCCAAAGAAGGTCGAGCAGGAGACACGGGTCCCGCAGCTGGCCCGGAAAATGTCCCGCTGTTGGGCCTCGGGTGTGTCGTTTGCCCGGAAGAACACGTGGACTTGTTCCTCGTAAATTGGCCAGGCAAACCCTCGTCCCTCGAACGGCTCCAGCCTTCCGTACAGCGGCATGGGGGCAACAATGGGGCAGGTGTTTCGCCGCTCGCGAAGTCGTGGGACATCCGTCGGTACTCATCGCCAGTGCAACGATCCACCCGGCTTTCTGAACGAGGGAGGGCTCGAGGCACCCTCCGTTAGACAGACGCTCCACAGCGTGGTGGTGACGAACGATGACTGAACGCCGAGCAGCTGTGCTCATGGGTGTTTATTGTTTATTGGGTGCGGTCACGAATGTTGCCTACCCAGCCTGGCCGGCCACCGAGCCTGGCGGGCCAACGAAAATTATGCCCAAGGGGGCATCGCATGCTTGTTTCAACACGCTTCCACAATGCAAGCACATCCTCAATGTATCAGGTGCACGATTCCCAAGCGCATTGAATGCGCTCACCGAACTGGTTCTTCGTGGCCTCCGCGCGAACAGCTGGGCCAGCGAAAATTTGCCGAAGCTATTGCCTGAACATTGCCCAGTCTGGAACATCAGGATCATGGTTCCAAAACCAGGATTTTTCTACATCGGACGGGTAGAACGCGACGTTCGGTAACTTATGTGAACTGTCCCATTTATTGAAGTCGCTTACGAGGTCGTAGTTTTGGAGCCTGACTTCTACTTCATCCCCGCTAGACCAACGAAGACTTGAGGCTCGCGCTGGCGGCTATTGAGAGTGTGATTGTGAAGAGTAAGAAGGGCTATTTTCTGCAGCCCTTTAGAGAGCACGATTCCGCGCCTTGGAGAAGGGCAGAGGGACATAAAGACGAAAGAAAAAATAGAAGGGAGAGAAAGCCGAGGCGATTGCAAAGCTAGGTATCGTAAAGTACCACTGTTAGCGGTAGCCATGCGGCGCATTCACAATTTACGCGACAGCCCTGTGTCCTCCAGAAACATAAGAAGGTGCTTGAAGCCGGACTGGGCTCCGGACAGACCGCCATTGGAATATGAACCTGGCAACGTTTAACGCAAGAACGTTATCTAGTGAGGCGAGTCTAGCAGTGCTATTGGAGGAATTAGAGGGCAGTAAATGGGATATAATAGGGCTCAGTGAAGTTAGGAGGCCAAAAGAAGCATATACAGGGCTAAAAAGCGGGCACGTCCTGTGCTACTGGGGCTTAGCGGAGAGGCGAGAACAAGGAGTCGGATTGCTGATTAATAAAAATATAGCTGGTAACATACAGGAATTCTATAGCATTAACGAGAGGGTGGCAGGTCTTGTTGTGTAACTTAATAAAAGGTAGAAAATGAAGGTTGTACAGGCCTACGCCCCTACATCCAGTCATGATGACCAGGAAGTCGAAAGCTTCTATGAAGACGTGGAATCGGCGATGGGTAGAGTGAAAACAAAATACACTATACTAATGGGCGACTTTAATGCTAAGGTAGGCAAGAAGCAGGCTGGAGACAAGGCAGTGGGGGAATATGGCATAGGCACTAGGAATAGCAGGGGAGAGTTATTAGTAGAATTTGCAGAACATAATATGCGGATAATGAATAACTTCTTCCGCAAGCAGGATAGCCGAAAGTGGACGTGGAGGAGCCCAAACGGCGAGACTAGAAATGAAATAGACTTCATACTCTGCGCTAACCCTGGCATCATACAAGATGTGGACGTGCTCGGCAAGGTGCGCTGCAGTGACCACAGGATCGTAAGAACTCGTATTAGCTTAGACCTGAGGAGGGAAGGGAAGAAACTGGTACATAAGAAGCCGATCAATGTGTTAGCGGTAAGAGGGAAAATAGAGGAATTCCAGTCAAGCTACAGAACAGGTATTCGGCTTTAATTGAGGAAGAGGACCTTAGTGTTGAAGCAATGAACGACAATCTTGTGGGCATCATTAAGGAGTGTGCAATGGAAGTCGGTGGTAACTCCTTTAGGCAGGTTACCAGTAAAATATCGCAGGAGACGAAAGATCTGATCAAGAAACGCCAATGTATGAAAGCCTCCAACCCTACAGGTAGAATAGAACTGGCAGATCTTTCGAAGTTAATCAACAAGCGTAAGAGAGCTGAAACAAGGAAGTATATTATGGATAGAATTGAACATTCTCTCAGGAACGGAGGAAGCCTAAAAGCAGTGAAGAACAAACTAGGAATTGGCAAGGATCAGATGTATGCGTTAAGAGAAAAAGCCGGTAATATCATTACTAATATGGATGAGATATTTCAAGTGGCTGAGGAGTTCTATAGAGATTTATACAGTACCAGTGGCACCCACGACGACAATGGAAGACAAAATAGTCTAGCGGAATTCGAAACCCTACAGGTAACGCCGGAAGAAGTAAAGAAAGCCTTGGGAGCTATGCAAAGGTGGAAAGCAGCTGAGGAAGATCAGGTAACAGCAGATTTTTGAAGGGTGGTGGGCAGATTGTTCTAGAGGATCAGGCCACCCTGTATACACAATGCCTAATGATCTCGAGCACACCGGAATCTTGGAAGAACGCTAACATAATCCTGATCCATAAGAAAGGGGACGCCAAAGACTTGAAAAATTATAGACCGATCGGCTTACTGTCCGTTGCTTACAAACTATTTACTAAGGTAATCGCAAATAGAATCAGGAACACCTTAGACTTCTGTCAAGCAAAGGAGCAGGCAGGATTCCGTAAAGGCTACTCCACAATAGACCATATTCACACTATCAATCCGGTCATAGAGAAATGTGCGGAATATAACCAACCGTTATATATAGCTTTCATTGACTACGAGAAAGCGTTTGATTCTGTCGAAACCTCAGCAGTCATGGAGGCATTACGGAATCAGGGTGTAGCCGAGCGGCATGTAAAAATGCTGAAATATATCTATAGCGGCTCCACAGCCACCGTAGTCCTCCATAAAGTAAGCAACAAAATCCCAATAAAGAAAGGCGTCAGGCAGGGGGATACGATCTCTCCAATGCTATTCACAGCATGTTTACAGGAGGTATTCAGAGACCTGGATTGGGAAGAATTGGGGATAAAAGTTAAGGGGGAATACCTTAGTAACTTGCGATTCGCTGATGATATTGCCTTGCTTAGTAACTCAGGGGACCAATTGCAATGCATGCTCACTGACATGGAGAGTCAAAGCAGAAAAGTGGGTCTAAAAATTAATCTGCAGAAAACTACAGTAATGTTTAACAGTATCGGAAGAGAACAGCAATTTACAATAGGTAGCGAGGCACTGGAAGTGGTAAGGGAATACATGTACTTAGGGCAGGTAGTGACGGCGGATCCGGATCATGAGACGGAAATAATCAGAAGAATAAGAAAGGGCTGGGGTGCGTTTAGCAGGCATTCTCAGATCATGAAAAGCAGGTTGCCATTGTCCCTCAAGAGAAAAGTGTATAACAGCTATGTCTTACCAGTACTCACCTACGGGGCAGAAACCTGGAGGCTTACGAAAAGGGTTCTACTCAAATTGAGGACTACGCAACGAGCTATGGAAAGAAGAATGATAGGTGAAACGTTAAGGGATAAGAAAAGAGCAGATTGGGTGAGGGAACAAACGCGAGTTTATGACATCTTAGTTGAAATCAAGAAAAATAAATGGGCATGGGCAGGACATGTAATGAGAAGGGAAGATAACCGAAGGTCATTTAGGGTTACGGACTGGATTCCAAGGCAAGGGAAGCGTAGCAGGGGGCGGCAGAAAGTTAGGTGGCCGGATGAGATTAAGAAGCTTGCAGGGACGGCATGGCCGCAATTAGTACATGACCGGGGTTGTTGGAGAAGCATGGGAGAGGCCTTTGCCCTGCAGTGGGCGTAACGAGGCTGCTGCTGCTGCTGCTGGTGCTGCTGCTGATGATGATGATGACGATGAAGGTGGAGCCGTAAAGCTGGGCGGGATGGCGGGATGCCGATAACAGTGATGGCCGCGATGGTAGGCGAAGGCTGCAATGAAGCAGCGGCCTCGGACGGGCCGGGATTCGAGTAAACGAGCATAGCCGGTGGTGTGATACGGCAATCCGAACGCAGCTCCAGTGAGAACGTGGCAGAGGTCCTGTGGAATGAAAAGCATCGTCCACCACTTGTAAGCAACCGCTTTATTCCAGCCGAGGTCGTGCTAGTAGCACGAGGGTGAAGCTGTGCTGCTTGTGATGATATATACAGATGAAGATGCACAATGAATTATGATATGAACAGTTGATGAAGTTGAAAGTAACGCATGTGTTCCGCTACCAATATTATTATTATTATTATTAACCATTATGTATTTATATTAATATATTAGCTTACTAAGTGTTTGTTCTTGTGGTCCATAAATAATAATAATAATAATAATAATAATAATAATAATAATAATAATAATAATAATCATTATAGTCGTCGTCGTCGTCGTCGTCATCATAATCACCATCATCCTATTTTATGTCCACTGCAGGACGAAATACCGGCGATCTCCAATTAACCCTGTGCCGCGCCAACCGATTCCTGCTAGAGCCCGCTTATTTCCTCTCTTCATCGCCCTACCTTCTGCCTTCCTCGACTTCGCTTCAATTCTCTTGGATAATCGCATTATTCACCTGACACGAGATGGTAACATCACTGCGCCTCGTAACGAATGTTGTCCTTAGTTAAATGGTTTATTTACTTTCTTTTTCTGCAAGACCACCCAATTTCTAATCCAATATGACATAAGCGCAGCTTCCTTCCCGTGGGTCTCATTACTATCAATTCTGTCGGCAATGGCAACCTTAATGGCTACCTTTAGATTTTTTCTTCGTCCGGCTGTGACTCTGTTACTGCCCAGATATTGAGAATGGCCGAAGTGAATTGCGCTGTTATTTTTCCAACATTTGTGTTTACTCTTTAGTGTGTTCTACGATTCGCGGTGATTGGAAGGGATGGATGGTGGTTGCTATCAATAAATTAGGTGACACATGTTGTCACGATAACACCGACCCGTATCACCTACGAGCATATCATGTAAACTTTTCTAACACGTTACATGCCGTCACATCATTGAATTCCGAGAAGACAATTCTTTTTTCTCTAACCACCAGCATCGATTCGGGAAAATTTCTGTTGTGAAACACAGCTGGTATCTTTCACTAATGATCTCCTAGACACTGACAATAGCTGTTATGTTAATTTTACTTCTTGAATTCGGGAAAGCTTTTGATGGGGTGACGCATGATTTACTTCGTTTTAAACTTGGCAAATTTAATATGGACACCAAAGTATTTCACTGCATTCGAGCCTTCATTTTTCACCACAGCCAATCGATAACTGCAAAGCACCGTTCATTCATTCTCTCCTCGGTTTCATCTCGCGCCCGACATTGATCTGTTCTAAGTCCCTTGTCGTTTGCTATAACGACCTCCCTGACTGCAGGTTTTTCGAAATGATAAGCCTTTTTACTGACCATAGCGTTATTTATAACAAAACAACTAACACTTTGTGTTCTCATGTGAAAAAAGTGGCTCACGCAACGAAATGTCAAGAACTACAAGAACACGCCAATAGCTCGCCAGAACTACAGTAACAACTGCACAATCAATCTTGATAGCATTACACTAAATTCTGTAACATCTTACAAATAACTTGACCTCCACATCAGTAACGATCTCTTTCTTCTTGGCGCTTGCTCGTCGAATATATTGCTAACAACGCTAATCGCATGCTGGGTCACTTAGTCGGAAATTTTACCGATCCCAATCGCCGCTCTGACTGCGCGTGTATCTGTATAAAGCACTTGTTCGCCACAAATTAGAAAATGCGTGTGCAATAGGGGACACTAATGAAGTAGCACTTTCTACAGCCCTTGAATACATGCGGCATTTCGCGGCTCATTTAATTTTACCAATTTACTTTCGTCATGAGAGTGTTTCATGCATAAAGTGCGTGCTCAACTTACGTGACCTCTCATCACGTTGTAAATTCCGTCGCCTTTCATTGTTCCACAATTTTTGTCATCACAGTCCGCTTTTAAAAGGTGTTCATTTTCTCCTGGTATGTATGTATCATGGCGCTCGGGCCATATTTTGAAAGTTTGTGTGCTGTTTTCACGCTCTGATGCCTGTAACAATTCTTTCACCCCAAAGACTATAATTAAATGAGGCCTTCATACCGACTCAATGGAGGCAATCACAGATACCAAGCACTTCAAGGTTTCTACCCGACGCCGCCGTCAAGCCCATACCCTGAAGACAACGCCAACGTCACCCCACCACATCCAGCTAGCCCCCGGCTTGAAATACATGCCCCTGGAGCACCGACTTGTACCTGCCATTCATGAGGCGTTTGTTAATTTAGTTTTTTATTCTTGCTAATTGTCCTTAAGCTTTCCTTTTCCTTCTTTTTACCTGCACAATGTTTGAACTTTCCTACTCTGTCCTCCAATGCATTCCGCGCTTGGAAGTATGGTAAGTAAATGAATATATTGTCACGTGGTGGTGACGTTGAAGAAAACAGTAGCAATACTGTGAAAGACAAAACTAACTTTTATTGGGCGAACCTGTGCCCACAAGACCGGCTACACTTATAGCACACCGATAGCGGTGAACACGGTCGGCGATCGTCGAAAATCTGATCAACGGGTCAAGCGCGTCGGCTTTTATACATCAATCGTCGAATGTGCCAGACTAATCGTTGGGACCCACGTGCCTTCCACAAAGTTCTACACCATTCGCGTCAGGCAATGAAATCAGATAACATAAGGTTCGGCGACAACAGAAAGCGGATAGAAGCATCGATAACTTTCCAGAAACTTCGGATACTTGCAGGCGCGTCCCGCGCTGTGCGATAACATTTGTTAGGCGGCGAAACGTGGTCGCCCGATAAGTACACGTGTCGTTACCGCCCTCTTAAATAGCATCAAACCGATGCTGCAAGCAAACGAAAGTAATAAAGAAAAGCGCTCGTAGCAAAGAAAACAACAAAATAAGGAAGTTCGTCCGCGTCCGTAAAATGGTTTAAGGCGCACCACGTGCACCACTTCAGATCGAGCGCAGCGCCGCTGTGAATTCGAAATGCCGTCTGGCACGACCTCATAGTCCAGTGCGCCAATACGTCGGATGACCTTGTAGGGTCCGAAATAGCGTCGCAGTAGCTTCTCACTGAGTCCTCGTCGGCTTATCGGGGTCCATACCCAAACACAGTCGCCGGGCTAGTACTCCACGAAGCGTCGTCGGAGGTTGTAGTGTCGGCTGTCGGTCCCCTGGTGGTTCTTGATCCGTAGGCGGGCGAGCTGTCGGGATTCTTCGGCGCACTGGAGATAGGTAGCGACGTCAAGATTTTCCTCGTCACTGACGTGCGGTAGCATAGCGCTGAGCGTCGTCGTCGGGTTCCTGCCGTAAAACAGCTTAAATTGCGTGGTCTGTGTTGTTTCTTGCACCGCCGTGTTGTAAGCGAATGTTACGTACGGCAGGACCGCATCCCACGTCTTGTGCTCGACGTCGACGTACATTGCTAGCTTGTCGGCGAGGGTCTTGTTCAGGTGCTCCGCGAGACCATTCGTCTGCGGATGGTAGGCAGTTGTCCTCCTGTGACTTGTCTGGCTGTATTGCAGAACGGCTTGCGTGAGCACTGCTGTAAAAGCCGTTCCTCTGTCGGTGATGAGGACTTCTGGAGCACCAGGTCGCAGCACGATGTTCTCGACGAAAAATTTCGCCACTTTGGCTGAGCTGCCTTTCGGTAGAGTTTTAGTTTCAGCGAAGCGGGTGAGATAGTCCGTCGCCACGACGATCCACTTATTTCCGGAAGTTGATGTCGGAAGCGGTCCCAACAAGTCCATCCCGATCTGCTAAAAAGGTCGGTAAGGAGGCTTGATCGGCTGTAGTAATCCCGCTTGCCTTGTCTGTGGTGTCTTGCGTCGCTGACAGTCTCAGCATGTCTTGACGAAACGGGCGACATCGGCGGTTAGGTGCGGCCAGTAATACCTTTCTTGTATCCTCGATAGCGTCCCCAGTGGTCGGATGGTTATATAGGGCGTGCAGTACTTCTGGACGCAGCGCCGACGGAACAACAAGAAGGTAGTTGGCGCGGACTGGCGAGAAGTTCTTCTTCACGAGTAGGTTGTTTTGAAGCGTGAACGAAGACAATCCACACTTAAATGTCCTAGGGACAACGTCAGTGTGCCCTTCCAAATACTCTTCTAGGGCTTTTAGCTCCGAGTCTCCTCGCTGCTGTTCAGCGAAGTCTTCCGCGCTTATTATTTCAAGGAAGGCGTCATCATCCTCGTCATCTTGCGGCGGCGGGTCAATGGGGGCGCGTGATAGACAATCGACATCTAAGTGTTTTCGTCCGGACTTGTATGTTACAGTGATGTCGTATTCATGTAGTCTGAGGCTCCACCGCGCCAGCCGTCCTGAAGGGTCTTTTGAGTTAGCTAGCCAACACAACGCGTGATGTAAGGGCGAAATTTCGCTGTAGCCCAAACGATGGCGCGGCATTGCTCTTCGGTTGTAGAATAATTGCCTTCCGCTTTTGACAGCGACCGGCTAGCGTAAGCTATCTCGTGTTCATGTCCATCTTTTCTCTGGACTAGGACGGCACCGAGGCCTAGGCTACTGGCGTCAGTGTGGATTTCGGTATCGGCGTGCTCGTCGAAGTGCGCAAGTACCGGCGGCGACTGCATGCGTTGTTTGAGTTCTTCAAATGCGTCAGCCTGCGGCGTTTCCCACTTGAACTCGACGTCGCCTTTAGTTCGCTGTGTCAGCGGCTCAGTGATGCGTGAAAAGTCCTTGACGCATCGCCAGTAGTAGGCACACATGCCAAGAAATCTACGCACTGTCTTCTTGTCGATGGGCTGCGGGAACTTTGTGATGGCAGCTGTCTTCTGCGGGTCGGGGCGGACTCCGGACTTGCTGATGACGTAGCCTAGGAACAGAAGCTCATCGTAAGCGAAGCGGCACTTTTCTGGCTTCAGAGTGAGCCCTGAGGACTTGACGGCCTCTAGTACTGTTGCAAGCTGCCTAAGATGACCGTCAAAATTTCTGGCAAAGACAACGACGTCATCCAAGTAAACGAGGCAGGTCTGCCACTTCAATCCTGCTAAAACCATGTCCATCACGTGCTGGAACGTTCCAGGGGCCGAGCACAGTTCAAATGGCATAACCTTGAACTCGTAGAGGCCGTCTGGGGTGATGAAGGCGGTCTTTTCGCGATCTCTCTCGTCGACTTCTATTTGCCAACGAGCCAGACTTGAGGTCCATCGACGAGAAGTATTTAGCGTTGCAGAGCCGATCCAATGCCTCGTCTATCCGTGGTAGGGGCATACATCCTTCTTCGTGATCTTGTTCAGACAACGATAATCGACGCAGAAACGTAGGGTTCCGTCCTTTTTCTTCACCAGGACAACAGATGATGCCCACGGGCTTTTCGACGGCTGGATGATGTCATCGCGCAGCATTTCGTCGACTTGTTCTCTTATAGCTTCGCGTTCTTGCGGCGAAACTCGGTAAGGGCTCTGGCGGAGTGGTTGAGCGCACTCCTCGGTGATAATGCGATGCTTGGCGACTGGTGTTTGTGGAATCGTTGATGACGTCGAAAAGCAGCCTTTGTATCGTCGGAGCTGACTTCTGAGCTGCTGTTGCTTAATCACAGGGAGACTTGGATTAATGGCGTAGTCTAGTTCGGGAACCATGGTCGTCGGGTAGATGTGGCGGAATCTGAGAGCAGAAACGCATTACTGGTTTCCAGAACTTCCTCGATGCACGCGATCGTCGTGCCCTTGTTGATGTGCTTGAACTCCTGGCAGAAGTTTGTCGGCAACACTTCAGTTCTCCCTCCATGCAGTTGAGCGATCCCTCTTGCGACGCAAATTTCGCGGTCTAGCAGGAGACGTTGGTCCCCTCTGATGACGCCTTCTACCTCAGCGGGTGGTTCGGTGCCGACCCACAGATTCTCACTATAACACCTAGAGGGTAATCTGGCGCCACCGTCTAAGGGAGTTTCTTAAGGGGGCACGGTGCCGTCATGGGAATGACGGTATATGTGTCTGCGAGGCTCGAGTTGGCTGGTGTTGTAAGAGGCTTCCTCTAAAACGTGGATATGACTACGCAAATAACGCGTTCTCAAAGTAAAAGCTTCATAAAATGTTTCTATTCACGCATATTAAATCTCTACTCACCCACAATGCATGATCAAGTGAAGAAAAGCAAGAACAGATGACCAACTGTTTCAAAGCGAGCGCGAACCTTGTCGTCTGTCCTCCAACTTTAGGGGCCCGCTGATACTTTTTACGTAACATGTAGTCGTACACACAATAACAAGTTCTCATAGTTAAACAAAACATGTTTTCGCATAATAATGAAGCTAAAACAGCTTTTCACGTGCTGTTTAGTAGAAAAGAATCATTGTGACAGACGGAACGGTACTTGCCAAGTGCGTCTTCAAGGTGTCCTGTCTCTACGACAACGATGCCAATCCGAAGTCACAATATACCGGCATTCCCATGCGTACCACAGCGCAGCAGCGCCAGATTTTCCTCTAGGTAATGTAGTGAGAAACTCTGCGTGCCAACCGAAATAACAATGCTGGAGGGACGCGGGATGCTCACTTGATCTTCTTGCACACTCAAGGCGTGGTGACTACGAGGGCTTTCCGGCGGTATCGCTTAATCTTCTGACAGCGTTATTGACTTCGACTTCAGGCCGATGATTGCGCCGTGTTGGTTCAGGAAGTCCATACCGAGAATGACGTCTCGTGAACACTGTTGGAGGATAACGAAGGCGGCAGGGTAAGTCCGGTCATGAACGGTTATTCTTGCCATGCAGATTCCAGTCGGCGTGATGAGGTGTCCTCCAGCGGTCCGAATTTGGGCGCCTTCCCATGCGGTCTTAACTTTCTTCAACTGGTCGGCGATGTGTCCACTCATTACGGAGTAATCAGCCCCTGTGTCCGCTAAGGCGGCAACTGCGTGGCCGCCGAGAAGCACGTCGAGGTGGGTGGTTCTTTCTCTGGTGTTGCGGTTAGGTCTTGGCGTCGGATCATGGCTGCGTCGTGTTGAACTGAAGTTGGAACGTCGCGTCCTCAAGTCGTCTTTCGTCGGTGTAGTCTTGGCTTCCTGACTTCGTCGGGACGGGGACGTGTCGTTATTATGTCGTCGAGATGGTCTCTTCGGCGTCTTCGTCGGCGGCGGAGGATCTTCACAGGTCGACGAACAGCAACCGCACCTCCATCGTTTGCTGCTTTTAGTTTTCCGGATATGGGCTCGCAGAGCGGCCCCCTGATGGGCCAGTGTATGGGCGGCGCTGCGGCGACAGGTAGCGGCCTGGTGACGGCGACCGGGAGGGCCGTCGAGGGCTCCACTGAGTAGCGGCGAGATAGTCGGCGATGTCACGAGGGCGTTCACCTTCTCGAGGGCGCGGTGCGTTGACGGCGAACCCGCGCAATCCCAGGTCGCGGTATGGGCATCGGCGGTACACATGGCCGGCTTCCCCGCAATGGTAGCAGAGCGGGCGGTGGTCAGGAGCGCGCTAAACGTCTGTCTTCCTCGAGTAGCTCCGCTGGGCGACGGGTGGGCGTGCTGGCGGCGGCGGCGGTGGTCAACGGAATTGCGGCGTTAGAGTTCCCTGGCGCGGTCGGGGAGGGGGACCTTGACGGCGGGCGACGGCGGCGTAGGTCATTGCTTCTGACTGGGGCTGCGATGATTATGGTTGTACCTCGGGAACTCCGAGCGATCGCTGGACTTCTTCTTTGACAATTTCGGCGATTGAGGCCATTTGAGGTTGCGATGAAGGGAAGATTCTTTGAAGCTCCTCTCGCACGACTGCCCGGATGGTCTCGCGCAGGTCATCGGTGGCCATTGATTGAACTCGGCGTAGCTTGTTGGCTTGGTGCGTCGGTCCAATTGCCGGTTCCGCAATTCCAGTGTCTTCTCGATGCTCGTCGCCTCGCGAAGAAACTCGTCGAAGGTCTTCGGTGGGCTTTTTACCATTCCGGCGAAAAGTTCCTCCTTTAAACCACGCATCAGTAGGCGGACTTTCTTCTCCTCGGACATTTCCGGGTCGGCGTGGCGGAACAGACGGCTCGTTTCCTCAGTGAAGATCGCGATCGTCTCATTCGGCAGCTGCGCTCTGGTCTCCAGTAGAGCTTGGGCTCGCTCTTTTCACACGACGATTGTAAATGTTTGCAGGAAGCCGCTTCGGAACAAATCCCACGTCGTCAAGGTGGCTTCTCGATTCTCGAACCACGTCCTGGTGGCGTCCTCTAATGCGAAATAGACATGTCGCAGCTTGTCGTCGCTTGCCCAGCTGTTAAATGTAGCGACCCTCTCATACTTTTCCAGCCAGCTTTCCGGGTCCTCAAATGTGGAACCGCGGAACGTCGGTGTTTCCCTGGGCTGCTGCAGCACAATGGGGGACGCTGGGGCTGCCATTGGGCTTGCCTTGGCCACAATCTTTTTGGTCTTCTCAGGTAGAAGTCCGTGCTCCGGGGGCAGCTGTTGAAGACGGCAGCTTGCTCGATGGTCCGGGTGCTCTCTTTGCGGTCGGGGCTTTGATCACGGGTTGTCGAGGGCGTCCGGTACATGAACAAAAAGCACCTCCACCAGATGTCACGTGGTGGTGACGTTGAAGAACACAGTAGCAATACTGTGAACGACAAAACTACCTTTTATTGGGCGAACCTGTGCCCACAAGACAGGCTAAACTTATAGCACAACGAAAGCGGCGAACACGGTCGGCGATCGTCGAAAATCTGATCAACGGTTCAAGCACGTCGGCTTTAATACATCAATCGTCGAATGTTCCAGACTAATTGTTGGGACCCGCGTGCCTTCCACAAAGTTCTACACCATTCGCGTCAGGCGATGAAATTAGATAACATAAGGTTCGGCGAGAACAGAAAGCGGATAGAAGCATCGATAACTTTCCAGAAACTTCGGATACAGGCAGGCGCGTCCCGCGCTGTGCGATAACATTTGTTAGGCGGCGAAACGTGGTCTCCCGATAAAGATAACCACACGTGTCAATATGAACATAAAATTGTACAGATCGTACTCGCCATGGGAATCGATATAAGCGAAGCTTTCGGAGATGTTCGCTTTGGTTCGCGATGATTAGCGGCGATGTTGACAGCGAGTGCTTAATTTCCTCAACGATCAATATAACACGACAGCGGCTGGTTGATGTTAAACGCTACGTTGCATGCACCACTGCTGTTTGCTAGCGCATTGAATACGCAGGGAGAGGTACTTGCTTGAGCCACTGTTGTGCGCTATATTTCATGACCTCTGCGAGGGCTGATCATTGTCTTGCCTCACATGGCACATCGCATCGTGGCAGAAGTATTAAATTGTAATTGTATTATGTGGCGGTACGTACCAAAACCGCAATCGGAATATGAGGCAAGCCGCAGTGGCGGACTCGCGATTATTTTGACGCCGGAGTGCTCTTAAACGTATCACTAAATCAAAGTGCACGAGAGTTTCTTATTTCACCCCAGCGGAAATACAACTGCCGTGGTCGGGATCCCACCCGTGACTTCGAGCAATGACAACCGCAAAACTAGCCCGGGGGCAGAGAAGTGCTGATGGGACGTGCGATCGCTCACGTATTGTCGCCTAGACACTGCGGTATGCTTTAGTTAATGCGGCTCTGCTTCTGAGCGCCCTGCATGAGTTGTCCGCTTGACATATTTGCGTGGCGTTTATTTTTCAGAAATAGCAGGGTCATACCGTAGCGTACCTTACACTTGAATTTATTCCGTTTCCCCTTAACCACTGCCGTTTCTGGTAGTAGCGTTTCCTTGCCTTTCCAGGTCACCTTTTCTTTCCTGGCAGCGAGGGGTAAGCTGACGCCTCTTGGGCGAAATGTAGTGACGGCTAGGGGGAAAATGTCAACCACTGGCAAAAGCAAATTCCTCCGAAGGGTACATAAAATCGAAAGGTAGATCCTGTGAAGCACGGCGTTGAAATTCTCTTGGCGGGCAGCTGAAAGTTGGTTACCAGCAGCAAGCAGTAGATGGCATCCGGCGCCGGCGGAAGTGCGTCACGTGGCCGGCAATTCCGCAGGGGTAAGAAATCGGCCAATTGTCTTGTACGTGCAAGGGGTGTTGAGCGCGGACATACTGAGGCACAAACCGGGCGGGGGATGGTGATGTCCGTGTTGGTGCATGAAAGGCGAGACGGATCGGTGTTGCGGCCATCGTAGCGTACTGCGCATAGCTGATTGGCGCAGCAAAAAGAGTGGTGCAAAAGGCAGCGGGAAGGTACTCTGCGGCTTTGTCCTGGATGACCTACTGCAGTGTTGCCGTCAACGAAGAGGAGTGCGTCTCTGGCGTCATTTGCTCCAATGAAAGTTGATCGGCCACCTCTTCGCGAGCAAACGGCCTAATTTGACCATCAGCGAAGGCTCATCGGTGGCAAGCCAGAGAGAGCATGCCAGTGAAATGCGCGTGGTTAGCCGCTGCTTACGCAATTCATCATAGTTCTAGCAGAGGGTCACTACTTAACAGTACTGGGGTTCTTTGCCAACAGCATCTCAAAGGCATCGTGGTTGACCTCCTCTAATATAGGCCTGATCCTGTCGAATTCCGCCATTATCGCATCGACACGTTGGTTTTACCACTGTGCTGCATTCGTTCTTGCAAACGCTGCTCGGCGCGAAGACTGGGGACTTCAGGCCGCCCAGATACCTCAGTGAAACTTGTCCTGAACGACACCCATATCGACAGGTCAGGTTCGTGGTTGCGGTACCACAAGTTCGCAACGTCGCTCAGATAGAACATACCGTTGTTCAGTTTTCTATCCTTGAGCCACCTTTGGTGGCTGTTCACCTTTTCATGGGAGGTGAGCCAGTCCTCGACGTCATGGTCTCTATCCCGCTGCAAATGGCGAGATCACGCCGACGCACTGCACCCGAGCAGGACACGGCAAGCATCGTGGCCGTTGAACTTGATGACGGGCCTTCCACCATTACGGGAATGGATGGAAGAGACTTGCTTCGATGTCACAAAGTTCCACCAAATGCGATGAGGTTTGTTGGAGTCGTCGAGCCAGAACAGCGGCGACAACTATCACTTAGCTGGATAGGCGAACTGGCCGCGATGGCGACGGTGCTTTCTAGCATGCCGACCTTCTTCTGGCTCCGAGACAGGTGATGGCGATGGAAGTTTCTTGTGCCGTTCTTCTTCCTTACAAGGTACGCATAAATGATGCTGTTTAAAGGTCCCTGTTTGTCACTTTCTGAACACAGCAGGACACTGATTTAGGGCTATTGCCTTTTATATTAATGGCAGACATACTATTTCTCTTTATCCGGTGACCGCATTTCCCCGGTAATAATAGTTTGAAGATTCTTGGCTTATCGCTCAGCGCAAGAATCGCCTTTCTATATTGGAAGTTTCTGCAATACTATCGATAGTTTTATCTGTTGCCTATGGTGTCGCCGAGCCTAGGGAAATCAAGTTATGTGCGCGACGTGAAGACAGGTGTACATTCTCTGTACATTCGCGTCTCTTGTTCTCTTCGTGAAGAAAAAGGATGGAAGCTTGCGTTTTTGCGTCGAGTATCGTGACATCGACAAAGTGACAAAGAAGGAGTTATACCACTTCTCAAGGAGAGACGACGTAGTGGACCGACTCTGCAAAGCAAAAAAGTTAAATTGATGGATGTTAAGGCTGGCTACTGCCCAATCGAAGTATGCAAGAGGGACAGAGAAAAAAGACTGCCTTTGGTACGCCGGACGGCCTTTTCCAATTCAAAGTCATGCCGTTCGGCCTTTTCTCGGCACCTGAGACATTTTGGCTACCGAAAATTTTTACCAAATATACAGTAGTATAATTAATTATACGTGAGTAGCCATGATGCGTTGCGTCGCCTGAAAAACTTAAATGCCCTTCAGGGCATCTATCAAGGTGGAGCTTCGGATTTCAAGAATTTGAAGTCACTGTGGTGTACAAGTCCGATCCGAATGATCCTGATACCCCGACTGCCTGTCCCCACCAACCCCCCACCGCAAGCGGCCTGTCGACAGTTCAAAAATAGGCCCGGCGATTCATCGAGCAGCAGCGACCAGCCCCGAACCTTGCTAAGTGCTTAGAAGGCGAGATCGACTTTGTCCTATCGACATCACGGATTTCAAAGAGAATTTTATAATATTGATTGACACCACTTATAAACGTTTGGACTGTGAGTTTGTCATTGTTCAATTTATCATACGTGAGTGTCTAGATCCGCTCGACACCATCTTTAACATGTCATGTGATGGTTTCATGCAATTTCTAGACCAGCAATTTGTTTTAACTGATCATCGCACACGCTGGTCCTATCATCCTCCCGCTAACAAGCCACTCCTTACGTTTAATTCAGCGCATTCTAAACACGTTACGAGGGCCATAGTAAAAATGTGGCCCAGTAACATTGAAAAAGTCCCGTGATCACTTGGTTCACTTAAACCTCAGGCAACAGGCGAATCTTCTATGTGACTCCGGATACCTACCCCTATCACATTGTCGACCCGCCGTGGTTGCTCAGTGGCTATGGTGTTGGGCTGCTGAGCACGAGGTAGCGGGATCGAATCCCGGCCACGGCGGCCGCATTTCGATGGGGGCGAAATACGAAAACACCCGTGTGCTTAGATTTAGGTGCACGTTAAAGAACCCCAGGTGGTCAAAATTTCCGGAGTCCTCCACTACGGCGTGCCTCATAATCAGAAAGTGGTTTTTGCACGTAAAACCCCAAATATTATTACTATCACATTGTCACCTGGTAGTGATGGTCGAGGAAATAGCTACAAAACTGCGAATGGCGAAACTAACTTTATTGGTCATACCTGTGCCAAGAAAAACACGCTACACTCAAAGCTCAACAAATGCGGCGAACACAGACAGCGATCGTCGAAAATCTGATCAGCGGGTCAAACACGTCAGCTTTTATACATGAGCCATGGAAATTTTCAGAGCAATCGCTGGTGCCCTCGTGTCTTTCAGAAAGTTCTACGCCATTCGCGTCATGCATATATGAAATTAGATTACACAAGGTTTGGCGACAACAGACAGCGAGTAGAACCATCGATAGCATTCCCGAAACTCTTCCCACATAGAGGCGCGTCCTGTGCTGAGCGATGACGTTTGTTAGAAGATTAAACGCGGTCATTCGATGAACACGTACACGTGTCAACACCCCCTTTTAAAAAGCATCGTCCCTGTGCTGCGAACCTAAAAGGACAGCGAAAAATAAAAGCACACTTACTATGAAAAAGTAACAAAACAACAAAGAAACAAAGTCCGAAGTAGCAAACTCCTAAGGAAGTCCAAACTTCAGCTAAGCAAAGTCCCGAAGTTCATTATTGCTGGCAGAATGGCTCAAATCGCGCAACATGGACTATTTGAAGTCGTGAGCGACGGCGCTGTGACAGCAAAATGTCGTGTGGCAAGAGCTCATAGTCGAGCGCGCCAATGCGTCGGATGATCTTGTAGGGTCCGAAATAGCCGCGAGAAAGCTTCTCGCTAAGTCCTTGTCGGCGCATCGGGGTTCAAACCCATACAGGTTCGCGGGACTGGTACTCCTGGAGTAAACCTGCTGCGGGGCTGGCTCCTGGCGTAAACCAGATTTAACGGCGTAATCTGTGTTGTTTCTTACACCACCGTGTTGTAAGCCAAGGTTACGTACGGCAGGACCGCTTCGAAGATCTTGTGCTCGACGTCGACGTACATTATTAGCAAGTGGGAGGGAGTCTTGATCAAGCGCTTCATAAGACCATTCGTGTGTGGGCGGTAGGCAGTTATCCTCCTGCGGCTTGTCTGGCTGTGTAGCAGAATGGCGTGGTTGAGCTCTGCTGTAAAGGCCGTTCCTCCGCCGGTGATGACCACTTCTGGGGCACCATGCCGTAGCAGGATGTTTTATACGAAGAATTTCGCCACTTCAGCTGCGCTACCTTCAGGAACAGCTTTAGTTTCAGCGAAGCGGGTGAGGTAGTCCGTCGCGACGACGACAGACTTATTTCCGGAGGCTGACATCGGAAAGGGTCCCAATGTAACCATCCCAATCTGCTGAAATGGTCGGCAAAGAGGCTTGATCGGCTGTAGCAATCCCGCTGGCGTTGTCGGTGGTGTCTTGCGTCACTGACAGTCTCAATATGTCTTGACGTAAAGGGTGATGTTGGTGGCTCAAATCGCGCAACATGGACTATTTGAAGTCGTGAGCGACGGCGCTGTGACAGCAAAATGTCGTGTGGCAAGAGCTCATAGTCGAGCGCGCCAATGCGTCGGATGATCTTGTAGGGTCCGAAATAGCCGAAATAGCCGAACCCCAGGTGGTCACGGCTAGTAATACAATTCCTGTACAAACTATAGCGTCCGCGAGAATTCGAGATGCCCAGCGATCGGATCGTCATCTACGGCGTGCATTACATCTGGACGGAGTGTTGAGGGAACAACAAGAAGGTATGTGGCGCGTACTGGGGAGAAGGACTTCTTTAAAATTATGTTGTTTTGAAGCAAAAACGAAGAGAATCATTGCTTAAATGCACTGGGTACAACGTCGGTTTTCCGTGCCAAATACTCGATGAGGCGTCTATTTCCGGGGCTGCTCGTTGCTGTTCAGCGAAGCCGTCAGCGCTTATTATTCCAAGGAAGGCGTCATCATCCTCGTAGTCTTGCGGCGGTGGGTCAATGGGGGCGCGTGATAGGCGGTCGGCATCACAGAGTTTTCGTCCAGGCTTTTAAATTACAGTGATATTATATTCTTGCAATCTTCACCACGCCACGCGTGCTGGAGGGTCCCTTAAGTAAGCTAGCCAACACAACGCGTGATGGTCGCTGACGACTATGAATGGCCTGCCAGATCAGTAAGGGTGGAATTTCGCAGTAGCCCAAATGATACTGAGGCATTCCTCTTCGTTCGTAGAATAATTGCCTTCCGCTCTTTACAGCGACCGGCTAGTGTTAGCTATCACCTGTTGAAGCCCTTCTTTCCTCTGGACTAGAAAGGCACCGAGGTCTAGGCTACTGGCCTTGGTGTGGATTTCTGTATTGGCGTCCTCGTCGAAGTGCGCAAGTACGGGCGGTGACTGCATGTGTCGTTTGAGTTCTTGAAATGCGTCGGCCTGTGGCATTCCCACTTGAACTCGAAATCGGATTTAGTTATTTGTGTCAGCGGCTCAACGATGCGTGAAATGCCCTTGACAAAGCGCCTGTAGGTGGCACACATGCCAAGGAATCTAAGCACTGCCTTCTTGTCGATGGGCTCTGGGAACTTTGTTATGACAGCCATTTTCTGCAGGTCGGGGAGGACTGCAGACTTGCTAATTACGTGGCCCAGGAACAGAAGCTAATCGTGAGCGAAGTGGCACTTTTCTGGCTTCAGAGTGAGCCCTGATAACTTGATGACCTCTTGTACTATCGCAAGCCACCTAAGGTGATCGCTGGAATGCCCGGCGAAGACGACAATGCCATCCAAGTAGACAAGACAGGTCTTTCACTTCGACCGTGCTAACACCGTGTCCGTCAAGCGCTGGAACGTTGCAGGCACCGAGCACAGATCGGGCACAGACTAAATGGCATGACCTTGAACTTGTACAGGCTGTCTTGCATGATGAAGGCGGTTTTTCTCGATACATTTCGTCGACTTCTATTTACCAGTAGCCAGTCTTGAGATCCATCAACGAGTATATTACGTTGCAGAGCCGATGCAATGCGTCGTGTATTCGTGGGAGGCGGTTGTGATCTTGTTCAGTCGACGATAATCACGCAGAAAGTTAGGGTTGCGTCCTTTGTCTTCACCAAGACAGCAAAATACGCCCACGGGCTTTTCGTCGGTTGGATTATGTCGTCGCGCAGCATTTCTTCCACTTGTTGCCTTATAGTTCCATGTGCTCGTGTTGAAACTCGGTAAGAGCTCTGGTGGAGTGGTCGAGCGCACTCTTCTATTATTATCCGATGCTTTGCAATTGGCGTTTGTCGAATCTTTGTTGACGCCGAAAAGCAGTCGTTGTATTGTCTGAGAAGACTTCGGAGCTGTTGCTGCTTACTCCAGGGGAGATTTCAATTTATGACAGAGGCTGCTTCTGAAACTATGGTTCGGAAACCGAGAGGACAAACGCACTGCTGCTTTGCACAATTTTCTCCATGTATGCGATCGTCGTACCTTTGCTGATGAACTTGAACTACTGGTTGAAGTTTCTCAGCATGTTTCGTTTCCCCTCCAAGCAGTCGAGCAGTCCCTCTTGCAACCCAAATTCACGGTCGAGGAGTAGAGTTGGTCGCCCACGATGACGCCTTCTACGTCTGCGGGTGCTTCCCTCCAGACGGAGAAGGCAATCATGGAGCGAGGTGTGTTGCGGATTGGCCCTGAAGTACACTCAAGGAATGGTGACTACGACAGCTCTCCGTCGGTATCGTTTCATCTTCGGATAGCGTTATTGGCTTTGACTTCAGGTGTATAATTTTGCAGTGTTGGTACAAGAGTCCATGGCGAGAATGACGTCTCGTGAACACTGTTGGAGGATAATGTAGGTGGCAGGGTAGGTCTGGTCATGAACGGGAATTCTTGCCGCGCACATTCCAGTTGACGTTATTGGGTGCCCTCCAGCAGTCGTAATTTGAGGGCCTTTCCATGCTGTCTTAAAGAAGCGGTGATGGGTCCACTCATGATGGAGAAGGGGCCTCCGGGGTCCACTAATGCGTTGACTCGCTGAGGTCGATGGTTCTTTGTCTTCCGTTGCAGTTAGTTGCTCCGGATCACAGCTGCGTCGTGTTGACGTGTGGCTGGAACGTCGCGTCCTGAGGTCTTCTTTTCTCGGCGTATTCTTCTGGGCTTCGTCGGGATGGTGGCATTGAGATATCGTCAAAATTGCCTTTTCTGCGTCTTCGTCGGCGGCGGAGGATCTTCGTCAGTTCGACGAATAGCAACCGAACCTCCATCGGTTGTGCCTTTTAATGTCTGGATATGGGCTCATAGACAGGCCCCAGGCTGGGCCAGCGTATGGTCGCCGTTGCGGCGAAAGGTAGAGGCCTGGTGATGGTGAATGGGATGGTCTTTGAGAATTTCACTGAGTGGCTGCGAGGTAATCGGTGATGTCACGAGACCGCTCCCCAAGCTGTGGGCACGGCGCGCTGATGGTGAACCCTCGGAGTCCCTAGTTGCGGTAAGGGCATCGGTGGTACGCATGGCTGGCATCCCCGCAATGGGTGGTGGTCGGGGCCGCGCCAAATGTCTGTCTTCCTCGGGGCGTTTCGCTTCCCGACAGGTGGGCGGGGTGGTGGGCGCGGCGGCGTCTGGCGACGGAATATCGGCGTCATGGGGCTCTGGTGCTGGCGTGGAGGTGGAATCTGGCGACGGGTGACGGCGGCGTATGAGATTGCTTCCGACTGGTGCTGTGGCTATAGCCGTTGAACTTCAGTAACCCCAAGTGATCGCTAGACCTGTTCTTTGAAGATATCGGTGATTGAGGCCACATGAAGCTGCGACGTTGGGAAGAGCTTCTGCAGCACCTTGTGAACGACATTTCTAATTGTCTCTGCGTGTCATCACTGAAGAGTGTTTCGACATCGGTGTAGTTTCAGTAATTATAATGCCTTGTCCGTATATGGAGCGTCTTTTCAGTGGTTGTGGCTTCGGGAACAAGTAACAGTCCTGGGCGGGTTGCGTATCATTAAGGCAAAGAGGTCCTGCTTTACCCCATGCATGAGGAACAGAATTTTGTTCTTCTCAGGCATATTTGGGTCGGCGGGGCAGAACAGGCACGTCATCTCCTCTGTGAAGATCGCTATGTTCTCGTTGGGTAGTTGTAGTCGGCCTTTTAGCATAGCTTCGGCTTTCCTTGTCCACGACGCTCGTAAAGGTCCGCAGGATGCCGCTACGAAACAGGTCCCATGTCGTTAGGGTCGACTTCCGGTTCTCAAACCAGGTTCTGGCGGCGTCTTCTAAAGCGAAGTATACATGGCACAGCATGACATCGTATTCCCAGTTGTTGAAAGTCGAGATTCGTTCCTAAGCCTTCAGCCAGGTTTTTGGGTCTTCCGTGGACAATCCAATGAAGGTTGGGGGATACCGAGGTTGTCACAGCAGAATGGGGGACGCAGGGGCAGCCATTGGGGTTGTCTTGGCCACGAGCTTCTTGGTCTTCTCAGGCAGAAGTCTATGCTTCGGGAGCAGCTGTTGCAGTCCGCGGCTTGCTCGATGATCCGGGATGATGCTGGTGTTGTCTTTTCAATCCGGGCTTGGATCACGGATTGTAGAGGGCGTTCGGTACATGAACTAGCACCTCCACCAGATGTCACGTGGTAGTGATGGTCGACGACGCAGCAACGAAACAGTTAATGGCGAAACTAACTTCATTGGGCGAACCATTGCTCACAAAGACCGGCTACACTCAAAGCACAAGGAAAGTGCCGAATACGGTCGGCGATTGTTGGAAATCTGATCAGCGGGTCAAGTGCGTCAGCTTTTCTGCATGAGCTATCGAACGTTCCAGAGTGATTGCTGATGCCCGCCTGTCTTCCAAAAAGTTCTGCACCATTCGCGTCACGCATACATGAAGTCAGATTACACAAGGTTCGGTGAAAACAGGTAGCGTATAGAAACATTGATAATATTCCTGGAACTTCTGATACGTTCAGGCGCATCCTGCACTGAGCGATAACATTTGTTACACGATGAAATGCGGTCGATAAACAATTACATGTGTCATTGTCATGATCTTAGTAGCAAAAGGACTACTGAAGCAGATTCGAGCAAAAGAAGGTGCGCAAGCGCGCTCGACTTCTGAGAAGAAAATGGTAACTCTCTTCCCTTATGTTCGCCGTTGGCCACACCACCTCAAGGGGGAACGCGGCGCGCGTCGTCGGCAACGAACGCGCTTCACCTCGGCTCCGATAATGATCGTTTCTAATGGCGGTCATTCAACCTGGACCTCGCTAATTTGGTGCCATCGTCTCCGTGAAGTTCAGCGGCACAAGTGGACACCATTTTCATCAAGGTGGGCCCATGCCTGACGAGTTTTTGGGAATTTGAACATTTCCCCGACCGCCGCGCCGCCAGGCTTAATGGCGGTGGGGCTTCTGCCAGACCCGGCAAGGGATTCCCCGGCAATGGTGGCTGCAAAAACTGCGACTGGCCACGATCCTGCTTCTATGCAAGTCGTACGCTTGGATACTGTCGAACTCCAGGACCTTCCACTATCCGAAGAATTTTCGGACGACACGGTCCGAGTATGGCGATGCAAGCAGATGCCGCACGTTTCCAAGGTCATCGGCGCCGCCCAGCAGCAACAGGTGGCGACTGGCTCCGCGCATGCGCCGGCAGCACAACTAGAATGGCCTTGAAGGGCAGAGCCCGCAAGCCCCAGTGGCGGCAAAGCAGATGCTGTGCTTTCGGCGCGACGAACTCACCGTGGTGCTCAAGTCACGCACAACACTGCATCTGAAGGCGATCTTCTTTCCAGGCCAATTTGGAATTGTGGTGCGCAGCCTCATTCGTAACTCGGGAGACGTGTGCCTCTCTGTATGGCCCGTGTGGGATCAAAATGTGTTAGTGTGGGGACTGAACTCAGTGCCCGGCCGCGGAGAGGCTCCTCGTGGACGGAGCTGACGGTCCCCGACCAGAATCTTCCCGTGCTTCTCCCTCAAGCCAACTTATCGGTCTCCCTCAAGCGAAAGCTTGAGGAACACCTCAAATTGGCTTGAGGGAGAAGCACGGCGAGATTCTTTCCCTGAGGAAACTAGGCGACACTGACGTGGCAGCGGTTAATTTCAGTCGGTACAGCAGCCCCTGTCAGGCGCTGTGCGCATTTTGCCCTTGCGCCTTTTTTGAAATTGTACTCAAGATGAAATAAAGATTCATTCATAAGTCATTCATACTTCGAAAGAAAGAGGTTGCCCCATCAAATCTACTGCAGTGATCAAGGCATCCCTGTGAGACAATATAAGAAGACGATCCCCACCTGTGACTGCTGTGGCATGGTGTGGAAGCGGGGTGACGTCTGGCGGAGGCCACAGTCGGGAGGCTGTGGCCACTGTGGCTCTCAAGTGGCTACCACTTCCGAAGGCCCTGCTGAACATAAGTGCACCCCTCGTTGCCTCATCTGCACTGGCAACCTCCTCACCGGTGCTTTCGGCTGTATCAACAAGTAGCGGAAGCCGATCAGGCCGGGGACTCCACCGACCAACGCCAGGCGGAAGTCAGTTTCCAAGCAGGCTCCACCCACGAAGGTCGACAACACGAAATCTACTTCCACGCTGGGAAAGTGGACAAGTCAAGGCGAGCGCCAAGTCAGGGAGCAGGACGAAGGCGCCGACCTTCAACGCCCGGGATTTCCCATCCCTGGAAACGCCCAAACCAAGATCAGCGCTTGAGTTGAGTTAAGGCTGCCTTCGGGCCTCCCACCCTCTCCCCAACCGAAGCAGCCCTATCGCAGGAACTCTGAACTCGGGCGCCACACTGAAATTCTCTCTAACAAAATTCCAGAGCTAGAGGAAAATTTGCCACGCTCACGGAGGCCCAGGCACAAGAGCCCATGCAGCAGGCTGAGCTGGCGGAACAAGATGGCAGGGCCTCAGTGGTGTCAGAACTATCTAGTGTCTCACAGTGCTCGGGCAGCACAACAGTCGAGTGCATTCCCATTATACAGCGCCGTTTCGAAAATTTTAAACACAGAATTGCGGACATGCCAGGTAAAATTTTGTCGTACACCAGGGATTCCTACAGGGAACTCTGGGAACAGGAGCTCCCGCACATAGTGCAGAGCATAACTCCACCCGTGATTGACTCTGTCCTGTCCACAGTACAGAAGCTGGCCTTTGTCTCACTTTAGAAACAGCCGCTCTCACTTGCGTTACCCTCGACCGGATTCGCGTAGGCGAAAGGTGGTCCCTCGTGAGGCAATAGGATCGCAGGAACACAGTCCGGCTGCGCCCTCTCCGGATATTATGGTGCACCTGCCTGAGGTGCAATCGCCTCCGGGGAGTTGGCGTGCACCCCACAATTAAAAAAAACGTGTACTTTGGCTAGCTGACCCCAGCGGAAAGCCCATTAAAAGCCATTGAACAAGAATCCAAGATCGTACACTGTAACTACAGGGGTCGTCGTAACTGGAGGAACAGTCGCACCTCCAGCTCTGCCTGTAGTCCCCTGGTGTCACGCTGTTGCTCCTGGCCCTTCAAGAACCCGGCGCGGAAGGTAAATAGGTAAATTGACTGGGTATTACTCGTTGCGGGCGAAGGGGGGGTCCTACTACGTGCATCCTGGTGAACAAGACTTACACCAGTCCCGATTGATCAAAACTTGCAGACTGAACAAGAATACAGCATAGTCAAGGTCCTGCTACCTAAGATTCATGGCCCGTCAATACATATTCTTAACATATGCGGCCCCCCGCAGAAGCGGAGCGCAACTTTCAACAATATATTCTGCCACGCACTCAAATCTGTTGACAAGGATCCTCTCGTCATTACTGCGGACTTCAATGCTCCCAGCCTTCCCTGGGAATAACACTTAGAGGAAGCTAGAGGACGCAAACTGATGGAGTTAATCTCCACAATTTGTCTTACGCTGCTCACGGATCCGGCATGTCCCACACGCGTGGGTAATTTCGTAGCCCGTGACACATGCCTTGACCAGTCTCTCGCAAAGAAGGCTAAAGATGCTGCCTGGGAGAACCTGGGGGAGTCTCTTGGTAGCGATCACTGCCGTCTCCGGATCACTCTTATGGCGAAGGCGGCTCGCAATAAGCGGTGCAAGGTCAACTTGACCGATTGGCGTAAATTCGGAACAAAGGAGGTACCTACCGTTCTCTTTTCTGGCGGCTATGCGTACTGCGCAAAGCAATTGTACGCAATGCAGCAACACGACCTTACGACACTTTAGACGTCTGAAGATCTTACCGCAGTGGACAATCGCCTAATGCACCTGTGGAGGCGTGCCGGTGTCTCACCAAACGGCGAAAGAAGCGAAAGCTCAAATTCAAGCTTAAGGCTCACATTATCGAACTCAAGGAGCAAGCCAGATCGTATGCTGTCCAGCTCACGGACTCAAATTGGATAGAAAAGTGCAATTCGGGAGCGCGTTAGATGAGCTCAAGAGGGACGTGGCACCTCTTTCGCAGCGTCATTGACCCCACTCAGAAGAGAGGGGACACGCAACGACAACTTCTCAGGGCTTCATGCGGGTACCAAAGCACGACAGCTCAACTCGTGGACACGCTGTGTGACAGGTATCTATGTCGCATAGAGAACCCGATTAGGCCCGAGCACGAATACGCGGGAAAGCCTAATCCAGACATTGAACATCATCATCAGCAGCAGCAGCCTGCGTACGCCCACTGCTGGGCAATGGCCTCTCCAATACTTCTCCAACTACTCCGGTCGTGTACTAATTGTGGCCATGTTGTCCCTGCAAACTTCTCAATCTCATCTGCCCACCTAACTTTCTGCCGCCCCCTGCTGCGCTTCCCTTCCCCTGGAATCCAGTGTGTAACTCTTAGAGACCATGGGTTATCTACCCGCCTCGTTACATGTCCTGCCAATGCCCACTTCTTTTTCTTGTTTTCAACTACGATGTCATTAACTCGCGTTACTTCCCTCACCCAATCTGCTCTTTTCTTATCCCTTAACGTTACACCCATCATTATTCTTTCCATAGCTCGTTGCGTCGACCTCAATTTAAGTAGAAACCATTTCGTAAGCCTCCAGGTTTCTGCTCCGTAGGTGAGTACTGGTAAGACACAGGTGTTATACACTTTTCTCTTGAGGTCTACCGGCAATCTGGTGTTCATGATCTAAGAATTCCTGCCAAACGTACCCCAGCCCATTCTTATTCTTTGGATTATTTCAGTCTCATGATCCGGATCCGCGGTGACTACCTGTTCAAAGTAGATGTATTCCCTTACCACTTCGAGTACCTCGCTACCCATCGTAAACTACTGAACTCTACCGAGACTGTAAACATTACTTTAGTTTTCTGCAGATTAATTTTTAGACCCACCCTTCTGCTTTGTCTCTCCAGGTCAGTGAGCATGCATTGCAATTGGTCCCCTGAGTTACTAAACACGACAATATAATAAGCGAATCGCGAGTTACTAAGGTATTCTAAATCAACTCGTATTCCAAATTCTTCCAGGTCCAGGTCTCTGATCCAGGTCTCTGAATACCTCCTATAAACACGCTGTGAAAGCACTGGAGAGATCGTATCTCCCTGTCGGACGCCTTTATTTATTGGGATGTTGTTGCTTTCTTTATGGAGGACTACGTTGGCTGTGGAGCCGCTATAGATATCTTTCAGTATTTTCACATACGGGCTCGTCTACACTCTGATTCCGTAATGCCTCCATGACTGCTGAGGTTTCGACTGAATCAAATGCTTTCTCGAAATCAATGAAAGTTATATATAAAGGTTGGTTACATTAAGCACATTTTTCTATCACCTGATTGATAGTGGGAATATGATCTATTGTTGAGTAGCTCTTACGGAATCCTGCCTGGTCCTTTGGTTGACAGATATCTAAGGCGTTCCTGATTCTATTTGCGATTAGCTAAGTAAATACTTTGTAGGCAACGGACTGTAAACTGATCGGTCTATAATTTTTCAAGTCTTTGACGTTCCCTTTCTTACGGAATAGTATTATGGTAGCGTTCTTCCAAGATTCCGGTACGCTCGAGGTCATGAGGCATTGCGTATACAGGGTGGCCAGCTTTTCTAGAACAATTTGCCCGCCATCCTTCAACAAATGTGCTGTTACCTTATCCTCGCCAGGTGCCTTCCCCCTTTCCATAGCTCCCAAGGCATTCTTTACGTCTCCCGGCGTTACTTGTGGGATTTCAAATTCCTCTAGACTATTCTTTCTTCCATTATCGTCGTTAGTGCCACTGGTACTGTATCAATATCTATAGAACTCCGCAGCCACTTGAACTATCTCATCCATATTAGTAATAATATTGCCGGCTTTGTCTTTTAACGCATACATCTGATTCTTGCCTATTCCTAGTTTCTTCTTCACTGCTTTTAGGCTTCCTCTGTTTCTGAGAGCATGTTCAATTCTATCCATATTATACTTCCTTATGTCAGCTGTCTTACGCTTGTGGATTCACTTAGAAAGTTCTACAAGTTCTATTCTAGTTGTAGGGTTAGAGGCTTGCATACATTGGCGTTTCTTGATCAGATCTTTCGGCTCCTGCGATAGCTTACTTGTATCCTGTCTAACGGAGTTACCTACTTCTATTGCACACTCCCTAATGATGCCCATATTATTATCGTTCATTGCTTCAACACTACGGTCATCTTCCTGAGTTAAAGCTTAATACCTGTTCTGTAGCTTCATCCGGAATTCCTCTATTTTCCCTCTTACCGCTAACTCATTGACCGGCTTCTTATGTACCAGTTGCTTCCGTTCGCTCCTAAAGTCTATGCTAATTCTAGTTTTTAGCATTCTATGGTCCCGGCAGCGCACCTTGCTGAAGACGTCCACATCTAGTATGGTGCCAGGGTTAGCGCCGAGTTAAAGTCTATTTCATTTCTAGCCTCGCCATTCGGGCTCTTCTAAGTCCACTTTCAGCTATCCCGCTTGCGGAAGACGGTATTTATTATCCGCATATTATTCTGCTCTGCAAACTCTACTAATAACTCTCCCCTGCTATTCCTAGACCCTATGCCATATTCCCCTACTGACTTGTTTCCAGCCTGCTTCTTGCTTACCCAGGCATTCAATTCGCCCATAAGTATAGTGTATTTTTTTCGACTTTACCCATCGCCCATTCCACGTTTTCATAGAAGCTTTCGACTTCCTGGTCATCATGACTGGATGTGGCGGCGTAGACCTGTACGACCTTCAATTTGTAAACCTTTTAAGTTGAACAAGACCTGCCACCCTCTCGTTAATGTTAGAGAATTCCTCTATGTTACGAGCTATATCCTTGTTAATCAGGTATCCGACTCCTAGTTTTCGTCTCTCTGCTAAGCCCCGGTAGCACAGGTCGTGCCCGCTTTTTAGGACTGTATATGCTTCTTTTGTCCTCCTAACAGCACTGAGCCCTATTATATGCCATTTACTGCCCTCTAATTCCTCCAATAGCACTGCTAGACTCACCTCACTAGATAACGTTCTTGCGTTACACGTTGTCAGGTTCAGATTCCAATGGCGGCCTGTCCGGACATTGATGCCCCTCTTCTATTTCGCGACCTTAGGGCGGCTTTAATCCGATCTGGGACGGATGTCCACTCCTGCCAGTTTGGAAGACCTCCCTGGTCACCTTCATTCCTAAGCCATGCAAGACCGTAAATACTGACCAACTTGAGGACCACCTCACTGACTTCGTGTCCTTGCAAACTTATGGAGAATATGGTTTGGGATCGCAGCTCTCCGTGCATAGAGGCTAAGAGTCTCTTTGCAGACACAATGTTTGGTTTGCGCTCGCATACGTCGGCACCGGACGTCCGCCTTCAACTACACCGCGACATAATACGACCCACGGCCATGCACCACAACGACAAGGCCATCCTTGCCCTCGTATTAAGGGGGCCATTGACAACGTTCGTTGCGGCAGCAAGCTGGCAAACCTGAGCACCATGGATTGCAGGCACAAGGCATTTGCCTAAGCAAGAGACTTCCTCTCGAAGCATCAGGCCCTCCTTAAAATCGAGGATGAGGAATACGGCCCATACACCATGGGCACACGGGCCTTCCACAAAGAGCGCTCTTGTTGCCACTGCTTTTCAACATTGCCGTGATGCAGCTTCCACAATTGGCCCGAGTCTAAGACCTCCATTCCGCACTCTACGCGGATGACAACAATTATAGCTTCCGAAGTGAGCCTTGGGAAAATGGAGGACCACCCCCAGCGGGCCGCCTCCATCATAGATAGCTATGCTATCAACTGTGGTCTCCAATACGCTCCTTCTTAGTGGGAACTTCATGTCAGAACCAATCCCAAAGACAGCATGAGTTCGCGTCTCTCTCCGATGGGAGGTCCTATCAGGGTGATCGAGGAGATCCGGATCCTGCGGCTATTCGTCCCCCACAGATTCAGCCCGGAATCCACTATAGACAAACTCAAATGCGCAGGCGAACAGGTCGGACGTATGATCCACCGCCATTCCAACAAACTCGGTGGGTTGCTGAAGGAACGCGTTTCGGCTCACCCATGGTTTCGTAATCAGCAGGATCCTCTACTCCATAGTCTACCTTCGCACTACAAAGCAACACGACGAACACATCGATGCCATCATTAAGAAGGCTACAAAGCGAGCTTTGTATCTTCCCGTGGCTACCTGCAACGCTATGTTGTTTGATCTAGGGGTGGTCAACGCCTATCAGATGTTAAAGGAGGCCCACCTTGTGAACCAATACACGCGACACTCACAGACGGTGTACGGGCACCGCCTGCTAGACCACTTACACATACAATATGAATGCATTCCAGAGGATACCTGTAGGCTCCCGGAGCTGTGGCATCACAAGCTCTGGGTTCCTCCAGTCCCGTGCAACATGAACACGCAGACACATAAAGGCTGACGGAAGGCGCACCCTCATGCCCTGGAACACTAATATGGATACAAACAAGGTGTATACTACGTTGACGTGGCAGGGCCATCGCCCACTGGATTCCACACGGCCACCGTAGTTCACCAAGACCAACGAGTTAACGGGTCTTGGTACATCAAGCTTTCAACTGCACGCAGTCCGAGGAGGTAGGTATTGCGCTTGCCGATTCGGAACCGAATTCAAGGGTATACATCACAGATTTGCGCAGAGCCTATAAACCCTACCTGGTAGGTGAGGTACCATATTTAGCCTACCGCATCTGAAAGCGAGCCGTGAGGGAATCGTACCCCTCATCCAAACGCATCATTTCGACTCTGGGCCACGAAGGCCTTAGAGGAACGAGGCTGCGGACGCGGCCACCCAAGCGCTTACCTACCATGCATCTCAACCAGACTCTTCCGGCTCAGAGAGTAGACAACCCCTTCAGCGGTTCATGGAAATTCTGGCGGACTATTGCGAACGTCATCGGCGTTTTCCGGTCTCTGCTAGGCCTGACCAAGGCAGATGAAGCAACCTTGAGGCGCCTGCAGACCAGCATCCTGTTGTGTTCTGCAATAGTGAAACATTTTGATCCGAAAGTTTATGGGCGATGCCCTCACTGTGGGAAATTTCCGATAACTTTCACATGGCATGGGCATGTCCGATGAAGCCGTCCCTTCCCCCTAATCTTTCCCCCAATAGACAGGCATGGGAGGCAGCCCTACTCAGTTGCTCGGCGCTGGAGACTCAAAGACCTCAAATCCAATGGGCGCGGTTAGCAGCCTTGTCCAGTGGGGTCCGAGACTAAGGACTGCACTTATGTAAAGGGCCATTGTTGGCCTGCAAGCTCTTACTTTATTGAATAAAAGTTTGTCACCCCTCCCACCACCTCAAGAAAATTGGGCAACTCGGCAATGCTATAGTTTTCTCTGCACCAAAGAGGCCTTTGCCGGCAGTGGAGGGCAGAGCGTACTAATAAGACAAATTATCGGAAGAAGCACAGAAACAACTACGTAGGGTGCAGCATGCATAACAGGTGTTATCTACAGTAACCCAATGACATGTGAGCAAGCTATGCTGGCCGACCTGGCAGATTCCTTAGTGATGGGCTACGCGAACGGGCAGGAATAAAGTAAGCAAGGGCTAACCCCGTGGTTTCCTTGCAATTCACTGCAATAAGTGCACCTGCCCCTAAAGTGCTCTTTCGCGAAAGTGTTATTGTGGGTAAAGGCGCAAATGAAATGACTAGGGTAATCATAGATGCACAATTCATAGCCATGCATGGTGACGCATGCATCAGTGGAACCTTTTATGACATTTCAACATAAGAATTAAAATTTATGCGCACGTCATAGATGCTTACCATGAGCTTGCTGTTGTCACCCATGTTTTGCGTTCTTTCCGTTTGCTGACGTATTTGGAGGACGTGTCCAGTGACGCACCTCGTAAAAGATGTATGGCAATGTATGTAACGCACCTCGTAGAAGATGTATGTAATCGGCAACAAAATAAGCCGGTGCATGGAAGTTGGTGACAAAAGCATCGCGGCGTCGTCTATCGTTGTACCTCTGGTGTCGAGACATCGTAGTGCGCATCCTTTCATAACGACTACCGTGTCTTTCTCTTCATTTTCAGCGGCCAAACTAATGACATGCAGCACTTGGCGCTACAGGTCACTTTCATGAGAGAGTTGTACCTCAGTGAGCCAGCAGGTCAGCGGGCCAGTGCAGACGCAAGTGCGTATGCGTGTTACAACATGCGCAGTGGCGCCTACGCTGGCCCACTGGTCCCTTGCCCGCTGGCTCGCTGAGCTGTCAGTCCATTTTATCCACCAATTATCGCGCGCAGTTTGCGGGGCATACACACTTAAAAAAGTTTACTCCCTTTCGGGCTTATCTTGTCCCAAAACAATGTTCGTCATCTTTCTTGCCCACATTTGCTTTCTTTTCCGCTGCCAGCCCGGTACTTCCAAGTCACGAACGGCTTGCGCGTTGTCAGTGACACAGCGTTCTCGACAGGAAAGAAGCGAGCGCCGAGTTTTGAAGAAAAGAAACGCTAGGAAGGCTGAAGACGATTATCGCTGTAGGACAAATATACACCCCAAAGAGTGCAACGGTTTTAAGAGTGTACACTCTTAGGCAAATGTACACCCTTCGGGGTGTATATTTGCCACACAACAACAATCGTAATCGGCCTTCCTTGCGCTTCCTTTCTTGAAAATGCTGCCCTCGCTGCTTTCCTGTCGAGAATGCTCTGTCATGCTCATAGCGCGCATGACGTTCGCCACTTGGAAATACCGGGCGCGCAGTGTTGAAGAAAAGAAATGTGGACAAGATAGACCACGATTATTGTTCTGTGGCAAGATACAACACAAAAGGTGCAATCTTGTTCAAGAGTGTAAGGAGGATGAACCTTGCGCTGCTCGCTTTGCCATGACTAGACAGATAGCACAATGCCGTGTCGTTTTCCTGCTTGTACCTTTATTTTATAGTTCATCATTTCGGGCACATGGATTTGTTAGTTTGTATATACCACGCCGGAGGCATTTTAGTTGCTCACTAGACGAGAGCAGATACCTCTGGATGGTCGTTCATGATCACATGTAATAGTCCTGCGCTCAAGACAATTCTTTTCGTGACAGCAGAGACGGGAGCCATTAAACTGCGTAAAAAAAGAAAGTAACAAAAGGTTAACCCGTGAGTTGCGGTCCAGGTGTGAACAGTCGTTTTTCAGCGGTGCGACCAGTCATCACGCATTTCCTTGATCTTCGCCCACTCGTTGTTAGTTCGAGCTTCCTATTGGCCAGTGGTATTTTTGGACGATATATATGAGTGAAGAGTTAGAAAAATGGTGTGGCTGTGGTGTTCAGTGATATGACACCCCGCGTACCGATTGAGGATCAAAGACTCATCACCAGGCTGTTCATGTAACGGAGAGAGATATGCCTAACGACTGGTAGGTCGAAGACATCGGTGAGCAGAATTATCTCTGCCTTTCGAGACGAGGAAATACTTCTACATGCTAAGCAGTCCGGCCGGCGAAAGGTCGCGGAGTATGCTGATGACCTACTGATTGTGGCCGTACCCTTCGTGGACCCATTTCCGACTGCTAAAGCAATCCATCATGAGTTGTCCCAGGATATTTCTCCAGCAACAATACGACGGCGTTTCAAAGAAGCTGAGCTTTCAAATCGTGCTGCTGTGGTAGAGCCTCTCCTCATGGAAAGAAAGCGCTTGCAACGCCTGTACTTTGCACAGAACAATGAGAATTCGACTAAAGCACATTGGCGCACTGTAATTTCTACAGACGAGGCCACGTTCTGCACGTGCAATCCACGACGGAGCGTGTGGCGACCTTTGAATTCCATGGAACTACTTCCTTCTCTGATTGGTTATGTTGCCATGATCTGGTTACTTTGCAGCTGCCCAAAGCGCTCGGTGACCTAACTTTTCAGAGGAATTGTCCGGATTATTCGCGTAAAAGTATTTACCTGATAAGGCCAATTAAGGGCAATGTGAGCTGGCTGAAAATAGGATAATCATGCACAAATAACTTTGCCAAGCGGAGGAGACAGTACGGTTTTTACAATGGAACGCAACGTGAGCAATACGCGGGCAGGCAGAACAGATTGGCCGGTCGTCTGTCGCCTGAAGTGTCTACGTACGCCACTCTACTCTCGTGGCCATCTGTTCCTGCGGCGTCTATGTACTATCTGCCATCGCCAACATACCGCTTCAAAGAAATTTGGCCGTTCTCCATACCGAGGGGGGGGGTTGTTCGCTCTCACCAGCAATCATACTTCACTCTCTCTCTTTAATTTAGCTGCTCGACTCAAATCCTTCCCAGAGGCATGAATTTGGGCGACATATCGCCTCGGAACGAATGCGAGATATTGGCTCGACGCCAAAATTATGTCGCGCTCTACAGGTGCCACCGATTAGCCGACTCTCTAGTCGAACTTAGGAAGTTGATTGCACTCGATTTTCTTCTGGCCCAAGCTGCTGACTTCCGCCGTCTCTTGGAAACTTACCGTGAAGTTTTTCACCTAGAAGGCCACCCACATTTATCGTGTTGGATTGATGCCGAAGACGCCAATCCGATACGCCACCGACCGTACCGTGTTTCACCTGCTGAACGACAAGAGCTACAACAAAATTCGATAAGATGTTGACTAAAGGCGTTATCGAGCCATGTTGCAGTCGGTGGGCGTCCCAGTTCCCTGCTACAAGACAGCAAGCTCCCACACGTGCTAGAAGGACCCTTGCCCGATGACTGCTTCCTGTTGCAGCAAGACAAAAGCCCCGTGCACATGGCACGTAAAGTGACGAAGTTGCTTGAGGACCATGGCATGTATATCTTGCCGTAGCCCTCGAATGGCGCTTACACAAATCTCATTGAGAATGTGTGGGCGCGCATAAAGTCTCGCCTTTGCAGGTGGCTATTGTTCCAGGGCCACACCTGACGCATTATTTTTTTATTTACGTATTTATTTTATAGATTTGCCAACTGCCTCTTGACAGTCCAGGCAGGAGCGAGTGAATACAAAGTCGGCACTGCAAGTTTAAATAACAAAAACATGAGTTACAAGGAACATTGAAAAATATTCTTAAAGATACAGACTATTGCGTCGCTAAAGGCAGCATGTACAAAATTACAAAAAAAGGAAACTGATGATTCTAAAATTATCATGTTTCATTGCAAAGATTTCACCGCAGACACAAAGGATTCGACCGAGGACATACAAGCGACTTCTTGCGGTAGAGCACGCCACTCTGCTATACTTCGAGGAAAAACGAGAAGCGATAAGCAGTATTTTTAGTCTTTGGCATTACAATCGTTTAGCTGTGCTTGCGTCTGGTTTCTCTTGTTTTATTAAAATTGATGTAGATGTCGGGATCCATTTTTGTTTGTTTATTAACGATATTAAACAAAGTTTGTAAGCGATGCAGTCTGCGCCGAAATTCTAGCGATTGGAGGCCAGACCGTGTTCTGAGATCAGTGATTGAGACTCGTCTACTATAATTATTATAAATAAATCTAAGGGCTTTCTTTTGCAGGCTTTCAATGATGTTGACACCGGTATTTGTGCGGGGATCCCAAACAGCATCGGCATATTAAAGCAGTGGTCTAATGAGTGTCGTGTAGGCAGCGAGTTGTCCTACTAGTGCAATGTTTGAGCCGGTGTTTAATTAGCCATAGCTTCCTTAAGGACACCGAAACGACATATTGGACATGAGCGTTCCAGGTTAGCTTCGTGTCAAGTGATTACACCCAGATACTTATATTCGTCAACCGTCTTAATTGCTACATTATTGATTTTAAATGTACAAATTGATGGTGCATTGTTTCTTGTAATTATCGTTTGAGTACATTTTGAGGCATTTAAGTTCATACGCCAGGGCTGACACCAATTATCGATTGCACTAAGGTAATCCTGTATAGCAGTCTGATCATGGAGTGATTGAATGTTGTGGTACACAATGCAATCATCAGCGAAGAACCGACATCGTACCGGGGAATAAAAGGACCAGATCATTCAGATAAATCAAAAAAGAGGTCCAAATACTGAACCTTGCGGTACACCGGAAAGTACGGGAGCAGGCGAAGAAAACGAGTTTCCTATATGGACATATTGTGTTCGATTAGTTAAGTAAGAGTCTAGCCAGCGAAGAATTTGTTCATTTTTCAGGGCACATTTTAGCTTGAGCTTTAGTCTTTGGTGACAAACACGGTCGAATGCTTTCTGAAAATCAATAAAAGGCACATCTATTTGCCCGCCGCAGTCCAGCGCTGCTACGACTTCATTGGTAATATGCAGAAGCTGAGTAACTGTAGATGGGCCACGCCGAAATCCATGCTCTTTTTCCGAAAAGAAACTATTGTTTTCCAGAAAGTTGCTCAAGTGCTTAAAAACGAAGTGCTCCATCACCTTACTAGCGGTGCAGAGAAGCGAGACGGGTCTTTAATTAGTAATATTGAGTTTATCTCCAGACTTATGTATGATAATTATCTTTGCTGCTTTCCAATCGCTAGGAAGGACACCTTGCTTCAGACTTTCGTTAAATATTATGAACAGATACTTTGCGCACCACTCCGCATATCTAAAAAGAAAATTATTTGGCATGTCATCAGGACCAGCAGATTTCTTTATATCTATGTTTAATAGGGACGAAAGAACACCTTCTTCGGAAACAAAGGTCCGTAAATTCGCAACCAGAACCTGAAAATTCTAGACTATCGTCTTCAGTAGCACGTAGAAATACCGAAGCAAAGTACTCGTTGAACGCTTCCGCAATATTCTGGTTATCACTGGGCTCGGTATCCTTCAATCTAATTTTGGTGACCGGGTCCTTTTTCTCGGTTACGTGCATCCAAAACTTTCTTGGGGCGTTATATAAAAAAATGGTGTAGCTTAACATAGAAAAAATTATACTTTGAGTCTTTTATTTTTTTTCCTAAGTTCGGTACGAATTGACGGTAGCAGAGAACGATTGACACAACTATTGGGGCGTGACAAGCGTTTTAGGCGGCGCTTTAGCTGCTGTATGTTACGAGTTATCCAAGGGTTATTGATGGTCATTCTCTGGCGTTTTGTTGTAATGTACCTGTGCATACATTCCTGCACTGCGTCCTTAAAATGCAATCATAAATCATTGACACTGATTACACATTGATCTAATATTTGAAGAAAGGTGTCGAAATCTTGCTCTAAGTAGTCGAGTACACTTTCATCAGCCGCTCTCCCAAAATCCAAGACCTCTTTGTCTGGACAACGGATAATTTTTTACTGCAGATTGCTTTTAAGAATGATCTCTTCATGATCTGACATGCCTGGTAAAACTTCTACAGTAAATCCTGTTTCACTGACTGCTTCAGAGATAAGAACAAGGTCTAGGATAGTTCTTGAGCTTGAAGTAAAACGTGTAGGTGTTCCTACCACTTGTTTTAGGTCAAAAGAAAACGCAAATCGAGCAGTACTTCAGCATGTTGACAAGAATGCCGAGCACAGAGATCGTCCCACTTTATCATCGGTAAATTAAAGTGACCGCATAAAATGATATGAGTGTAGTGTTTACTGTGGGCGTAAAGAAAATCATGCAGCGATTCCAAAATTGAGATATCTGCATTCGGAGGCCTGTATACTACACAAATAAGAACCTTACATTCGAAAGACGGCACTAGAACATAAACCATTTTAGCAGAAGTATTGTGTGGAATGGATGTGAATGGGATGCCTTTTTTTATTATTGTCGCGAGACTCGAGCCACGGTCGTGGCGAATTATGTTGTACGAGCCGGGTATTATGTCAGAATCAGGGATAGCATCATGAAGCCATGTTTCCGTTAGAAGCGCGATGTCAGGATTGTAACTAAGAAGTAGGCTTTCAAGGTCATCAGTCGTGTTCCCTTCGCTCCAGGCGTTAACATTTAGAACAGTTATCGGACTAAAGACGTGGGGTAACTCTAACAAATGAGAGTTAGTTTTACTTTTGTGCTGTTTTTGACTGGAATTAGACCGGCTATGTCAATTTGCTGCTCAGGGAACTGCCCTGTACAATGCCTCGTCCCATCTGAATGTATTGCCATGGATTCTAACCATGTCGAAGGATAGAAGTACTTTGTCCCCTCTGTCTCGGTTTTCTTTGATCCAGGTCCAAAGCTTTTTTCTTATTTATTGGATCCTAGGAGAGGAGTCCACTGAAATGCTGTATGAAGTGTTTTTGAAGGCTTCCAACTCTTTCAGTACTTTTAATTTGTCTCGGTAGTCTGCTAGCCTGAATATTACGGGGCGGCATTTGTCGTCCCTAGGCTTCCGTATTCGATGAACTCGCTCAATTGAAACATGTGTAACTTTTAGTATGGTGTCAAGGATTTTTGTCGAAACCTCTTGTTACAAAGATTGGGATGCTTCTTACTTTGCTTCCGGTAAACCATACAGTATTAAATTGTTCCTTGGGCTTCGGTTTTCGAGGTTACCTACTTTTATTAGCAGGCTGTCAACGGTTTCCTGCAGGTCGTCTACCTTGGCTGTGTAGGCCTTAACAGTGGTCGAAATATCCTCCACGTTTCGGTCAATGGAAGCTAAGTTATCAATGCTTATCTCAGTTATCAATGGCCGCGCAATTGCATCGGCTTCCCTGCAGCTGGATCGGACTCCGTAGCGGAGGCTACATCGCTGTAGCTGATGCAAATCACCGCCTGTATCAAGAACCAAAACGGATTCTTTAGACGCATGGTTCCAAACCTCTCGCCGCGCCCGCTGGTCGACTGCAACTCTTGAATTGCTTTTACACTCTGTGATAGTGGTGACGTAGCGGATGGCGGCGCTCGATGTCGGTCCAAGTTCGTCGTCCAGCTGCACATACCCGGCGTGTCGGCATTGGAGAAGCCTGTCGATGCATTTCGGTGGTGGCCGCGCAATTGCGTCAGCTTCCCTGCAGCTGGACTCCGTAGCGGAGGCTGCATCGCTGTAGCTGATGCAAATCACCGCCTGTATCAAGAACAAAAACGGATTCTTTAGACGCATGTCTCCAAAGCTCTCGCCGCGCCCACGTGAAGAGTGGGAAGGCCTTCGCGCTAACCGCAAATACGCAATTCTATGCGAAGGAGGATGTCTCAGATCATTTGCAGAGAGGGTCACTTCGCTCACAATTTAGTTGTGTTAAGTTTGTATATTATTGAGGGGGGACAGTGGACCTAGTTCGCCCAAGCAGTTTTCCCTTGTTCGAAGCCTTGCATCCACTTTTTTTATTCTACGTAGAAATAGGGATCATGTCGATTTCTTCTCATATGACATTGTATGTGTGCTGACTTCTTTAATTGTGTGCACCTAGCCTTGTATACCATGATTCATTTCATGGCAATGCACGAGGTCGCGGGATCGAATCCCGGTCACTGCGGCCCCATTTGGAAGGCGGCGAAATGTGAAAACACCCGTGTACTTAGATTTAGGTGGACGTTAAATAACCGCAAGTGGTCCACATGTCCGGAGTCCTCCACTACGGCGTGCCTCATAATCAGAAAGTGGTTTTGGCACGTAACATCCCATAATCAATTATTTTCATTTTATGGCAATCAATTCTTCCATTTCTTCTTTAAATGCGCCGTCACTTTTGGATTACTCATTCCTTTTTAAGCATCAGCCGGCTCCTCTAAAGCAACAAAAAGAAAGGAAGCGAAATAATCACGAATGCGGCATGTGTTTGCCGCCGATGCATGTGAGATATCTGTCTAGTCATTGCAAAGAGAGCAGCGCAAGATTCACCTTCCCTATGCCCAGCCGAACTGCGCGCGTTGCGTTGTGTAAAAAGAAAGGGTGGACTTTTCACCATTTCGTGACGTCTTGAATCTCCGACCACGCCGCGAGACCACGCCGTAGCGCCAAGCGCTGCATCTAACCAGTTTTGCCACTGAAGGCGATAAACAGACAAAGTAGTCGGTATGAAAGGATGCGCACTACGATATCTCGATACCAGAAGTCCAACGCTACCCGGCGCAGCGATGCTTTTTACCACTGCTCACAGGCCCCGGCTTATTTGGTCACCCACTGTACTGCTCATCTAAGAAATAAGTCAATTATTAAAAGTTAGCACTGTGTGCGTGATTTTCCTCTGTAACTCGACGTCCCGTCTTTTCACGCGACGCCAATGGGATTCAAAATGCGGCAAGAAGCCCTGCAAGCCTTGTATGATGATCAGGCAGCTGGGCACCTCGGGTTTTTCTGTACGCTTGAAAGGATAAAAGAGAAGTGCTATTGTCCGCAATGGCTGCTCAAATCACCCTTATAGTCTGTCGGCGATGCAAGACACCACAAAGGCCAGTGACACTGCTGCAGCCAATCGAGCCTCCGTACCGACTGTTAGATAGAATGGGGATGGATAATTGGGGTTCTTTCCGATGTCAACAACTGCTAGTATGTGGATTGTAGTCGCTACCGACTACTTTACCTCATACGCCAAAACAAAACCCTGCCTAAAGGCAGTGCAGCCGAAGTGTCAGAATGCTTTGCCGAGAGGACCCTATTACGACATGGCGCCCCTGGAGTACTTATCTCCACCGAGGAACGGCTGTTACAGCAGAGTTTACAAAAGACAAGCAGATGAGCCGCTAGAAGACAAGTGGCTTCCACCCGCACACGGGTGGTTTTATGGAGTGGCCGACCTGTTGAACCGACCTGTTAGAAATGCTCGTCGACGTAAAGCGCAAGACGTGGGATTCCGTACGTACGTAACCATTACTTACAACACGGTAGCGGAAGAAAGAACGAAGGTCAGACCGTTCAAGCTGGTTTACGTAAGTGATCCGATGACGACTCTTGACTCCATGCTGCCACACGTCACTGATGAAGTGAACATCAACGTTGGCTCCTATATGCAGCGCATCGAAGAAGCACGACAACTCACCTGCCTGCGCATTATTAACCAGCAGAAAAAGGACAGCTGACACTGCAATCTTCGATGACGCTACTTTGAATGCTAGATCGGCGATCGTGTTTACGTTTAGACCCCGATACGCTGACCAGAACATGGTGAGAGTCTTTTGCAAGGCTATTTCGGACCCTACGAGGTGATATAACCAGCGGGAGAGTTGACAACTAACACAAGAAATAGCGACATGGACAAGCGCTAACAAGCGCTGGCAAGCGCTGGCGAAAGCTTGTCCTTGTCGCTTTTTTTTGTTTTCCGTGTCAACTTTCGCGCTGGTTATATCAGCATGGAATACCAGCTTGCCCGGTATCACATTCTTCATACAACATCCAACGTATTGGCGCATGGGACTATGAGGTCGTGGAAGAAGAAGAAAAAGAAGGCGCGGAGTAGCGCGGACGTACGCACATCAGCTCCCATTTTCAAGGTTTTCGGCTGTTTTGCGAAGCAGATCCACGAGAACTATACCTTTTATGAAGCGGAAAGTTCCGAGGAATGCGCAGATAGTTGACTGTTATCGGTGGGTGGACTTTTCACCATTTCGTGACATCTTGAATCTCCGACCACGCCGCGAGAGCGCCAACCCTAACGGGCTACGCCCGCTTACGGCGCGGCAGCGCGAGAAGGCGTAGGCCTAACCCGGCCGCCGGCGTGGATGACCGGCTTTCCAAGCGAACTACTGACAAACAGAAACCATGCCAGGGACCATAGTCGTCGAGGGGATGGAAATTGCCCCGGAGGAGCTCGATGGAGCGGGATTGACGACTGCCCTCGGCAGCAAGTAAACAACCAACGAGTACACCGTCATATAGCGGGCAACGTGCACCAAGAATAGGCCGGCTGGCAGCCGCACGGCCAACTCACCGGTGAAAAGGTTCATGAAGCAGGCAACGGCAGCCTCGAGGCTACCGAAATTACCCAAGGATCAAATCAAGATCATCGTGCGCCCCAAGGAAGGCCTCGACGTTTCCAAAACGGATATCATACTCCTCGCCCAAGCCCTGGCTTCGGCGGCGGCCTTGACGGAACAGCAGACTGCCGAGCACACCGTGTGCCCAAACAAGATGCAGAACATTTTGGTTATATCTACCCCTCACGATCAAAACTCAAGGGTATATGCAAAAATCAGCAAGATACATACTAAACTCGGCGCCTTTGAGGTGTCAGCCTACATTTCTGCACCTGATGACACGTGCAAAGGTGTAATAAGAAACATCGACCTTTCATTTGAAGAAGGAGCCCTTAAGAGGATGATTCTGAACCTAAGACACTCTACGGCATTAGAAGTCAGAAGAATTAAGAACACGCAAGTAGTTATACTCTTTGACGGCATGCGAGTGCCCAACACGGTCATGTGTGGAGCCGCCCTCGTTCCATGCTTTCTGTACAATCGGCAGGTGGATGTATGCTACGCGTGTGGTCACGGGGGTCACCGAGCCGACGTGTGCCCCAGTCGCGAAGAGGAAAAGAACAAGTGCCGTGGCTGTGGGAAAATTAGGTCTTCAGAGTCGCAAGAGGAGGAACACCAATACACACCCAAATGTGAAGCATGCGGCGGCCCCCATATCACCGGGGATAGGACATGCAAACAACGCTACCAGAACCCATATATCGTTAGGCGTCGGCGTCGAAGGCGAGGGCAAATAGAGCGAGAAGTACAGATGGCCAGCCGCGAAGACATCATGATCGCCCACGCACAGAGCTCGGCGACACCTGCGGCAGCATATGGTGGCTCCACCCTGCGAGCCCGATCACAATCCAGGGGGCGCTCTCGCTCCTGGAGGCGAACGGCCCCAGGAAAAGGCGGGAAAACCAGCGCATCGAGATCGAGATCCCGGTCCCGGTCTCGCTCCCAGGCCGCGAAGCGTGCCACGTGGGCCAACAAAGTCAAGGGATCCGGCGCAGCGCCGTCGATGGGAAAGAAGACTACGACGGCCAAAGGAGCAAGTGGTGAGGCATAGTAAGAGCAAGTGAATGATCCCCGAATCCAATCACTTGGGCGGAAAATCAACAGCTCATGCGCGAACTTGCAGAGTTTAAGGAGGCCTTAAATAGCATTAGAGGACAAATCTCGAAACGCGATGAGCATACAATTAAAGCTTTAGACCCGCTTGCTGGCAAATCCAAGCGTAAAGCTCCCAACCCAGAACCAGTGAGCGAGACAGAAGAGGAGGATGAGATGGCTGAGCCGAGCGAAGCCACAGCTACTGCCGCCGATCCTCCTGCCAAAATAAACAGCAGAGGCAAGCTAGCTGCCACAGAAAAGACCCTAGGACGCGTGATGGAAATGCTCTGCGGCATGGAGACGAGAATAACTCAACTAGAGAGACCCAAGGTCCAAGCCAAAGGCAGGCTTACGGTGTCGACAGTGCAGAATCAGGCGAACCTGAACCCCGAAAATAGTGCTAAAGGGCTAATTGATCATTCTCAGTAGACAAAATGGCGAACACGAATAGCGGCAATCTGAAAATATGGCAGTGGAACTGCGCAAGTTTCCAGAGGCGCAAGGCCCCATTGGGACAGCTTATCAGGTCTATTGCCGACAGGTTGCAAGTTATATTTTTACAGGAAACGCTATGTACAGCAGAAATTTCCCTCTTGGGGTACTGCACGATAGCATACAGCAGAGAAAAAGGCAGAGGCATCGCTACCCTAATCAGAAAGAACATCTTGTTCGTTGAGCACGAGGTCCGCGCGTGCAAAGCGGGCCTCGAGGCCGAGTTATTAGAGATCGTACCTAGCAGAACAATAAATTCCAACATTTTCATTCTCAACGTGTACAGCGCACCATCGGACAGGAGAAGAGGCTTCAAAACATTACTAGGCACCACGTCTAGGGCGGCGAGAAGCGCGCCTCTCGTTGTCGCGGGTTGCTTTAACGCACCCAATACGGAATGGGGGTACGGTTACAAAAGTGCAAAAGGAAAGAACTTGGCCTTCAACGCTGCAGTGCTCGGCTTAATACTCGTCACAGACCCAAGGCTCCCCACTAGATCCAGTAATTCGGTCAGTCGAGATACAGCCCCCGATCTCACCTTCCTCCCAGGTACCGAAGGCACGTGGGACAACCTCCAGGAGGGGCTAGGCAGTGACCATTACATACTTGAAATTCTGTTGCGTGTCAAACCCAGACCACCCGCGAGATATGAGTATGCAGACTGGGACCTTTTTCGAAAAATCAGAAATGACAGAGTCCCGCCTGACGAGACCTATGCAGATCTACTCGAGAATATGAACTTGGCAGTTAAAGGAGCAACCAAAGAAATCATTACGGATCTTGTTGTTCCTAAAATGAACTCGAGACTTCCACTTTCTGGAGGCCAAGCACGTCCTCTCAGCCAGGTGGAAGACCCAAAAGCTTAATCGTAGTCTAAGATCCAAAATCGCGCTTCTTAACAAGGAGATTGAAACCTATTCGGCCCAGCTGGCCAGGGAGCAATGGGATGAGACGTGTACCGAAACGGACGGGCCTATGCGAAGAGATAGCAAATGGAGCCTATAGAGAAGTCTCGTCATCGATAAACAGTCTAAGGACACCCTTAGCCTTGCAATGGATAGGCTCAGTAAGAAGCAAATTGCAGTCGGTCTCACCGACATGGAATTGGTCAACAACTTAGCTCATACTTATCTCCCCCTCGCTAAAGACACGGATCGCCCGGTAGAGTCTGTGAACAACATGGGATTTTCAGCACCTGATCTAGATGAACCTTTCGCCCTGTCAGAGGTCAGACATGTTCTCTTCAATCTAAGTGAAGTGAAGTGAAGTGACGTTTTAGTGACGAAACGGCAGGTCAGCCCCGGGACGAGATGGAATCACAAACAGAATCCTCAGGAACCTAGGTGATAGCGCGATCGAGATAGTCACGGCCAAAATAAATGAGGTATGGAAAAGTGAACAGGTCCCGATAGAATGGCGTACCGCAAAAGTGGTACTCCTACCCAAACCAGGAAAGCCCCCACATATAAATATTCTGCGGCCTATTTCCCTTACATTATGCATCGCCAAGGTTGCGGAGCACGCGATACACAACAGGATAACTCAACATATTGAAAACAAGGAGCTCTTTAGACACAGCCTAATCGGCTTTAGACAGGCGTTGTCCACACAGGACGCTATGCTTTTGCTTAAGAAAGCAATCTTTGATAACCCTACCCGCGACGTGAGAGGGATCCTCGCACTGGACCTCTCCAAGGCATTCGACAGGGTCGCGCATAAACACATGCTGACGGAGATTTCGTCTCTCAACCTGGGTCAGCGGTTTAATGATTACACCAGATTTTTCCTCGCGGATCGCAAGGCACACCTCCGATTAGGCATGTTCACAGGAGGACCCTACGAACTAGCCACCTGCGACACACCGCATGGCTCTGTCCTCTCCCCACTCTTATATAATTAGCCACGCACAAGCTCTCCACTTGCCTCGCTGCAATCCCAAACGTTCGTCACGCCATTTATGCGGATGATATCACGATCTGGGCGCCGGGCGGATGGCTAGCCACGCTCGAACGCTCGTTACAAAGCGCGTTGGAGGCTACTGAATACTTTCTTTCAAACACGGGCCTTGAACTCTCCACCACTAAATCAGAGCTATTGTTATACCGCCAGTCCAGTCAGAGGGTCAGAAACCTTGCGCCTCTGGAAACTCTGGAAAAATGGGCATCCATGCCGAGGATGGACGCGTTCAAAATTTTAGGTCTCCCCATTGATGCCAAGGGCTGTAACTCGACGGCCCTCAACAGGCTCACTGGACAAGCTAGTAATGTCCTAAGACTTGTAGCCCGCGCCTCAAATTGAAAAGGTGGTCTCAAAGAGGACAATTTGCTCAGAGCTTATCGAGCATTCTTCCTGAGTCATCTTACCTACATCGCGCCGTACCTTAATTGCGGTAAAGCGGAAACGGCCAAAGTCGACTCCCTAATCAGAATCGGCCTCAAGCGCGTGCTCGGCCTTCCGCAGTCCACAAGCACTGAGAAGCTGCTGGAGCTAGGACTCCATAACGCCATCGATGAGCTAATAGAAGCTCACACAGCGGCTCAAATAATGAGACTTTCATCCACTAAGCCATGGATCAAGATTTTACAAGCGCGAATCCAACCCAGACATGAACCGGCGACCAAAGTTAGCTTGACGCAGGAAACCAGAACTCGCATCATAGTTGACCGTTCCGCGAAACATCCACCAAGTGCATGACGAGGGTAGGAGATTCGCGAACGCCAACTTCTTCCTTAAAAAGATAAATCAGCAGAAACTAGATGCCGTCTTTGTCGATGCAGCCAGATATTACAGTAGAGATAAGTTCGCTGTCTCGGTGGTAGACGCGGCAGGCAACCTGGTCAATGCAGCCTCTGTTTATACCAAGTTTGCCCATGTGGCGAAGGAAGCGGCGATCGCTCTGGCTTTTCACAGCTCAAAAGTTCCCGCTATCGTCTTCTCGGACTCGCGCATGGCGGTTAGATCCTTCTCGTCCGCTCTCGTATCTGAACAGGCGAACAGTATTTTGATTAAAGCACTTCAAAGGACTAGGGAGAGCAGCGAAGGAGGATACCACATCTCTTGGTTCGCAGCCCATCTAGATAGCTCAATTAATCCGCTTGGATGTTATCCTAGCGAGGAGGCCCACCGGAGAGCGCGCGATTTCACGTACCGCGCTTTCGCGGGTAGCCAGGCTTGTAACGAGGTTAACATCCACAAAGATCCATTATGTACTTTCCACGAAATTGTTTCCCATTATCGACTGGGCACCAGGGCATTTCCACCCCCTCACCCTAAATTGAACAAACCTCAGGCTAGCACACCCAGACTTCTACAAACACGTTCGTATCCCACTCCTCGGTCTCTGAACAAGATAGATCCAGCCCACTCACAGTCCTGCGCCAAATGAGGTCATGACTCATGCTCTTTGAAACACATGCTCTGGCTATGCCCAGCCCTTAACGCCTCTCCACCCATCACGACGAAAGAACACTGGCAGGAATCTTCCAAGAGCCGCAATCTCCACATTCAACTCCAGGCTGTCCAGAGGGCCCACGACATTGCGGCGGAACTTCATCTCCCGGTCCCATCGTGGGCGGTGCCACCGACTTGATCTTCGGGAGCCTTCGGTTTTAGCTCCCCAAGATCTCAGTCCCTCAGGACTCAAATAAAGTTCTTGTCGGGCAGGTTGGGCCAGACGCTATTTTCCAATACGCCTTAAGCCGTCCAACCAGTGCTAATGAAGATTGGATATTTGTTTCAGTGTTGATAATTTTCTTTACTACGCTTGCTTTTGTTTCTCCCCTGTCATGCCTTGTTTTTAGCATCCCGACGGTGCTTTTTGAGAGGGCTGCATTCAAAGGCATGCTTGTGTGTCTTCATTCTGTGACCGCATTTCACCATCCCACAGATGTTAAGGGTCATCGCCTAACTCGAAGCACAGCTTTCTTTATTTCGAAGCTTCCCGCTACGTATGTCGACGAGCCTTATGAAATACAATTCTGTGAGCGACGCCAATGCTCATAAAGTACATTCCAGAACCTACGCGAGCACCATCGAATAAGCTGGAAGATTCATTGGACCAAGCGTAAATATCCGACACTTGTGATCAGCATTTAAGATTTTCAACTATTGCTTACTGTGCACGATGCTATCGTCGTTCTGAGTTACTTTTTTCGCTTGGCGCAGGTGCGCCCAATATACAGTCTTGTGACTTGCATTGTGTTACTGTGGTTGTTCATGGTTCCAGGTTATTACGGTGTGGACTCTGCAAAAGCAGTGTCAAAGTCTGTGTCAAGTAAGCTATTTGCATGTGATTGCACGATTTTCAAGGCCAAATAATGACAGAGCTGATGATCATGACCTGCCGAGGTGAGAGAAAAGTTTAATGATACGAAATGCTGAGAGGTCGGTCTGAGGTATATTCCTCTAGCCAGCTACTCCGCGTTGGGTGTAGGGGAATAGGGAAAGAAGGAGGGAAGAAAGAGGCGCATGATGGGTGACGATGACGGGAGAAGGAGGATGTAAATCCTATGGCAAGCAATTTGGCATGCTGAAAGCCTACAGACCAGGCCCGTACTTTTTAAAAAGTTCAGTAACGCCTGGTTAACCTCCCTGCCTTCTTCTTTTCTCTTTCCTCCTCCAGTAACGCCTGGATGGTCTTGAAACTCGATTGAGCGTCTGGCCAAGGGCCTAAAATAACGTCATCCGACTGCGGTAGGCTGTCGAGATGCGTATGGTGATTGTAAAACTTTTGACGCTCTTTCACGTACTTTGCGCAGTCACAAAGCACATGACATTGCATTGCATGACAGCGCATTTACATTGCACAACTGACAGTATGGAGACTCAACGCGTTTCATGAGGTGCACGTATCCACAAAAACGCTACCTCCAGCCTTAGTCTGTGCAGAAGACTGGCACAGCTGCGTTGAATTTTCGGTGGTAGCCTACATTTCATGGTAGGGTCCAATCTCTGCAGTCCTCTATGGTGATTATCCAGATTGTCGCAGTGCTTTTCTGTAGATTTTTGGATGACACTGGAGAGGAGAGAGTTGGCGTCCGTTCTTGAAAAAATAATTCCATGCAGTGACTCTAGTTCTTCAAGTGCTTTCTTCGTTTCGGCACCGGCCAGTTTGATGCCGTGTATACCACTGTGACTGGGACTCCATTGAAATGTGATATAGTAGCCGTTTCCTTGCGCTAAAGGGTAGAGCTCGGCACTTTGAAGAGCCAACGCTCTGTAAGCGCTCTCTTTCAACATTACTCTAAGTCACCACTGTAGACTGTCCGTACTTGAGGAGGTGGCGCGAAATATAGTGAACGGCCTCTCTGATTTCCACTAGTTCCGTAGATGTTGTAGTCGTCTTGTTACACTGACGAAACCCTTGAATGACTTGATGCGCAGGCACGACGGAAGCCGCACCAGACGCATACGACGAGACCGATCCATCTGTATTCACATTCACCGAGGAGTCATATTCTTTCAACATATATAAAAGTGTTAAACGTCTGAGGCCGACTGCAGGTATTCGCGATTTTTTAAGAATTCCGGGAATAGATAGATGTACCCATATTTTGGACATTACCCATAGGGGCATACGTGAAAGGTCAGCAGGGGCAAAGTATGATGGCATGGCGTATTCCTGGCATTTAATAGCTCTTGAAAAAGTGGAGTCGAGCCGTATGATGGGAAGTGTCGATAAGGGGTGGCGTCCATGACGGCACAGCAGTCGCACGAATACTCGAAGAGGTTCGCATCGCAGATAGACAGGTAAAGGGGTTACGCGAGCCTCCTCGATTTTTCCGTAGGTTGAGGTACAACGTGGAACACCGAAATATGTCTTCAGCATCTGTGCCAGGGCACTTTCCAGCGTACGCAAACGTGACTGGCTCATACTTGATAAAGCTGGCAGGCTATACCGAATGTAGCTGATGCAGAGAGCCTGGAACAGCAGGAGTAGCTAATGCTCAGATGGACCCCACATTATACCGGCCAGAAAACGAAAAATTTGAGCAAGCCCAGTTTATTTTTTCTTTAACATTGCCACATGCTTCGACCATGAAACACCGCGGTCAATGACAACGCCGAGGTATTCGTGGTGGGTCACTTGTGCGATGACATTGCCATTGATCATAATTGGATACTAACACAAAAGCTTCCGTGTGAACGCTGTCGCAGCGCACTTATCTGGGGCCACTTGCAGTCCTTGGCACTGCCAGTACTGAGACGTTAAAGAAACAGCTCGCTGCAATCTTGCTCGACTTTGCGGTCGCGTGACTGCGGACGCCCATATGCATATGTCGTCTGCGTATGTACTGATGCGTACTGTATCAGGAATTGTTTCCGCACGGCCAATAAGGGCAACATTGAAAAAGTCGGGCCGAGCACTCCTCCCTCAGGCACACCACGGACCACAACGTGTCTTCTCGTTTCGCGATCATTCGTGGACATGAAGACTGTGCGACCATCTAGGTAATTTTCACTCCACATGTAGATACGACCGCCGATGTCCAAATTGCAGAGGGCATCAAGAATGGCTTCGTGCAGTACATTGTCATAGGCTCCTTTTATGTCTAAGAAAACTGCTTTTCTAATGAGATAGGCAGGCCGTGATGTCACGATGGGCCATTCTAGGTTGCATCTATTTAAAATCATGTTTCTTCAAAAAAATATTTAGTTTAAAGTAGCGCCTTGTTCGTCGTACATGTTCCTCTTTTAGTCCGCGTCTTCGTAGCGCTCTTTTCTTCAAGTATGCAAAGCCAACTCACCCACATCAAGCTTCTGCTGCTCGAACAAGTCGGTGTCGCCTTTTTTTCATGTTCAATCGTGGACGCGAGATCAATGGCCCAATCTCATGCAGACCGTCCACGTCTATATCCGGCCATCATTTGAGGATAAAGCTCATTCTTTTCCATGAACCATTCTTATCTAGCGAGCACCATCCCTTCCATAACCTTACAGACACAGCAAGCTAAAGCTACTAGCCGGTAAGATGACATTTTGTAAGGCGATTTTCCGGGCTTTAGGAAGCCCACCAAAGGGCTGGTTTTCCAGTGCTTCGGGACTATAATGGATGACCATGTGTTGTTATAGTACGACAGCAGAACTTTCCGACCTTCCACACCAAGGTGGCACAGAGCAGTATATGAAATACTGCCAGGTCCAGGTGCAGAAGTTCATCTCGAAGCAGCAGGTGCAGCTTCCGATTCCGGCATCGTGAAAGGATGGTCAAGACGAGCCTCTTAAGGAGGTGCGATGAGTCGATCCCATGTTGGACATGTTGAAATATTGGTACGGGAGACTCTCTTACAGAAGTATTCTGCAACCTGCATTTCCGTCAGAGATTGGTAAAGTGCTAGAGCACGGAAAGGATATTTTTGCTGAGGAAGGGCACGAAGGCTTCGTACTATCCAGAGAGGAACAAAAGGTCCTCCACCGTTGCTTTCCCATTTTTTGAAGGTGACACCTTACTTTTCGTTAAGCTCCTCTACGTAAGACAAGGTCTAACGACGACTATGTTCGCCTAACCTTCCTTTCCACTCTACGACGGATTGCGCGCAGCCTTTCGTATTCAATATCAATCGCCGTTCTGGATGTAGATGCACAGATAACCTTAGTTGTCTTCTGCACTGGCGATACAATATTGTCTCCTATATCAGATGGTGAAGTGACGTCTCCGTAATCCTCTTCGACACATGTAGAGAATGTGGACCAATCAGTGCAGCGTACAGTATGTTCAGTTGATTTCAGAAAGCACTTCATCTGCACATATGTTTTTATATGATCGCTCCCATGCGTTTCTATGTCCACGCACCAGCTGACTGAGGGCAGGAGGATCTGAGATACAATAGTGAGGTCTAGGCAACTTCCGTAGGTGGTGCCGCGGATGTAATTTGGAAACCCATCGTTGATGACAGACGGACCTTCAGTGTCTATGTGGTCCATCAAGTTCCTACCTCGACAGTTTATTGCGGCACTTCCCCAGTAAAGACAATGAGCATTGAAGTCTCCAATAACAACATGAGGGCCTTGGGAACCTTGTAACACAGTGGATAGGTAGGAGAGGTCAAGTCTTTGTCTAGGAGGTATGTAGGCGCCGATGACCGAAAACACATGTAGATTATGTTTTAGTGTCACACACACATATTCATTGCTGTCATGTAGAGTGATCGTGTGCCGAATAAACGTCATGTCACTGCGCATACACATTAACACTTTCCTTTTGCGTCCATCTTCACGTGACCACAGCTTGACGTATCCGGAAAGGCAAAATTATGACGTGAGATTTGTCTCGCATATTACGATCACTGGGAAGCGGTATTTGAAAACCCGTTGCCTAATGTCAGACATGCGGGCGCATAGACCTCGAGCATTTCATTGCATTATAACCGAATGCTGCATCTACTGTTCCAATGTCCAGTCTGTTATTGTGAGAGTCATGATTGCCACCCTTGTTTTAGAGCCGCTAATAGCGCCTCCATAGTATCTAACGCCTTCACAACAGATAGTGCAGTTGGCGTCGCCAATCCGGAGAGCAATATAAGCATAGTGTTTACTAGCTGTTTAAGCATGTCCATCACCTTTTCCTTACCAAGCCTTTCATTACCCTCCCGGCTCTTTGGGAGCGCCGAAGGAGTGCCTCCACCGGAAGCCCTTTATGGTAGCGAACGTCGCTATACAGCCGAAGAGGTTGGACGCATGTTGGATGACGCCTCATTCCTTGACGGGTGCGGAGGTACTGGGGGAGGCGCATCTCGTGTGTGCCGGCCTTGCCGGGGTGAATTTTTGAAATCTAATGCTGGTCTAGGAATTGGAATATCCGTTTGAACCATGACAGAATTGTACTTCATAGCCAAGCGCAAAAAGAATGTTTAATGATTCCAACAGAAAATTCAAAATAGCTATGTCAGGAAGTGTTGATGCACAAATATCTCTAGGTGACTGCGAGCAATGATTTGACTTAGTCATCGCATATTTATTTCTTTTTGCGCGATATCTGCGTAGTTCAATTTCATTACTTTGCGTTTAATAAGAAAGCTGAATCGACGAAGGAGGATGAATCTGGTAGACATTATGGGCCACTGGCTCGGCGTAAGAGGCTAGTAGGTAAACAGACAGCTAGATAGATGAGCTCAAAACGCCTGCGGGTTAGAAAATGCTAAGCGCATTAATAATTATAATCACAACTGTCTACACGCTTGGCCAAGAGTGTGTTCATATTCCTTCACTATTTTGTTGAGGAAGTGACTCATTTCTCAAAGGATCCTAGTTTGTACACGCTTCATTGTTTTCTTTAATATATACCTCCCTGAGCCATCTGCCCCTTTTGTGAGTTGTGTCTTTCTCGTCCCAATGTCTGTTTTCCGTTGTGCAAAGCACTCGATAAGATGTACCAACAATGTCAGAATTCAACACTAACACTTCCTCACACGTGGAATAATGGACACTGTTAATTCCTTTGTGGCCCCTGCTTTAGGCGGGACGCCATACATGACAACGTGAACGTCCATTCTCGCAACACCGGGTCAACAGGCAATGAAGCCCAGAGAAGTGGTCGAGGCAAAGTCACGAATTCAATCATTGTGAGCAACAATCACTCACTTGTAAAAATGCAATACAGGTTTAGTGCTGCGAGGGCAGAAATCCGAATGTCATGATCCGCGGCTATTTCTCTCCAATTTTTCGTGCTTGCGCCATGGCCACCAGACACTCGGCTAGTTAACAAGGTGGTTTGTTGTTAGCGTACGCCCCGCACACTCCAAGTCATACTTAAAGGCGAAACGACTGCTATGGTTCTGCCGTACACTGGCCTAATCACAGTAATAGACAGGGGCCTAAAATGTGGCTGTTTGAGTCCCAATTCCCCATGCAATTCACATAGGTGTATCGCTTTTATTGCGGTAGCAATTATCTGAACAATACAGGCGAATTTCTCCTGTCGGCGTTGTCGTAATGTTTCGTACAAAGTCCAAGCGCGATAGCACCGTCGCCGTGCGCTGTATGCTGTAAGTGCAACTGAAAGCTTGCGAGCATTCGTTAGCCAACGATCGCGGCTCCGTCTCACGCACGCAAACGAGGAGAGCGGAGCGGAAGCGCGCCGTCTTTCATCACGAGCCACGCACCAGGGTGAAGGCGGGGATTAGGAAGGGATAGGGAGTTCTACTCCGACGGCTGCTGCGTACGACGCGGCGCTGGGGCGCTCATATCTTGAAAGTGATCTGCAATGTGGACAGAGTGCGCGGAGTGCTGGTGGCTTCGAATGCGCTGTGCTTTTGACGCTCAAGCATGCAAGCGTCGGCGCAGCGGCTGAGCGGCGCTCAGACGCGGCTTCGTTTCACATGCTCCTTTTTTGGAGCGACGCGCGCCGCTGTGCAGCGCAGTGTTGATTGCGGAAAGCGCCCGTGTGCAGCGGGCTTTAATGGCCTTCAAGAGCTGCGCCTTGCTCCACATTTCCATGTTTGGCACGCTTGAGCTGTGGGTTTGATCGGTGTATTAAACTGGCTGTCCACTTTGGAGGTTGTAAACATTGCACAAAAAATAGTGTGTGTGTAACTGCTAATACAAGAATCTTATTCCCATTTATTTCCGTTTACACGCGACAGCTTAAACGTGTTGCTAAGTAAACGCACACAGAATTAGCCATGTCGAAGGAAAAGAGGGGGTTGATTCGTATTTCCGCGATTTCAGCTTGAAGTACGTTGTTGTAAAGTTGGGTGTCCGAGCCGCCACGTGGGCTCCATGGCTGGTGCCATGCCATGGGCCGAGAGAGAGAGAGAGGTCCAGCGCGACGTCCAAGAGATTAGAAAATCCAGTTTTATGCGTAAATTTACATGATGATTGCTTACAAGAACGTCTCCGTGACTCTCGAAACAAACTATATGCCGAAGTCTTTACGTGCAATTTCGTGCGAAACCCTGGTCAATGCTGTTCTCACGACGTCATCAGCAGAGGCTTTTTGCAGCAGTTAGTACATTGCCCGTGCCAGATGACCAATGACGGTTTGGGGTCACAGAACTTACCTCATTCTTTACACTTAATTGCTTGTCATTTATCTTGAGGTGACACTGCATGGCTTCGTCGCCCGTTCTTCGGCGTCGAAAAGACGATGAACCGTGAATGACATTCCACAGGTACAGTTATCATAGCTGTCACCTGGATGGAAGAGGCCTGGGCGATTATACACGGCTGTCAAATTTAAGCAGGCCCCGCTTTCCGCCTCTCGTAGTATGTAGGCTCGTACTAGTATGCACTGTAGCAACGAACATGCTATTTCGGAATTATAAAAAAACAAGCTAGAGAAAACTACGTCTTCCGAGAACTAAACGTTGGCAGCGCCATTTCGTCCCCTCTGTCAGGTCCCATATGGGTGTCACGATCGTGGCTAAGAAAGAGGCAAAAAGAAGAAAACAGCACGTGCTGACAATTTGGCTCCGAAGCTCAAAATGACACTTGGAAACAAGCAGCCCTTCGGAGGCACCAGCGGAGATGTTTGGATCGAGCGACGCCGACTCTTATTTAATGGAAGTATGCGTCACTTGCGATGACGACTACCGTCAGTTCTACAAATAGAACACTATCTTCTTGTGGAAAAAAAGAAGATATTGTTGAGCCGTCCAATTCAACGGCACCGGTGAATAAGGCCCTTCTGGCAAAATCGCCTGCTCGAATCATAATTCTCCACTTTGGTAAGTGGTATTTACTCAACTTTTAATTATTAATGCTTTGGCATGAGATTATTGTTTTCTCAAATTGTTGCATTTTTGCTGAGATGCCCTCGCTTAAGGCTGGGGACAAAGTTCTTCAACAAGTATTACAGAATGACACCTGAGAAGTTCGAGGAGCTTCACTCACTTGTGGAGGAAAAACTAACACGAATGCTGGTCGCGAGAGAACCCGTGCCATCAAAAGTGAGGCTTGCGATAACCATCAGGTATATTTATTTTTTGGCTCTTTCGTTATTATTCCCCTTATATACTGCAAAGCGTTAATCATTGCTTCATTTTCAGGTATCTTGCATCTGGAATGTACATTCAGTATATAGCCACGGCTTTTAAAGTAGGAATTTCAGCTGCTGCAGGAATCATTCACTTCTTATGCAGATTTTTGGTGGAAAAGGTCCTACATCCTCGTTGTCTTAAGGTAGGGTGCACGAATGTTGCGGTAGTTGTGCGGTTGAATTGACCTGTTTGGGTACCGTCAACGCCATGCAAATTGAATGAAGTCGACTGCGTTTTATTTCGCACTCATATGCAGATTTTTATACGTAAATATAGCAAGCATATACATAGAATCAGTTGCCTAGCCAGAAATTTCGTTCGGAGGAGGGGGGGGGGGGGGGGCTTACGTTGCAGCTCGGCCTCCTCCTTAATGGGAAGCTGTTGCTCGGGAGCTCCGATCTAAATACATGTAGAAGGGGAATTCGTTTTTCTATACAACCGCAGCACCAAATGTGATGATGTTTGTGGCATTTAAAAGAAAAACTTAAATTCTATTGACTGCTTGTTTAGGATTTCTCATTTAGGAAGTAAATTTTTAATCAGAAATTGGCCGAAATCGCAAATATTGGAAAACAAAACTGTCAAGTTGAAAACTCTGTAACTCAACAATGAAAAATCATATTGTAATTCTAAATGTTACATCTAAAAGCACATCTCCAGCGGACAAAATTTATACGTTACACATGAATCTAAAAAAGGTAGTATTATGGAAATACGTCTTTTGCAGAAACCTTGTACCTAACGTAACCAATTCACGTAAGATCTAAATTGACGCACCAAATTTGTCCGCTTTGACTGTTATAATAGATGCTATTTACGGAACCGCGATATCTGTTCTTGATGCAGAACTATTAGATTGTAAATGTCGTGCTTCTATCTTTCCCGAACTTTCGCATTTTTCGAAGTATTTTAAACAAAATTCAGGCCCTAAATCGAAATTCCGCTTCCAACAGACACTAGAATTTAACTTTCACCCTCAAATGCAACAAATTTCATTAAATGCGATCCAGGGGTTATCTTAGAAAAGCGTTTGTGCGTTTTACATGCATTGGAATAGGCCGCGTTAATGTTGGGCCCGAACTAAAGCTTCATCTTAAACAATTTGTCGGTGGATCAAATGCATAAATAATAATTGCATTGCCATTGCCAAGGATGCTGCAAACGAAATGTTGAACGCTACGCACCGTAAAAACAAGCAAGGTATGTATTTTTTCATAAAAGAATATACTCGTGTGTGCCAAAAATTTTGCCGAAAATAACTGATATCAATGGTTCCATCTGTTCTGTCTATTTAATAAGCCAGAAAATATCACACGAACTTTAGAACTATATCAGTTCGAAACTAGCAAAGCAGTGCATGCCGCTGATATGAAAAATGCAAAGGCCTTGAATTGAACAAGTTGAGGACAAATATGTTAAGGAAACTTTGTTAATCAACAACCGTGTTTACATTCTTGTACATGTGCGACAGCCAGTGATAAATATCAGTTACGCTGTCATTTGTTCCAATGTATAACGCAGGAGCAGGTGTCACTGGTCCTATATCGTGAGTAACTGCACCGAAATAATAGTCGCAACAGAGAGCACGTATAAAAAGAAGTTCTGCAAAATCTACGAGAGGGAGTCAAATGAAAGTGAGCCAATGCGAATATATGACAAACGGGGTACTTCATTTAAAAGTAGTCGCCATGATCATGTAGAAGTTAGTCCCATGGACTAACGAGTCGCGTGATTCCCGTCTCATTAAACTCGTTGGGTTGCTGCTTCAAAAAGTCTGCAACTGACTCTTTCCCCTCATCGTCCCACACGAATCTGGTTCTCTTTAACTGCTTTTCGGTTGCCCCAAAATGGTGGAAGTCACATGGCGACAGGTCTGAGCTGCATGGAAGATGTTGGAGCGGCTCCCTATTGAACTTTAGCAGTTTTATATTAACCAAATCAGCGACGTGGGGACGCGCATTGCCGTGGAGAAAGATGACTCCATTACTCAATTTTCCACATCGTTTCTTGTTGATTGCGACACGCAGCCGTTCCGGCGTTTTACTATATCGGAAAAGAATCGATAGTCTCTCAAGATTTATCAAATTCTATCAGCAATGGCCCCTTACGATCGAAAAAGAAAGTCAACAACACCATTCCGGCGGAAATGACGGCCGTTGCTTTCTTTGGGGCCTGGCGAATTCGGATGTTTTCACTGTAAGCTTTGCCGTCGTGTGTCAGGCTCGTAATAGTGGCACCATGGTTCGTCTCTGATCAGAATTGCAGATGAGAAGTCGTCACCCTCATTGTGATACCGGATCAGAGGAGTTAAGGCAGCGCCGAACTTCTCTGTCTTTTGGCTGTGGTTCAAAATCTTGGGCATTCATTGCGCACACAAGAGCCGATAACCGAGTGGTTCATGAAGTCTGGCGTGAACCGAAGGGTTACTGATGTTCACACGCTCTGCAGGTTCATCGATGCTTATCCTCCGTTCTTCCCTCACCAGCTCATCAACCTTTGCAATTTTGTTGAGGGTGACGCACGATGGCTTTGGCCCGGTCTTGGATCGTCTTTCCCAGGTAGCACAAAAGAGATACGTAAAGTTTTCGTAGCGTTTATCCAAGACGATAAAAATGGGTTAAAGAAGACACGAATGAGAGAACTTTGGCGGGAAAACGTCGTATATCTCTGCTAATTTCCGGCTTAATTACTTTCTTGAGACGATCTAGAACAGGTCTGCAAGACGTATTCGAAAAGCTGGTCTAGAAATAGGATTGGGAAAGACGCAAGTAATCCCTTTGCCAAAACTATTCGTAACCAATTTCTAAACGTTTTTGGGACGTTATCAAAAAGCTGGTCTAGAAGCGATCTTGAAAGGTTTACGATCATCTGAAGCTAATTTTCGCGCGTGACGGGCGCGATCAAACATCGTTGTTCAAAACACGCGTTTAGTTTCGCCTCACGCGACTGGCCTATGCCGCGCAGACGTCGTCAGCCGCACCCGTTGGCACGGCCTAGGCCAATCGCGTGAGGTGAAACTGATCGGGCGTTTCGAACAACGATCTCCAATCGCGCCCCAGATGAGTAGAAGAGTCGGTGTTGACTGTAAGAGCCATGGCGCAGTGCCAAGCACTGTTCCCCGCATGGCCGGCGCATCCTCTACCAAGTCGCACGAAAATGAGCCTGTTAGGAATAATAAATCCTTAATACCGCCTTTAGTAAGCTACGATGCTTGCAACCACAATGGGAATGACATCCTGCAAAGAACAAATGCCCACGTCTTTGCAGGTGGCCAGACCAAGCCCTTCATGCCAAGAGTGCATGAAATGAGAACATTGTGACAAAGCAAAAACACTTTATTAAAATGTAATGCTTATGCACGGTTCGAACAAACTGTGTGAGAAATGCAAATAGAAGTAAAAGTACATCAACAATGACAAAAGTCGCAGAAAGGATTCGTAATGAACTCGAAAGTGAACATTCACTAGCACGTAAACAAAATTCCAAGTACACATACAAAAATGAACAGAAAAATCTGGAGTGTACTAAAGTGTCTAATTTATCATAGTAAAGTGCGCGTGCTATTAGATGGACTAGAGTTAAGCAGAAGTGACATCGGAGCGAATGGAAGAAGTAGACTGAAAAATGCAAGAGTATGAATTGGATGGTAACTGCCTCCAAGCAATGTTACCAATCATCTAGAAGCTTGAAAAGAGCACAAAAAGAAATACCACCGCATACCATCATAAAACAATCCTGTGACAGAAATAAAAAAATGGGAACAATGCAAAATTGCAAATATTGCCTTTAGGATACATCAAAGAAGGTTGTGGCGAGAAAAAATAACCATACAACAAAAAAGCAATAAAGTGAAATTAGTACAGAATACTTAAACGGGGGATTCAGTGTAACAAGTGAACACTACTGTAGTACAGCGAATGATGATACAGTAATGCTGCATCTTGCCACTCCAGAACGTGAGAAATGAATATGCAAGCCTCATATTAGAAACTTACATAAACATGGAAATAAACTGGAATGCACTGGAAGCTGCATTTGTGTAACAAAGGAAGCAATGGTCATAATAAATAGTAAGTGTTTTATCTAAAAAGCCTTTTACAAGAGGCAAAGTTGTACCTCTCTGGCAAAAATAAAGTTGCAGCGAATAATTTGCAAACCAGCAAATACATTAATTAGCACACTGACATGTCACACTTTGCGCACATCTCCAGTCTCCTAAAGTAAAAAAAAGCACTCTGAATGAGAAAAACGTTTAACACGTGTAGCCCAGAGCAAATTCTTTGCCAGTTCACTCACAGTTTCACATCCAAAAACATTTGCCACAAAGTCCAGGCACAGTTCCACTGATGTTTACTAATTCACTCCCAATTTCACGTCCAAAAATATTTGGCACACAGTACAGGCAGAGCATCATAGATAAACAGCTTGAGAGCACCCTACTGATTATTGTGCAGTCCCGCTGCTGGAAATAGAACTGCCGCACATGCTGGTAGTGGTTTCAATGTAGACACACTTGCTGCCCTGGACAGGTATGCTCAGATATCTGCACTGGTGCTCCATTTTGTCGAAGTAGGCACATTGATGCACTACGCTGGTAATTGAAATGTTTTGAATGCACAAGTATTGGCTTCACCAGAAAGACTTGCCCACATACCACCACTGGCATATATATGCACTTGCTCTTCATTCAGTAGCATTGAACTTAAAGTGTTCCCTATGTGGGAGCCATGTGTAAAACCGGTGTCACACGACCACTCTCGATCGCGATCAAGCCGGATCCGGATCGAAATTATCGATGCGACTGGCTCGCTCTCGTAGCTTGCGCAGAGGAGCCAATCACGACCGAGAAATTCGATTTGTAACGGACTGGATAGCGGCTAAAACAGCCCCGTGTGAAACCGGTATCAAATAATGCACAGACGTACGCTAGGAAAATGTGTTGCACAAGTACGAAGAACTGCGACATGCCCTGTTGTGCGAAGCGCGCGAACAGAACACATGTATGTATATATATATATCTATCTATATATATATATATATATATATATATATATATATATATATATATATATATATATATATACTGCGAGAGCGCTTCGCGAACTCCATGCGCACACATGGCACCCGCACGAACTATGCAGGCCGCCGTGAAGCGCGAAGGGCGCACAGCGTGCATTCCGACACATGTTCCAAACTGCAAACAATCGTACTACCTAAAGCATGCAAGTTATTTTATACCAAGGGCATACTCGACTCACGTATGCAGTATCCACAAGCGAGTTATGCAGCGTACATGCTGTATCCATTCGCCAAATAGTAAAATTGATAACAAGCACAAAGCTACAAGGGACTCAATACATTACTACCATTTGAGGCGTCAAATAAAATCGAATTTGGCAGTTTCATATATTGGACACAATATATGGACACATGTGGTACCCGGTAATACCATGAAATACCCATCACGTGGGTAAAGGGGTCGAAAACACAATCGAGAACCTGAAGCGCAAACGATAAAAGCACGGTATGGTGTACGCAAAATTCTGTCAGTGCGCTGTAGCGCGAGGGAAGAAAATAGGGCGAGCACTTGACCTCACCTTTTGGGATACCGCACTAGTACTGAATCATTAAAAAAAAGCCTGTTTGAACCAGTTCCCTTGTCTGCAACACTCTTGCTAAACGGGAGACTAAAATACCACGATGACTGCTCTATTGCGGAGATCGGCAAGGCGCGCACAGACAGAAATTTTGCCGCCTTTCTTCGCATTCTGCAAAACGCTTTCTTGTGAGGATCACGCATAGCGGCCGACCCCTACGCTGGGGACACACAGGCACTATTTCGTCCCTCTAACTTTCGTCCTTATACTGCCCTTAACGCCTTAATTACAGCGTCAGTGAAAAGGCGCCTCACATAACATGACAATAAACTTGAAGAGCTGATTAGCGCCCTCCACTCCGTGCCCTCCAATTGAAAACTATACTGATTTCCAACTTAAACTACACAAACAGATCGCACAACCCAAACTAATCACAGAACGTCGTTTTCTTGACGGCAAAACCCTGCAACACTTACATGACAAAGGACAGCGGCAGCACATTCAGAATAGTCGCAAACAGACCATAGTGCCATGCTAGTGCGATAACGCCACTATGTCCGGCTTTACGAATAACGTGGCCGCCTTGGTCACATAAAAATTGAAAGCCCTACTGATTTCCAAATTAAAACCACACAAACATATCGCACAACCCAAACTGATCACAGAATATCGTTTTCTCCACAGCAAAACACTGCAACACTTACATAGCAAAGGGCAGCGTCAGCACGTTCAGAACAGCCGCAAACACAGCACAGCGCAATGCGAGTGCGGTGACGTGACGACGCCATGACGACGCGACTATGCCCGGCTCGCCCGGCTGCCCGGCATCACGAATCACGTGGCCACCTTCGTCACATGATTTGACGACGGTATCGCCACCTTGCGCACGGTTGGATCGCGTTGATGGGTTGTTGAATATTGTAGAAGCCGCTAAAGAGGCTGACGCGCCGTGGCGTGGCGGTGGCGTTTCGAGTCGTTTGCAAAACGTATTCACCCCTCGTTTTTAAGCTGTCTGGCTTCCAACGTTATCAAAACGTATTCACCCCTCGTTTTTAAGCTATCTTGCTTGGAACGTCTTTGATGCGTCAATTTTGGTCAAAAATCCGTTTCAGACGTTGAATCCCTTAATACGACGTTTTCAAGACTTTGTGTGCTACCTGGGTTGCTGCTTTTAAGTCCTTCTTTGAACTGTTTGCTCCAACGCTTCAGAGTGGCCAATGAAGTGCAATATTCAACGTACACGAAAGCCATACGGCGACTAATTTCTTTTTGGAAAATACCTTCAGCTGTCAAAAACTTCACGGCACCTGGTTGTTCAACTTTTGGAGTGTAATTTATGTCACACAACTAGGTTCAACCAAGTGTATGAGATCATTAAAAACCTTTATCCTCACACCTGCATGTCACTTTTGTAAATGAGAGATGCCTCTCTGCTACGCGCATGCCTCGCAGATAATGAACCGAACAATTATTGCGAGGGGTGGGTAGGCTCACTTTTGGTTGACTCGCCCTGGTACATTAGAAATGCGAAGGTACAATGGGATGTACAAATGCGAAGATACAGCTTGCATGATAAAGGGAAAAAGTATCCGTGCAAAAAAATTTCACTGCACGTATACACAAAATCTCGCAACAAGGTATTTAAATATACGTATAAGTCTCTAATAAATCTACGTATCTAAGAAAAAGTCACAGTATATAATGCCTCAAACAAGCCAAATAAACATGTTGCGCAATCACAGATTCACAGAATCCTAGATCCCGCACCCATTCCATCCGCTCCCCCCGATGCATCGCGCGCGACTCGCTTGTTCCCTGCTTTTCTCCTTTGCGCACACAAGACTGAGTCACAAACGTCGGCTCACCCATTCAACCCCCCACCCCCACGCTTTCACTCGCACGTACAGCATGCGGCGCTGGGTCACGATGTTATCGCGCTCGGACTTTATACGAAACAGGAGGGCGACGGCAGGAATGCGCCTGACGAGTCCCTATAATTGCTATGGCAATAATATTGTTACGTAGGAAGACGCAGACCAAAACTATATACAAGTATATTTACAAGGAAACACGCCGCACTTGGACAAGAGGCAACAGCCCGCGCTAGCTTCCAATCGTCGTCGTCGTCTTCTTACTGCTCGGCTCTTCGTCATTGGAAATACTATCCCGTAGCACTACCCCCGGCGGCAAAAGCGCCGTCCCAGAGCGACTAAAGGCCAGACTCTGAAGCAGTGTAGTAGGTCTTGAGCCTACTGACGTGCACGACATCACTAGATGCCAGAGTAGAAGACGAGGCTAAACTCACAGGAGCAATTTCGTACGTCAAAGGCGACACCTGGCGCAGCACGCGGTTGGGCCCTATGTATTGCGAAAGGAGCTTCTTTGAAAGTCCTACGTGACGAGAGGGCGACCACAGGAGCACAAGCGCACCAGGCGAAAGCTGTACGTCACGGTGGGGGGCCTTGTACTGACGCTGCGGAGTGGTTTGCGAGGCCGTCAGTCGAGTACGGGCAAGCTGGCGTGCATGGTTGGCGAGGGCGATGGCGTCGCGCGCATACTCGCTTGTTGAGATCGCAGTAGGAGGAAGTGCCGTGTGAAGAGCCAAGGTCGGTTCGCGACCGTGCAGTAGATAAAATGGAGAAAATCCGGCGGTGTCGTGCCAGGAAGAATTATGCGCAAATGTGACGTAAGGAAGGGCAATGACCCCGTCATGGTGGTCCTTGGAAACGTACTTGGACTGCATATCGGTGAGAGTACGGTTTAACCGTTCTGTCAGGCCATTGGTTTGAGGTCGGTATGATGTAGTCAGCTTGTGTGGAACGGAACAGGAACGCACAATATCGGCGATAACTCTCGAGCGGAAGTTACGACCACGGTCAATCAGCAGCTGTCGCGGGGCGCCATGAAGCAAGATAATGTCACGTAAGAGAAAGTCCGCGACGTCAGTGGCTCAACTAGTCGGGAGAGTTCCCGCGATAGCGTAACGGGTGGCGTAATCAGTTGCCACGGCTGCCATTGGTTCCCAGAGGATGACGTGGGAAAGAGAAAGAGGAGGTCAATCCGACATGAAATAACGGTTTCACAGGGACGTTGATCGGCTGGAGATGACGGGCAGGTAGCACCTGAGGTGTTTTCCGACGATGGCAGGGATCACAGGCAGCAACATAGCTTCGGGCGGAGCGAGCGAGACCAGGCCAATAGAAGCGGCGGCGGACGCGGTCGTACGTGCGGGTTACCGCAAGATGTCCTGCAATGGGCGCGTCATGCATCTCAAAGAGCACAGTCTGTCGTAGATGTGTTGGAACGACAAGAAAAAGATCAGATCCGTCCAGGAGGAAGTTCCTTCGGTACAGAATGCCGCCCTGGAGGACATATCGGCGAACGGATGCGTTGGTAGGTGTAGAGCGCCGACGCTCTATGAGTGCTCGCAGCGATAGGCCTCGGTACTGCTCATCGGCGATGTTAGCAAAGGCAGACACAGAGAAAATGCCGTTGGCGGTACTACTGTCGGCGTCGTCAGGCTCGTCTACCGGGTAGCGAGACAGGCAGTCAGCGTCCTTGTGTGGTCGGCCAGATTTGTAGCTGACAGAATACGAATATTCTTGGAGGTGTAAGGCCCAGCGACCAAGTCTTCCTGTAGGATCTTTCAGTCAGCATAACCAGCAGAGCGCATGATGGTCTGTGACAACGGAAAATGGTCGGCCATATAAGTATGGGCGGAACTTTGCAACCACCCAAACTAGGGCCAGACACCCACGCTCAGTGATGGAATAGTTGCGCTCCGAGGGTGGGAGGAGCCTTCTGGTGTAAGCGATAACACGGTTGTTGCAGCGCTGGCGTTGTGCCAGTACTGCGCCAATTCCGTGACCGCTGACATCAGTACGGACTTCGGTAGGCGCAGACGGATCGAAATGAGCCAGAATGGGAGGCGTTGTGAGAAGGTCAATTAGATGCGAGAATGCAGAGGCCTCATTATCGCCCCTCTGGAAAGCGGGGTCTTCTTTAAAAGCTCGGTTATTGGTCGTGCTATGGCCGCGAAATCTTTCGCGAAACGAGGGAAGTACGAACAAAGGCCGATGAAGCTGCGCATATCTTTGACGAACTTCGGAACAGGGAAGTGCGTAACAGCATGGATCTTGCCTGGGTCCGGTTGCCCTCTGTTCCCGTCAACGAGATGTCTAAGGACGGTAATCTTGGGACAGCCGAATTGGCACTTCGATGCGTTGAGTTGCACACCGGCTCGACGAAAACGTCCAGAACTGCGGAGAGGCGCTCGAGGTGTGTAGCGAACGTTGAAGGGAATGCTATAACGTCGTCCAGGTAGCACAGGCACGTGGACAATTTGAAACCGTGAAGAAGGGAGTCCATCATACATCCAAAAGTGGCAGGAGCGTTACATAGACTGAACGGCATCGATTTCAATTGATAATGACCGTCGACTGTTACAAAAGCAGTCTGCTCGCGGTCGAGATCGTCCACGATAATCTGCCAGAAGCCGAAGCGAAGGTCAATAAAGGAGAAATAGCGAGCACCGTGGAGGCATTCAATGGTGTTATCAAGCCGAGGTAGGGGATACACGTACTTTTTGGTAACCCTGTTAAGATACCGATCATCCATGCAATAGCGCCATCAGCCACCCTTCTTTCTTACCACTACAACAGGTGACGCCCATGGGCTACATGACGGTTGAATAATGTTCATGGCAAGCATTTTGCGAACTTCTGCGTGAATACCTTGGCGCTTAGCCGGTGACACTCGATACGGGCGGCGATGGATAGGTCGGGCATCGCCGGTAATAATGCGATGTTTAACAGCTGTAGTTTGGGCCAAAGGACGATAGTTAAAGTAAAAAATTTCATGGCAGGAAAACAGAACAGCCTGACGTGTTCGTGCAGGCTGATCCAGTCCTTGACGTCTTCTCCACCTTCGCCTGAGAATGCGCCAGGATCACGAGGAGTGGGGAGAGCGATGTAGGTCGTCGAAGTTGCAGCAGGTGTCGGTGTCAGAGCCGGCTGAGTCGAGTTGTCGTCGCCGGGAGCCATGAAGGAAGGCTCGATCTACCGTCCACTGCGAAGCTCCGTGGCGAGGTACGGGGAATGCCCACCTCCACCAGACATGTTACGTAGAAAGACGGAGACGAAAAGCTATATACAAGTATATTAACAAGGAAATACACCGCACTTGGCCTAGAGGCAACAGCCTGCGCTAGCCTCTAAATGTCGTCGTCGTCTTCGCACTGCTCGCCTCTTCGTCATCGCAAATACTGTTCCTTATCAATACAATAAGTGTATCCGGCAACTGAAGCGTCCCGTGGCCCATTACTTTCCGCAAAAAAGTAACGAAATCAAACTTTCATCATGCGACAATTCACTGCGCCGCAACAATGTGTTTCTTTCCTTTTATGGGGCAGGTAACCGAAATGAAGAAACGCAAAGGAAACTATGTTGGCTGAAATCGAATGCCTTCTTTGGGCACCTTATGTGGTTGCCGAAGGAATATCGAAGAAAGCGTGAAACGCTTGATCCACCGAGAACCATACGTATACTGCTTGGTATCCTACACCGGCGAGACAAGACTTCCCGGAGAGGCTGCGTTCAAGCGAACGCAGTGCAATCCGCCGAGTGCCTACAGTGATGGCCGCGACCGACCATTCTTTTTTTTTTTCTCGTCTGCTAGCCAGAAGGCGTTCAAAACTCTGCCAGGTGAAAGACCACTCGGCCAGAGAAAATTGAACGCGCACTGAAGTACGCGGCACGGTGGTCGGGGTAACGCGAGAAAAACCCGGCACACGTAGCCTGTAGGCATATGTAGACCGGAAAATGTACCCCACTGCCAAGTGGTGATCCCGTTCTAGTGTTTCCGCAGATGAATTTTGAGCCTTCTTCCTTTCTTTCACCTCAGTGCTCTCTTCATTTCATAGTTGGCGTTCGTATTGTCCACTTCTCCTCTCTTGTGTCCTCTCTGCATGCCTCACCATTTTTGCTTAACGAGAAAAACGCATGCGCTCTAGCTAGCTGTCGCAGCCCACAGGTAGGGTAATGAGAACAAAATAAAAAAATTGAGGAGACTCAATGTCTTCGCGCGAATAAAAGTCAAAGCAGATAAAATAAATTAGTAAAACACGTTGTGGGGCTAGTTGGTGCATAGCTTTCAAAAAATTAAGCTCAGGCGTCTCGGAACATTTATAACAATGAAAGCATGTTTTTAGATAAGTTTTAGATTTGATTAATCGTGATTCCCTTCGAATATATCTTCAGTGGTCTCGCACGCGCGCATTAACATAATCAGTGTCCCTCTTTTTTCGTCCCCCTCTCCCTATGGCTATATAATCAGCCACCTTTGACTTCAATAAACAGTTGCAAGTAGCGCCTTGTCCTGTATTTTGTTCGTTCTTTTTGTGCCGTTACAGTTGGCGCTTCATTTTCTGTAAAATAAATAAGAACGTAGTTACCTTTGCTGGATTTAGTGACTTGACATTGAGGCTTTGGCGTAGGTGAGAAAAAAATGTTGGTATTCTTTATGTGACATGACGGCACAAATGATACGCCACAACGCTTCGTCTTATCGGACCTCGCTGCGTGCTTTGTCAGCTTGTCTGAAATTGTGTTGATTTGGCTTGTCTCGTTTATGTTCCAATGTAAGACTTTAGAATATTCAATGCGCCTTTGGGGTCAAATGTTTATGACAGCGTTATTCCACAAAGTTCCGCAATTGAAAATCTAAAGCACAGTCATTGTGGTGTGAACCTCTCCTCTTGTCCTTTGTGTTTTTGACTGGTTTTTTCGTTCAAGTATGTACCAACTGGCCTAGATTGCAACCCCTCTCTAAAGCAGAACTTTGGAAATGTCAATGCGCCTATCACATCAAACGTTTATGAGACTTAGGCCCCTAAAGTTTCGGAATTGAGATTCATGTGCTCCGTTGATTCCGCAGCCTCTGCGAGATGCCGTGACAAGCCCGCTCGCCATCAAAACGCCCTTGCAACTTTGTGCTCGGATGGGGCTGCTTGCGTTATGTCACTGCCTGTACACGGGCGCTGCCGCGAAATCCAGCCCGAGTTCGCAATGTTCGCTGTGAAATGTCTTTTCGAGCGTGAAAAAGACATTGTAGACAAAATCCAGAACAATTTCCGGCGCCAGGGGTTGTTTGGGTGAACGGTGCATGGTTAGCCCGAAAAAATTTCGGGTGGGGGGGGGGGCGGGACTCAAGCCCCATAAGCCCCCCCCCCTTGTCTACGCCCCTGCATAGTATGTTATTATGGACGAGGATACTGTGGTATTTACTCCGTTTCTTTTATACTGCTGCGAGCACCTGAGGTGGAAGGAGAATTAATAAGAAAACTCTCAACAGTGCATATCCAACAATGAAAAATGGATCAGCCCGCGGCTGGCCAAATGTGAGGTTGTTCTCTTTGTAAAAGCTTTGCAAAATGCGAAGCTATTGCTTGCCGGGAATCCAGCTGCTACGGCCTTTCGCTGTTGAGCTAGAGCTGCGGGTTTGATCCCGGCCGCGCCTAATGCATTTCACTGGGAGCGTTGTGCAAGAACTCTCGTTAAATAGATTTGGGTGAATGTTAAAGAAACCCAGGGGGTAAAAATAACCAGCGTGCCTCATAATAATATCCTGGTTTTGGAGCGTAAGATCTTACAGTTTAAATATGTTTTATAGGCATTTGCTTATCGTTTTAAGTCGGTTATACTAATACTTGCGTGTTGCTAGCAGCTATTGAAGTGCTAGGTGGCGAGTTATCCGTGGCTTTCGTATGTTTTGTCAATTTCATTTTTATTTTGTTTAAGGATAAATTTTAGAAGGCCCTCTTCATCATAACTGGTGCTCACTGCAGGTGCCAACGGCTGCTGCATGGCGAGAGATCGGAAATGGTTTGCGCGACAAGTGGGATTTCCCTCTTTGTGCTGGTGAGGTGGACGAAAACACGTTCAATTTCAGATGCCGCCAAATTCCAGCAGTCTCTATTGCAGCTACAAGGTAATGATTGTGCCGAAGCTTTTAAATTATGCATATGCTCTCTGGTGCAAAATACATGATAAGAAATGTAGATAAAACAAACTAGCCACTCTTGTGGTCCTGTCTTCAAGTAAGTTTTAAGTTCTTCCATGGTGGTTAACTTCACTGTCTTTGCAGCGTAACTACCCCATTGTTTTTATGGCAGTGGTGGATAGTGACCTGAAGTACGTGGCCATAGATGTCGGCGCCTACGGGAGACCGTGATGGGGGAATATTTAGCAACTCGAGGTTTGGCTGGTCTCTCTTGAACGGCCTACTTTCTCTCCCTCCATCGCAGCGTCTACCCAAGACGAAGAACGTAGCGCCCCATGTGTTTGTGGGAGATGAAGCTTTCCAGCTTCGGCACGATTTTCTTAGGCTCGACCCAGGAAATCGTCTTGAAAATGGCAACAGAATCTTCAATTATCGTCTGAGCCGCGCAAGGTAATCGCGACAACATGAAGTTCTTAGTAATTAGCAGTGGCTGATCTTCACCGCATTTTATCGATTGTATTGTGATAGTAGTTACTGTTAAACGCCGTTATTTTTGCCTTTATGCGTTATTGTTTTGCAGCTAAGTGAGCAACACTGGTTACGTACATTACTCACCAATCGTTCCTTTGTAATCTTGTTCTGCGCAGGAGGTGCGTGGAGAACGCTTTCGGTGTTATTGCTTCGAGGTTTAGAATATTTAGGAGAGCCATTAACTTGTTGCCGGAAATAAGTAGACTATGTTGTGGTGGCCTCGTGCCTCCTCCACAACTTTTTATGTGAAGACTTGTTCTAAATGCCTTCCAATTATGCAGACAAAGAAGATGTACACGGAAACGTAACGTGCGGCCAGTGGCGCTTAGCCGTCGAAACAGAAGGCAGCACCATGCTCGAACTACAGCCTCCCGTGGGCCATTATTACAGCAACTCAGCAGCTGAGACGACATGTGCTTTTCGCTCGTATTTGGTAAGCCCTCAAGGATCCGTGTCCTGGCAGCGTGCGGCCGGCGGACTGCGTCCCTAGGGCATGACAAGTGCTTTTACTCCATTATTACCTACAATGTATGTGAATTGAAGGCAGTCCAATGTGAACACAGTGCAGAGGTGACGTAGAGGTAGAGCATTCGCCTCGCATGCAGGAGGACCCTGGTTCGAATCCCAGTAACACGCAATTCTACACCGGAATAAAACAAAAGAAAATCCGTGTGTTGATGAAATTGCATAAACAGGCCTGGAGTGCGGCCTGATCCCGGTAACCATAACTGGTAACGCACTCCCTCACCACAGCAGCATTGGCCACCCTGGTGCAGTACTTGGCCACAACCTCATATATGAATACAACAATCAGACCCCGGCCCTCAGTCCTCAGCAGCTGCGAAGCAACTGACCACGGTGGCGGTCAGACCTGTGATGCAGCAGAGGGTGCTAAGAATACCTGGGTCTGGAAAGGCCTCCATTGGAATCGGAACCTGGCAACGTTCAACGCTCGAACGTTATCAAGTCGGGCGAGTCCGGCAGTGCTATTGGAGGAATTAGAGGGCAGTAAATGGGATATAATAGGGCTCAGTGAAGTTAGGAGGAAAAACGAAGCATATCCAGTGCGAAAAAGCGGGCACGACCTGTGCTACTGGGGCTTAGCGGAGAGCCGAGAAGTAGGAGTTGGATTCCCGATCAATAAGGATATAGCTGGTAACATACTGGAATTCTATAGCATTAACAAGAGGGTGGCACGTCTTGTGAAACTTAATAAGAGCTACAAATTTAAGGTCGTACTGGTCTATGCCCCTACATCCAGTCTTCTATGAAGACGTGGAATCAGCGATAGGTAAAGTCAAAACAAAATACACTATACTGATGGGCGACTTCAATGCCAGGGTAGGCAAGAAGCAGGCTGGAGAAAAGTCAGTGGGGGAATATGGCAAAGGTTCTAGGAATAGTAGGGGAGAGTTATTAGTAGAGTTTGCAGAACGGAATAATTTGTGGACAATGAATACCTTCTTCCGCAAGCGGGATGACCGAAAGTGGACGTGGAGGAGCCCTAATGGCGAGACTAAAAATGAAATAGACCTCATACCCTGTGCTAACCCTGGCATTATACAAGATTTGGACGTGCTCGGCAAGGTGCTTTGCAGTGACCACAGGATGGTAAGAACTCGCAGTAGCCTAGACTTGAGGAGGGAAAGGCAGAAATTGGTACATAAGAAGCCGATCAATGAGTTAGCAGTAAAAAGGAGCATCGAGGAATTCCGGATCAAGCTAGAGAACAGGTATTCGGATTTAACTCTGGGAGAGGACTTTAGTGTTCAAGCATTGAACGACAATCTTATGGGCATGTTTAAGGAGTGTGCAATAGAAGTCGGTGTTAGACAGGATACCAGTAAGCTATCGCAGGAGACGAAGGACCTGATCAAGAACGCCAATGTATGAAAGCCTTTAACCCTACAGCTAGAATATAACCGGCAGAATTTTACAAGTTAATCAACAAGCGTAAGCCAGCTGACATAAGGAATTATAATATGCAGAAAATTGAACATGCTCTCAGGAACGGAGGAAGCCTAAAAGCGTTGAGGAAGAAACTACGAATAGATAAGGATCAGATGTATGCACTAATAGACAAATCCGACAATATCATTACTAATAGGGATGAGATAGTTCAAGTGGCTGAGAAGTTGGATAGAGATTTATACAGTACCAGTGGCACCCACGACGATAGTGGAAGAAAGAATAGTCTAGCAGTATTTGAAATCCCCCAAGTAACGCCGGAAGAAGTAAAGAAAGCCTTGGAAGCTATGCAAATGGGGAAGGCCGCTGGGGAGGATCAGGTAACAGCAGATTTGTTGAAAGATGGTGGGCAGATTGTTCTAGAAAAACTGACCACCCTGTATACCCAATGCCTCATGACTTCGAGCGTACCGTAATCTTGGAAGAACGCTAACATAATCCTAATCAATAAGAAACGGGGCTTGAAAAATCGTAGACCGATTAGCTTACTGTCCGTTGCCTTCAAAGTATTTACTAAGGTAATCGCAAATAGAATTAGGAACGCCTTAGACTTCTGTTAACCAAAGAACCAGGCAGGATTCCGTAATGGCTAGTCAACAATAAACCATATTCACACTATCAATCAGGTGATAGAGAAATGTGCGTGATATAACCAACCCTTATCATTATTTACGAGAAAGCGCTTGTTTCTGTCGAAACCTCAGCGGTCATGGATGCGTTGCGGAATCAGGGAGTCGAAGATCCGCATGTAGAAGTACTGAAAGATATTTATAGCCGCTCCACAACCACTGTAGTGCTCCATGAAGAAAGCAACAAAATCCCAACAAAGAAAGGCGTCAGGCAAGGAGATGCGATCTCTCCCATGCTATTCAAAGCGTGTTTACAGGAGGTATCCAGAGACCTGGAATGGGAAGGATTGGGGATAAAAGTTAATGGAGAATACCTCAGTAAGTTGCGATTAGCTGATGATATTGCCTTGCTTAGTAACTGAGGGGACCAATTGCAATGCATGCTCACTGACCTGGAGAGGCAAAGCAGAAGGGTGGGTCTAAAAATTAATCTGCAGAAAACTAATGTTTAACCGCCTCGGAAGAAAACAGCAGTTATGATAAGTAGCCAGGCCCTGGAAGTGGTAAGGGAATACATCCCCTTAGGGCAGGTAGTGACCGCGGATCTGGATCATGAGACTGAAATATTGAGAAGAATAAGAATGGTACGTTTGGCAGGCATTTTCAGATCTTGAACAGAAGGTTGCCATTTTCGCTCAAGGGAAAAGTGTATAACTCCTGTGTCTTACTAGTACTCACGCACGGGGCAGAAACCTGAAGGCTTCCTAAAAGGGTTCTACTTGAATTGAGGAAGACGGAAGGAGCTATGGCAAGAAGAATGATGGGTGTAACGTTAAGGGATAAGAAAAGAGGAGATTGGGTGAGGGAACAAACGCGAGGTAGTGGCATCTTAGTTGAAATCAAGGGAAATAAATGGGCATGGGCAGGACATGTAGTGAGGAGGGAAGATGCCGATGATTATTGAGGGTTAAGTACTTGATTGCAAAGGAAGGGAAGCGTAGCAGGGTGCGGCAGAAAGTTAGGTGGGCGTATAAGATTAAGAAATTTGCAGGGATAACATGGCCACAATTAGTACATGACCGGGGTAGTTGGGGAAGTATGGGAGAGGCCTTTGCCCTGCAATGGGCTTAACCAGGCTGATGATGATGATGACGATGATGATGAGGTGTATTAGCCACTCAATAAAATAAAATATGGTCGCAAAAGTCTTTCTTTATCTTTCTTTATTTTCATTATGTAGGTAATAATCGTTCATGTGCAGTGAATAAGGACGACGCACCTCACTATACGTAGACTAAAGGTGACGCAGCTCCGCCTTTATATCTGTGCACACTTCCTGCGGTGTGTTTTCTAGGTATTACTTTAAGGACATTAGGAATAAACTATTTGAATACATTGGCTTGTGCGTGGCTATGACACTGCGCACTGCGTTTAGCTCTGTATCTGCCGCTTCTACATCTTTACTTTTTCTACCGCTTTGACCTCGATTGTGGTGTCGATGAAGCATTAGTGCTTTCTCTTGTGCTGTAAGTTCGGGATGAATAGGAGGGCTCCAAGGCCTCGACTTGTGCATTTCTGCTGGGAGTGTCCCGCTCTTCTGGAGCGTCTCGGCAAGCTTTACTGAAGGTTTCCAATGGCTGAGTTTCTGGAAAAGTGAGCTCCGCGGTTGTTCCGCCGTACATGTTGCCGATACTCTTGATAGCAACGTACGATTCAGTATATGCACGGTTACTGCGTTATAGGTTGTATTTGAATCTCACGCAGAACAATCACTGTTACCGCCACCTACCGCCACATTTCCATCGTGTCCCTCAGGAAATTCATTTGTTATAAGTACGGCGAATTCGATGCCTTAGATAGCGCTCCCGCTCCACTTTTTTGAAGTTTTTAACTACTTTCACTTTCTTCCTGTAGGTATCCTTCAGATTTTTCCACCGAGCCTGCACTTCATCTAGTGTCACTGGATAGGAAAACGAGCACATCTTTGAACGAAGAGTCATTTAGAATCAATTATGCGTATAACGTATAGTCAAATCAAATCTTCGTTTGAACATAACATATGCATACATGACAGAAGAACGTCACAGAAAGAATGGTCAGGGTTGTTAAATACAAAGATAAAGATTTACGGTGATTTGTGCTGTTCCTTAAGGCATGTTCTCTTGGCTAACATTTATGCGTAGGTTAAGGAAACTTTTGCAAAAAGAAATACTTGCATGCTTCGGTGTATAAAACGGTTAATGTAAGATAGGATGGAGCGCAGTCGACATTCGGAACTTGCCGTTGGCGCTTTCTACAACTGGACCATATTTTGCAGTTACACAAAAAGAAATCTCACCGGCAACTACATTCCTTCCTCTAACTTGTTTGTCTTATTCGCAGATGTAAGTGTTCTTATTCGTACAGCAACAAGGATAGTGCACTTACCGGACACGTCGGCTCTCTTCAGGGCGTCTGTAATTTCTTTCCAAAGGATCCTCCTTCTATGTTTGTTGCGGAATTCCCTCATTTTTGGATCTCGAATAAGTGAATGTTGGGCAACTTCATTGAGGAGGTGCTCGTTAAAGACAGCGCGAGACATAGCAAGCTGGCAGCGGATGTCGTCTGCTAGAACGAACTGCTCTAGCGGGCGAGTTCCCGGCGTCGCCAGCGCTTCGGCCATGCCCTGGTCTCATGAAGCTCGCGTTACCGATCACGGTGCTTCACCACTGGTTGTCGCTCTCGCCGCTCGCAAATTTTTCCAAATGTTGCGATCGTGATCGCCGCGGTGGGCGCCGGCACTGGGTATTGGGTAAAACTGGTATTGGCAAAGGAGACTTGCTCACGCGGTGGGCGCCGCGCCATTTCTGACCCAAAATCGCTTGCATGTGAAACAGGCTTTAGATCGCGTGTAAGCGAGGTGCGGCATGAATGTCAGTTCGCTCGCTGCTGCTGCCGCGCTTCTTAACTCCAGCGTTTTGACAGCGAGTTCCCGCAATGATCGAGTGAGATGTGTTTATATTTGCCTGTGCGGGCGTGACACCATGCTTGTTTATTGAGTTAATAAGCGAATCCTTACAAGTTTATCCATCCGATAAAACTAATATCCTTCCTTCATGTAGCTTTCTAGTAATTTGCTATCGCAATGGATGCGTCGCCTTTCGGGTGAAACTGCATCTTTTTTACTTGAACGGACGTAGAGGCCACGACCAGTATTCACAAAAATATTCATAGGGAACAGGCGCTCATATGATCACATGCCAGCGAAATAGTATGTTGGAACTATGATTAGCGACGGCGGCTGACCAATAGCTAACCGCTGTTACTTACAAACAAGCTTAGAGAATTCTGTCCTATGTTTTTTTTTGATATCTTGAGGATGAGGCTAAGGAGCAGCCTTTCTGCTCCACTAATGCATCGCAATTATAACACTCGGGAAGGAGGATGAGCGTCTTCTGGAAATAAATGTTATTGTGTAGAAATAAGGACCCTGTTGAGAACTGTAAATCAGACTTAGCCACCTTGATCAACTTGCCTGACTGTTCCCAGTTGGATAATTGGGTCCTCGGAAAGGCATGCGGGCCGTGATACGATGTGGACCTGGTATGTCCGAGCTCTCTCCTGCGGTGCATACGAAAAGTGTTCGAGTGGTACTATACCGTGAAAGTGTTCTGGAAGGTTCGCCTGCTTGGTCGCGGCAGGCAAGGTTGTTGCCTGTGCCTGGCCTGCCATGATTGCAGAGCTGTCCCCAAGTAGGCCTGAAAAACCACTGCCGCTGTATCAGTCGCATCAGGCGCAGATTGTGATAATGGCTCCCAGAAGCGTCCAGTTGTGTTTTTCTTGCGCTCTGGTTTCACTATCTTAATGGTAGTTGGTGGCAGGACTTTGGCACGATTTAATCATCACTTTTGATGCAGGAACCCTTCTTCAGTGCAAGTGTACTCTTGTACGTGAGCACGTAGCATCGCCGCCCACAGCAGGGGCTGCCTGCCACAACCTCATCATTGCCCAAGATCCTGACGCTTCAGTAGCTGCGCAGGACGGAGCTCCATCACGTGAGCCCTTCAGCAGCATCCAGGAGGCGCTGCATCGACCGCACCCCGGGCAGCCTGGGTACATAACCACCAAGGAATCGACGCCCCTTCGCTGTCGGCAGCGAACATTTGGCACGATTTAACCGTCACTTTTGCTGCAGGTGAGGCGCCAAATTGCACTTTACATTGTCAACCTTTTTTTTTTGTTTGCCACCGACTGCACTTTTGCTGCATTGCGTATGTCCTGTGCATGAGTCATGACGTCCGAATCCAAATGTGGTCTGCTCAATGGAAATTTCTAATACGCACAGAATGTGACGTTAGATTTAATTTTGGCGAAAACTGTGCTGGTGTAGCTGAACATGCTATGTCAGGCAAGGCAGCTGCCATGCGTCAAACATGGCTTTGCCGGGACTGCCACTCCCACAATCACACGCCAGCCGAGGGTGATGCAGCGCAAAATTGCCATTCACTCTCAGAGCTAGCCGCTAAAATTGAAATTCTTCTGCCATTAAAGGATGCTATCAGCTCCCTTGTTCTCAAGTTTGATGAGCTCTTGCAACTCAAATCGACTGTAGCAGATATTCAACAATCGGCTGATTACGTTCAAGAATCGTTTAACTTTCAAAAAGTATGGTCAGGTCGTCGCTAATGTTGCTGCGCGACAGACTGCAATGGTACAATTGCAAAAAGAAATTCATGCCTTAAAATCCACTTCATCAGATCAGTGAGAAGAACTGGCGAGCCTTCTCAAAGAATTAAATGACGTCGAAGAATACAGCAGAAAGCCCAACTAAGAAATAAGAAATTCGTGGTCTGCCGCAAAAGAAAGCTTCTGCCTATCATCTCTCATTTGGCACAAAAGTTGAAGGTAAAATACACGGAATCTGACATCGAGACTATCTATTGCCTTCCTCCCAACGGAGATCGTCCGCCAGTTGTGGTCGTTAGATTCACTTCTGGTGCGCGGAGAGAAACTTGGTGGAGCTGTAGAGGCAATTTGAGTGCGTTACGGAAAAGGACGTGGTCCCTCAACTTTATTTTGCAGACAACTTGACCTCACATAACAGAAACATGTTCTCGGCAGCTCGCCAAACAGAAAAAGAAAAACTGTACGAGTTCGTTTGGGCTACGCACGGCAAGATTTTCGCCAAGAAATCTTAGGGATTATCTCTTGTCCGCATATCAGAGCATTCTGACCTTGATAAACCTGTTTAAAAGAGAACAATTCCGTTGACCTTGACTAATTATAGAAAATGAACAATTAATTATATAATAGTGAGAACCTGAACGACTTCATCAGTTTATCAGGTCAAGCGGGACGGTCCTTCACGGTTATACACGTTAATATCCGCAGTATCCGTAAGTTCACGAGGGTTGCAATGTGGGCTTGTTGGTAATGCATCTTCAAGGGGAGTACGGTAGCGCGATTCAAAGACGGGACAAAAGAAGACACAAAGGGACACACACAGCGCTAACTTACAACACTGTTTATTATCGAAAACCAGGTCGCACTTATACACTCAGAAACATGAGTCACAGCCACGTGAGCAGATTAACAATCAGAGCGATACATTTTGTGACATGTTAAGCCATGCGCAAAAATTTCAGTTCTTTTTCAGAGAGAGCCAATGATGGTTTGCTGATACGTGATTCCCCTAGGGCATCAATCTGCTCGGCTCCTATAATAGTCTAGTGAGTTCGCACTTATTTCCACCGGTAATGATTGTTGATTCGAAGAGAGGGGAGCACTTATGTTGCTTACAATGAAGGAAGAGAAACCCATCTGATACAGGTTTGTCGACTTTATTTTTGTGTTCGCGCAGTTTATCATTATTGCATCTGCCCGACTGTCCGACGTAATACTTCCCACTCGATAAGGGTATACGATATAGAATTGAAGCCTTACATTCTCTAAACTAGGGGTGTCATGTATCAGCAAACCATCATTGACTCTCCGAAAAAGAAGTGAAATTTTTGCGCATGGCTTACCATGTCACAAAATGTATCGCTCTTATTGTCAATCTGTTCACGTGGCTGTGACTCATGGTGTCTGAGTGTTTAGGTACGACCTGGTTTTCGATAATAAACAGTGTTCGAAGTTAGCGCTGTGTGTGTCCCTTTGTGTCTTCTTTTGTCCCGTCTTTGAATCCCGCTACCGTACTCCCCTTGAAGTATCCGTAAGCACTGGAACGAATTCCTTGGCATCACGCAAAATACTGATGCTATTGTTGATGCGGTTTTACTAACCCAAATTAACGTTCATAAGGAGCTCATTTCTTCTTTCAGACTACCCAGGTATTCTAGTTTTGTGCTAACGCGTCCGTCCAGTAGGGGTGGTGGTGTTATGGCTTTTGTACATGAACGATATTGCACTTCATCTGTGCTATCTAGGTTAACCACAGCTGAATGCCTGGCATTGCATATTTTCTTGAGAGGTGCAGATATAACCCTAATTGGAATTTATAGACCACCCTCCGAAAATTCAAATGTTTTTGTAAATTAACTGGGTGCGTTTTTACTGTCTTTCTCTTCAACCTCACTTTTTATGTGGCAGGCGATGTTAACATAAACACTTTATCTCTGTAACGCCCGGTTGTTTGCGATTACCTAAATGTATTAGCTAAATCGGGGGTTCTTCCGACTATCTGTTCTTGAACAAGAGAAGAGTACCTTAAAACCAAGCGAGTGACATCATGCATCAATCATATCAACGTTAGAGCTCCGCTTTATGATGTTGATTCGGCTGTAATCAAACACAAAGTGGCTAACCACTATATTGTGGGCTGTCATATTTACTTGCCCATGCTTAAAAAGGTATCATCCGAACACTTCCAGGTATCAATTCTCGACACAGCCAAATTCGATAGTTTGGTTAATGCCTTTGATTGGAATACACTTATGGAAGGAGCAACATTACAAAATTTTTACACTAAATTTGTTAACGTTCCTGAATCATTCAAATACAGGGCACGGAAAACCAGAAAAATAAAAAAAACGCAATAGTAACTTGCCTTGGCTTACAAAGGGTCTTGTTAAGGCGATAAATAAAAATGATAAACTTGGGCGAAAATGTAAGAACTCGGCTAACAAAAACGCTCTGAGGAATATATACAAAGTTCATAGAAATAGGGTAGCTGCGTTACTTCGGTCTGAAAAGCGCTCATATTAAGGTAAATCATTTTACGAAAATAGGCAGAACTCTCGAAAAATGTGGTCGACCATTAATCAAATATTCGGCCGCCACCCAGGCCAACCAGCCGACGTTTTTGGCAAACATTTCGATAATTTGGAACCTGCTGTTACTGATTTCAATGTCCACTTCGCTAAGGCATCGTCGATTACTCAGCCAGCTCATGCTCATGCTTCTGATATATTATCAGTTCAGAGCTGTCTGCATTCCTTCCTTTCATCACTGCTTGCCATTTGCGCAGCATATTATTCTGTTTTAAACAAAACGAGACACCTGGGTTAGATGACATATCTGTGCACAAGCTGCAACGTCACATTCCAGTTCTAGAAAATATACTGTAAGCACTATTAACGCACTTTGTCGTTTTCATTTGTACATAGCTATCATCATCTTCCCTGTTCTTCTACTTCTTCACGCATGAGCTGGGGGTGTTGCCTTTTTTTTGGAATAAACAGCGCTGGACAACTTGATCGGTCTCGGTATTATAGAGTGGTGGAGATACGTCAAGACCCCTACGTCCTCTCGCACTACCGTCCTCCCTGGAGCTCCCTTCTGGTCACCGCCTGCGCACAGCTACCCCTACAACAATGGACCCTTCCAACCCCAGCCCTTCCGGTGCCTCTAACCCTACCACACAAACGACCTCGCCTGCGGCACCCTCTTGGACTGTGACGAGCCCTCAGCACATCCCCCTGTCTTTGCGGGACTCCGCGGTGATGACGTCGATGATTGGATCGACCACTACGATCGCGTGACTTCTTGCAATAAATGGAACGACACCCAGAAATTGAGGCACGTCGCATTCTACTTGGCCGGTGTTGCAAAGACCTGGTATTTCAACCACAAACCCGACATCGCGGATTGGACCATGTTTACCTCCAAGCTGCGGCAAATCTTCGCTTCTTCGTCTGGCCGTGCAGAAGTCGCCAAACAGAAGCTGGGAACGCGCCTCCAACTTCCACAAGAGTCTTACACCTCATACATAGCGGATGTCTTGGCTTTATCCCACCGTGCGAATGCTAGAATGACGGAAGCCGAACGCGTTCGCCCCATCTTAAAAGGCATTGGGTCTGTCCCGTTCAACGCCTTATCGTGCAAAATCCGGCTTCTGTCCAAGACATCACTTCCATGTGTCCACGCCTAGGCGAGCTGCAGTCCATTCGTCTTTCACATGACACCAGTGATCCTCAGGTTCCCCATTCTCCAGATTTACGTGCTCTTATCCGCACTATCATCCGCGAAGAGCTTTAACTACAAGACCTAAGGCGACCACCTGCTGCCTGCGCCCCAACCCCCACCTTTGACTTGCGCGAGGTCGGAAAGCAAGAGTTGACAGCGATGACTACACCCACGACGCATCTTGCTCCGGTAGCGCACCTCACACCTACCTGCACGGATGTTGCTTCGCTACCCACACCTACCGTGACCTCCGTGCCTACTGACGTTTCCTATCACAGTTTGGCTTCGATGGAACCAGAGCACTGGCGGCGCCATCCTACCCTCAGTGGCGTCCACCTCGTCCGGTTTGTTTTTACTGTGGTATACGCGGCCATATATCTCGCTTCTGCTGCCGTTGTCAGCAGGATGAAAGACGAAGCTATGCTGAGCACGAGAGAGACCGCACTCGCCGACCAGACGCCTACTCTCCCGGATCGTACTTGTCCTCGCAACAGCGTTCTCCGTCTCCTCCAGCTGCTCCCAATCTGCCTCATAGTTCGCGTTCGGCCAGACATCGTTCTCCATCGCCATACCGGCGCTCTACATCACCGCTTCGCCCCACTTCCCATCTTGTCGACCAGCTCTCGGAAAACTAACTGTTGCAGTTTTTGGAGGGGAAACTGCTTCTTATCGGTCTTCAAACATTCCTCCTGTTCACCCGGCCAACATGCTTTCTGTAACTACCGAACGTCTTCCCGCGTCAGCTCTCATTGATACCGGTGCCGCCGTTTCTGTTCTTCGTAGTGATCTTTGATATCGGCTCCGGAAAGTAAAAACGCCTTATCTTGGACCTGTTTTGCTTGGTGCTAATAATGCATTCATTCACCCCGACGGACAGTGTACTGCTCGTGTTCTCATCGACGGAATACGCCGCCACATTGAGTTTATCATCCTCCCAACGTGTATCCATGAACTGGGTTGGGACTTCCTACATTCTGCTTTAGCCGTCATTTCATGTAGAGAGGAAGTTGTCCATATCACGTATACAGCGCTTGCACCTGTCACGAACTCTTCACTTTCATGCGTGAACTTGGCCATCGCTGCAGACTAAGTCGTGCGTCCTGGTCATGAAACCGTTTTAGCCGTAACATCCAGTCAGATCGCCGACGGAGACGCCCTAGTCACCCCTTCTTCCCGCTGTACTTCTCGCGGAATTCTCATGGCCACCTGTCTCGTCCGGTTTTCACGTGGCCGCGCCCTTCTGTCTGCTTGCAACACGACCCCAGATCCTGTGATGCTGCCGAAAGGGATGACTATGGCAACCCTCGCCGACACTCAACCTATCTCTATAGTCACACTTTGCCCTTCTTCATCGCCAGCACCAACCTCAGATTTGGATGATTCTTTCCCTCCTCCAGCCGTTCTTGTTTCTGACCTAACAGCCGCGCAGTCCGAAGCCTTAATAGTGGTCTTGACAAAGCACGAAGCCTGTTTAGATAACCGTTCCCCTGTGTTGAGCCAAACGATGCCACCGCATCGAAACCGATGGCTCCGCTATAGTACGATGACGCCCCTATCGTTTATTGCCGTCCGAACGAAAGGTCATTGAACAACAGGCTTCTGACGTGCTTGCGCGGAAGATAATACTACCTTCATCTAGCCCATGAGCTTCTCCCGTGGTCCTGGTAAAGAAAAAAGATGGCTCCGTTCGCTTTTGCGTCGATTATCGAGCGCTCAATAAGATCACACGCAAGGACGTAGATCCAATACCTCGAATTGACGACGCTTTAGACACACTACCGGGGGCGGAGTATTTCTCCAGCTTTGATCTTCGATCAGGATGTTGGCGAATCCCGATGAACGAGAGTATAGTGCCTAGAATATACTAGTATATTCTAGGCACTATAACAAGACTGACAAAGAAAAGACCGCATCCGCTACACCAGACGGACTTTATGAATTTAACGTGATGCCTTTTGCCCGTTGTAACGCTCCTGCCACTTTTGAGCGCATGATAGACAACGTACTTCATGGTCTAAAATGGAAGACCTGCCTCTGTTATCTCGACGACATTGTCATCTTTTCGTCTGATTTCAGCCGAAATCTTCATCGATTAGACGAAGTTCTCAAGTGCCATAAAAATGCTGGTCTCCAGATCAATACAAAAAATGCAAATTCGCCATCAAGACTATAAAAGTATTGGGTCACGTCATCTCAAAAGATGGCATCCAGCCAAACCCCGAAAAGGTTAGTGCTATTCTCCAGTTTCCTTGGCCCCAGCAACAGAAAGATCTACCTAGCTACCTCGGCTTGGCGTCATATTTTTGTCGATTTATACGCAACTTCGGTGCAATAGCAGCTCCTCTACACAAGCTACTGGTTACCGGTGCCTCTTTCACATGGACTAGCGACTGCGAGTCGGCTTTTCAAGCTCTTAAGCGACATCTTACTTCTGGACCAGTGCTTCGCTACTTCGATAATCTAGCCCCCACCATACTCCACACTGGCGCAAGCGCACAAGGTATTGGCGCAGTACTTGTGCAACGTAATGTAGCCTCTAAAGAGCAAATCATAGCATATACCAGCCGAACACTTTGTCCAGCTGAGCGGAACTACAGCATTACAGAGCAAGAATGCCTGGCTATCGTTTGCTTGATTCATAAATTTCGCCCATAACTTTACGGCCGCCACATCACCATCATCACCGACTATCATGATCTGCGTTGGCTTTCATCACTGAAATACATGTCAGGACGCTGAGGACACTGGATACTCTGCTTGCAGGAATATGACTTTACTATATGACATGTTTTTGCCGCAATTGAACACTCACAAAAGGAAGACACATAAAGACAACACAGGCGGCCGCCTGTGTTGTCTTTGTGTGTCTTCCTTTTGTGAGTGTTCAATTGCGGCAAAAACATGTCTTTTAGCAAGCACCAACTAGGCCAAGAAGCAGTTCTGTGGCTTTACTATAACGTACAAGTCTGGAAAAAGTCATCATGACGCAGACGCATTGTATCGCTGCCAACATCACTCTCTCCCGGTAACGCGCCGTCGGCATTATATTACTTTTCTTTATGCTGAACGGTTATATTGAACTCGGTTTTCATCCAGATGAGCTAAAAATTGCAGTTGTCAAACTATTACACAAAAACGGCTCTTTTAAACAGGTTGACAACTACAGGCCGATTTCAATTTGACCAGCAATTCGTAAAATTATGGAAAAACACTTATCCAGAGCGATGACTGGTTTTCTGAAAAAAAAAAAACTATTTATTCTCAACCTCTCAATTTGGCTTCCTTCCTGGGAAGGGGACTGTAGTACTCTTGGAACAATTAGCTGATTTAGTTTTCTCTGCTTTCGATAACAGTGAGGTAGTAACGGCTCTTTTCCTGGATGCAAGCAAAGCTTTTGACTTCGTAGCGCACACACTACTTTTGCGCAAACTACATCTCTTGGGATTTCGGGGTCTCTTAACAAATCATTAACTATTTTTTATCGTTCAAAGGTAGTCAAGATAGGGGATCAAGTTCGAAGATTTTCTTAAAATCTGGTGTCCCAAAGGGATCCGTGTTACCACCACCACTATTTAACGTTTGTGTAAATGATCTGTCTAAATGTACATCCTAATGTCATATGTTTCAATAAGCCGATCACACTGTCCTTCTTGCCACACGCTCTGTTTTCACTTCATCAGTTGCAATGCTACAAAATGATATTGTGTCAGTCATGGACTGGTTTTCCAGAAACTCTATCACTATTCATAAACAAAAAAGAAATCTAGTTTGTTTCCAAAATCCGATTAGACGAATTGATCCCACTCTCCCAATCTTCCTTCATGGTTCACGATGTGCCAATTGTCAATGCTCTTCTCTCCTACCATCACCGAATGTAAAGTACATGGGAATTATCTTCGACTTCGATATGACATGGAATAGTCACCTATCTCTCCTTTGTAATAGCTCCGGACGTTATCGTGTACTATTTACAATAGCCGCTTCATCCTCCGCCTTCCCGTGCGCAAGAAAATCATTCATCACATTGGTTACCGCATCCCGAGATACGGTATAACAGCATTTTATCATTGTTCTTTCACATGTCATTACCAAATGAACTGTATGTTAAAATTATTGCTACGAAATGTGGCCTATAATGTTAACATTCCCGGTGGTACTAGCTTGTTTTCCGCTTTACAATTTCCTTCCTTTGATGCATTATTTTTTCAGACTGTTTATTGCCGTCATATCTGAAACACTGGTTTTCTGGTTCCTTTTGTGTCCATAAGGCCACTTAGGCGTCACCCCATGTTCTATAAACCCGGTGTTATACGCGATTTGGACGTTTCGTGCTAAATTATTGTATCCCCGATACATTTAATTCCAGGCCCACGAAATTTTTTTTCCATTTCATCAGAACGTGCTATCAAACTGTATTTAAGGGAAAACCGGTGTGGCACTGTTTGATGTCTGTTTGCTTTCAGTATATCTTCATGCAGCATTGGACCTCCGTTTAGTGCCTTCACTTTTCTTTTGTTGTTTTGTTCATTCTTTCTTCTTTGTTTTTCTTTTTTTTCTCACTCCTGTAGTTTATTGCGTTCCTGAAACTGACTGCTGGGTACAGCCCCAGAAGCCTCATTGGCTTGGGCTGACCCGTTCTGTATTTGGTGCTTTTACGACTGATAAAACATTTATTAGTAGTAGTAGTAGTAGTAGTAGTAGTAGTACAGTTCAATGAAAGCAGTAACAACCACAAGTAAGGCTGATAAATGAAGTCTACGAGTGCTTGTGGACCTAGCTGTTATCATTAGTAGAATATCAAGCAATTCTGTTTCCCTTGCTCCCCTTGTTCACAAAATAAGGGGGATACATTAAGAAGGGAACTTGCTATAAGTAAAAATAAATGGACAGGTAGTTATCACTCGCGTTTGATAATTGCAATACCTAATGCCGCAGATATTTATTATCCTCTGCGTGAATTGGAAATCCTGTGTGGTCTCCTTGTCCGTGGGTTTTCAACAGCGAATTGCTCCGTGGTGTGGTGTCAACAAGCTCACCTGGTGAATTCACAGTTATTCGGGGACAAGAGAGAAACCACTGATCCGTAAGTCACCAGGCGTGCTTCCCTCGGCTGTTGCTCGACTGGATGCGCCGAAGTTGGAACAGGTTCGCTCTTGTACACGTAAACTACATCGTAGGGCTGCACGTCCTCGACTGTGCACACACTCAGGCGGTCCCACTCAGCCCGTCAATATTCTCGCATAGAGGCGAAACCGACTCTTGGGAGAAACCGGCTGGGGCGGAGAGTCTCAGGAAGGCGGCTGCACTTAGGGTCTCTATAGTGCATGGTGACGGCGTTTGCCCAGGCTCCATTCCTTTGCGCGTGGAAAGCAGAATGGCGGGCTCAAGTGTCAAACACTTATTGAGATGCAGTGTCAACACGGCAACCCTGCAGGTCACCAACACGATTATGTGCACTTGACGGTGTATGCTGAGGCGCAGTTCAAAGGTGGGCACCGACCGCCATGTGGGCAAAGAAAGAAAACTGCATTTCTCATGAGTGTTTTTCCATTTATTTTTACAGCTGGGAAAATATTTTACGTCAATCCCTGGCAATGCCAACTAGCTATAGTTAACACAGGTACGTGCATCCCATTGACCCATAATATATTTTACAAATCAGAGAATATAGAGGTTGTTTACCTGTTAAAAGTACTTGGCATATTCTATACCAGCACATTAAAATGGGACACTCGTGTGGATTTTACATTCCAGAGGGTCAACTGCATAATAGGTGTATTGTATCGAAATTGGTACCTCTTACCAACGTCAGCTACATTGTACATTGGTCATTTATAATGCACTGTTTGCCTCACATGTAAAGTATTGTGATCTTGTATGCGGCGCAACATCAGCTTCCAATATCTCCAAAGTATTACTTATGCAAAAAATACGTGATTTTGCAAACATGGGGTAAAACTGGCCCAACGAAAGTCTGTTCATCAAAACAGCGTGCCGACAAGTCATCATCTCTATAATGGAACTATCTTAGGCACCTATTACTTCCATCTAAAGATTCAAGCATCCTAATAACAAATATAGCAAACTTAAAATACAATACACTCATATGTGACATGCATAGCCATGAAAAATTGTGTTTTCCTGTTTCGAGAACAAACTACCGCCAACGCGAACGCCTTGCTACTGCTACTAAATTCTTACCCAGAAGCCAGCATTGACATCAATACCTTGACAGCATGGGAGCTCATCTGTCTGGTGAAAGATATCATTTAAATCACCGTGGTACATTGAAACCAGGTAAAATTAAAACGTAATCAATGTGTATTGACTCCCTTTAAAGGTGTGACTTATTGTTGCTTGTTTTTCATTTCGGAATGTGTTCTTTGCCACCGGTCCGCCAATGTGTAAAGCTGGCCAGGGACCACTCTAGCTGCCAAAAAGCAGCTTTTACATTGGCCCCCTCCATTTCCTTGTAAACGGGCCGAAATCAAAATTGAAATGAATGAATAACAACGTGCAATCCGACGAAATTATCGAAAGGGAGCGTCGTTAATGCTGTTTGAATATTTATTGCAGTGCACCAGACGGAAAACGCGCCGAAATCAGGCGACGAAACAAAGACGTCTATTGACGAAATGTTGTTTTGATGAACGTAATAAAGGTTTAACGCTGGAAAATATTGAGTCAACAGTTCGTGGGTTCATTGCGCTCAGGCCCGTTGCCGTTCTCGCACACTGCATTTATTAATCAAGGGCCCTATATAGAACACCATGACGTATCATGGGATGATTCCTTGGCTTGCTGGTAGTGCATTCCTTCCTGCAACACAACACAGAGATAGGGACGGCCATCACGGCGCTCTTGAGTTCAGAACGCTGTGGTCTTCGTCTCCTTGTCTCTGTTTTATTCGCGCTCGTAGTTTTAATAGCGACATCTGATTTTCAAAGGTAAAATGCACGAATACATCAATAGAAGCCAGCAGCCACCGGTAGCTCCTTTCTCAGCGCGAAAATTTCTTTGAACTTTGTAAGATGCATCGTGTCATGCATTCTTTTTGGTCACGGACTTACAAAGGTCCTATCACTGATAGCTTAGAAGGCGCTGAAATGGCTTAGTTTATCGCATGACGTCTGGCTTTCTGCTTTTCGCTTTCCAACAAGGCGTGAATACAGTGCGTCTCCTGTACCGGGCTTTTGCCTTTTGTCGAGTCACCCTTCTTCAATTTAACCTAGGTTTCAGAATGCTAAGGCGGGCGTGTACGAATGTCCGAAGTTATGGAAGGCGGGTGATGCATGTGTAATAAACGTGTACGATATCAACTTATGCAGCATCGCGACACACAAGGAAGGGATGACGAAGGGAGACCGAGTGAAAAGAGCACTCTTTTCACTCCCTTCGTCGTCCCTTCCTTGTGTTTCGCGCTGTTACATAAGTTGCAATGAACCAATTGGCTGAGCTAGCCACCATTCTGCAGTGTGCTATAGAATTATCATACCCAGTAGCCTCCGAATAAAGTGGTGCAAAGTGCTTGGTGTGATGAAATTGTTCAGAATAGGTAAGGTGTCCCTAAAAAATTGTTGCTGTCCTACGCGCTTTTTCCTTCTAATCTGCGTTACTTCATCTTAGTTTCGGGAAATACCACTAAGGAATCAATCAATAGTTTAGTAGCGCTACAAAAAACTTCAGAGCGTCTGTTAGCAGACCTGCCGTATAACGAATATATTTCCCAATTGTGCAAGGACTACAGAACTACAAAACTTACGTTTCCTTACTAATGCCTTCTTCTCATAATATGTAAATCAGAAATTCATAAAATAGGTTATGGTTACATGGCCTTGAAGGGATGTAGGCAAACATTTTCGTTCATCTACTTATGATAACGTACATTGGTATGTTTCTATACCACGTTCTAACTGTGGATGCCAAACGGTGTAACATGGTCTATTCTGAACAAACACTATACCACAGAAAGGATTACGCACCTGAGCACAGAATTAAATATGTGAATTTTTGCTATAGCCGATTCCAGCCTAGTAAATTGCTTTCAGCTGTTCCCGATTGCCAGTTTTTTCTTTGTTGTTTTATTATTTCTGCCCTAGTTTAGCAGATTTGAGTCGTACTGGGCTGTGCGATAATCTTTAGTTGTGAGGTTTCTTCTACTTGCGAACTTTAGTATATTGTTTATACATTGCAATATCTAGCATGGATGAAACATTCAAAGCAGAATTTTTTATGCACTTGCCTCGCTATATATGTGCTATTATAGTTGAGTGGCATATTATGTAGATCTTTCTTTTTTGTCGTGGCTCTGCCCCACTTGACGAACTTGTATTTCTTCTTGCATGGTTGTCAGCACACTCCTAAAGAGGACGGGAGCTGGGCATGGTGAAGCCGCGTTATAGTTGCGTTTACTCTGCCCTCCTGAGCACAAATTCTGCGACTCATATAGACGTGGTGTAAAAAAAAACGGAGTCAAACTTGAACTCAAGTTAAGAACAGTTACTTATTCCAGGAACATGGGCTGGGCAGGTGGGTGGACAAACGAGATTTGCTGAATGTCAAGCTATAACAAGAAATTCCAGAGCAATGAAGTGAGAGCCGGAAGGGACGATGGTCTTCAACTACCTTTACCGTAATAAGTACTATAGCATTAAGCATCATTCGAGAACATGCAAAACTGGTAAAAGCATGACGCATTATTCATAACACTTGTCATACATGTGTCGCAGAGAGCCGATGGCATAGATGGTCTTTTTCATTTTTGAACAGTGCGATAAAAGCAGTGCTAATGCAATTGTCAAACTCGTTTTGTATGCAGTAAGTTGGATGTGCCAGACCCTATTTCCCCTCTTCGTGCTTTCTGAGGTGCATGCCGTTGAATAAACGAGTGCTTTGGCAGCGCACGTGTCTCAGCCAGATGAGCGGAGGCGTGTAATCGGTTTTCACGCACACGATGGTTTCTGAGTCTGCCACCCGGTTTGGCGATGAATATAGCTCTTGCCTCAAGATGCGGCAATGTTGTAAAATATCCCAGGCCTGCGTGCGATGAAAACAGTGGCGTGATTTTAAAACGAAGCTTTCTTTGCCTCTTTCCCGACGAACAGTGTTCGTCATCGGTTCTTTGCTGGACATACTTCTATATCTGGGCGTTGAGAGCGCAAAACGTTTAAGAGACACCACAGCGTCACAGCGCTTGTGGTGTCGTCTCGTGTCCCGTATATATTGTTACGGAGAAGTGAAGGAAGAAGTTCAATTGGACTAGAGGAAGACGAAGTCTTGCAGTTGTCTGAACGCCATATACACCAGTTGTAAATATACGTGATTTTACACTCATGGGCCTGCTTTCTTCCCGCAACATTTTGGTGGAAGGTGCGGGGTACAATCACGGAACTTCGATGCGGACGTCATCTACCTGCCGCTACAATGGCAAATCAAACGACACAAGCGACAACGCCTCGGCAGCCCGTGCCAACGGTCATCCTTACTCATCCGCGGGACCCGGGTACATTTTGTGGCACGGACAACGCCGACATCGAGGACTGGCTTACGATGTACGAGCGAGTGCGCAACAATAACAGGTAGGATCCAACAATGATGCTAACAAACTTGATATATTATCTGAGGGGAACTGCGAAACAATGGTACGACACACATGAAGCTGACCTAACGAGCTGGGATGTCTGCAAAGAAAAGATGCGAGACCTGTTTGGCAGACCTGTCGGTCGTCAGCTGGCAGCAAAAAAAAAAAAAAAACAATTGCGTACCGCGCTCAGACGTCAACAGAATCCTATGTCGTGTACATACAGGATGTGCTGGCCCTCTGTCGCAAGGCTGATGACAACATGACCGAGGCAGACAAGATTTCATATATAGGAAGGTATTGCAGACGATGCCTTCAATCTCTTGATGTGTAAGGATTGTGCCACTGTGGATGCAATTATAAAGGAGAGCCGGTGCTTCGAACAAGCAAAGGGCCGCCGCGTCGCTCAAACTTTCGACCGATTGCCCAATACCGCCGCGACATCTTCTTGCGAAGAACCGCCGCGGTTCGTTCAGCCCAGAGGACCGGAAGAAATAACGCGCATCGTTCGCCGTGAGCTTGAGGCCATGGCCCCGGCTGCAGTTCGTTCAGACTGTCGGGAAAGCGTACCCGCTATTTCCCTATAAAAGCGTTCCTTCAGAGGAAATAGCAAGTTTGGGCATTCCATCTCTCTGCTCGGTCCGCCATACAAACACCTACCAGATTTCTCCTGCCGCTCGCTCCCAGACGCAAAGGTTTCCGCCACTCCGTCGCAACCCAGCTGACTGGCGCACAGCGGATGATAAACCCATCTGCTTTAATTGTTCCGGTATCGGACACGTCGCCCCTCATTGCCGCAACCACTGGTCGTCGCCTCCTTGGTGGCCGTCTCCTAGTCACTACCGCCAAGTACGAGACTCTGTTGACCCTGCCTACATGTGGAAACCTACTGGACACTGAAGTTGATGGCGTTCCTGTTAGATCTCTCGTCGATACAGGAGCGCAGCTTTCAGTTATGAACGCTGCCCTCCGCCGAAGGCTCAAAAAGGTTCTGACACCCGCCCTACCGTGCACTGTGCGAGTCGCCGATGGGAGTACTTCACCTGTCCTTGGAATGTGCACTGCGCGTGTGACCATTGGGGGCCATTACACGGTTGTTCTATTTATCGTCCTTGAACACTGTCCACACGACCTAATTCTCGGCCTCGACTTTCTTACTAAACACCCTGCCCAAATTGACTGTTCCGCAGGTGTTGTACAGTTGGATCTGCCGCTTCCTGCCGACGGAACCAGTTGTGCTACACACCGCTTATGTTCTGCTGAGTTTGCAAGGCTGTCGCCACAGGCGGCTACAAATGTCCTCCTGACGCCCTGTCCTCCCTTACCTGATGGCGAATACGTCGTGGCGCCGCTTACTGACGTGGTTTTGTCGCGCAATATTGCCCTACTGAACACCTTAATCCGGATGCACGACAACTGCGCTCGCGTGCCCATCCTCAATTTTGGATTTTCGTCACATGTGCTGCCACACTGCATCGCCATAGAGCATATTACTCCTTTCGAAGAATTTCAGATTTCTTCTTCGACCTCTGAAGCCTTCCTCAGTACCAACGGACCTGTGTCACCCACGCCTTCGTACTCGAATTCTGCGGACGATGTTTCTAAGATGATCGCCCCTGACCTTCCTTCCGAGCTAACAACAGCTCTTCGTCACCTCCTGTCATCTTGTCGGGACATCCTTGATTTGGACGACCGTACACTTGGCCAGACATCTGTTGTCACGCATCGCACCAACACCGGTGACGCCAGCCCCATTCATAGGCGGCCATATCGTGTTTCCGCAACAGAAAGGTCCATCATACAGAAAGAGGTAGAGAGGATGATGAACAAGGACTTCATAGAACCTTCCAGTAGCCCGTGGGCATCACCGGTTGTCTTAGTAAAGAAAAAAGACAACTCGTGGCGCTTCTGCGTTGACTACCATCACCTCAACAGGATAACAAAGAAGGATGTTTATCCCCTGCCTCGCATTGATGACGCTCTTGACTGCCTTCCGGGATCCCAATACTTTCATCAATTGACCTCCGCTCCGGCTATTGGCAGATTAGCGTCGATGAGATGGACCGCGAGAAAACCGCTTTCGTCACACCGGACAGTCTGTACCAATTTAAAGCCATGCCCTTTGGATTATGCAATGCGCCAGCTACATTCGAGCGCATGATGGACTCTCTCTTGCGCGGCTTGAAGTGATCTACATGCCTCTGTTACATCGACGATGTGATCGTGTTTTCGCCGAGCTTTGAGAGCCACCTGCGGCGCCTCACAACCATACTCTCCGTGTTTCGCAGGGCTGGCCTTCAGCTAAACTCCTCCAAGTGCCATTTCGGTCGCCCTGAAATTAACATGCTCGGCCATCTCGTAAACGCCGCCGGAATCCAACCTGATCCACAGAAAGTTCACGCCATGCGAAATTTTCCTGTACCTTGTTCAACAAATGATGTCCGTAGTTTTCTGGGCTTTATGCTCTTATTTCCGGTGATTTGTGAAAAATTTTGCCGACATCACTCACCCTCTCGCTGACCTTTTTAAGAAAGACGTCTCTTTCTCTTGGGGCCAAGACCGTGTCATAGCTTAAGCTAGCCGCCTTCTTTCCACGCCCGAGCGAAATTACTCCATTACTGAGAGAGAATGTCTCGCGCACGTATGGGCGGTCGCGAAATTTCGACCGTACCTTTTCGGTCGGAGCTTCTGCGTCGCAACCGATCATCACGCCCTCTACTGGCTCTCTTCTTTGAAGGACCCAAGTGGACGACTTGCACGTTGGGCATTGCGTCTACAAGAATATACATGTTCTATTATGTATGTCAGGGCGTCTGCATAAAGACGCTGACTGCCTGTCCTGCAATCCTGTGGATCAACCGGACGATACTGATGCAGACTCGGACATCAGTGTTCTATCCCTCTCCAGCTTCCTCCATATTGGCGACGAGCAGCGCAAGGACCCTGTTCTTCGAACACTTATGGAACGCCTAAGCTCCTCGCCCAATGACCCGTCCCTTCGTCTGTTCACCTTGCGCGATGGAACTTTATACCGTCGCAGCGTTCGTCCTGACGGCCCGGAGCTCCTCCTAGTCGTCCCCAAGCACCTTCGACTCGCCGTGCTCCAGCAACTTCACGACGCTCCTAGTGCTGGACATCTGGGCATCACTCGTACTTACGACCTCCTGCGGCGCCGCTTCTTCTGGCCCGGCATTTATCGTTCTGTGCGCCGTTATGTCGCTTCTTGCGACCCGTGTCACCACCGGAAGACGCCTGCTATGCCTCCCGCTGGTTTGCTTCAACCAATTAATACACCTACAGAGCCCTTCTTCCGTGTGGGCCTCGACCTCCTTGGCCCCTTTCCAATTTCCATCAAAGGAAACAAATGGATTGCTCTAGCAACCGATTATGCCACGAGATATACCATCGCACAAGCGCTGCCAACCAGCTGCGCTACAGATGTCGCCGATTTCTTACTATACGACGTCATCCTGCGCCACGGCGGCCCTCGCTAGTTGCTGACGGATCGCGGCCGCTACTTTCTATGGAAGGTCGTCGATGATCTGCTCCGCTCCTGTTCTACAGAACACCAGATTGCTACCGCGTACCACCCTCAAATGAGCGGCCTCACCGAGTGACTCAATAGCACACTCACTGAAATGCTCGCCATGTACGTTTCCGACTATCACCGCGACTGGGACGTCGCTTAGCCATACATCACTTTCGCATACAACTCGTCCCGTCACGACACTGCAAGATTTTCACAATTTTACCTTTTGTATGGCCGCGACCCCACCCTGCTCTTTGACACGTTGCTACCTTCCGCAGTACAATCACCCAGCACTGGTTACGCTCGCGATGCTATTGACTTAGCCGCCCAGGCCCGAGAAGTCGCCCGTCATCGCCTCACAGTCTCGCAAGCTTCTCAAAAGCGACGCTATGACCTGAGGCGTCCAGAGGAGGACAGGTTCCCTTGTCCTCCTCTGGACGCCTTCACGTCATATCGGCTTGTCGGAAAAACTGCTTTCCCGTTATTCTGGTCCGTACCAGATCTTACGCCAACTGTCCGACGTGACATACGAGATCACCCCAGTTGGTCAGCCTTCAGTGCCTCCCAACGTAACCAGCGATGTTGTTCACATCGCCAGGCTCAAGCCCTATGTCCCCCCATTAAGTGAGGCTGTGTAACTTGCACCGGAACGGAGCAACCCCACCGGGAGGGTGATGTTACGGTGAAGGAAGAAGTTCAATTGGACTAGAGGAAGACGAAGTCTTGCAGTTGCCTGAGCGCCATATACAGCATTTGTAAATATACGTGATTTTACGCTCGTGGGCTGCTTTCTTCCGGCAACAATATTTTGTGCTGTTAACACCAAGATGAAAAACTAACCAGCCCAAGCTAGTATTCTAGCGAAATACTTCAATATGTATATAGATACTTAAACTCGAACAAATTGCCCGAACGCATGGAGTACTGTGTTCTCTTCGTTCTTGTCTATTGTCTTTCTGTAGCGTAGTAGGTAATAATAGATACGTGTAGGAAGCTTGTACAAGTGGGCATGTGCCGGATGCTGTTTTGGTTAACAAACAACTTGAACAATTCGATGTGTGCCTGCAGAATTGTTTCCTAAAAGAACTTTGGCACCTTTCTCAAATGACCGCTTGTCACCAACAAATGTTAAACGTTATCAATCGTTGCAGGGCACGCCTGGATGTATCGGAAGGTTTTCGAATGTTATCGATATTTGTATACATTGTCCGTTGTGACGGAACTATCTGTAATCTTATTGTATGCTCGACGCGAATTAAGTAGTACTTTCTGGAAGGCACGCGGCAGCAGCGATTACGCTAGAACCTTCCACCAGCGAAGTACAAAAGCCGACGCGCTTGACCCGCTGATCACATTTACGACGATCGCCGAACTGTGTTGGCCGCCATCGTTCTGCTTTGAGTGTAGCTTGTTTTTTTTGGCACAGATTCGGCAAACACATAGTTTCGCCATTTACAGTTTTCCTACTGTTTTCATGACCGTCAGTACCACGTGACATCAGGTGAAGGTGGTTTCCATTCATGTATAGGATGCCCCCGACAAGCCGTGATTCAAGCTTGGACGAGAAAAAGACAACACCAACGTCGTCCCCGACCATCAAGCATGCCGCATCTGCCCTGGAACGCGGACTTCTACTTGAAACAACCAAGAAGGCCGTGGCCAAGTCAACAAGCCCAATAGCACCCACAGCGTGCCACACCGTGCTACCACAGCCCATGCAGCCACCGACATGCCGTGGTTCATCATTTGAATACCCGGGTAACTCGCTGGAAAAATACGAAAGGATCGCTGCACTCAACCGCTGGAACTCCGACGACCAGCTGCAGCATGTGCATTTCGCCTTCGCCTTAGAAAACGCCACCAGGACGCGGTTTGAGAACTGGGAATCGACGCTGACTACAGGACCTTTCCAGCAATGGCTTCCTGCAGACGTTCACGAACTTCCTATGCAAATAGCGCGCCCAAGCTCCACTGGGAACCCGCATGCAGCTTCCGAACGAGAGCATCGCCAGCTTTACGGAGGCGATGACTCTCCTCTTGCGCCACGCCAACCCCGACATGTCTGAAGAAAAGAAAGGTTGGTTCTTGATGCGGGAAGTGCACGAACAAATGTTGGCAGGTTTAATACGCAACCCTCCCAAGACTGTGATTTGTTTCCGAGGCAAAAACCATTTTGAAGACGCTCGATGTGCGAACAAAGCAATATAACTGCCAAAGGCTGACCGCAAATTACACCAATGTTCAAGCACTCGGCAGCGACGACCCGCGAGAGACCATCAGAACGGTTGATCGCAAATAACTGCAAAAGCTCTCTCTAAGGTCGCAGCCTGACACGGCCTGAATTGCTGACATCGTCAAAAAAGAGGTTCAGTGACCACTTGCAGTTCCTGAGGTGCAACCACAATCAAGGTAACATCAGCCGAACGCGATGATCTAGGCCGTCGTTGCGCGCCGTCAAGGTCCCCCTGCGCGACCCTACCTATGCCGCAATTCCACCGACCACTGCCGCCACCGCCAGCACCTCCGCCCAACGCCCAGCAAAGCTACTCGAGGAACACAGACATTCGGCGCTTCCGACCACAGCCCGCTCTGATATCACTGCGGCGAAGCCGGCCATTTCTATCACAGACTGCCGAAACCGCTACTTGGGACTGCGAGGGTTCGCCGCCAATGCTCAACGCCCATCACTGGGTTAATCCCGACGGTCCATTACACGACGGCTTGGTAGGCTGCCGGATCCTCGGTAAGCAGTTGCTGCTTGCGCTCGGCTGCACAAGCCTGTTCTTGTGCCCGGGCTGCAGCATCGGGACTGCATAGACGAGCTCGTCCATAGTTCTGCTCACGGTGTTGCTGTCCGAAAGCTGCACGCTCCGAAGGGGTACGCATGACGCGTGGCCTAGCCATTTCGGAACCGGAGAGAAACTGGTGCGTGCGCGCTCGGCTGCGACGGAGAGCAACGACGTCACTACTGGCGCAGCTGATCGTACACCACCTAGATGGCCGAAGGCCTTTTCACGCCGATCCATGAAGTCCTATTAGCATGGCCCGACTGCCATAGGATCTAGTAGGGATGCTCCTGAGTAGGCTACTGATTTTGACGTCACCGCTTTCATCACGCCAGCTTTGTCAACGGAAACTTCGGGCCAGGTAGCCTGAAGTCATGGATCGGAGTAAACAGCCTTTGTGCTATCTAGGTGGTGTTGGCTAATCGCGCACCTCTCTTTCTCTATTGCCATTTGTTGAGCGTACGGGTAAACGGACTCCGAAAGCATATTTAGCACCAGTGAGCAAGGTCGTAAAGTAGGCGAGACTACAATGTGCTAACTTCAGCAACTTTTTTTTAACTTATGGGGTTTTACGCTCCAAAACCACTTTCTGATAATGGGGCACGCCGTAGTGGACGACTCCGAAAATTTTGACCACCTGGGGTTCATTAACTTGCAACTAAATTCGAGTATATGGGTGTTTTCCCATTTAGTCCCCATCGAAATACGACCGCCGTGGCCGGGATTCAATCCCGCGACCTCGTGCTCAGCAGCCCAACACCATAGCCACTGAGCAACCACGATGGCTGACTTTATTTTCAGAAAACAACCACCAATTTCACCCATGCACAGTGGCGCCACATCATCCAAATTTTAACCATTCAAAAAGGCCGTCTCCTTATCTAAGACGTCAACCGAAAAGGTAAGAACAAACGTATCACTGTTCCGACAGACAGCCTGAGCCTCCATAATCTCTCGCAAATCTTTCTCTTCCCGCTTCGCAAGAACATGGCAGGACTCATACACCGGCGCGCAGCCGCATTCCTGACAGTGACCAGGCAGAGGATCGCTTGGCTTATTTCTCACGTTTAGACTATGTTCTCGTAGCCAGTCATTAAGACACCTTTCTGTCAGCCCGATGTAAATTTTAGCGCAGGTCAGCGGAAGCTCGTAAACATCAGCTTCTGCGTAACCCATTGGTGTTTTAGGATGATTTGTAGAGCATCTGACAGCTGGCTTACGGTAAGGGTCCGTTAACCGACATTGGAGAAATTTAGCTTGTCCGGTAAGCCGCCCCTTTAGCATTGGGGCGTTTTGCCGAGTCTATACTGCGCCTGCAGTTCAGACTCGGCACAGGATCGCGTTACCGGATTGCCGGATCCGCCCGCAGCCGTCCGCTGCGACTCAGGTGCCATATTACCGTGTGTACGCCGATGGGCGAAAAAGCCGAGTCAAGACAAAAGAAAACAACAAAACAAACAACAAAACCACAAAATGGCTGCCCCGCCCTTCATCTGTTCGCGCAGGCGATTCATGCTGAGTGCCGACATTGTTACATTACAAGAAGTATTTTCGCTCAGTCATTTTCACGATGCCGCGATGTGGGTGAATGTCACAGAAAAACTCTGCGACCTCACCCAAGTGACGCGGAGCTTAAGAAGCGTCAGGGAAAGGTTAGACCTCCTCCTGGCGCAGTTCTTGCGGCAGGACATGAAAAACAGGAGAAAGTAAGTGTTGCAGACGTTTATACTCGTCGATATCCTAAGCTAACACGTTTCGGCCAAATTTTCTAAATGTGGCTGTTTGCTTTTCTAGATGAGGAACAGAGAAAGGCTATGAAGTCTTTCCCAGGCTGCTACAGCAGGTAGCAGACCTAGCACGTGAGTGGGGCTACCGCCCGCCCAGATGAGCGGTGCGGAGCCACCGTGTCACCAAGGGCAGGCCTGCCTGCGTTGCTGCGAGCTCCGCACGACCAAAGCATCACCCGCCCTATACCCTCCAGACAGCCGCCTTGGAGCCCTTCACCGCCTCATCTACTGACTTTGGTAGGAGATTTGTTACTTCACTTTTTGTTTTATACTTCTTCGGGGGGGGGGGGGGGTTGACGTGCATGAGTTGAGATCATCAGCATCATCATCGTCAGCCTGGTTACGCCCATTGCACGGCAAAGACCTCTCCCATACTTCTCCAACTACCCCGGTCAGGCAATAACTAATTGTGGCCATGTTGCTCCTGCAAACTTCTTAATCTCATCCACCCACCTAACTCTTTTCCGCTTCCTGCTTCGCTTCCCTTCCCTTGGAATCCAGTCCGTAACCCTTAATGAGCATCGGTTATATTCCCTCCTCATTACATGTCTTGCCCATGCCCATTTATATTTCTTGATTTCAACTAAGATGTCATTAAATCACCCTTGTTCCCTCACCCAATCTGCTCTTTTCTTATCCCGTAACGTTACACCCATCAAAAATATCTTCAAATTATCTTCAAAAATAAAATAAGTGAGCTTATCACCAAACACGTACCCCTTCGATCCGTCTATGCTAACAATAAAGCACCATGGTACAGCACATATCTTAATCGGTTATCGAACAGGAAAAAACGTTTATTCCGTACAGCGAAACATTCCTCAAAACAGACACATTGGCTAGCATATAAACACGCAACAATTTCATATATTAAAGCCCTAAGGTCAGCCAAATTTTCATTCCTTAATTGTACACTTCCAAATTTATTGAAGACTAATCCAAAACGCTTCTGGGAAGCCATACGAGGAAACAACCATAAAACTGGAATCTCATTGCTAACAACTTCTGGGGACCCAGTACCTGACCTATTGTGTTCTACCGTGCTTAACAATACCTTCACTCAGTCATTCTCATCACCTCAGACCCCTGATCCGATGCCCGAGATAAAATCAACTAACTACCATTTCATGGATCCCATCGTTTTCGACGCAACTGGTATCAAAGCCATAGTACAAAACTTAAAACCTAAAGCATCATGTGGGGTAGATGAAATTAACACTATATTCTTACAAAACACAGCGGAATACTGTTCAATCCTACTAGAATGCATTTACTCACAATCTTACAACTCTGGCACCTTACCGTATGATTGGAAAATTGGCAAAGTAATCCCCATTCACAAAACCGGACCAACCCATGATCCACACAACTACAGACCTATTTCACTTACGTCTGTACCATGCAAAGTTATGGAGCATATAATATACACACATCTGGTTAATTTTCTTGAAAATAACAACTTCTTCACAGTTATGCAGCATGGATTCCGTAAAAACTTCTCTTGTGATACTCAGCTTATCCTCTTCACTAATGCCCTACATGCCAATTTAGATTCTGGTTTTTTAAGAGATTGTATATTTCTCGACTTCTCTAAAGCATTTGACAAAGTGAACCATGCATTGCTTCTTCATAAATTAGGCGTTCTAAACATCGACCCCTCCGTAATTAATTGGATTCGCGCGTTTCTGACATCACGTGTTCAATATGTAACCACTAATGACGCTAACTCACCTTTAGCCCCAGTTGACTCCGGCGTCCCGCAAGGGTCTGTGTTCGGTCCTTTATTATTCCTAATTTATATTAATGACTTGCCCACTCACGTTTCCTCGAACATTTGTCTTTTTGCGGATGACTGCGTCTTGTATCGTAAAATAACTAATTCTTCAGATATCCTACTAATTCAGGAGGATCTCAATAACATAAATGAGTGGTGTCGTACATGGCGCATGGAATTAAACATTAGAAAGTGTAAGACTATGAGGATTTCTCGTACTAACGTCATCTGCCCCACCTATACGCTAAATAACATCCCACTAGAATGTGTAACGTCATATTGATACTTGGGGGTTCACATTGCCAGCAATCTATCCTGGAAAACTCACATTGATCACATAACATCTAAGGCCACTCGCACGCTGGGATACTTTCATCGAAAATTTTCTCAAGCACCATCATCACTAAAACTCTTATTGTACACAACTTACATTCGCCCACAACTAGAGTACGCGTCATCAGTATGGGATCCCGGTCATGACACCCTCATACACTCTCTAGAGGCAATACAGAATCGATCAGCCCGTTTCATTCTCACCAACTACCAAAGAACTGCGAGTGTCACTAACATGAAAGCTCTCCTTCACCTCCCGCTGGTATCAACCCGTAGAAAACTATCTCGCATATGTCTTTTCCATAAAATCTACTACCATAACACATATTTACGCTCTATCTTTGTCCAACCACCACCATACATTTCATCTCGCATAGACCACCGCCAAAAGGTAAACATTCCGCACTGCAACACCGTCGGCTTTTCATACTCATTTCTTCCCCAAACGAGCAAAGATTGGAATAACTTACCCGCATTACTTACAAGCATTATTGACACCAATAACTTTAAAAGCACACTTCAAAGCTTCATGTTATAAATAATTATTGCGTTTGCTTGTTCTGTATAATAACTGCTTTTATGCCATTGTTTTACATTATTGCTTGTATTTTTATATCGTATGTTCTTTCCTTTCTTTATTTTGTTCCGCCATGTATTTTTGCCACGCTCACAAGTTTCTATTTACCATTCTTGTTTTGTATACGATGTTTTTTGCCATGTTGTTTGCCTTCCCTCCTTATTTTGTGATTGCCTCTGTATTTACTTACTTTGCCCCTCCCCTCTGCAATGTACAACCGTACCTTGAGGGTATGATAAATAAATAAATAAATAAATAAATAAATAAATAAATAAATAAATAAATCATTGTCCTTTCCATTGAGTTGAGGTGTTAGCATTTAACTCGATTGTTAAATACAATGCTGCGGGCCTTTGTACCGTACCATATTGCTACAATGCAGAAACATTTAAACAACGCGCGCAGGTTCGTGGGCCCCCTCAAGACGACAACGGCGTATTGCAGTAAAAGACGACGAAATAACGGCACGTGTTTTCGCCGCACGCACTCGCATCGCAGGCGGCCGTTGTCGGCGTCTACGAGAAGGAGACGAGGTGAAGCGACGCTCGAGAGACAAGAAGAAGGCCTTCCTGTTCTCCCGTTTAGAACGCGGCAGTGTTTTTCATTTACCCCCAGGGCACAAGTTCGCCCACAATAAATAGCTATATCTGGATTCCCTTAACTGTCCGTTACAATTTTGGTGGAGGCGCTGGATAATAATTTCGAGCCCAATTCGAGTTGGAGAGAGCAGCCCGGAACCACGCCATCTCAGATCCAACTAGCTTACACCTGTCCACCAACGCACGAGCCGTCGCCTACGTGGTGAGCCGCCCGAGTTTCCTCTTTTGCCGGAGCAGACTATAATAGCAGCAGCAGACAATACTGAAATAACATCCCAGACAGCCTCAACCCGCATCGTTGTTGATCAGCCGTGAACGCCCGAGCCTTTTCACGGTGACACCTTCGAAGACGCCGAGGACTGGTTGGAAGGCTTCGAGCGCATCGCTGACTACAATATATGTGACGAAAACCTGAAGCTCCGCAACGTTTACTTCGCGTTGCAAGACTGTGCGCGAACGTGGTTTGAAAACTATGAAGCTGTCCTCCGGTCGTGGGATGACTTCTGACGGGAGCTGTTGGCCACGTATCCGAGCACAGACCACCGGGAAAGAGCTGAAGCCGCTTTGAAAGCAAGAACCCAGCAAAAAAACGAAATCGTGGCAATGTATCTCGAAGATACGTCCCGCTTATTCCGCCGGGCCAACCCGAGCATGAGCAAGGACAAGAAGCTTCGGCACCTGATGCGCGGTGTGAAGCCGGAGCTTTTTGCTGGTTTGGTTCGCAGCCCTCCAGGCACCATCGCCGAATTCCGCTCCGAGGCGACAACTATGGAAAGGACTCTTCAACAGCGCGCGAGACTCTACAACCGCGGTATGAACGTCGCCCCTATGGATGCGATGTCGGCAACGTTCGGGAACAGCGTCGAGGTCTTACGAGAACTCATAAGATCTGTGGTTCGAGAAGAGCTCCCGAGGCAACAGCTGAACGATGGCCCCACAGCGGTCTCTTTGTTAGCAGACGTGGTTCGCTAAGAAGTGAGACAAGCAGTCCGCGAACAGCACCCGCCAGCACAGCCGCAAGCGTCGTCACCGGTACGGTCGACGGTATCGTACGCCGAGGTAGTCAGAGGATCTCCAGGACGTAATTTCGTCGCGGCAACTGCGCATGTACCCGAACCTCGGTTCTTGCCGTCTCCGCCGGAGACGAGATTCCGGAAGGCTAACATATGGCGCACTCCTGATAGAATCCCGCTGTGCTACCACTGCGGCGAAGCTGGGCATCTCTACAGGATGTGCGAATACCGCAGAGTGGGACCTTGGGGGTTTTCCGTAAACACTCCTTGCCCAAGAAACGGTGAACGCCCTTTCGAGATCCAGGAGTATTTGTCAACGCGCCAAAGCCCGAAGACTTCACAGCAACACCAACTTCGGTCAACAGTGCCGCTGAGGTATCGATCACCGAGTCCGCGTCCATCCTCAAGCTCGCCAAGGCGACGCCCCCAAAGCCCACGTCGGGAAAACTAATACCGGCGACCTGTGGAGGTGAGGCCGCTGTCGACGCAAGAACGGAGCCTCCAGCGCTGATTCTGAAATATAACGACGGACACGAGAGCAGTTGCGATAGGAGTGACGTAGCTTCCGATTTATGTGTGTTTATAGACGGCTGCGAAATTACTGCTTTAGTAGACACAGACGCAGACCATTCCGTAATGAGCAAAGTACTTTCCAGAAGACTGAAAAAAGTGCTGACTCCTTGGAGAGGACCGCAAATCCGAACCGCCGGTGGACACCTTATCAACCCGGTGGGCAGGTGCACTTCTAGAATCGGAATACGCGGCTTTACATACGTCGCCAGTTTCATTGTCCTATCAGAATGCTCAAGGGATTTAATTATTGGAATGGGCTTTTTGCAGGCTAACGGTGCAGTTATCAACTTGCAGGAATCCTGTGTGTCGTTCTCAACGAAGCACGCCATCGCGACGTTCGAGTGTGAAGAACAATTCGATGCGCTTCAGATTATAGGCGACGACGTCACGATACCCCCAAGATCCAGCACAGCTGTCGCCGTAAGAAGCACCGTATTCACCGACTAAGAAGGAATAGCAGACAGTAACACTGGGCTCTTACTCGAAAAAGGGATCTGTATGGCAAGGGGTCTTGTTCGGCTGCGAGAAGGGTGTTCAAATGTCTTCCTGACTAATTTTGGAAATGAAGTCCAGCATGTTGCGAAGGAAACCGTCATTGCCCGCCTTAACGATTATGAACAGATTACGGATTTCAGCTCTTCCGATGCTGCACTACTGGAGTCTGACAACGCAGATTCCATACTCGCATCCGTCAACATCGAAGCAGCACTATCACCGAGCCAGAAGCAGCAAATAGAGAACCTTGTACGAGAATTCGCCTCGTGTTTCTCAACGACATCGAAAGTCCAGAGAACATCCATCGCCAAACACCGTATCATTGTCGGCGAAGCTGTGAGGCCTATTTGCCAGCATCCCTACCGAGTGTCACCGAAGGAGAGAGAGATCATCAGCAAACAAGTCGAAGAAATGCTTAGAGACGACGTAATTCAACCATCGGCCAACTCGTGGGCTTCACCTGTGGTGCGGGTAAAGAAAAAGGATCAGACATTGCGCTTCTGCGTTGATTATCGGAAGCTAAACGTCGTCACAAAGCGTGATGTCTATCCACTTCCGAGGATCGATGACACCCTCGATAGACTACGGGATGCGAAATTCTTTTCCTCTCTCGACCTCAAAAGCGGATACTGGCAAATAGAAGTGGACGAACGGGATCGCGAGAAGACAGCATTCGTCACACCAGATGGACTATACGCATTCAAGGTACTTCCGTTCGGCCTCTGTTCCGCACCTGCCACCTTTCAGCGGATGATGGACAGTGTGCTCTCCGTGTTAAAGTGGCAGTCCTGTCTGGTTTATCTTGACGATGTCGTGATTTTTTCTACCACCTTTGCTCAGCATGAGGAATGACTAAGGACTGTGCTCAAAGCTATTAGTTCAGCAGGGCTGACGATAAAGCCACAAAAATGTCACCTCTGTTTCCATGAGCTCCTTTTCCTCGGCCATCTGATTAGCTCCGAAGGCATCCGTCCTGACCCTGAGAAGACCGCAGCAGTAGAAAAGTTTCCTAGACCAACCGACAAAAGGGCAGTTAGGCGATTCCTAGGACTCTGTGCCTACTACAGGCGTTTCGTCAAAAATTTTTCCAGGATTGCCGAGCCGTTAACGCGATTAACGAAAGAAGATATGCCTTTCGTATGGCACAGTGAACAAGAAGATGCATTCAATGAGCAGCGACGGCGACCTCAAACCACCCGGTCCTTGCGCAATTTGATGAGGAAGCGGAAACAGACATCCACACAGACGCCAGCAATTTAGGACTCGGTGCCGTCCTCGTTCAATGGCAAAACGGAGAGGAAAGAGTGATTGCATAGGCTAGCCGCACTCTTTCGAGGGCTGAAACCAACTATTCAGCTAGAGAAAAAGAATGCCTTGCAGTAATATGGGCCATAGGAAAATTCCGACCATACTTATACGGTAGACCGTTCCGAGCAATCAGTGACCATCACTCATTCTGCTGGCTTGCAAACCTGAAAGATCCTTCTGGACGACTTGCCAGATGGAGTCTGAGGCTGCAGAAGTACGACATAACGGTCGTGTACAAGTAAGGTCGCAAGCACAGTGACGCTGATTGTTTATCACGTGCTCCGGTCGAATCTGCTCCTGTGAAAGATGGACACGAATTCCCGTTTCTTGGAGCCGTGACCACATCTGAGATGGCCAAACACCAGCAGTCTGACGCCGAGTTGCTTCTACTCATCAGGCACCTCGAGGGACACCCCGTCAATGTTCTGCGAGTTTTCTGCCGGGGATTGTCATCGTATGTGATGAGAAATGGCGTCCTGTACAAAAGAAATTTTGAGCACAGCACAGAGAAATTTCTACTCGTCGTTCCTGCAGCTTTGCGATCGGAAATCTTAGAAGCCTGTCACGATGACCCATCAGCAGGACACCTCGGAATGAGCAGAACGTTCGCCCGAATTCATGCTAAGTACTACTGGCCAAAGCTATTGAATTCAGTACAGCATTATGTACGAACATGTCGGGATTGCCAAAGACGCAAAATGCCTCCAATAAAACCCGCAGGCCTCCTTCGACCAACAGAACCCCCAGGAGCCCCGTTTGAACAAGTAGGAATGGACTTGCTTGGTCCCTTTCCGACATCGTCATCAGGGAAAAGATGGATTGTAGTAGCGACCGATTACCTAACCCGATATGCCGATACATCCTCTTTAATCAGTGCAACGGCCGTTGAAGTGGCTGAATTCTTTGTCACCAAGATAGTATTACAACACGGTGCCCCTGCAATTATTATCACAGACCGAGGAACTTCGTTCACAGCCGATTTGACGCAATCCATCATGAAATTGACTCATACCAGCCACAGGAAAACAACTGCCTATCACCCTCAAACAAATGGGTTAACCGAGCGATTGAACAGGACGCTGACCGATATGTTGTCAATTTACGTAGACTTAGAGCACCGTACATGGGACAAGATCCTACCTTTTGCGACATTCGCCTACGATACAGCATTGCAAGAGACCACTCAAGTAACGCCATTCCAACTTGTTTTTGGTCGAGCAGTTACCACACCCTTGGATGCAATGCTGCCTGTCAGAGACAGTACATAACAGAACCCTGACATCAGTGACTTTACACAGAGGGCCGAAGAAGCACGTCAGCTGGCGCGACATCGCATTCAACAAAGGCAGCGCATCGACGCGGACCGTTACAACCTGCGGCGAAGGGAAGTCGAGTATGCACCAGGCGACAGAGTATGGGTGTGGACCCCCGTGCTGACGTGCGGCCTGTCCGAAAAGCTTTTGCGCCGTTATTTCGGCCCTTACCGAGTACTTCGCCGCATCAGTCCCCTGAACTAAGAAGTTACGCCAGAAGGACAAGTGAGCTCCTCACGATGACGGCGTCGTACAGAAACTCTACATGTGGTCAGACTGAAGCCATATTATGACAGGTAGTGAATATTCGACCAAAGGTCTTTTCTATGCCATATACCACTTTAGTAAGGACAACTGCTTGCGAACAATTTCATTGCTTTACGCATCGGGACGATGCGTTTTGGAGGGTGGATAATGATACAAGGCAGAAACATTTAACGCGCGCAGGTTCATGGGCCCCCTCATGACGACAACGGCGTATTGCAGGAAAAGACGACGAAATATTCGCATGTGTTTTCGCCGCACGCACTCGCATCGCAGGTGGCCGTTGTCGGCGTCTACAAGAAGGAGACGAGGTGAAGCGACGCTCGAGACAAGAAGAAGGTCTTCCTGATCTCCCGTTTAGAACGCGGCAGTGTTTTTCATTTACCCCGAGGGCACAAGTTCGCCCATGATAAATAGTTGTATCTGGTCTCCCTTAACTCTCCGTTACAATATGTATTGCTATCTTTATTCGTTTCACAGCTAACATAGGTCACTGTACGGCTTCCTGAAAGCTTTCATTCAACTATGCATACCATGCTAATTTTATTTAGCCATGTAGCTGCAGTTTTGAATCATGAGAGCCAAATAATTACCGTAATTACCATATTCTAAATGCCTCAAGCCTGCTATTTTCTTAAAGAACTGCATTTAAAAATGTGTAACTCACATCGAACTGTGCTGATGCTTCTTCTTTGAAGTGCAGTTTTCTACCAAATGATTTTTTTTGGCAAACATTTCACCACACGCGCTTCCCTATGACTGGACTGTTGGGAACCAGTACAAGTAACTTGCCCTAAGTGTTAGGAAAGCTACCTATTTTATCTTTCAAATGTTATGAAATTTTATGCTCTTTCCTCTCTGTAGGGGATAACAGCCATGTGCTGACATCTGCTGCAGAACAGGAGCCACAAGATGAGCGTGACGGCCCAAGCAGGTAGTCCTCAAGTGGACAGCCTGAGCCGCCTGAGCTGTGTTGCGGTATGTAAAAGTACCTTATTCTCAGTGGATATCATAATATCTCAGTAAAATAGTACTTCTTTTACTCGGTTTTTCAGGTAACCTGTTACCTGTTGTCTTGATGAAGACATTGTTAATGTGCTCATATAATGGGCGCCACTTTGTGGGTTTTCGCAGAACTCATTGACTCGATTAGTATTCTGTTGCTTCGAATTGTCAATTAGTTCGTCCTCATCTTGTCCTCTGCTTAGCTCAGTCGGTGGAGGAACTGTCCTGGAAAGGCATTAGTCCAAGATTGAATCCCAAGACCAGGAGGAATATTTTTGGAACTGTGCAGCTTTCTTTATAGAAAACAACTGGGTTTCCTAGTAGCTCTAGGCTACTTTCAGGTAGATAACATAATTCTTTCCTTTCATGAAACTTCCCCACATGGCTTATTTACACAGAACAGTGCATTTGCCCATACTGTGTACTCATCAAGCTGTTCAGTAGTGGTTCAAACTGTTCAGTACCAGCCAGTGCTTTGAATGAGCTGGATGGACACTATTTGAACATTGTGAACATATTTTTAGGCGCTTTGGGCTATTTCTGGCCTTAAGGTTCTTTCGCTATCAAAAAAACTTGTTCAGATGCTTCAGGGCCTACATGTAGAATGCTGCACTGATTGTTTGACCTTAGCAAACAAATTAGTGGTGCCCCATTACATGGGAATCTGGAAACACCATCAGCATAGCTTTTATTGTTTCACCTTTTTCTCTGTGACTTCAGCTTGGTGTATTTGTAAGTTCGTCTCTTTGCTGACCATAACTCTTTACAAAGTTGTATTCTGTAAACTTAACCCTTCCAATCAATGCAACATTGTTCTTACTCAAACTATTACACTAGAGTCACCAGTTTCGACACCATCTTGTAGCAAACGTGTCCTTTCCAAATGCTATGTCATAAGCTGGTGAACATACAACTTCTTACAAAACAAGTCCTCCTGCCATCATTCTAGCACTCATTCGGCAGTCACGGAACGCAAGAGAACGTACAGAATGAATGTTTCCATTTTGCACGAGGGGGAGTGGAATCCATATCTTGCATAGTCCTGGGGGTCTTGAAGGCCTTCCCCCCAAAATACTGGGCCCACTTAAACGCAGTCCTTTCCTTTTAGGCGTCATTTTTATGCGCGTCTTGCAACGTTTGATGAATTGTTTCTCCATTCTTGGCCAATTTTGCAAGTAACTTGATATTCATTCTTTTGTTCCATCTGCTCTTCAAACTCAATTTCAACAAAAAGATAAGTTAGTTCGACAAAGAAGTGCACACACACAAACGTGGATTGTCTCACAGTGGTTAAATTCGTACCAGAGGTCCACAGGGTGCTTTTGAGTGAAAATAAAAGGAGCATGGTACCACTATATGCCGTCTCCCACTTCAGAAATAAATGTGTTGCTGTACTATCATGTTTTCGTGACTTTGTTGCTGACTCGCTGCATTAACTGTTGTGATGGCAACGCAAAGCACAACAGAAATCAAGTTAAGCACAAAACTTTCGCAAAGCCTTTATATTTTCATTTTGCCAGCTAATTTAGATGTGCACATTACCACGGAATTGTAGCATGTCAAGACTCGCATTATATAAGAAGCAGTTCTAAGCAATGCCCAACCTGCAGTGGTCAAATTGCCTTTGTTATGAACAGCTCGCTGGCAAGCTTGTTTTTATAAAGTGCGCTAGAATGACGGTTTAATAATAATAATAATAATAATAATAATAATAATAATAATCGTCATCATCATCATCAGCCTATTTATGTCCACTGCAGGACAAAGGCCCCTCCCTGTGATGTCCAGTTACCCCTGCTTTGCGCCAACGGATTCCAACTAGCACCCGCAAATTTCCTAATTTCGTCGCACCATCCAATCCCCTGCCGTCCTCAACTGTGTTTCCCTTCTCTTGGTACACATTCTGTCACCCTAATGGTCCAACGATTATCTAATATGCTCATTACATGACCTGTCCAGCGCCATTTCTTTCTCTTGATGTCAATTAGAATATCGTCTATACTCGTTTGCTCTCTGATCCAAACTGCTCTTTTTCTGTCTCTTCAAGTTATGCCTAGCATTTTTCGTTGCATCGCTCTTTGTGCGGTCCTTAACTTGTTCTCAAGCTCTGTTGTCCGTCGCCAAGCCTCTGCCTCATATGTCAGCACCGGTAAAAAGCACTGATTGTACACTTTGTATTATTACGGGAAGGAAGAAGCGCGCGCCTATTTACAGATGGCTTTTAATTGCTGAGCCAGCAAGCGTAGAGCAGCGATAATGGTACACTCTTCTTCGTCGTCTCCAAGGCCACCATCACCGTCCCCCTTTTCCCACATTACCGACTGTGACATCACCCCCGTCGGATAAAGCACCTTATTGGTGCGGCTCATCGGTCTGTGAAAGGTAGGGTTTGAGGCGGCTGACGTGGATGATGTCAGAGAGAGGTGAAGGCACCGTGGCATCCAGCGGAGACACTTCATATATGACAGGGGTCACCTGGCGAAGGATGCGGTAAGGGCCATATTACCGCGAGAGGAATTTCTCCCAAAGACCAACACGCCGTGTTGGATACCAAACTAGCACAAGAGCACCTGGTTCGTAGTGCACGTCATGATGGCGCTGGTCGTAACGGCACTTCTGGCGTGTCTGTGAAGCAGAAATACGAATGCGGGCAATCTGGCGTGCTTGGGTCGCTGTGGCTATGACATCCCGAGTGTACTCTGTCGGCGAGTCGAGTGTGGTCGAAAGGAGAGTCTCCAAAGGCAAAGTCGGCTCACGGCCGAAGAGGAGATAGAAGGGTGAGTATGCAGCTGTGTCGTGGCGCGAGGAATTGTACAAATGGTAGTGACAAATGGTAGAACAATGTCCCAGTCGCGATTATAGGAGGAAGCATACATTGTTAACATGTCAGTTAATGTGCGGTTCAGGCGTTCGGTAAGACCGTTAGTTTGAGGATGGTTAGCGGTAGTAAGTTTGTTTTAGTAGCACATGATCGAAGTAGGTCGTCTATGACTTTAGCTAGAAAGTATCTGCCGCGATCGGTGAGAAGTTGACGAGGTGCACCGTGGTGCAAGATGACGTCTTGAAGCAAGAAATCAGCGACGTCTGTGGCACAGCTGGTCGGTAGGGCTCTAGTAATGGCATAGCGAGTTGTATAGTCCGTAGCGACGACAATACACTAATTTCCGTCATTTGATATAGGGAATGGTCCGAGAAGATCAACGCCAATGCGAAAAAAAGGGTCGGCCGGTATATCCAAAAGCTGCAGCAGTCCGGCGGGAAGCACAGCTGGTCTTTTCCGGCGTTGACACGACTCACACGCGGCACCATAGCGCCGGACGGAGCGGTTGAGATGGGGCCACAAAAACCGTCGCAGAATTCGGTCATAGGTCCGCGTGACGCCAAGGTGTCTAGTGGTGGGAACGTCGTGCAGTTGCTGCAGTACAATCTGTCGCAGATGAGGCGGAATGACGGTTAGGAGCTCGGGCCCGTCGGGGTGCATGTTGCGGCGATACAGGATGCCATTTTGTAGTACGAACATGTGAAGGGATGGGTCAGACGGATCAGAGACTAGGCGTTCGATAATGGGGTGTAACGACTCATCGCGTCGTTGTTCAGCGCCAATGTCTTGCAAGGCAGAAAGCGAAAGAACGCAGATCGGTGCGACATCCACTAAACCGTCCGGTACATCGACGGGATGAACAGACAGGCAGTCAGCGTCCTGATGTAGACGACTCGACTTGTAGACCACAGTGTATGTACATTCCTGTAGCCGTAGGGCCCAGCAACCGAGGCGTCCGGTGGATTCTTGAGGGAGGAAAGCCAACAAAGGGCGTGGTGGTCGGTTGTAACTGTAAATGGTCGACCAAATATGTAGTGTCGGAACTTGCCCACCGCCCGAATGAAGACTAGATACTCGCGCTGAGTAATTGAGTAATTGCGCTCTGCGTGAGAGAGGAGGCGGCTGGCGTAGGCGATGACGCGGTCGTGCCCACATTGGCGTTGAGCTAAAACTGCGCCGATGCCGTAGCCACTGGCGTCAGTGCGGATTTCTGTCGGAGCGGAGGCGTCAAAATGAGCGAGAACAGGAGGTGTGGTGACCAGCGTGATGAGCTGCGAGAAAGCAGACACCTGTTCAGAGCCCCAACAGAAAGGAACGCCTTTCTTATGGAGGTCAGTCAGGGAACGGGGGACATGGGCGAAATTTTCCACAAACCTGGGGAAGTACGAGGAAAGGCCAATAAAGCTGCCAACATCTTTGGCAGAAGTTGGTACGGGGAAATTCTGCACAACATGAACTTTAGCGGGGTCGAGGCGAATGCCTGACGAATCGACGAGGTTCTCAGCGAGACCGGCGACACTGACACGAGCAGTACATATTCCAAGCGCAGCCGGACTTCCACCGTCGGCGACCTGGAGCAGTCGAGTCGGAGCAGGAGTCAGTACTTTCTTCAAGCGCGTTTGGAGCTCCGCACTCATGATGGAAATTTGGGCTCCAGTGTCGATGAGTGCTGTAACGGGCAAACGATCCACGTCCACGTCCAGAAGATTCCGATTAGTAGGCAGGGTCAGCAGAGGAATTTCAGGCCGCGGTTCTAGAGCAGCGTCACCTCAAGGAGCTGCCCCAGTTAGTTTCCCGTCGGAGAGCGGCGACGTTAAGCTGGGGATGGAGAGCGGCGCAGCTGGAGCGAACGGGACCGGCGACTATGTGGTGATGGCGAGCGGCTGGTCGCGGTGGCACGATCGTTGTCAGGAGCGTCTTCAACCTCGGTGGAGAGTGATGGCGGGCGAGGATTCAGTGGGGAGCGGCGGTAGGCGGGAAAGCTAGGTCGAGAGTGGGATGGCCAGGAACTTCTACAGTGGCGAGATATGTGGCCCACACGTCCACAGTAAAAGCAGATGGGTCTATCGTCATGTGTGCGCCATTCGGCCGGGTTGCGATAGCTCGGATATGGACAGTATTGGCTCCGGTGAACAGGGACAGATGCAGCAGACGAAGCAAAGTCAGGACGGCTGGCGGAGCAGATGGACGGAAGGCCCACATTGGCAAGTTCTTGGCGAATTACCGACTGAATGAGAGACACAAGCGGCCGGGAATCGTCAAAGCACTGCGTCACTGGCGTGGCAGGAGACGCTGCTTCGATTTCTCGCCGAACGATACGTACGACGTTCTCGCAGGAGGTGGGATCATGCGGTGGACAAACGTGTTCGCACGTCGATGAAGCTGCGGTATTAGGTGGACGCGTAAACTGTTGAACTATGCGGCGACTCTTCGCGTCTTCAAAGCGGCGACATTCGTTAATGATTTCATTGACCGTTATTACGTTCTTGTAAACAATCAAGTTGAACGCGTCGTCCGCGACGCCTTTTAAAACGTGGCTGACCTTGCCTGCCTCTGCCATATTGTTATCCACTTTGCGGCAAAGGGTGAGGACGTCCTGGATATACGCCACGTAAGATTCAGTGGACGTCTGTACACGGGACCCAAGGTCCTTCTTCGAAGCACATTGGCGGCCGACGGGCTTGCCGAACAAATCTCTAAGCTTCTGCTTGCACTGGCCCCAACTCGTTATTTTTTCTTCGTGTGTTTCGAGCCAGACCCGTGCCGTTTTCTTGAGGTAGAATATTATATTAGCCAGCATAAGCGTGTTATCCCACCGTTGTGTGCGCTGACCCGTTCGTAATTCTGCAACCAGTCATTGACGTCAACGTTGTCGATCCCGGAAAACATGCCAGGGCCGCGAGGCTGGGCCAGGATGACCGTCGCTGGCGACGACGAGGCCGTGGTTGAACTCTCTCCTTCGGATGACATGGCGGCCATGTTACGTCCGCTGCGGAGCTCCATCTTGCGCAAGTGATTACCCCGCACGTCCACCAAAGATGTTACGGGAAGGAAGAAGAGTGTGTCTATTTACAGATGGCTTTTATTAGCTGAGCCAGCAAGCGTAGAGCAGCGATAATGCTACACTCTTCTTCGTCGTCTCCAAGGCCACCATCATCGTCCTCCTTTTCCCACATTACCGACGGTGACAATATTTTCAATATTAGCGGTAAGCTCCCAGTCAGGACCTCCCGATGTCTGCCATGTGCGATCCAACCCATTTTTATTCTTGTGTTAATATCCTCCTCATGGTCAAGGTTCACTGTGATTAGTTGCCTTAGGTAAACGTATGGCTTGTTGGCCATTAATACAAGCCAAACTGAAGATTGAGTGTACCACGTATGTACATAGTTCCTAAAAGTTAGCCAATGTGAAGAAGTATGACAAAGCAAAGAAAATGTTCAAGGAAATCCCCGCTACAATTTTGAAACATTTTAGCCCTGTAGCATTTAGCTTGCTTGTATACATTGGTACACATGGAAGGACATTGTTGTGGAATATGTATGGTTGAAGGTACCATACGAGCAGGATACAACATTTCCAGGAGTTAGACCATGAAGAATGACAGTGTGCCTATTATAGTAAAATGCAACGGGGGCCTGTGCATTGTCTTTCTATAACAGTGTTGCATTCTCATAAATTTGTTCCATGATGTAATATGGCAATGTGGATTGAATTAATTTTCACTTAATGATGATTTTCTTTTGAAACTCTGTCTGAATAAAATGTCACTGTGTGCTGGGTGATTAAAATTCATTAATAATGTTTAAAATAACAGTAATCTTAAAACACGTTTGCTGAAAGATTATGCATGTTTTTAGTCCTCAGGGATAATTGGCCACAAGTTTTCTCATCCATTATTGTAGTTCATTGCAGAGATCATGCAAGTACCGTATTTACTTATATATAGGTTGACTCCTATATATTGATTTCACTGTAAAGAAATAATAAATTGACCAACGAAAACTCCTATTTTCTTTAGGAAAGCTCGAAGCTTCGAGCATGACACTCCTTTGTTTACCCTATGTTCGTCTAGTAAATCTTGGTAGCCGATGCCTTAAACTGCATCCTTGTTAGGACTGCCAGAGAAGTCATCCTCATTGCATAGTTCGCAGGCATCCTGGGCACCCCAAATAACGTACTGATTGCCGTCGAATTTGTTGGATAGCAGCATTTCTTGAAGGCAGTCTTGATAATCTCCAGACTGACTTTATGGCGTGCGCGTCGAAGGAACGCAATTAGCTCATGTATATTGCTAGCTTTTCCATGAATATAGGTCGACTTTTTTTTTGCAGTGAGTATGAGGCGATAGCTCATTTTGGATACCATTACAGAAAATAAAGGGCGACCAGTATTGAAATATATAAGGTAGTCCTGCATAAATGAAAAAAAATAATGCCGGACACTGCAATTATTAGTTGTCAGTCACATAAAACTGCTGGTGTCAGTGGCAGATTTAGGACGTCTTAAACATCTGAAAACAATTTTTAGTCCCTTAACTATGCAGATAACACTAAAATGTTAAAACACATTAACAAGAGAAACAAATATCAATTATATTCCGGAATCTATCGAAGCCATATAGAGAGTTTGATTTGCTCTGCGCATTTGTCAACTACCTGATTCATGTGTTATACTCCATTTTCTTACATCTGAAGGGCAGCCGGCTAGTACCAGGGACGTTTCAAGCCAAAACCCGCACAGAGGTCACCAGTGGGCACAAGTGGTAATGTGCACGTGCCTCACGCCCGTATGCCATTGCAAGGTAACTATCTCATTCGTTTCGCTCTCTCTTGCACCACAGACAAACTATATACATAATGGTACTGGCAATGCAGTCTGTAATAGTAAGGGTAGCATTTTATGCTTAAATAATATGACTGATTGGATGCTGCCCATTGCCTGCTTAACACATTCATAATGCTTTCTGCCAGCACTTGCATAAATAATAATCATCATCAAGTGAGGCCCCATTGGTAATGACGCTAGTTTTTGAACACACTATTGATGCACCTCATGTAACTGTCCCCTTGCCCATAAAAGTATTGTCACACCTATATGAACGTATATGATCGTAGTATGTACAATTCAGCAAAGCTGCATTAGTCTAGCGAATACTGCATGTCTAAAATTCAAATGATAAGCCAATTTTGAGCACTTCTTTACTGCAACTAGAGCTAGTACTGTTTGATATTATAGAATTCCTAAATGCGCACTAAATCTAGATTAAATTTTCCATTTCAAGAGCCTCCTGCGAATGCAATGGACAGCTGGCGTGAGGCCATGTACGGCAACAGACCATTGCGAACTGCTGCCCCTTTACCAGCGACTTCTCGCGTACGAAAGACGCCACTGAGGGGTAAATAAGGAAGCTGCAGTTTCTTCACGAAGAACCTGGTGTCACAAGCGCATGTCTGCCTTCTAACTAAATCTGGGCGCAGCAACGGGACAATGCAGTGGAGGGCTTCATGTTACACTCATGTATCTTTTGCACGCTGTTGTTACCTCAGTTTTCGGTTTTGACGGCCGCTGCAAACTCGTGAGTTGGATTGGCGCATAGCGTAAGCTTGTGAATCCTGCCGTTAAGCACTTGTTTGCCTATTCCGACCGTGGTCGGGCTTATTGTCGTGCAGTGTTACACCGGGTGCGAACTGCGTGCTGCTTTCTTTTACTTTCATGTAGCAAGTGCGAAGTGTTATTCATGTATGAGTGGACAATTCTGATAAATTAGGGACCTCTAACGTGAAACTATTCCAAAATGTTTTTATTCCAATCTCCTGACGTCAAATTTGCGCAACCGCCGATGCAATCATCGGGCGGTAACCCGCAGGATTCTATGAACAGACCAATCAAACGCTGTCCTCGTTCATAAGAGGTAATTTTTGTTTGCTTCAAAAACGAATAACATTGCCTACGCTGAGCGGCTTGTCTTACCTAATTGGCTGACAAGAGGCGATGAGCACGCTCAAGTGGAGAGGGATGTGATGGGGCTGAGCAACTGCACTGAAAATCGATAACCGGACGAAGAGGGTGGTACCGGTGTCTGCGATTGGTCAGCTCTACGATATTTAACTCGTGGTGGCGGGTAGAAAATCGCGGTGGCGTGCAACGGAAGGTTAAAAATGCCGTTAAAATGGATACTCAGCAAAGAAGCTTGGCAGAACGAGTTTGTAAACGTGCCGAAAGTGCTCCGAAACTTTACGCGGCCGCGCAGAGAGCTTTATTATAGGCAAGTAAACCCATGCTTTCCGGTAGATGCGAGTAGCCAGTGCCTGTGCAATCGTCGGCAGCCATCTTTTATTCCTTTCGGAAAGGGGCAGCCTGCAGCTGTACAGAAGAAAACTCAGTTTTGTTCGGCACATTATTGCATTTTTACCGCGTACACATCACTTTGACGCGGTGAGTTTTTGTGGTTTTTTGACGCCTCGTGATTTTCAGTGAAGTAGGTGCAGCCCGAAAGCCTTTGACCAATAGCAGAGGCAAAAAGGCATCGAATCAGAAATAACTATTTTGCTTTTGTTTGGTCAAATCATGCATAATGAATGTGCTTACGTCATATCAGATGGGAAGCTATCGCGGTTTTCCTGGTGTCCCGGGACAGCCAGTCGAATTGGGGGTGGTCCAAAAAGTTTTTAACCAATCGCGTAGGGCTTATTGCAAAATTGGAATAGAAAAGTTTGAAATAGTTTTAAGTTATAGCACCCTTAGTGTGAATACATTGAGGATTGGGCCAGTTCGATGACATGACAATTTGGCTTTCCGCATGCTGTGCAAGAAGGAGCTGTCACTGAAAAAAATGTGAAGGAGTGCAGGACCGAGTCATTGCAGCAAGCAAAGAACATAAAATCATCACGTGGTTAGCTTTTGCGACTTGAAGAGGAAGGTTTAGCTCAGGAGCTCCGATCTAACTCCACAGAAAATTAGATATCATTTTTATTGGCTACCACTGCACCAAATTTGACGAAATTTGTTGCATACGAAAGGAAACGTTCAGATCTAATGACACTTGCAGGGGTATTTTTTTGTGCTTTCAATTTTTGCAATGAAAATGGCTTACAATCCTAAAATTTTGGAAAAGGGTACCGTGAAGTTTACAACTATTTAACTCTGTAAGGAAAAACAATATCATAATTCTGTGAATTCTATCTAATCGTACGTGTAAAGCGGATATACTTGATGTAGTTTGCATGATTCTGAAATAGACCACTAATATGTGAGTAGGACTTTCGCAATACTCTTGTGTAGAGTGTAGCGAATTGACGCACAATATAAATTGATGTCTAATTCGCCTGTTTTGATTGCTGTAATGTGCGCAGCTTATAGAACTGCGTATACGTTTTTGGTGCAGAGCTACAAAGTTGTAAACTTCATGTTTTTATTTTTTTGAAAAACTTACCAAGTTCTTCAAAAAAAAAAGAAAATCAGGCCTTAAATCAGTTTTGCTTTTCAAAGTCACTAGAATTTTCTTCCTGTCAAATGCAACAAATTTAATAAAAATTGGCCCAGTGGCCGATTCTAATACATGGTTTCAATAGCGTTTCTAGGTTTTACATCTATTTTAATAGGCAGCACTGGAGTTCAGCCACGCTAAAACTTCCGATTTACATTTTTGGGTGAGCTGAACAGTGGTTGCTAGCCCGTTGTGGCTTCTGATGCGTTGAAAAGGGTTTTTTTTAGCCTGCGACAGGAGGGGAGTGGTAGGGATTCGTAAACACAAATTAGTTTGTTCTATTATTTTTTTGAGAAAGCCATTTATTTGTCTTTAATTGTACGTGCAGCAATGTTGAACGCTGGCTCCCTTAGCGAAATGTACACGAGCCATCAATGCATCCTACCCCGATCATCTAACCTTCCAGGGAAAAACAAATGCGCAGCTTGCTGCTGTCCAAATGCACGTGAAGTGCGTGCCAGCAATTCAAATCCGCATCGGTCAATAACAGCCCTCACTGTTCAGACATGATAGCGGTAACGAATCTGCTTTTATTTTGCATGTCGCATACGGCGCTGGCAATGGAAAGCAATGGCAAGCCGTGCGTAGCGTTTCCCAAAGCTCAATTTTCTGCTTGGTCTTTGTCCCCTCCGCGCTAGGAAAATACAATATTTATGCACGCTTCCTTATTTCATAAAAATACTTCTCCACATGACAAATGAAAACCGAAGGATAGCAGGAATAAATTGATATTCCTCAAAATGACAATTGTGACTGCTCCACCACGGAAAAGCCCCACTTTGGTTGTCGCTGAAATTTTTATGCTTACAGTCAGAGTTTCAGTTACAGTAATCGGAAGAAACTAGAAAACTTATAGGAATTCAAAATGTATACTTGGTAGACAACTTCGTAATATCACCACCACGCTTCGAATTTTTTTTAGCGTTTTCTGGCCTTTCTCGCAGTAAGGGTGCCATTTTTTGGTATTGAAGTAAGGTAATGAACAGAGAAACATGACATCATGTTTCTGCGTAGTGTCCCTGAGTACAAGACACACGTTTGTGTGCTTGTACTCAACTCTGTGCTTGTTGGCTTCAAAAAAGCACTGCTCGTGCCTAAAAGCATGAAGTTCTGAAAGGCTTCAGTACATTTCTCGTGTTTCTTGTTTGATTTGTACAGGCACACGGGGGCAGAATGAAGCTACCCTGGCCTAACTGGAGGCCAGGTCAGAACAAGAAATGCAGACGCGCATGCTCAGTCATGAACTTGACCGGGAGAGACTAGCCCTCCAGATACGCCAGCATGATGACAAGATGCAGCTCTAAATCCGCCAGCACCACTATAATCTGAGGCTGTGGGAGCAGAAGCTTGAGCTGCGAAAGACTGAGCTGGCCGCACTTCTTGAAGAGAGGAGGACCAGCCAAGTGTACCAGACGGCGCAGCTGAAACTGATCAAAGCTTTCACCGTAAAGCTCCAAAAATAGTGTTGCTGATACATGATGCTCCAATTGCTTGTTCAGTGCTCCTTTTTCTTTCTTTTTTTACTCTCGGTTCACATGCATGATTCTCCCATTTCTGGTTCACTGCTCTTTTACTTTCTTTTCATAATCTCGGTAGATACAGATCATGGTGCACTGTTTAAAAAAAGTTAAATTACGGGGTTTTACGTGCCAAAACCAAGATTTGATTATGAGGCACACCGTAGTGTCGAACTCCGGAAATTCGCAGCACCTGGGGTTCTTTAACGTGTACTTAAATATAAGTACACAAGTGTTTTCACCTGTGTACAGGATAGTCAAAGGTACACTACCTTGCGCAAATTAAGGTGTAATATCTTTGTTGTAATGTTTTTTGAGCGATGAGAAGGAATAGTCGCGTTTTACGTTTAATTCTTGCGTTCCCCATCATCCACACTAATTCTGCTTATTTAGTGATCATTTATTGAGTCGTCATAAGTGTTCAATGTATTGCTCGCGCGTAGAGGATGCCTTGTCTTCAGACTGCACGATGCCCCAATATTCTATTCAATGTTGCTTTTCTTCTTTTTGTTAGTCAGTTCGCAAAGATCATGGTGCACTGCCTTTGAATGTTCAGACAGGGCAGTGAAATGTACACTACCTAGCACAGGTTGAAATGCAATATGTTTACTGTGATATTTTCAACTCATGGGAATCGTCGGTCGCATTTTAGGTTATGTGTTCGTCATCAACTCCACTACTGTAATTCTGGTCATTTAAATATAATTTGAGTCATCATAACTGTTCAGTGCTATGTTTGTCTGATGAATATGCCTAGTCTTCAGAATGCACGATGCCCCAATCTTTTGTTCAATTACTTTTTTGCCTTTCTTTTCTTAGTCTCAGTTCGTACAGATCATGGTGCACTGCTTTAGGTTTGTTCACACAGGGCAGTGAAGTGTACATGACCTTGCACAGGTTGAAGTGCGATATCTTTGCTGTGATATTTTCAAGCCATGGGAATCATTTTAAATTGTGTTTCTCATCAACCACACCTTGTTCGAAAATTATTTCAGTCATAAATCATAAACACGTGTTGAGGATGCCTAGTCTTGAAAATGCACAATGCTCCAATTTCGCATTCACTTATTATTTCCCCCCTCTCCTTTCTTTATCTCACTTCATGCATGTCATGGTGCACTCTGTTAGAATGGTCGGGCAGGACAGTGAAGTGTACACTGCGTTGCATTGGTGGACGTGCAATATCTTTGCTGTGACGTTTTCAAGTAATGAGAAGCGATAGTCACATATTATGTTTCCTTCATGTGTTCTTCATCAACCAGGCTGATTGTGTTTATTTAGAGATGATGAGGATATTGGGAGCAAGGCCGTTCCAGTCTTCGGGTGCACGAAGCAAAAAAGATGGCGAAAAACACAGTTCTTACACGTGTACGGGAAACCTGCCGTTGGTGTCCAGTGCAGCGAGATATATATTCGAGCGGAGTGATGTAAGGAGCACTATTACGTGGTAAATAGCACAGTTTATAGAATATACAAAGTGTTGCTATCTGTCGGTGGAGGGATAAAGTTTGCGACCCAGATTCTGCTTCGAAGGCGGTAACACTGATTTCGTGAGAATACGAGTGACTGAATGTGGTGGCACAATTTTGCAGCGCTTCAAGGTTATCCGTGAGGCATACTTGATGCCGGGACCATGTTGCTGACGCATGCGCTAGTTTCGAGCAGAAAGACTTATAGGCTACTAGTGTCGGAACGGGTTACGAAGGTGACGTTTCAGAAAGCTGAGAGCTGTATTTGCTTATGATATGATGTTTGTAGTTTGTGCATGCCATGACAGATCATTGAATAACGCAACGCCTAAGCACTTGAATGATGCTACTGGTTGTAGAGGTTCATTAGCACCTGTGTACGGGAAATTAATGGGGCACTTTAGGCGCGTAATTGAAAGAAGTTTACATTTGGTCGGGTTAAGCGTCATCAGCCACCGGTCACGCCATTCCTGGACACTATCTAGATCAAGCTCAGCTTTACTGTGTCGTAATGGTTATAAACTGATCGACAAATTACGCAGTCATCGGCGAACTATCGGATCGGGCAAGTGTTGAGGCAAGTCATTAATATATTAGAAATAGGGAAGGACTGAGAACAGAGCCTTCGGATACACCAGATGTTACAGGAACAGGCTCAAAGGTACGATTATTAACAAGAACTTGTTGAGATTTGTTAAACAGGAATTGCTTGATCCAAACCAGAACGTTGTGGTCTAAGTTTAACTGGTTTAGCTTTAAGAGCAATCGTTTATTCGCCACTTTGTCACACACTTTTACATATAATAAGAAAAAGGCATCAGTTTGTATGTTGGTGTCGAAGTTAACATGCTAATCACGAATGAAAATGGGCAGTTGAGTCTCGCATGAGAAGTCATTCTGAAAGCCATGCTGGGATGATTGAAAAGTATTTTATCTAGAAATGCCACGATATAAGAATAAATGACATGCTCAACGATTTTGCAAGGGACACCCTGTGACAATCATCACCCTCAATCAGCCTGTTTGATGTGCACTGCTGGGTCAAGGCCTCTCGCTGCTATCTCCATTGACCCCTGCCCGGCACCAACAGATTCCAGGTAGTGCCTGCAAATTTCGTAATTTCATCAGCCCACCTACTCTTCTGCCGTCTTCGACTGCGCTTCCCTTCTCTTTGTGCCCATTTTGTAACCCTAATCGTCCACCGGTTGTCTAAACTACGCATTATATGACCTGCCCAGCTCCATTTCTTTCTCTTAATACCAATTAGAATATTGGCTATGCCTATTTCCTCTCTTCCTGTCTCTTAACGTTACACCTAAAATTCTTCCTTTCATCGCTCTTTGTGAGGCCCTTAACTTGTTTTCGAGCTTCTTTTTCAGTCTCTCAAATTTCTGCCTCATACGTCAGCACCGGTTGAATGCACTGATTGTACACCTTTCTTTCTGAGGATAATGGTAAGCTTCCAGTCAGGATCCGACAATGTGTGCCGAACGCACTCCAGCCCATTTCTATTCTATGAATTTCCTTCTCATGATCACGGTTCCCTGAGTAATTCACCAAGATAAACATACACCTTCACAGATTCGAGAGGCTGACTGGTAATCATGAACTCTTGGTCCCTTGCCCGGCTATTGATCATTATCTTGTCTTCAGCATATTAATCTTCAGCCCCACTCTTATACTTTCTTTAAGGTCCTCAATCATTTGTTGTAACTCGTCACAGTGTGGCTGAACAGGACAATGTCATTTGCTAATAGAAGGTTGCTGAGATATTCGCCATTGACCCCCACTTTTAGCCTACCTACTTTAATAGTTTGAATACTTCTTCCAAGCATGCAGTTAATAGCAATGGTGAGACTGTGTATCCTTGTGTGACCGCTTTCTTTATAGGTATCTTCCTACTTTACTTGTGTAGAGTTAATGTAGCTGTGCAATATCCTTATATATTTTCCAAAATATTTACGTAAGCGGTCTGTACTCTTTGATTATGCAATGCATTTATGTCCACCGGTATCTCAACAGAATCAAACACCTTTTCTTAATCTATGAAAACCATATAGAAAGACTGATTGTACTCTGTGGATTCATCGAGAACCTGATTGATGACGCGGATGACATCCAATGTGGAGTATTCCTTCCTGAACTCCGTTGTTGCGCTTATTCTATTGGAGATGATCTTGGTGAATATGTTATACAATACTGGAAGTAAGCTAATGGGCCTATCATTTTTCGAATTATTTAACGTCTCCCGTTTTGTTGATTAGTATAATGTTGGCATTCCCCCAGTTCTCTGGGACCCTTGAAGGCGATTGACAGTTCGTATAAAGAGCTGCTTGTTTTTCAAGAAATATGTCTCTTTATTGTTGATTAAATTGACTGATAGTCCGTCTATCCAGCCGCTTTTCCCCGTTTCACGTCTTGGAAGGCCCTTCTAACTTCCTTATGCAAAATAGAAGTGAGGCGTGCAGACAGAACACAAGAGTAGAGAAGTGGACAACACGAACGCCGACTATCAACTGAAGGAAGAACTGAGGCGAAAAAATAAAGAAGACTCAAAACTCTTCTGCGCATGCTCAGGAATGGTAACACCACGTGTCAATCGGGTACACGTGCCGGTCTACGTGAGAGATAACTGTTAAGGCACTTAATCTCTTCCTTATGTAAAGTAATCGAAGGCTGACTCACGCACGCACTTCCACCATTATAGATATGCCATGCCTCTACCATAAGACGCGTATCTTTATTCTTATGCCTGTACAATATCGCGCATTCATCTAACTCTGGCGTGCCGTTACAATCTCGGCAATGTAGCGAAAGATTAGCAGGCGATCCACCGGTTAACGACCTTTTATGTTCCATTAGCCTCTGATTGATACACCGTCCCGTTTGCCCTACGTAGAACTGGCCACAGCTAAGGGGAATTTTATACACCACACCCATACGACAGTCAGTAAAACTGTTGTTCTTATTGTGCTTTACTGGACAAATATCTGTTCGTTTTTTGCCTTTTACCCGCTCCTGTTTATTCTGAACGGCAGCGCATATCCTACTTAGCTTATTGGGAGCAGTGAAAGCAACATTAACATCATATCTACTAGCAACCTTTTTAAGCCTGTGCGACACTGAATGAATATACGGAATAGCCACTACCCCTTTTTTTTTCTATACCCGCCGTGGTTGCTCATTGGCTATGGTGTTGGGCTGCTGAGCACGAGGTCGCGGGATCGAATCCCGGCCACGGCGGCCGCATTTCGATGGGGGCGAAATCCGAAAACACCCGTGTGCTTAGATTTAGGTGCACGTTAAAGAACCCCAGGTGGTCGAAATTTCCGGAGTCCTCCACTACGGCGTGCCTCATAATCAGAAAGTGGTTTTGACACGTAAAACCCCAAATATTATTATTATTTTTTTTTGCTATTACTGTTTTCTGTCATCACGTCCGTCCCTCTCGAAACCGACTTCTTTAGGCGCTCAGCCACAGTGGCCACCGCTACACTAGGATAACCTGTGTCTAATTGGCGCCGGACCTGCGCATTAAAACTGGCGCTCATTTTGTGCATGCAGGATCTGGTGAGGGAAGACTTAAGGCACGACATGGCAATTCCGTTTTTTTACTAATTTAGAATGCTTGGATTGAAAGTTTAGCAACGGCTTCGAAGATCTTGGGGAGTACTGCCAACAAACATCATTTTGTTCGAAGATCAAGGAAATGTCAAGAAACTGAATTACGCGTCGCTGAGGAAATTCCTTGGTAAACTTTAATCCTCCCCCATAAAGTTTAAATTTCTCACTTACTGAGGTAGCAGCGGAATCGAATTCTTCCCTATTGCAGAAAATCAGGTAATTATCAACGTAACGAAATATCTTGATAACGCTATCACCTAAGGCTTTCTCTGGGCAGTTGTCAACCTTACTCAGGTAAATGTTGCTAAGAATAGGGGAAACCTTTGACTTCTCTCTTCAGTTGATAGTAGGCGTTCGTGTTGTCCACTTCTCTACTCTTGTGTCCTGTCTGCACGCCTCACTTCTATTTTGCATAATGAATCCTTACCAACTAGCTCAGCTTTCTGACGTTCTAACCTTCTAACTTCTAATGATATAGCGCAGTAATTTAGTTGGGAATCTTTTTTTACTGATTTGAACATACGAACTACCTTCCGCACTTTGCAATCATTTGGCATGTGACCTACAGACAGTGAATAATAAAAGAAAATGCACAGCTACGTAGTAATTGTATTTCAGTTGTTCCTTAACAGCTTGGAATTCATTTTATTGACGCCTGTCGATAAAGAAAGCTTACTGTTATATAACAAATAAAATTCCATCACCCCATATTGTGATAGCATGCACAGTAGACATAGTTCTAGCCGGTGGGGTCGGCAAATGTGTGCTTGGTTCTTTCGTAAAGATTGCCCTAAAACAATGTTAAAAGTGTTAGCACATTCGAGGACTCCCGTGGTTTCTCCGAATTTGTTAGTGACAGCATGATTTAATAGGGTCGACGACCCTCCAAATTTTTCGGTCCATCATTTCGGTCTATATTATAGTCTGTGACACTGTTGAAATATAATTTTAACACTGTCATACTCCACAAAAGTGTGAACCTAAACATTGGCACTAATTAATGGTCACGCAGTGCCAGCAATAAAGGAAGCTTTGCTTCAACTCATTCCCATAGCGTGTGGATTATGCATGCTTTTTCACCTATGTGTGTAATTGTATAGGTTTGTGTTTAAGAGAGTGAGGGACAACCTTGGTTTATTCTGATGTACTGTTGCTAGAGTTTTGAAGTCATGTCAAAAGTTCAGGCAGTGAGGTATGTTTGTTGCCTCTTGAGATCTTGAGCAGCAGTGTTGGCTGAGCAAAGAAGTCTAATCCATGCTGTAAGGCATTTATACTATTGAGGTGTGCGCACATGACCAGGAATTTCGTCACGAGCACTCCCAGATAATGTACCTTTATGTTGCGCTTGAGGATACCGGTCAAAGCATCATCCGGTGCAAAATGTGTTTTTCTACGCAGTACAAAGTACACACCATGATGTTTTATTGCGGTTTGTTCTGCACAATTTGTATCCATTGAGAAGTTGTGCACTGTCACCACCTCACACAGCGCACTGCATCGTGGCACAACTGTTTATGTGCTGGACCGCACCTTGCGTGTTAGTGTTATGTCATGGTCTGGGTGTGAGCGAGGGTTGTGCAATGGAAAAATATGGAATATACTGTGTAGGGTTTACCATTTAAGTCCCCCTTATGAAAACAATGATCAGTACCATCAATAGCTCGTAATGCAGGTAAAGGCCTGTTCAAGTGTCAGTGCACGATGCTTACAGCAGTGGCCTCTTCGATAAAATTCGGCAGCCTGAGCATTTCGGCTTTTCTTAAATACAAGTTCCTTGCCGTCCATTAAGTTAGCACGGCCCAGTGCTCATCCTAAAGTTCAAAACACTCTCACAGCTCTCGTTTTCGATGAAACTGTTCTGGTGTCGAATTCTGAATTTCCATAAAGCACCTCCAGATGACATCAATGTTAGGTTGTTCTGGAGCACTCATACATTCTTAAGGTCGCTTTGCATACTGCCATGAGTAAAGAGCAGTAAATCTGTTCACTAATTTCATTACTGCATAGTTGAAAGTGAAGACGACACTGATCACATGGTGTGCCTGTTCGCGCCATACACGTGTGTTAGCAACGGTGACAGGACAAGCGTAAGACAGGAACTGTTCCCCGGCAGCGGTCTAATACGGCTGGTTAAATTCTGCGTAGAGGCAAAAGCTGTATGTTCTTTCGGATTACTACAACGACATTGAAACCAAGGCTTTCGTTTATATCCATAAGCTATCAAGATCCTTTGCTGAGAAAGACCATGGCATACCTTCTGATGCTCTAGTTCTTCTAGTTCTGTCTGGCACTGGACCAGGCGCATTGTGCATAGGCACGCGGACGTCGACTCGCGATGTATGAAGGCATGGTTCTGCATGTCGACAGCGCATTCATGAAACCCTAAAGCCTTCAGCCATATGTCCCTGAGTTCCGTGCTTCAAGAAGCTACCAGGTTGCACCTTCTAATGTTGGTGATTTGGTGCGTTACCTGTTTTCAGCACATAATTAAAAAAAAACATGTGTCGGTGATCTAAGTCACCATGCATATCATTTTTTTTCTCTTTTACTGAAGAGACCTCAAACGGGGTATGCTTCGTGGCGTCGCCTTTGCCCCTCTAGCCTGCTGTTCATGTGTACATTCGGCACGCTCTCGGATATCCCCACGGGAATATCGGAGGAAGAGCAAAGGTGGCTCCGCTTAAACGAAAAAAACTGCGCACAGAGGAAAAGGGGGTGGGGGAAGAGGAAGGATCTGTGTTTTACACTTCTGGTGAAAGCGTGCTCTTAACTGGGAAAACAGCTCCAGGTTTTGCAAGTTGAGCCACCTGTGCTCCGTGAGGTCCACTAGGAGGTGTCCCAAGTAGTATTGAAGATGTGATAAAACTTTAGACATCACACTCGATCTCACCCAACTGTGACGCCTGAAGAAGGCCCCAAGATCGCACAGGTGGATCGGATAGGTGAGACGGCGCAGCGTCATGCACAACTCCTCGCGCCCTAGAATTCGAACCCATTGAACACTCTCTACCTGCTCTGGAATCAGCAGGCCGTTCATAAGGTCGTCCAGGTCCAATTTTTCGAACCTGATCGACCGGTAGAACATTGTGCTGTCCATGGCATACAAACTAAGCAGACCATGCTTCCGATTATCCCGCCGTGGTTCCACTGGGAGAAAGTACACGTGTTCTATTTCCTCCCAGCCGAGATCGCAGCAGCAGCTTGTCGTGAAGCACGCTATACGGCATTGGTGACCAACGCCGACATAATTGAGCGAGCAATTCAAAGACGAATTAACGACGTGCTTGCTTATAGCCTGAGTAGATCACAAAGGAGCATTCAGGGTTCAGGCATAGTTCAGGCTTGTCTAGGCAAGGCTTGACGTTGGCTAAGTTGGCGCGTAGCAAGCGCCAGGCAATTGTTTGTTTATTGCTTCGTTCAATTAATAAAGCAAGCAAATTACTTATTTTATGAACAAAAAAAACTACTTAGCATGGTTTATTGAGTGTCCGTTTTAGCAGTAAATCTGAGCTTAGAACGTAGCTACGCGGGCGTTGGGGCATGCGGGCGTATGGAAAGCATGCTAAAGCTTGTTTGCTCGCTTTCCTCCGGCAACCCGGTAAACGGTAACCAGGAATCCGGTGAAACGGCCACAGGGTGCCTTGCCGGACGAGCTAAAGTTCTCTATTAATGCGTCCGGTATTTCGGCAAGCGCGGGCGGTTTGCTCGATGAGCGGGGGCGTAAACGCGGGTGGCCAGATTGGTTGCACCAGCTGGAGGCGCAAAGCTCAACCACATATACACAGAGCCAAATTCTATATTCGTATCTGCTGGTGTAAATTTTAGACAGCGGCGTCATCGTGTTCACAATTAGGAAACTGCAGAAAATTTTCACCAGCAGCGAAGCAGAATATTCTAGGTTACTGAATTTTAGCTCTGTATTTGTCTGCTTGAGCTTTACGCCACCAGGCGGCCGCGCGGCTACGGCCGCTCATGTCTACATCCCGAATCATCCGGCAATCCGCCTAAACCACCCCCGTTTGCAGGAATAGGGGACACGCTAAAAGCCTCTATTTTCGCGAGTTTTCCGGCTCTGAAAAGACCAGTTTTGTGTCCACACGGCAAGCAATTATCTTGAGACTATGTGTCGTTCTGTGCAGATCGGACACTACCACTACCTTCACTCGGTGTTCCGCCCGTTGATTTTCCGCGCCCCTAGTTGCACTGTCTGACCCGCATCTTTTCATCAGCCCCTCTACGACCGAAACCTGCACTGACTCCAGAAACCCTGCAGCTGATAACCTTCCCGACTGATTCATAAGACTTGCATAGATCAGAACTACAGAAAGCTGAGCTAGTTGGTAAGGATTCATTATGCAAAAAAGAGGTGAGGCGTGCAGACAGGACACAAGAGGAGAGAAGTGGCGTTCGTGTTGTCCACTTCTCTACTCTTGTGTCCTGTCTGCACGCCTCACCCCTTTTTTCCATATTGTTGCATAGTCCTTATGGTGAAAAAATTTCTTTAATGCCTTTCCGAAGCAGAACTTGGCAATGCTCCCCTTGACCATATTCGAGTGCATGGACCGATACGACAACAGGGGCTTGTTACCCCCTGGCTTATACTCCCAACACGTGTGCCGTTCCGTGAACTCGAGCTGAATATCCAAGAAGCGCGGCACTTTATCAGTTCACGCTTCAAGAATGTCGACTTGTTAGATAAGGAGACGGTCTTTTTGAATGGCAAAAATTTCGATGATGTGGCGCCACTGTTCATGGGTAAATAGGTACTGCAGTAAAACACGTTGTGGGGCTAGTTGGTGCATAACTTACAATAGAATAAGCGCCAAAATTGACGACACACAAGAAGGAATACGGACAGGACAGTGGCGCCTTGTCCTGTCCGTATTCCTTCTTGTGTGTCGTCAATTTTGGCGCTTATTCTATTGTAAGGTAAATAGGTGGTCGTGTCCTGAAAATAAAGTTGTTGAAGTTTGCGCACTGGGGTGTCGTCTCCCTTCCGTCCTTGTTCACTGGCACTGAATATGCTTTGCAAGTATCTTTCTCCCTATCTCTATCTCTCCATCTGTTTTCGCGCATGCGCATGGGTTTGCCCTAGAAGAGTTTACAGCGCACAGCAACCGACCAGCATATGGATGGACGGACGGACGAATCGGCTAGCGATATATAGCTTCGCTGTAAAAAGCAGCAACCGATTGAGCTGAGGTTGCTGTTCGTCAAACTGACGTACGTACGAATGTACGTCGACCTTGACCGCAAGACGTGGGATACCGTGCTGCCGTACGTAAGCTTTGCCTATAACACGGCCGTGCAAGAAATAATGCAGATCCCGCCGTTCAAGATAGTTTACGGCAGGAATCCGACGACTGCCCTCGACGCAATGCTGCCACCAGTCCCCGACTAAGAAAATCTAGGAGTCACCGCCTATATCCAGCGCACCGAAGAACCCCGACAGCTCGCCCGCCTGCACATCAACAATTGGTAGAGGGCCAACACCCGGCTCTACAATCTTCAGCTACGCTACGTGAAATACCAGCTTGGTGACAATGCTTGGGTCTGGACTCCAATACGCCGACGTGGACTCAGCGAGAAACTATTACGATGCTATTTCGAACATACAAGATCGTCCAAACTATTGGTGAACATGACTATGAGGCGGTGCGAGACGGCATTTCACAATCACAGTGGCGCCGCGCACGATCTGAAGTGGTCCACGTGATACACCTCAAGCCTTTCTGCACCCACTGAAAACTTGGAAAATTCATTTCTCTCTAGCTATGTTGGAATTGCTTTATTATGCGCGGTTTGTTTTCACTTTCGTGCCTGTTTGTAGCTGCAGGACGATGATTTTCAAGAGAAGGCCATTGACACGTGTGCTTATTTATCCTTTTCGCGGGGAATGCATTCGAGCGAAAGATGCACCCGAATGATTGGAACTTACTGGAATCTTATTGATGGTTCTATCAGCTGTCTCTAGTCACCGAATCTTGCGTAATCTGGTTGAATGTGTGACGCGAATAGTTTAGTACACGCAGGAACCAGCCATTACTCTGGAACTTTCGGTGACTCGTGTATAAAAGCCGACGCGCTTGACCGGCAGCTCAGATTTCGATGATCGCCACCTGTATTCCTCGCTATTGTTGTGCTTTGAGTGTTACTTACTTTTGTGGCCACAGGTTCCCCCAATGAAAAGCTAAATAATTTATTCAGTTTTGCTGCTCTGTTTTTTGTCGTCACTACTATGGGATGATATTATCCAAATTGGTGATGAGAGTACGCTTCTTATTTTTCATTCAAGAATAAAGATGCGTTGCAGTGCATACATCACCCATTACCAAATTGTTACTCGCACCTTACCAACATCGTTAAAAAATACAATCATTGCACGCTACTTTTGTTGACATATGGGGCTTACAAGGAAGCTCGAGAACAAGAACCGCGCCAAGAGCGATGAAAAAGAAATTAAGGCCATTGAGTATTGCGAAGGTGGATGTCCAGCCGAAGTGCAAACATCGTGGCAACAAAACTTGTGGTAAAGACCTTATTCTATCACACATTGTCACTTGTTAAGAACGGTTAGAATAGGCTTGTCGTCGCTATGATATTCATATGATATTCACCTTCTTTGATAATGTCAAATCAGTGCACGTATGCCGCTGGGTGTTCGGTTGCACAGGATCGGTGGGGTATTGCAAGCGATATGTCCGCAACATGACACGTGTAAACCGGTCCCTTTTCAGTGCCGGCAAATCCACATTCAAATTAGCGACAATGACCATAGCCGTTGTGTCATCCCAACAAACCCACACAAAGTTAGTAGTCATAAACCTTACGAAGCTAACTAAAAGACATTACAGTTTTTTCGTTGCTTGCTTACAGGAGTGTGAGCCATTGATGAATGAATGATGAATGTATGAATGAATAAATGCATTTATTTCCCATAAAATAAATTCTATAGTTGGGTTGTCGGTAAAAAGTGTCGCGCAGGCAACTTGACCAGCCCGAAAACCTATGAAAGGCAACAGGAGGCAGCGGGCGCTCACATGTGATTACAAAAGAGGGTAGACATCTACTTACAAAAATGTAGGTATACAAAAGCGAACACATTTTAATAATTACAAGTAGTTTGTGCGCACAAGGAAAATATTAAATTTCAAATCATAATGATCACAATTGTCGACGTGCTGTTGTGTATGTTGTATGCGTGATTAGAAAGAATGTAGGCACTGTTCGACTTACTTTGCTGAGTGCTAATTGAATGCATTGCGAAGCTACCAGTCATTGGATTTTTGCTTGTTTATGGGGGTATGACTGCTTATGGTGGTATGAGCCATTGATCATAATAGTTTTTTGTGCGGACACGAAAATTTAATGTACCTTAACCATATGCAGCTGCGGGGCAAAATGTCCGATGATTACGATACTCCCTAATGGCAGTTACAGCGCAGCTATATACGTGTTTTCATTTCGCGATATATTGAGGCACATAATTTGAGACCGAAATCACTGCACTGACTGGAAGAAGGCCAGTTACGTCAACGCCTTCGCAGAGGAAGGGGCAGTATGGGAAGCACTGGCTTAGACGATTGTAGGCTAGAGCGGGCTGTTGCCTCTTGGGAAAGTGCGGCGTATTCCCTTGTAAATAATTGAATATAACTTTTAGTCTGCGACTTCTTACGTAACATATCTGGTGGAGGTGGACGTTCCTTTTACCTCGTCACGGAGCTTCGCAGTAGATGGTACGTCGAGCTTTCATTTATGGCTACCGGAGACGAAAACTTGACTCAGCCACTTCGACGACCTGCATCACTTTCCCCGCTCCCCGTGATCCTGGCGTATTATCAGGCAAAGATGGGGAAGACGTCGAGGACTGGATCAGCCTGTACGAACATGTCAGCCTCAATAACCGGGGGGACCCTACTATCATGCTCGCCAACGTAGTCTTTTACCTCGGTCGCACACCTAGAGTTTGGTTTCCGACGCACGAAGATAAGCTCACCAGTTAGGATTCGCTTAAGCAAAAGCTCCGAGACTTGTTCGGCAACCCATACGGGCACCAACTTTCCGCACAGAAGGCTTTATCTAGCCGTGTGGAGACTTCAACGGAGCCCTACGTCACGTACATTCAGGGCGTCTTGGCTCTGTGCCGCAAAGTTGGCGCACATATGACTGAGTTCGACAAGATTTCCCACATCCTCATAGGCATTGCCGGTGACGCTTTCAACTTGCTTGTTTTCAACAACGTGGCGACGGTGGATGCAGTTATAAAAGAGTGCCGCCGCCTGGAACTCGCTAAGGACCGACGTATCGACCAATAGTTTGGCCGTCTGCCCAACTACCCAGCGACATCTTCTTGTGCCGACGCTCCTCGTCCCAACAACACTGGGGATGCTACCAGGATCGTCCGGCGTGAGATCGAGGCCACCTATCCGGCTGCCTTCGACTCCAGCTCCTCCAACGCACCTGCAGTCACGGTTTCCGTGATCCAGGCACTTGTCCGCCAGGAATTCGCAAACATGGGCCTTCACACCATCTGCTCTGCCCATCGCCTTGATACCCACCCGGCTTCTTCGACTCCGCCCCGTCCCGCATCTTATTACCCACCACGTTTCCGCGACCTATCTGAATGGCGCACTGCTGACAAGCCCATTTGTTTTCACTGCCGTCGAATCGGGCACCTTTTCGGCATTGTCGAGTCGCTAGAGTTCCCCGACCCGGTCTACTTATACCGCCTACTCTAGCCCCTCAGGTGGCCCTTCTCGTCCCTATGCCGCTCGCTCCGATAATGCCGCAACTGAATCTCCTGCGCCGAACCGCCCCTATTCTCGTTCGCCTTCGCCCCAACGACGTCAATTTCGCTCTTCCCAGCCCCGTCGCTCCTTTTCGCCGACTCCCTTCGGACGCCGCTCCCAACCGGAAAACTAGACGATGCACCACCTCGAGGTGACGCTGCATTCCTCCCTACACCGCCAAATCCTCTACTGACGTTGCCCACTCATCTGAACCTTCTTCATGTGCAAGTCGACTGTGCTTCTGTACGTCCTCTTATAGACACTGGGGCGCATTTGTCGGTAATGAGCGCTGACCTTTGTAACCGCCTGAAGAAAATAATCACGCCCGCCACAACGCCTGTAGTCCGTGTCGCCGATGGCGGAACAGCCCCCGTAATTGGTATGTGTGCTGCCCGCGTCTCCTTCACCGATCGCTCCACTATCATGCTATTCACAGTCATCGCCCACTGTCCCGACGACATCATCCTCGGCTTAGACTTTCCTCTCCGTATATTCTGCTCTCATCGATTGTTTCGCTAGTACTCTCCGCCTTGACCTATTTGTTCTGTATCCCGCTGAACCACACCCCAGTGGCCTCAGTTCCATCGAGTTCGTTCGCTTGCCACCTTCAGCACTGACTTACGTTGACTTAGTGTCATCCCCACCAGTGCACGACGGTCACTACATCGCAAGTCCTATGCAAGAAGTCCTACTTACACATGGGATCACAGTACCTCATACTGTTTTATCTATTACGGCGAATTGCGTCAGCCTGCCAGTGGTCAATTTTGGCTTGACGACACAAGTGCTGCCACGCGGGATGTCTCTGGCCCAGCTTTGCTCATTCGAGGATCACGGAGTAACATCTACTGCAGTAGACGACAATTCAGCCGATCATCCTCTACCATCGCAGTCGGCAACTTCTACCACCGCCGATTTACAGAAAATGATTGCGCCTGACATTCCGTCCGAGCACGCTCGCGAGCTCTACCGCGTTCTGTCTCCCTACCACGATATTTTTTATTTTACCGATCGTCCTTTGGCCCAAACTACAGCTGTTAAACATCGCACTAATACCGGCGATGCCCCTCCTATTCATCGCCGCCCGTATCGAGTGCCACCGGCTGAGCGTCAAGTTATTCACGCAGAAGTTCGCAAAATGCTTGTAAAGAACATTATTGAACCGTCATGTAATCCATGGGCGTCACCTGTTGTACTGGTAAAAAAGAAGAATGGCTCATGGCGCTTTTACGTGGATTATCGGCACCTTAACAAGGTTAACAAAAAGGACGTGTATTACCTACCTCGGACTGGTGACGCCCTTGACTGGCTCCACGGTGCTCGCTACTTCTCCTCTATCGATCTTCGCTCCGGCTACTGGGAGATTGCCGTAGACTATCCCGACCGCGAGAAGATTGCTTTTGTAACACCCGACGGTCTTTACCAATTAAATGTGATGCCGTTCGGTCTATGTAACGCTCCTGCCATTTTTAAACGCATGATGGACTCCCTTCTTCACGGTTTCAAATGGTCCACGTGCCTGTGTTACTTGGACGGCGTTGTAGTATTCTCCCCAACGTTCGCTACGCACGTCGAGCGCCCCTCGGCAGTCCTGGACGTTTTTAGTTGAGCCGGTCTGCAACTGAACGCTTCGAAGGGCCAATTCGGCCGTCGCCAGATTACCGTCCTTGGGCATCTCGTTGACGCGAAAGGAGTGCAACCGGACCTAGGCAAGATCCGTGCTGTTACGCACTTCCCTGTTCCGTAGTGTGTCAAGGATTTGCGCAGCTTCATCGGCCTTTTTTCGTACTTCCGCCGTTTCGTGAAAAATTTCGCGGCCATAGCACGACCACTAACCGAGCTTTTGAAGAAGGCGTCCCCTTCTAGTGGGGCGATAACGAGGCCTCTGCATTCTCACATGTAATCGACCTTCTCACAACGCCTCCCGTTCTGGCCCATTTCGATCCTTCTGGGCCTACCGAAGTCCGTACTGATGTCAGCGGTCACGGAATTGGCGCAGTACTGGCACAACGTCATCGCGGCAACGATCGTGTTATCGCTTATGCCAGCAGGCTCCTCTCACCCTCCGAGCGCAATTATTCCATCATTGAGCGTGAGTGTCTGGCCCTAGTTTGGGCGGTTGCGAAGTTCCGCCCATACTTATATGGCCAACCCTTTTCCGTTGTCACAGACCATCACGCGCTTTGCTGGTTATGCTCACTTAAAGATCCTACAGGAAGACTTGGTCGCTGGGCCTTCCGGCTCCAAGAATATTCGTATACTGTCACCTACAAATCTGGCCGACTACACAAGGACGCTGACTGCCTGTCTCGTTACCCGGTAGACGAGCCTGACGACGCCGACAGTAGTACCGCCAACGGCATTTTTTCCGTGTCTGCCTTCGCTAACATCGCCGATGAGCAGTACCGAGACCTATCGCTGCAAGCACTCATAGAGCGTCTGCGCTCTACACCTACCGACGCATCCGTTCGCCGATATGTCCTCCAGGGCGGCATTCTGCACCGAAGGAACTTCCTCCCTAACGGATCTGATCTTCTTCTTGTCGTTTCAAAACATCTACGACAGAGTGTGCCCTTTGAGATGCATGACACACCGACTGCAGGACATGTTGGGGTAACCCGCACGTACGACCGCGTCCGCCGCCGCTTCTATTGTCCTGGTCTCGCTCGCTCCGTCCGACGCTATAGTGCTGTCAGTGATACCTGCCAGCGTCGGAAAACACCTCAGGTGCTATCTGCCGGTCATCTCCAGCCGATCACCGTTCTGTGGAACCATTCTTTCGTGTTGGATTAGACCTCCTCGGTCCCTTTGCCACGTCATCCTCTGGGTAGCCAAATGGGTAGCCATCTCAACTGATCACGCCATCCGATACGCTATCACGCGGGCTCTCTCTACCAATTGCACCACTGACGTCGCAGACTTTCTCTTGCGGGACATTATCCTACTTCATGGCGCCCCGCGACAGCTGCTTACTGACCGTGGTCGCAACTTCCTCTCGAAAGTTATCGCCGACCATGTGCGTTCCTGCTCCATTCAACACAAGCCGACTACCTCATACCATCTTCAAACCAATGGCCTGACAGAGCGGGTAAACCGTACTCTTACCGATATGCTGACCAAGTACGTTTCCAAGGACCACGACGACTGGGACATTGCCCTTCCTTATGCCACATTTGCGTATAAGTCTTACCGGCACGACACCGGCTGATTTTCTCTATTTTATCTACTCTACGCCGCGAACCGACCTTGCCCCTTGACACGGCACTTCTTCCTGCTGCGATCTCAACAAGCAAGTATGCGCGCGCCGCCATCGTCCTCGCCGCAAATGCACGCCAGCTTGTCCATGCTCGACTGACGGCCTCGCAAACCATTCAGCAGCGTCAGTAGAACGCCCGCCACCATGACGTACAGTCTTCACCTGGTGCGCTCGTGCTCCTGTAGTCGCCCTCTCGTCACGTCGGACTTTTAGAAGAGCTCCTGTCGCGAGAGACAGGGCTCTAACGCGTGCTGCGCCAGGTGACTCCTGTGACGTACGAAATTGTTCCTGTGAGTTGAACCTTGTCCTCTACTCTGGCATCTAGTGGTGTTGTGCACGTCAGTAGGCTCAAGGCCTGCTACACTGCTTCCGAGTCCGGCCTTTAGTCGCTCCGGGACGGCGCTATTGCTGCCGGGGGTAGTGCTACGGCACAGTATTTGCAATGACGAAGAGACGAGCTGTGAGAAGACGACGACGACGATTGGAGGCTAGCGCGGGCTGTTGCCTCATGGCCAAGTGTGGCGTATTCCCTTGTAAATATACTTTTATGTCGTTTTTCGTATGTCTCTTCCCGCGTAACAATATGAATATGGTGATGGCCCATCGCCATCGCATCTTCTGCACGTCGCAGACGTGTAAACTGCGGTTATTCTATAAGTAGAAAAGTACTCATTGAAAGTATTCTACGTTGAGAATGGTTTCTGGGATGTCAGAGAACGCAAATTCAAAGAAAGGTGGGAGATTGGCTAGTAGGTACTCTATTGTTTAGTTGCAAGGGCGTACAGCGGAAAGCAGTAGAACAGGACAACAATGCACGAATGCTCCAAAGGTGTAGAAAGGCACATGGTAATGCGGTAATGCGGCACATGGTAATTCTTCTTCTTGTAGGTCAACAACAAGAAGAAAAGCAAGACAATTTTTGCAAGGCATGCCCGTGTGGACTACTATTTGTGGTTCTGCTTCCTTTAGAAGAATTAATTATTGAGCTATTGGGTTTTGCATTATTGATAAAAAACATGTGCGCAACAAGACAACGCACAAAGGAAGAAGAAACAAGGACAAGAGCTATCACAACTGTTTGATAGCGGGAAGAGTTTCACGTATATCTCAACTTGTCATGGAAGCGCGCATTAACTATAAAGAAACATCACATGAACACATGTAGGTCAAGGCCAGATTAATGTCTTACTTAAGAAGTGCGATCTAAAGGTCACATATCCAACAATCTCTATTTTTTGTATATTAAGGCTTCCAATGGTAGTCTAGAAGAAGCGCTCTTGCCCTAATCTTCGAAAAACGAGCCTCGAAACCACGCACCGTAAAGCGGGCCATCATGCGTGCGCCCTTGTCCTTTGCTTTATTGGGATAGCAATTATATGGACGCTCCAGCAGCATTTTGGTCGCCGGCGTCTTTGCCGCCGTGATGTTCCTTACAAAGTCCAAGGGCACTAACGCCGTCAACGCGCCGTGTGTGCGAGTGCCAGCACGCGAGTTGATCGCGGCTCAATCTGGCGCGCGAGAGGGAGGAAGGCAGACGCAGACTTCCGTTGCGCGAAAGGTAGTTGGGGAGGGGCAGTGTTGGGCTCCGGCAGCTAAAGACCGGCAGCAATTGCGTATCTCTCCACCGGGGGCAAGGGGAACTGACGATCACGGACCAATCTCGCACGCAGAACAGAGGAAAGTGGGGAGACAGCGCGGGAAGGAGTTGTGGGCGGCTACTACTTGGCGCGTCGGCGCGCGGTAGCCCATGCCGTATCTTGAAAGCGATCTGCAGACGGCTCGTGCTGGTCTCCCGCCGCTGTTTGCGTTGAAGCGAGAGGCAGTTCGAAGGCCACTTAGGTCGCTGCTGCGGACGCGCTTGCTCACGGCAGCGTTTCGACAGCGACAGTCCGCGGTCACCGAGTGTGATGTGTTCATATGCATGCTGACAACACGCATGTTAATTCAGTTAGTAAGGGAAGGTTTCCAAGTTTATACGACCGATAGAACTAATACGCTTATATTGTTTAACCTCAGATCTAAATATGAAACAACTAGCCCTCATCAATGTCTTACTAATACAATACTTTGTATAACTGTTTACCATCTTGCGATCGCAATCGATACTTCGCCTTCCGGGCGAAACTGCGACTTTTTTGGAAAGTGCCCAGAACAATGTGAGTAAAGAACAGCCAAGAACTCTTTTGCTGTTCAGCTTTGTGGTTTCGTGGTTTCTTTCCGAGTCCTCGAACATTGCCGGTCGCCGGGAATTTGTATGGCCAAGGTCGTCCCACAATATCGTCGTTTTTTCATGATTAAGCGGTAGCGTCGAAGAGCAGACAAATATACGTTCATAAAAGTTACCACGATAATTGTTAACATTGAGTTAACAGACCACAATTACCCTGATTTCTCGCTCTTCTCATACTTCAAAATAAAGGCTGCTTACTAACCCCAGACCCTCGAAAAGAATTGTAATATAATCTAAAATATAACGCATAAGAAAAAGTTAGGCACCCCTAATCTTGCACTTAGGTATCTCTTAGGGGGCACACGCACCTCGGCGTTGGTGTTCTGTAGGTTAAACAAACGAACGCCTTTCCCTTTGCACGATATGCGGGCGAGGAGCGATGGAGGGCGATGGATGGATGGATGTTATGAGCGTCGCCTTTGGAACGGAGCGGTAGGTGGTGCCTCAAACCTCATGCTATTATACTGCCTAATGTACTACCTAGGTTTAAAAAAGAAAAAAAAACACGTTGAATTCCCATAACCAATTTTTCGGACCCCCTATTGTGAACTTCGTTTGTGTACGTCTCCGTTTTTTCCTTTTCCCTACTTTTCTTCCACCAATCTTCCAATCACCTATTAATAATCTCTACTGCGGACATACTTACTTTACCCCTGCTCTCGCTGAACCTAAGGGCTTCAAGGAGGCCAGTGGTGAATAAATCGACCGCTGGACGGATATCTTCGCATTCTAATAAAACATGCTCCCTCGTTTCCCGAGCTTTACCGCACCAAGCACGTGCTTCTTGTTGCTTCTTATATCTCTCTTTATAGGTGCGTGTTCTAACACATCCTGATCTCGCTTGAAAAATTAACGAGCATCCCTTTGAGTTATCATAAATTGTTTCGTTCCTGATTTCGTTTTTTCCTCTTAAGTAGTTACTTATGGCAGGTTTATTTTCTATTGCCGCCACCCATGAGATTATTTCATCCCCTTTGACTTTACGCTTGACGTTCTTTGTTGCTGTGTTGCTCACTCTAGAAGCCGCATACTTGCTCATAAGTTTCCTAGTTCTTTTCCTCCACTGTGAAGCAATGTTTTTTCCTGTACAAATACCTCAACACTCTCCCAGCCCATTTACTTTTTTCGTGGTTCCTCAGTCGTTCTTCATAATTACTTTTGCTTTGAGCTTCCCTCACTTCAAAATTTGCCCAGCCCATATCACCCCTCACAGCTTCATTTGTAGTTTTGCCGTGAGTACCATTCCGAAGCGTCCTACTGACCTTTGGTTGCCGTCGAGTCCTTAATGTACCCATGATTTCAAGGAAGCGCAGCGCGCCACCTGGTGGGCCGTCGCCACCTAGCGAGCGGCACACGAAGTGCACCTTTCGCGCCTTCTCCAGGGCTGACGTCAGAGCATATAACGAACTTTTGCGAGCATGTGAGAGAGTAGGAGCGGAGGAAGCCTAAAAACAGTGAAGAAGAAACTAGGAATTGGCAAGAATCAGATGTATGCGCTAAGAGACAAAGCCGGCAATATCATTACTAATATGGATGAGATAGTTCAAGTGGCTGAGGAGTTCTATAGAGATTTATACAGTACCAGTGACACCCACGACGATAATGGAAGAGAAAATAGTCTAGAGGAATTCGAAATCCCGAAGGTAACGCCGGAAGAAGTAAAGAAAGCCTTAGGAGATATGCAAAGGGGGAAGGCAGCTTGGGAGGATCAGGTAACAGCAGATTTGCTGAAGGATGGTGGACAGATTGTTCTAGAGAAACTGGCCACCCTGTATACGCAATGCCTCATGACCTCGAGCGTACCGGAATCTTGGAAGAACGCTAACATAATCCTAATCCATAAGACAGGGGACGCCAAAGACTTGAAAAATTATAGACCGATCAGATTACTGTCCGTTGCCTACAAAGTATTTACTAAGGTAATTGCAAATAGAATCAGGAACACCTTAGACTTCTGTCAACCAAAGGACCAGGCAGGATTCCGTAAAGGCTACTCAACAATAGACCATATTCACACTATCAATCAAGTGATAGAGAAATGTGCACAATATAACCAACCCTTATATATAGCTCTCATTGATTACGAGAAAGCGTTTGATTCAGTCGAAACCTCAGCAGTCATGGAGGCATTACGGAATCAGGGTGTAGATGAGCCATATGTAAAAATACTGGAAGATATCTATAGCGGCTCCACAGCCACCGTAGTCCTCCATAAAGCAAGCAACAAAATCTCAATAAAGAAAGGCGTCAGGCAGGGAGATACGATACCTCCAATGCTATTCACAGCGTCTTTACAGGAGGTATTCGGAGACCTGGATTGGGAAGAATTGGGGATAAAAGTTAATGGAGAATACCTTAGTAACTTGCGATTCGCTGATGATATTGCCTTGCTTAGTAACTCAGGGGACCAATTGCAATGCATGCTCACTGACCTGGAGAGGCAAAGCAGAAGAGTGGGTCTAAAAATTAATATGCAGAAAACTAAAGTAATGCTTAACAGTCTCGGGAGAGAACAGCAATTTACAATAAGCAGCGACTCACTGGAAGTCGTAAGGGAATACATCTACTTAGGGCAGGTAATGACGGCGGATCCGGATCATGAGACGGAAATAATCAGAAGAATAAGAATGGGCTGGAGTGCGTTTGGCAGGCATTCCCAAATCATGAACAGCAGGTTGCCGTTATCCCTCAAGAGAAAAGTATATAATAGCTGTGTCTTACCAGTACTCACCTACGGGGCAGAAACCTGGAGGCTTACGAAAAGGGTTCTAC